>NC_080188.1:186261935-186886935 GCF_030028045.1 Hippopotamus amphibius kiboko | reverse complement strand
TAAAAGAACAGACATAGTATCTTCACATTTTTTTTGTAGTACTCTGAACATAACTTAAGGTCACAGTATCTGGATTTAAGCATCTTGCTGTTTGTTTATTGTGCAGAGAAAATGTATAGCTCTACAGGTTCTGATGGATTCTCATTGTGCTGTTGTTCCCAATAGTCTTATACATTTTATTGCAAGTTACAAACCTAGACTATACACAAGAAAATCTCTTACAGTGTGGTTTCAGTATTTGCAATCTCAAATAATCTTGTTTCGTAATACTTGTGCCACTCTCTATACAGATTTTTCACACCATAAAGATGTTATCAATTGATACAGGCAGATTGTAAGAAAAAAAAGAACAGCTGATGGGTTCTTTGCCCATTATTCCAGTGTGGTATGAGAATCAAATTTTTAAAAAAGCAAAGATAAATTCAAAGAGAGAATGGTAAAATACTTTCCATCACTTTTATTTAAGAAACTCAACAATTAAGCCCCTCCCCCCAAAGTAGGAACAATCATGTGTTAGTCTTTTTTCCAAAATGTAGCTTTCCATTTCAAAAATATTTTGAAACTTTCTTCATAAATACATATGAATTTCTCAAGATCATATTGAAAACAAATATTTTTATAACTCAAAAGGATATCAGAAGATATATGAAATATAAAACATGATAACTAGTATAATTTTTTCTAAAAGATACCTTTCTCATGGAATAAGTGCATAATCTAAAAATATGATTTAAGAGCCAAGATGAGATATCAGGGATTGGATTTACTGTCCCATTTGAAGCAACTGAAAATGCTGTAAAGAATATATGAAAGAATAGTTTTCAGCTTTGAACATCAAGAAGCACAGGACAGAGATCTCTCAGTGAAAGGCCTATATGAAGTGAACCCTAAAATTGTCAACAGTTTACTCACTTGGCTTTCCAGGATGAAATACAGGGAAGGAAACCCAGATGGAGCCCTGTGATCTTCCTGAGTTAAGAAGATGGAGCTGGGAGACTGAGGAGGCCAGGGAAGCTGGAATTTACAAGAGTATTGGAGAGAAGAGAGAGGCACAGAGAAAGAGAGGGTGATCTGCCCTGAAGGTCTGCAGAAGGTCCCCTTCATATTTTCTGCTCAGTGCCGGTTAAGAGAGGAAATTACCTGAAGCTAGGGAGAGAACAACACAAAAGGAACACACTTAGAGAAAGAAATAGATCATAGTCCCATGAGCCAGAGAAGAAAACCTCATGATTTACTGGATATCTAGTAGAGTAAACACAAGGTGATTAGCTCAGACATAGGGTCAACTTGGCTCTAAACTAAAGGTTGCTACAGTGCCACAAACAAAGCTTAAAGCAAGCCTTGAAAGGATCAATCTATTTCAGATTAGCTTAATAGCAACACAAAAAAGCTTAAGAATATTTATAGCATTGTAAAGATATCCAGCTAAACAAGGTAACTTTCACAAGCTCTGGCAACCAATAAGATTACCAGGCATTGAAAGAAGCAGAGAAACAATGAAGAAGGAATCAATCAATTGAAACAGATCCAAAATGGAATAAATAATAGAATTAGCAGACAGGAACATAAACTTAGTTTCTAAGTCTGTGTTCCATATATTCAAGAAGACAGAGGAAAGATTAAACACAATAAGCAGGGGCACTGAAAATACAATAAAGTCCCAGATAAAATTTCTAAAGGTGAAAATTATAAGGTCTGAAATGAAAATTCAATGAATACAATTAAGGTAGATTAGCTATTTCAGAGAATAAAATTAGCAAGCTTGAATAGGTATAAATAAAAACTATTCAAAAATAGAGAGAAAAAAGAATGGACAAAAATAATAGAGCAGTAACACTAACAACAAAAGATCAGAAAGAGAAATTAAGGAAACAATCCCATTCACCATTGCAACAAAAAAGAATAAAATACCTAGGAATAAACTTAAACAAGGAGGTAAAAGACCTGTATTCAGAAAATTATAAGACACTGATGAAAGAACTCAAAGACAACACAAACAGATGGAGAGATATACCATGTTCTTGGATTGGAAGAATCAACATTGTGAAAATGACTATACTATCCGAAGCAATCTACAGATTTAACACAATCCCTATCAAATTACCAATGGCATTTTTTATAGAACGAGAGCAAAAAATCCTAAAATCTGTATTGAGACACAAAGACCCTGAATAGCCAAAGCAATCTTGAGGGAAAAAAATGGAGCTAGAGGAATCAGATGCCCTGACATCAGACTATACTACAAAGATACGGTAATGAAGACAATATGTTACTGGCACAAAAACAGAAATGCAGATCAATGGAACAGGATAGAAAACCCAGAGATAAACTATAGTCAGCTAATCTAGGACAAAGGAGGCAAGGATACACAATGGAGAAAAGGCAGCCTCTTCAATAAGTGGCGCTGGCAAAACTGGACAGCTACATGTAAAAGAGTGAAATTAGAATACTTCCTAACACTCTACACAAAAATAAACTCAAAATGGATTGAAAACCTAAATTTAAGGCCAGACACTATAAAACTGCTAGAGGAAAACATAGGAAGAACACTCTACGACAAAAGTCACAGCAAGATCTTTTTTGACCCACTTCCTAGAGTAATGGAAATAAAAACAAAAATAAATAAGTGGGACCTAATGAAACTTCAAAGCTTTTGCACAGCAAAGGAAACCATAAGCAAGACGAAAAGATAACCCTCAGAATGGGAGAAAATATTTGCAAACGAATCAACAGACAAAGGATTAATCTCCAAAATATATAAACAGTTCATGCAGCTCAATATCAAAAAAACAACCCAATCCAAAAAGGGGCAGAAGACCTAAAAAGGCATTTCTCCAAAGAAAACATACAGATGGCCAAGAGGCACATAAAAAGCTGCTTAACATCACTAATTATTAGAGAAATGCAAATCAAAAAGACAATGAGGTATCACTTCACACCAGTTAGAATGGGCATCATCAGAAAATCTACAAACAGTTAATGCTGGAGAGGGTGTGGAGAAAAGGGAATGCTCTTGCTCTGTTGGTGGGAATGTAAATTGATACAGCCACTATGGAGAACAGTATGGAGGTTCCTTGAAAAACTAAAAATAGAACTACCATATGACCCAGCAATCCCACCACTGGGCATATATCCAGAGAACACGATAATTCAAAAAGACACATGCACCCCAATGTTCATTTCAGCACTATTTACACCTGCCAGGTTATGGAAGCAACCTAAATGTCCATCATCAGATGAATGGATAAAGAAGATGTGGTACATATATACAGTAGAATATTACTCAACTATTAAAAGGAACAAAATTGGGACATTTGTAGAGACATGGATAGTCTAGAGACTGCCATACAGAGTGAAGTAAGTCAGAAAGAGAAAAACAAATATCGCATATTAACGCATACATGTGGAATATAGAAAAAATGGTACAGATCAACCGCTTTGCAAGGCAGAAATAGAGACACAGATGTAGAGAACAAACATACGGACACCAAGGGGGGAAAGGGGGGGGGTTGGGGGGGAATGAATTGGGAGATAGGGATTGCCATATATGCATTACTAATAAGGAAAAAAATATCAAATTGTACACCTTAAATATATGCAGTTTATTGTATGTTAAAAAAATAATAATAGAGCATCTGTGGGCAGTGGAATCATAACCACTGGCTAAACGTATATATATTTAGTATTCCAAAAGAAGAAGAGAGAGTGAGGAGGAAAAAAATATTTGACTATGTGATTGCCAAGTATTTTCCAAATCTGAGCAAAAATATAAATTTACAGATTTAAGAATATCATCAAAATTTAAAAGAAAACCTCAAGTATAAGAAATATCAAAAAGAATGCACAAAGCGCACCATAATCAAATTATTTAGAATGAGTGATAGAGAATTATAAAAACATCCAGGGTTGGTGGGAGGGGACATATACAGAGGAACAAAGATGATAAGTATAACAGGAGACTTCTATCTAGAAATAAGGAAATTCTGGTTAGTAAAGCAACATTTTTAGAGAACTAAAGTGGTTAAATGCGTATGTGTGTGTGTCTCTGTGTGTCTGTGTCTGTGTGTTGAGGGTGATAATCTAGATAACATAATCTAGAATTCTCTATCTAGAAAAAATAGCTTTAAAACACATATATATGGAATCTGAAGAAATGGTACTGATGAAACCAATGACAGGCAAGAGTGGAGATACAGAAGTAGAGAATGGACTTGAGGACACGGGGCTGGGGTGAGGGGCAAAGGGGAAGTTGGGACGAGGTGAGAGAGTAGCATAGACATATTTACACTACCAGTTGTAAAATAGATAGCTAATGGTAAGTTGCTGTATAACAAAAAGAGAACAACTTCATGGGAGATGCCTTGGAGGGCCAGGACGGGGAGGGTGGGGGGGAGTCGTGGGAGGGAGGGGATATGGGGATATGTGTGTAGATGCAGCTGATTCACTTTGGTGTACCTCAGAGATGGGTACAAGAGTGTAAATCAAATATATTCCAATAAAGAGTTTAAAAAAAAAAAAGAAAGCAATATTTCTTGTTTTATGCTTGGAAATATAGAAACTGGAAAAAGTATCACCCCAACCCTTAAAACACACACACATGTATGCTGGAAAAACTGCAAGTCCACAAACTTTCTAAAATCGCAGGAAAACTATGTGTCCAGGGAGGCAGGCACAGTCAAAAACCAATAAATAAAATTGAACTAAATTAATTACTAATTGGTGGATGTCAATGGTAGGCTGGTGGGAGAATGTGGTGGGGCTCCTGCCCCAGCTGCACGTTGCAGCTGGTAATGTATACACACTTGTAGACGTTTTCTCCAGCTTTTGACCTGGGTGTTCACAAATGTTTGGTGAGATTTCAGAGAAGGTGTCCCTTGTTGTTCAGCTTGGAAAAGTGGAAAAGCAGGTACCATGTAAGTTATAAGAGATTCAGCCATGGCTTATCTCATCTACAGGACAAATCCATAATCTGTGGGAAAAAAGATACAAATCTTGTTGACCTTTGGACTCCTGTAAAAACCGACTGCTGCTGCAGGAAGGGAATAAGAGAAAAACAATTACAAAACAAACAAAAAACTTCTAACATTAGTTAAGAGGCAGGAATATGCACTGATGTGCTGGACCCAGAACTACAACTGTGAGAAACATGGGAGCGATGAGAAGACTACATCCATGGAATCCAAGGACAGGGTGCCTGAAACAGAGAACACCACCTTCTGGCTCCCCTAGATTAACAAGCATCAACTAGCAAGAAACGGCGGAATACTGATAGGAGAGTTGCAAGTCATGGAGAGAACCTCTCTGAGGTGCAGCATTAAGGGAAGGCAAAAAGCTAAAAGTGGAGCAGACACAGAGAAAACCCATCTAGCAAAAATGATCAGAAGAACAAGACAGAGATATTCTATAGACACAAACTATCTGACAGGCTACTTAAAATAACTTTGACCAGTATGTTGAAATCTCTAATAGAAAAGGTGGACCACATTCAAGATCACATGAGTAATTTCAGCAGAGCAATGAAAAATATAAGTAAGAATTACACAAATATACTAGACATGAAAAACACAGTAATGCAAATGAAGATTACCTTGTATAAGCACACCAACAGACTTGATACAGCTAAAGAAAGTGAATTTTAAGATAGGTCAGTATTAATAACTTGGGCTGACAAAGATTTTTAGAAATAGTGGAAAATAAAGAACACATCATCTATGATGAGACAATATCTAATGCTTTAAAATATGCAAAGAGCCTCTGATAAAGATATATATTGCAAACCATATGTAGTTACTAATAAATTAAAATTTTAAAAACAAAGTCGGTAAAGGAAATACAATTGAATCACTTAAAAATAATTAACACAAGAGAAGGCAGAAAAATCAAACAGACCATATCAAATAGTTAACAGCTTCCAAGATAATAAATGTTAATCCAATCATATCAGAAATTACAGTAAATGTGAATAATCAAAACACACTTAAAATTAGGAGACTGTCAGATTGCACAAAGAAGCAAGACCTAACTATGTGCTAACTACAAGAAATCTGCTTTAAATATAAAGAAAGAGATATGTTAAAAATAAAAATATGGAAATAAAATTGTTACACAATAAAACAAGCACAAGAAAGCAGGAATAGCTATATTAATCTCACACAAGGTAGTCTTCAGAATAAGGAACAGCAACAGAGATAAAATGAGTCATTTCATAGTGAGAAATAGATCTTTTCCAAGATGACATGCCCATCTTGAATTGGTATACAACTATCCACAGAATATAAAATACTTAAAGCAAAAACTGAAAGAACTGCAAGAAATAAGTAAAACCACAGTTAGAGTTCAATGCTTTAACATTGGTATCTCAAAAGTGATAGAACAAATAGAAAATCAGTAAGGATATAGATGACCTAAAGAATACTATTAACCATATAAACTAATTGATATTTAGAACACTTCAAGAAGAACAGTGTAATTGATATGTCTTTCACGTCCACGTGGAATGTTCGAAAAGACAGATTATATTCTGGGCCATAAAACGGGGCTTAAAATTTAGAAGAATATAAATTCTACAAAGGATATGCTTAGATCATAATGGGATTAAACTGCCAATCAGTAATGGAAAGATATCCCCAAAGATGGGTAAATTAAAACATTTCTCGGTAACCCATGGGTCAAAGAGAAAATATCAAGAGAAATTTAAAGCAACAACAACCACCACCAAACGTTTCAACCTTAATAACAATGAAATTACAACCCATCAAAATATTTTTTTTTACTTGATGATAGTTTTATTATAGCAAAAGAATATAAATTAGAACCAGACAAGGGGAGATACACATAGGCAAGATCTGGAAGTTCCATAGGTGAAGTTTTTTTTTTTTTTTTCTTTTTTTATTGGAATATAATTGCTTTACACTCTTGTACCGGTTTTTGAGGTACACCAAAGTCAATCAATCAGCTGTATTTATACACATATCCCCATATTCCCTCCCTCCCTCGACTCCCCCCCACCCTCCCCATCCCGGCCCTCTAAGGCATCATCCATCATCGAGTTGATCTCCCTTTGTTATACAGCAACTTCCCACTGGCTATTTTACAGTTGGTAGTATATATATGTCTATGCTACTCTCTCACTTCGTCCCACCTTCCCCTTCAACCCCCGCCCCCCCAACCTCATGTCCTCCAGTGCATTCTCTGCATCTGCATCCTATTCTTGTCTTGTCACTGGGTTCATCAGTACCTTTTTTTTTTTTTTTTTGAGTCCATATATAAGAGTTAGCATACAATATTTCTTTTTCTCTTACAAGCCATCAAAATTTGTAGGATGCAGATAATGCAGTACATCTAGAAAAACTTGAGCATTGAACAAGGAAAGAAAAAAGGGTCAAATCAATAAGGATTAGAAAAGAACAAATTAAACCTAAAGCACAAAAGGAAGGAAATAATACAGATAATACCAAACATATGTGAGACTGAAAACAGAAAAACTTTAGAGACCAAAATCTGATTCTCTGAAAAGATCATTGAAACGGATAAACTCTAGCCAGACAGATAAAAAGGAAAAGAGAGAGAGGGCACACATATTATCCATATCTGAGATTAAAGAGGGACATCATTAAGGACACCATAGACATTTCCTTTCTAGATCCACTAAGAGGACCTAAAAGAGTGGAATCTAGAAGAAAAGAGCATATCTAGTACAATGATCTTGGTTTCTATCTTCTGCTTTTAAATAAAACAACCAGGGTTCTTTGGAGAAATGGTTGATTCCAGGGCTGATATAGGGGATAAACCAGGTAAACCTGAAACATTTTGTTGTCCTGGAATGTAAAAAAGCTCTAAAATAAATGATAACAAATAAAATAAAATAAATAAAATAAAATAAAATAAAATAAAATAAAATAAAATAAAACAAAATAAAAATTATAACAACTTAAATTAAATTAAAAATTTGGGGACATATCACAAGGAACCAGGGGTCAACTTGGTAGACTCAAAACTGGGATTAATTTGATCAACAAAACAAATAAAGAATTTGATTATAACTCAGAGACCAAAATATTTGAGTTCATACTGCTATAAATACATGAGTTGAATAAATAAAAGGGGAGAAGGGACAATTTCACCTAAAGAATCATTCCAATTAGTAAATGTAGATAGAATAACAAAAACTGAAAATCACAATTAGAACATCACAGCAATAATCTCTGCAGGCAAGACCTACTAGTAGATACTAAAATTAGCAGGCAAAAGTTAGAAAGAAATAGAGTGTTTGCAAAAACTCAAAACATCTCCCCAGGATATTTATTAAATACAAAAAGAAAACATAGTAAATTTGTAGCAGAAAAACCTAACAGATACCTTCTAAACAAGCGATCTATTTTAACATATCTAGTAACAGTCATATTCCTATAACATACCCTGTGATAGCACACACTGGGAAGGGCATTCTATCTCTATAGTGTTATCACCTGAAATATGTAATTTCTACCTATTCATGAGAAAATATCAGACAAACCCAAACTGAGGGCTACTCTAAAAAATTACAGATGAATACTCTTTAAAATATCAAAGTAAAGAGAGACCAGGAAAGACTAAAGTAGTGTCATAAACTGGAAGAGACTAGGAGACAACAAAACATGTGAAATGTGGGAGGCTGAATTGGATCCTAAAGCAGTGAAATGACACTGAAGGAAAGACTAGACATTAATGGAAAATCATAAGTCAAAATTATCATAGAAAAAATTTTCAGTGAAGGCAAAATAAAGACTTTTACAGACATACAAAAGTTGAAAAAAGTCATTATTGGCAGAACTCCATTGCAAGAAATCTAGAAATTCCTTCAGGAAGAGGAATGATGACACCAAATGTAAACTAGATCTAATCAAACAGCACCATAAATGTAAATGCATGAGTAAATATACACTATTTCTCAGATTTTTAAAATTTCATTAACACATACGTGTTTATAGAATAATTAGTATGCATCATGGAATACTGTAACATATGTAAAAGTAAAATGAATCAGAGTAACTCCTAAACCCTAAGAGAATGGAAATGAATGGATACTATTTAAGGTTCATATATATGTGTGAAATGGTACAGTAAATTAATAATAAGTTGTATACTATGACATACAAAGTAATACCAAAATCCAAACAGAGGTAATATCTGATGAAGTAATAAGAATACTAAATGGAATCATACAAATACTCAATTCCAAATAAGGCAGGAAAAGAGGAAAAGAGAAACAAAATAAAGACTTTGCCGGACTTCCTAGGTGGCGCGGTGGTTAAGAATCCACCTGCCAATGCAGGGAACAAGGGTTTGATCCCTGCCCCAGGAAGATACCACATGCCGCAGAGCAACCAAGCCCATGAGCCACAACTATTGAGCCTGCACTCTAGAGCCCATGAGCCACAACTGCTGAGCCCATGTGCCACAACTACTGAAGCCCATATGCCTAGAACCTGTGGTCCACAATAAGAGAAGCCACCAACGTGAGGAGCCCACGCACCACAAGAAAGAGCAGCCTCCGCTCGCTGCAACTAGAGAAAGCTCATGTGCAGCAACAAAGACCCAACACAGCCAATAATAAATAAATAAATAAATAAATTTATATTAAAAAAAGACTTTTACAATTTGGACTGACAAAACAGCAACATGAAATTGACAGTTCACACAAAACAAAATAACACCAAAAATCAACTATAAACTGTAACCACATTAAATATAAACACCTAAATAGATTAAAGGAAAAATTGTGGATAAATATATACCAAGCTAATGCTAATCAAAAGAAAGTTGTAGTGGCCATACTAATAAAATACAAAGTAGACACCAGAGAAAAGAATGTCACTGGGGATAATGAAGGTCATTTCATAATAATAAAGCTGTCAATTCAAGAGAACATAACAATGCTATACATGTATACACCTGGTAATGTTTTTACAGGTATATATATGTATGCTTAGATTTACCAATTTTTGCACTTTAGATATGTTTAAATATAAACATTATATCTTTATTATGCCCCAATAAAGTTGGGAGCAATCTTTTTAAAAAAAAAAAGAGTTAAAAAAACAAACAGGAAAATATGAGAGTGGTCTTAAAGATGCTCTAATAATATGTATCATTTTTGTCAATTAGAATATCACTAAATTAGACAAATGAAAAATGTCTTACAATATAATTACTCTTCAATAATTTAATTGTGTAAGGGTCCATTTGTTATTTGCTAACCATAATGAAAATAAAAATAGCATTAAAAATAACAGTTGTGGTACTGAAGAACTGTGAGAATCAAGGAACTTTTTAATATATTCACAGTTCTTTATTAATACCTTAAAAAAAAAACTTTTGCAAGTGATTTAATCTTCTGGAAACAATACTATGAAGTTTCTAACCCTGAGTTTACTCTAGCTTGTTTAAAGATGTCACTGTTTGATGTCTGATATTTAGAAAAGAATAAAATGTATTTGACTAACAGTGAAATGTACATCTGATCTAATAAAACATTTTAATTTAACTAGCCAAATTTTTTTTTCAAAGTTGCAGTTAGAATAATGAAACAGGACTTCCCTGGTGGCACAGTGGTTAAGAATCCGCCTGCCAATACAGGGGACATGAGTTTCAGCCCTGGTCCAAGAAGATCCCACATGCCATGGAGCAACTAAGCCCAGGTGCCACAACTACTGAGCCTGTGCTCTAGAGCCCGAGAGCCACAACTATTGAGCCCGTGAGCCACAACTACTAATGACCGAGTGCCTAGGGCCTGTGCTCCACAAGAGAAGCCACCGCACTGAGAAGCCCACACACCTCAAGGAAGAGTAGCTCCCACTTGCTGCAACTAGAGAAAGCCCACATGCAGCAATGAATAAATAAATAAACACAATGCAGCCAATAAATAAATAAATAAATTTATTTTTAAAAAAAAGAATGAAACAATATCCAGTTCAGTCTGTTAGTCTACTTATTGATATAGGATTAAATGGTACAAGCAAACAAAATATAATAAGTAAAGTGGCATTTTTTCCAAATAATATAAAATTTAAGTGGTGAAATTAAAATGTATTCTCAATTTTCTGATTATAAAATTCTGGTTATTCTTTTTTTCATTTTAAGTCATAGATTATTATTTCCTGTTGTTGGGTACTATATCACTGAGTTAGACTACTGGCAAAGGTATCAAAAATCTTCAGTTATGTAGAAGGATTAATTAGATTGGGTAAACTGATATACTTCCAGCAGTCATACATGGGAATTAATTTAATATAATACAACCAAACCAGTAACTTATGAGTAGTTTTCACATGTTCTGAAGACTTTACAATAAGGATGCTTCAGAAATATGATTTATTGGGCTTCCCTGCTGGTGCAGTGGTTAAACATCTGCCTGCCAATGCAGGGGATACAGGTTTGATCCCTGGTCTGGGAAGATTCCACATGCCGCAGAGCAACTAAGCCTGTGCACCACAACTACTGAGCCTGCACTGTAGAGCTCGCGAGCTACAACTACTGAGCCCACATGACGCAACTACTGAAGCCCACATGCCTAGATTCTGTGCTCCACAAGGGAAGCCTCTGCAATGAGAAGCCCATGCACCACAACAAAGAGTGGCCCCCACGCACCACAACTAGAGAAACGCTGCGTGCAGCAATGAAGACCCAATGCAGCCAAAAATAAAAATAAATAAAATAAATTTAAGTAAATAAATTAAAAATGATTTATCACCTTATTATATGTAGATAGGTACAGTGCTCATGATTTCCATACAGAAAATTAAATTCAAGGTTGAAATATGTGTCCCCATATGTACCAGGGTATTTACTAGAAAAGGAAAGCAGCAAAAATAAGTTTAACTTATACTACACTTAACCTAATGGCTCTCCCGGGGTTGTGATGCTTAACCAATAATATCTTACCTTTGCCAAGAGACTCTTTTCTCATTTGTGTCATAAAAAAATGGACTTCTTAACACATGTAATCCTTCTTAATGCAGTCAGTGAAAAAAAAAAAACACCCTGGGAAAAATCTGTTACACTATAAGAACCACCTTTTCTCTGATCAAGAAAATATTGTTTGAGAGGGTATAAAGATCACAAAATTAGAAAAGAAATAAATTCTTAGCATAATTAGTAGATCAGTGAAATTCAAATCATGTTTTCTATAATTTTTACAGAGTATTTTATTTGTATCACAATTGTTTTAATTTTTATATGAAATATTAAGTAAAATAAATAAATCAATTAAAATGGCTATTTTGAAATATCTCTGTTATGCATCATGTGAATCTTTACTTAATAAATCTTAAATGCATACAATATTTACAGGTACTAGATTTAAAAGTTTATTAAGAGCATGGAAAGGCAAGCAACAGATTGAGAGAAGGTATTTGCAAAACATATCTTTGACAAGGATTCATACATAGCACTTACATAAAAAGCATCTTCAACTCCATAAGAAAAAGACAGACAATTCAATGGAAAAAAGAGCAAAAGACTTGAATAGCCACTAAACAAAAGATATCCTATTGGCCATAAACATAGGAAAAGTATTCAACCTCATCAGTTATCAGGGAAATGCAATATGAAGCCATAATGAAATCACTGTAAACACCCACCAGAACATGGGAAGGAAACAACTGACAAAACCAAATTGTGGTAATGATGGAACAACTGGATCATCCACACATTTCTGGGGAGAAATTAAATTGGTACAATCATGGTAGGGAAACTTTTGACAATATCTATTAAACCTTTTCATAAATGCTGTGTATGCTATGATGCAGCAATCTCCCTCTGGGGAGTACATCTGAGAGATATGCACATATACCTGTACCAAAAAGCATACACAAGCGTGTTCATGGCAAAAATAGTCACAAGAGTAATATCACCTGATAGCAACCCAAATTTAAGCAACTATTAAATGGGATGAATAAATTAGAAGATAGTCAAACAATGAAATTCCATGTGGCAAAGAAAAAACACACACTAAGAACAACATGAATGAATCTCACAAACATGATGCTAAATGCAAGGAAGGAGATGCTGAAGAGTGCATGCTATCTAATTTTATTTATATAAAATGGATAAGCTCCTTTATGGTGATAATAGAAGTTATGGTGGTTCCCACAGGTGGTAGTAACTGCAAGGGACTACGAAGGGGATTTCCAAAATGCTGTTAATATTTTTTTATTGATCTGAGTGGTGGTGTCATGAGTGTTTTCAGTTTACAAAAATGTGTTGATCAATATCTTATTTTGCCAAGTCCCTATTTAAATCATCTGCATATTTTTCTGCCGAAATGTCTGTTTCTTACAGATTTGAGGAAGTTATGTAAATACTATGTATGACTCCTTTGTCAAATATATATTTTGCAAATAAAATATATATATTTGTAAAATACATTTATAATTAATATTTTCTCAATTTGTTGCTTATCTTTCCATATCCTTAATAATGCTTTAAATCTAGCACTTAGAATTTTTGTATGCATTTTCATAAAAACCAAAAACTTAGAGACACTTCAAAATATCCTAACATTCTAAACTCTTGTGTAGGTTAAATTAATTTTAAAGATATATTCATTAAGAAAGAAACCAATATTTATATAAAAATGTACACAGCTAAGCTCAGTTAACTTTCAGAATATGGTGGTACATTAGTGGACAGCTTTAGAATTGTCTTAATAAAAGTTGATGTTATAGTTTTAGGGCAACTAATTGTTTGAAGTTAACTAGCAAACTATATGTAACTGACATGGCAGTCAAAACTATTGATTACAGTTGATAGTATATAACTTGAATTTAGAAAAAAATATTGTTTATTTAATGGATATGAGTGATAGTGACTTAATTTAGAAAGAGTTACACAACCTAACTATGGAAAAGACTGATTTTATAAGTGGATTTCAGGGATAACTTAAATCTGAGGTAGCCTCTATTTCTCTTTTCTGCACCTGTCTAATTGTTAGTTACTTCTCTGCGTTTCAGAAGATGGGGGTTGGCTGCCAACAGCCTCCAACATACATGTTCAACATTTTCTCTAATCAGTAAAAATATCTCTTTTGCCCATGGCAGACATTGACACAGGAACTGAGATAAAAATATACTCAGTCAAGTCTACAGAGAGAACCATGCACACTCTGCTTCTTTTTTATTTTGTTGAGGTTAATATGCATACACAAAAACTCACTCTCATAGTATAAGTTCTAGCAAATCTGACAAACATATAGCCATGTAATCACCACTATAAAGATATAGGACAGTTCCATCATCTCCCCCAAATCACTGATTTCTCTTTGGCGTCAACATATCTGCCAGCCCAGCCCTTTGCAAACCTGACTTCTGTTCTGCTTTTATAAGTGTGCCTTTGTCAAAAGATCATATAACTAGAATCAGAGGCATTTAAGATTTTCTCATGTTGTTTTATGTATCAGCAGTTAGTTTCTTTTTATTAATGACTAATATTCCTTTGTATAATGTATAACATCATGTATCCACCATTATAGTACCATACATTCTCCCCAGCATTTGATGTGTTGGATTTTGGCTATTCTAATATAAGTACAATGGTATCTTTTGTTTTAATTTGCATTTCCATGATGACATATGATGTAGAGCACCTTTTCATATGCTATTTGCTATCCGTATATCTTTTTTAGTGAGGTTTCTGTTAAGGTTTTTGACCTATTTTTTAATGTTTGTTTGATTTCTTATAGTTGAGTCAAGATTTCTTTGTACATTTTGCATGAGTCCTTTATAAAATATATCTTTTGCAAATATTGTCTTCTATTCTGTGGCTTGTCTTTTCATTCTCTTGATAGTGACTTTTTCAGAGGAGAAGTTTTTAATTTTAATGAAGTCCAGCTTATTGATTCTTTCCTTCATGGATTTGAGCCTTTGGTGTTGTATCTAAAAAGTCATCAGCAAACTCAAGGTCATCCAGATTGTCTATGTTATCTTCTAGATGGTTTTGCATTTTACATTTATGTCTATATAATTATGAAATTCACTACCTTTGCCCAAAAGTCTAATTTATGATATTAATATATCTCATCCAGCCTTATTTTTTCTTTTTGCATAGTATATCTTTTTTCTATCCATGCATTAAAATAAATTCATAGTTAAGATGCATCTATTTCAGATCTTTTCGAATAGTTATGTTGCTCTTTTTCATATGCTCTGATAATTTCTGCTCTTTAATTGGAGTTTAAGCTCATTAATAGCTAATGTAATTATTGTACAGTTATAATTAAGTTTAAAATGTTACTACTCATTTTATTTTGCCCACAGTTTTTTTTCTCCTCTGTTCCTCTCACTGCCTTTCTTCTCACTGCCTTTTTAAAAAGATATACAACATTATACATGCAAACACATGCATACACTAATATAAATTTATTTAGGATTCCCTTTTAATCAAATGGTTTTTTAAAAAAATTTATTGGGGTATGATTGATTTACAGTGTTGTGTTAGTTTCAGGTGTACAACAAAGTGAATCTGTTATTCAAATACATATAGCCACTCTTTTTTAGATTCTTTTTCCATATAGGCCATTACAGAGCACTGAGTAGAGTTCCCTATGCTACACAGTAGGTCCTTATTAGTTACCTATTTTATATATAGTAGTGTGCATATGTCAATCCCAATCTTCCAATTTATCCACCCCCCCCCCCAGCTTATCCCCTGGTAACCATAAGTTTATCTTCTACATTTGTAACTCTATTTTGGTTTTGTAGATAAGTTCATTTGCAGCCTTTTTTAGATTACACATATAAGCCACATCATATGATATTTGTCTTTCTCTGTCTGACTTACTTCACTCAGTATGAGAATCTCTAGGTCCATCCACATTGCTGCAAAAGCACATGAAAAGATGCTCAACATCACTAATTATTAGAGAAAAGCAAATCAAAACTACAATGAGGTATCACTTCACACTGGCCAGAATGGCCATCATGAAAATGTCTACTAATAATAAATGCTGAAGAGGGTGTGGAGAAAAGGGAACCCTGCTACACTATTGGTGGGAATGCAAACTGCTACAGCCACTATGGAGAAAAGTATGGAGGTTTAAAAAGGTAAAAATAGAGCTACCATATGATCCCACAATCCCACTGCTGGGCATATACCCAGAGAAAACCATATGTGAAAAGATAAATGCACCCCAATGTTCATTGCCGCACTATTCACAATAGCCAGGAGATGGAAGCAACCTAGATGTCCATCAACAGAGGAATGGATAAAAAAGATGTGATACACATATACGATGGAATATTACTCACCCATAATCTAATGGTCTTTTACATTTTTCCTATTTATTTTATGAATTATAATACAAAATCCTATATTTTCATAACTTACTTTAAATACAATGCAAATAAAATGTACGAGCTCTGCAACTATATAATTTCATTACTTTTGTCCCCTATCCTTATGCTAGTTGCCATATGTATTGCATCTACTTATGTAATAAAGCCCACAATATAATGTAATAGATTTTTCCTTTAAATGGTCATATGTATATTAAAGAAATTAAAATGAAATACAGTTTTATACTCAACAACATATTTATCATATATCTTCCTTTTCATTTATTCTTAAAGCTTTGAGTTTCCATCTGGAATCACTCAGTTACGTTCTGAAGAACTTATTTTAACAGAGCTGAGAAACTCACTAGATTATTTTTTACAGAAGATCTTATAGCTTGGTAAAGACTGCAGCTAAAGACTGCCTCAATCACAGGTTTCTGAATTCCAAACTATTCTTCATTTATACATAATTTCTCACTGATCTGGATCAGTAGAGTTAATATGCTTTAAATATCATGTTTAAATCTCTTAAGCACCAATGCATATGAGTAGTAGTCAGACACAAAATTAGATGTGGATGCGCAAGAATTGACTTTTTTTTTTAAATTTTTTTACCTCTTTATTTTTTTATTTTTTACAATAAACTGCATATATTTAGAGTGTACAATTTGGTATCCCAATCTCCCAGTACATTCCCACCCCAACCCTCCCTGCTTTCCCCACTTGGTGTCCATATGTTTGTTCTCTACATCTGTGTCTCTATTGCTGCCTTGCAAACCGGTTGATTTGTACCATTTTTCTACAGTCCACATATATGTGTTAATATACAATATTTGTTTTTCTCTTTCTGACTTACTTCAGTCTGTATGACAGTCTCTAGGTCCATCCATGTCTCTACAAATGTCCCAGTTTCATTGCTTTTTACAGCCGAGTAATATTCCATTGTATGTATGTACCACATCTTCTTTATCCATTCATCTGTTGCTGGACATTTAGGTTGCTTCCATGTCCTGGCTATTGTAAATAGTGCTGCCATGAACACTGGAGTGCATGTGTCTTTTTGAATTATGGTGTTCTCTGGGTATATGCCCAGTAGTGGGATTGCTGGGTCATATGGTAGTTCTATTTTCAGTTTTGCAAGGAACCTCCATACTGTTTTCCATAGTGGCTGTATCAATTTACATTCCCACCAGCAATGTAAGAGCGTTCCTTTTTCTCCACACCCTCTCCAGCATTAACTGTTTGTAGATTTTCTGATGATGCCCATTCTAACCGGTGTGAAGTGATACCTCATTGTAGTTTTGATTTACAATTATCTAATAATTAGTGATGTTGAGCAGATTTTCATGTGCCTCTTGGTCATCCATATGTCTTCTTTGGAGAAATGCCTATTTAGGTCTTCTGCCCATGTTTTGATTGGGTTGTTTGTTTTTTTGACATTGAGCTGGATAAACTGTTTATATATTTTGGAGATTAATCCTTTGTCTGTTGATTCATTTGCAAATATTTTCTCCCATTCTGAGGGTTGTCTTTTTGTCTTGCTTATAGTTTCCTTTGCTGTGCAGAAGCTTTGAAGTTTCATTAAGTCTCACTTATTTATTTTTGCTTTTATTTCCATTATTCTAGGGGGTGGATCAGAAAAGATCTTGCTATTATTTACGTCGAAGAGTGTTCTTCCTGTGTTTTCCTCTAGCAGTTTTATAGTGTCTGGCCTTACATGTAGGTCTTTAATCAATTTTGAGTTTATTTTTCTGTATGGTGTTAGGAAGTGTTCTAATTTCATTCTTTTACATGTAGCTGTCCAGTTTTCCCAGCACCACTTATTGAAGAGGCTGCCTCTTCTCCATTGTATATCCTTGCCTCCTTTGTCATAGATTAGTTGATCGTAGTTTATCTCTGGGCTTTCTTATCCTGTTCCATTGATCTATATTTCTGTTTTTGTGCCAGTACCATACTGTCTTGATCACTATGGCCTTGTAGTATAGTTTGAAGTCAGGAAGCCTGATTCCACCAACTCCATCTTTCCTTCTCAAGAATGCTTTGGCTATTCGGGGTCTTTTGCATTTCCATAAAAATCGTAAAATTTCTTGTTCTAGTTCTGTGAAAAATGCCATTGGTAATTTGATTGGGATTGCTTTGAATCTGTAAATTGCTTTCCATAATATAGTCCTTTTCACAATATTGATTCTTCCAATCCAAGAACATAGTATATCCCTCCATCTGTTTGTGTCTTCTTTGATTTCTTTCATTAGTGTCTTATACTTTTCTGAGTACAGGTCTTTTACCTCCTTGGTTAGGTTTATTCCTAGGTATTTTATTCTTTTTGTTGCAATGGTGAATGGGATTGTTTCCTTAATTTCTCTTTCTGATCTTTCATTGTTCATGTATAGAAATGCAAGAGATTTCTGTGTGTTAATTTTGTATCCTGCAACTTTACCAAATTCATTGACTAGCTTAAGTAGTTTTCTGGTGGCATCTTTAGGATTTTCTAGTATAGTATCATGTCATCTGCAAACAGTGACAGTTTTACTTCTTCTTTTCCAATCTGGAATCCTTTTATTTCTTTTTCTTCTCTGATTGCTGTGGCAAGGACTTCCAAAAAGTATGTTGAACAGGAGTGGCAAGAGTGGACTTCCTTGTCTTGTTCCTGATCTTAGAGGGAATGCTTGCAGTTTTTCACCATTGAGAATGATGTTTGCTGTGGGTTTGTCATATATGGCCTTTATTATGTTGGGGAAGGTTCCCTCTATGCCCACCTTCTGGAGAGGTTTTATCATAAATGGGTGTTGAATTTTGTCAAAAGCTTTTTCTGCATCTATTGAGATGATCATGTGGTTTTTATCCTTCAGTTTGTTAATATGGTGTATCACACTGATTGATTTGCATATATTAAAGAATTCTTGCATTCCAGGGATAAACCCCACTTGATCATGGTGTAAGATCCTTTTAATATGTTGTTGGATTCTGTTGGCTAGTATCTTGTTGAGGATTTTTGCATCTAAATTCATCAGTGGTATTGGTCTATAATTTTCTTTTTTTGTAGTATCTTTGTCTGGTTTTAGTATCAGCGTGATGGTGGCTTCATAAAATGAGTTTGGGAGTGTTCCTTCCTCTGCAATTGTTTGAAAGAGTTTGAGAAGGATGGGTGTTAGCTCGTCTCTAAATGTTTGATAAAATTCACCTGTGAATCCATCTGGTCCTGGACTTTTGTTTGTTGGGAGACTTTTAATCACAGTTTCAATTTCATTACTTGTGATTGGCCTGTTCATATTTTCTATCTTCCTGATTCAGTCTTGGAAGGTTATACCTTTCTAAGAATCTGTCCATTTCATCCAGGTTGTCCATTTTATTGGGATATAGTTGCTTGTAGTAATCCCTTATGGTGCTTTTTATTTCTGTGGTATCTGTTATAACTTCTCCTGTTTCCTTTCTAATTTTATTGATTTGAGTCCTCTCCCTCTTTTTCTTGATAAGTGTTGCTGGAGGTTTATTGATTTTATTTATCTTCTCAAAGAACCAGCTTTTAGTTTTATTGATTTTTGCTGTTGCTTTCTTTGTCTCTATTTCATTTATTTCTGCTCTGATCTTTATGATTACTCTACATCTACTAAATTTGGGTTGTGTTTGCTCTTCTTTCTCTAGTTTCTTTAGGTGTAAGGTTAGATTGTTTATTTGGGATTTTCCTTGTTTCTTGAGGTAGGATTGTATCGCTATAAACTTTCCTCTTAGAAATGCCTTTGCTGTATCCCATAGGTTTTGGATCATTGTCATTTGTCTCTAGGTATTTTTTGATTTCCTCTTTGATTTCTTCAGTGATCTGTTGCTTATTTAGTAGAATATTGTTTAACCTCCATGTGTTTATGTATTATACAGTTTTTTTCCTGTAATAGATTTCTAATCTCATACTGTTGTGGTCAGAAAAGATGCTTTATATGATTTCAATTTTCTTGAATTTACCAAGGCTTGATTTATGACCCAAAATGTGATCTATCCTGGAGAATGTTCTGTGTGCACTTGAGAAGAATGTGTAATCTGCTGTTTTGGGATGCAATGTCCTATAGATACCTATTAAATCAAGCTGATTTATTGTGTCATTTAAAGCTTGTGTTTCCTTAATAATTTTCTGTTTGGATGATCTGTCTGTTGGTGTAAGTGGGGTGTTAAAGTCCCCCACTATAATTGTGTTATTGTCGATTTCCTCTTTCATAGTTGTTAGCATTTGCCTTATGTACTGAGGTGCTCCTATATGGGGTGCATATATTTTTATAATCGTTATCTCCTCTTCTTGGATTGATCCCTTGATCTTTATGTAGTGTCCTTTCTTGTCTCTTGTAACATTTCTTATTTTAAAGTCTATCTTATCTCCAGCTTTCTTTTGATTTCCATTTGCATGGAGTATCTTTTTCCATCCCCTCACTTTCAGTCTGTATGTGTGCCTAGGTCTGAAGTGGGTCTCTTGGAGACAGCATATGTATGGGTCTTGTTGTTGTATCCATTCAGCCAGTCTGTGTCTTTTGGTTGGTACATTTAGTCCATTTACATTCAAGGTAATTATCGATATGTATGTTCCTATTACCATGTTCTTAATTGTTTTGTTTTTGTTTCTGTAGGTCCTTTTCTTCTCTTATGTTTCCTGCTTAGAGAAGTTCCTTTAGCATTTGTTGTAGGGCTGGTTTGGTGGTGCTGAATTCTCTTAGCTGTGGTTGTCTGGAAAGCTTTTGATTTCTCTGTCGAATCTGAATGAGATCCTTGCTGGGTAGAGTATTCTAGGTTGTAGGTTCTTCCCTGTCATCACTTTAAATATATCATGCCACTCCCTTCTGGGTTGTAGAGTTTCTGTTGAGAAATAAGCTGTTACCCTTATGGAAGTTCCCTTGTATGTTATTTGTCGTTTTTCCCTTGTTGCTTTTAATAACTTTTCTCTGTCTTTCATTTTTGTCACTTTGACTACTATATGTCTTGGCATGTTTCTCCTTGGATTTATCTTGCCTGGGACTCTTTGTGCTTCCTGGACTTGGGTAGCTGTTTCCTTTCCCATGTTAGGGAAGTTTTCAACTATAATCACTTCCAATATTTTCTCAGGTCTTTTCTCTCTCTCGTCTCCTTCTGGGACCCCTATAATGCGAATGTTGGTGCGTTTAACATTGTCCCAGAAGTCTCTTAGGCTGTCTTCAGTTCTTTTCATTGTTTTTTATTTATTCTTTCCTGCATCAGTGATTATCACCATTCTGTCTTTCAGGTCACTTATTCACCCTTCTGCCTCAGTTAATCTGCTATTGGTTCCTTCTAGTGTATTTTTCATTTCAGTTATTGTGTTACATATCTGTGTTTGTTTTCTTTTTAATTCTTCTAGGTCTTTAGTAAACTTTTTTTGCAACTTTTTGATCTTTGCACCCAGTCTTCATTAAAAATCCTGGATCATCTTCACCATCATTATTCTGAATTCTTTTTCCAGAAGAGTACCTATCTCATCTTCATTTAGTTGTTTTTCTGGTGTTTTATCTTGTCCCTTCATCTGGTACAAAGTCTTCTGCCTTTTCCTTTTCTCTTTCTGTGGCTGTGATTTTCAGTTCCACAAGTTGAAATACTGCTGATACTGCTTGATTCTGCTGTCTGCCCTCTTGTGGAGGAAGCTGTCTAGGAGGCTCCTGGGTGCTTCCTGATGGGTGGGACTGATGGTGGGTTGGGCTGGGTGGGTGGAGCTCAGTAAAACTTTAATCTGATTTGGTGGGTGGAGCTCAGTGACACTTTTATCTGCTTGTCTGCCAATGGGTGGGGCTGTGTTCCCACCCTGGTGGTCCTTTGGCCTGAAGCAACCCATCACTGGAGCTTACAGGCTCTTTGGTGGAGCTAATGATGAACTCTGTGAGGGCTCATGCCAATGAGCACTTCTCAGAATCCCTGCTGCCAGTGCCCCTGTCTCCTTGGTAAGCCACAGCTGCCCCCCACCTCTGCAGGCAACCCTCCAACACCAGCAGGTAGGTCTGGTTCAGTCTCCTATGGGGTCACTGCTACTTCCCCCTGGGTCCTGTTGAGCACACTTTTTTGTGTGCCCTCCAAGAGTGGAGTCTCTGTTTCCCCCAGTCCTGTAGAGGTCCTGCAATCAAATCCCGCTGGCTTTCAGGGTCTGATTCTCTGGGGATTTCTCCTCCCATTGCTGGTCTCCCAGGTTGGGAAGCCTGACCTGGGGCTTAGAACCCTCATTTTAGTGGGTGGACTTCTATGGTATAACTGTTATCCAGCTTGTGAATCACCAACCCAGCATTTATGGGATTTGATTTTAACATGATTGCACCCCTCCTACCGTCTCATTGAGGCTTCTCCTTTGTCTTTGGATGTGGGGTGGCTTTTTTTGGTGAGTTCCAGTGTCTTTCTGTCAATGGTTGTTCAACAGTTAGTTGTAATTCTGGTGTTCTTGCAAGAGGGAGTGAGCGTACCTCTTCCTACTCTGCCATTTTGATTATTCTCAAAAGTATTGACTTTTTAAAACATTTCATTATATATCTATGTCTAACCATTTCTTTTTAGAACTTATTTTTTCCCAGTAATGGTAATAAGATATCACAATACCTATTGTTTTATTCCTTTCTTCATAATTTAGACGTCATGTAACTCACGAGAACTGGCAGGAAAAGTTGATGACTTCTTTTTGCCCCTCCACTCTTTTTTTCCTAACCTTTGCTTCTATTTATGACATTACACTTCAAATCAATTTGTGTAAAAGGAGAGTTAGAGCTAAAAGCCAGAGATAAGATGTGTCTTATTTAACATTTCAATAGCAAGACAATAAATTCCTATATTTGAGAACTACCAAAAGAAATTCAACTCAAGAAGGATAATGAAAAGGCTATTCAAAGTAGTCACATAAAGAGCCATCTTACAAATATATTAAAGCAAACCCAACCTCAAAGTTGGGGAAATGCAATTCAGAGACTAAAATAACACATTACTAGATCTGCCTTAGAGAAAACAAATTTACATTACAAAAATATATTATCTAAATGCATAGATAGTATTTAAACAATTTTGTGTACCTTTTAAATTTGTGAATATTAATGACTTTTATGGGCTCAAAATGGCCTAATACTGGAAGTAACATAAGGGTGTATAACTTGTTTAGAAAAAATAATCTGTAAGATGAATACTGTGAGTCCCAGGATTGATTTACTAACTTAATATTTAAAATACTATGCCTGACCAAACAGATTTAACATACAACACACAAAAAAGAGATAATTATTCATGACAAATCTGTATGTAAATATAGATGTTTTTCCTCTAGGCAAGAATGAAATTCACTGATGTTAAAACTTGCTACCATTGTAATAAATAAGTGAAATTCATTTCTTTGATAACCCAGGAGAGGAAAAAAGAACTGTAAACAATGCCTATGCTACTAAATTAAAACTCCTTTGAAAAGATCCCAAACCACACTCAATGTTGTCATCTTTAATCCTGTACAATGTTCAGAAGCTAAAACAATTCTTATAACATGACATATATTTTTATTTTATGAAATATGCACATATATTTCAGTTTTACTGTGTTGTCAAATTGTATCTAATGCAGGAAGACAATCTTTAAAAATCTCCTTTATATTAGTGTTGAAAATTTTAATTTCCCACTGTATAAGTAGTATTTCAAGTTGAAAACTTACTTACTCCTTCAGCATCCCCTATTTCAAGCCTCTGATGCATTTTTTTCATTGCACTAAAATAACCTAGTATATGGTTATTTCTTCTATTATCTCAGAAAAACTTAGGTTTCATTAGCAGATGAAGTTTATCTATTCTGTTAGCTTCCATACTCCCCAACATTGGTACAGAGTAAGTACTCAATTAATATAAATATGAAATTATTCTATGTTCCACCATCTGTACACTAGTTCTAGTCTAAATTCCATTTTTCTCTCCTGAACTGTGGGGGCAGCCACTTAACTGAGATTCCTATATTCAACCTTACCTGTCTTGCATCAATTTCAAGTACCTACCTTTCCTCTATCCACTTTTATCTCTCTTGAATGATTTTAAAAACCAAAACTAAACACTATACTTTTGAAACAGCACAGCAGTTTTAAAAATTCAAGTTCCATCACTTTCAGCTTAAAATCCTTCCATGATTTCCCATTGCCCTTTAATATACATTTCAAGAATCTTTAATATGTTTTACAAAGTCCTGTATTATTTGAACTCTGCCTTTTCTCATTCCACTTCCATCCTCCCTCTCTGGGCTCCAGCTACATTAGCATCTTTTACTTCTTCTTACCTCAGCACCCTTGAATTCCCTTCAGATTTCTATTCTCTCTTCATGCTTTCTCTATTTAACTCCTTAGCAACCTTTAGTTGTCTGCTTAAATGTCACTTCCTAGGCAAAGGTTATCCTAACACTCCTCAACCTTATCTTCCATATACTCTCTCCTCCAATTGTATCATGTGTGAAAGGAACAGAGTGAACAATCCTGACATCTTTCTGCTTATTTTTCAAGAGAAGATTCAAAACTTCCTTGAAATGGCTTTTTCTGATGAATATTATTTTAATTTTAGGAAAAATACACAAATAAATTTTTAAGAGAGATATTTCAGGTTAGTTGAAAGAAAGGTAATGTAACATCTTCTGAGATTGGAATACTAATCATTTTTAAGTCATTGGAATAGGAGTTATTACTATCAGAGTATGGGAGCCAATTTTCCTGGAGTGGAGAAAGTCATGGCGAGGGAGAGCTTCTCTGAGAAACTGCCACTTCTTTTTTCTTTTGCTTTTTTTGTTGCTTAATGTTTGAAAATTAGATAAATTGAGAATAGGAAGGGTTTTTCTAGGTTGGAAGACAATAATAAGTAACACACAGAGGAAAGTGTGAGGAATACGTTCAGGCGGCTTTGAGGAAACCCCTGACTTGATCCAAGTTCACTGTTTCATATAAAATTTAGATAGAGAGTTGAACCAGTGGTAAGGGTGCCTATTGTGATTGTTCAGGCAACAAAAAACATTTTATAGGATCCCAGTCAATGTACTCTCAGGGTGACAGTGGTCTTCCAGTAGCTGTCCACTAGCTCCAGATGAGTTGAAAGGAGATGAGAAAATGTGAGCAGAGCTGAAACAACTTCAATAACTCGGTAACTAGCTGATGGACTGCCTAGACCAGGAAAGTGACAGAATGGAAAATAATGCAAAATCTATAAAGTGATTTGAAATAAAATTTCATGGAATTTAGATGTAGAAGATATAAATGTGTATGAAGACAGTAACTGTTGTATTTCTATGTAAGGATCCAGAAATAATAGCTAAGAGAGATAAAGGAGTATGTGATAGTAATTATAGTAAGGGTTTTCCAGAATACCAGTTAAATCAAATCATGATAAGAATGAGAATCATCATTTTGGTATTTGACAGAATGTTTTAGTGGGGGAAAAAATACAAGCTGTTTCCAGATATTGAATTTAGCTTTAAAAATTTGCTTCTTCCTGTCTCTATGACCTTGAATAAACCACATAATTTCTCAAAACTTCAAGGTAAAATAATAGTTTCTATAAGTATCATTTTAGTTTTTGGTCTTCTTTTATTTTCTATTAAGCAGAACAAATAATCTAGAATCTTAAGAAATCTATTTTAAACTTTTTACTTGTCCAGTTTTAAATTGCCATCATTATGATTGCTATGGTTTGATATTCCTTAAAAATTTAGTTTGAAATAAAATAAAATACCAAGAGAGGATAAAATTATCATTTATTTATGAACTCCCTCCAAAGTTATAAAGAACTGATTAATGTTTAAGGGGTTAGAAAAGGAGACAACAAAAGAACTTTTATTTGTTAAGGAATGAGACATTTTGGGCTGTCAATGCACATCTCTTACACAGGAAATGCATCAACTCTAAAATATACCTGGTTGAAACCTGTAAACCACATTTGTTAAAGTGTTTAAGATGTTATTTGTTGAAATAATTTAAATCCTTCTAATTAGCTGGTAATAAAGCTAGAAAATTAAAGGCTAGCCACTGTAGAATGAAATGCAAAGAATACTGAAAAGATTGTACCTTTCACTGCTGCGTCTCCTCCTAATGTCCTTGCTGAATGTAAAAAATAATTTAACATAACATTAGGTTTTATGGTATTATAAAAATTATATGAGAGGCTTGTTTCAGCTTTATAAAAGTTAGCTCACATTGTGCATTTCTACAAGGGGCTCTGATTATGCACACCCCAGACTCCAGAAGACAAAACGTGGGTCCCTTCAGCCTGCTTGCTGCTTTCAGCATTTGAACCTGGCTGAGTTTCTAATTAGAAAAATAAATAAAACATGAAGCATAAATAAGGAGTGTTAATGAAAACTACATACTGGGACTAATCTAAAACACTATTTTCAGGAAGAGTTTTCACAGGTTAAGAAGCAAAATATGAAAAAAAAGGAAGATTCATTCTTTGAGAATAAGAGTAATGTTTCTCTTATTTAGCTAAATTGTAATACGGGAAAAAACCCTGAAATGCAACAAATGTTGGAGAGGGTGTGGAGAAAAGGGAACTCTCCTGCACTGTTGGTGGGAATGTAAGTTGGTACAGCCACTATGGAAAACAATTTGGAGGTTCCTTCAAAAACTACAAACAGAACTACCATATGATCCAGTCATCCCACTCCTGGGCATATACCCAAAGAAAACCATAATCCCAAAAGAAACTTGTACCATAATGTTTATTGCAGCACTCTTTACATTAGCCAGGACATGGAAGCAACTGAAATGCCCATCAACAAATGAATGGATACAGAAGATGTGGCATATATATACAATGGAATATTACTCAGCTATAAAAAGGGATGAGATGGAGCTATATGTCATGAGGTGGATAGAACTACAATCTGTCATACAGAGTGAAGTAAGTCAGAAAGAGAAGGACAAATATTGTATGCTAACTCACATATACGGAATCTAAAAATGGTACTGATGAACTCAGTGACAAGAACAAGGAAGCAGATACAGAGAATGGACTGGAGAACTCGAGGTATGGGAGGGGGCGGGGGGTGAAGGGGAAACTGAGACGAAGCAAGAGAGTAGCACAGACATATATATACTACCAACTGTAAAAAAGTCAGTGGGAAGTTGTTGTATAACAAAGGGAGTCCAACTCGAGGATGGAAGATGCCTTAGAGGACTGGGGCAGGGAGGGTGGGGGGGACTCGGGGGGGGCGTCAAGGAAGGGAGGGAATATGGGGATATGTGTATAAAAACAGTTGATTGAACCTGGTGTACCCCCAAAAAAATAAAAAATAAAAAATAAAAAAAAACCCTGAAATGTATTACGTTTCATATTGTATTCTATATAAAACTCTTATTTTAAGAACATAAACAAGAAAAATGAGCAGCAAATGCTTAAATGTCTATTTAAGAGTTAAACTATGTGCTGTGAGATTTAATGATACATAACGATTTTAAGTAGTCACCTGTGACTCCTGTGGGCTTTTTTTAATGGTTACAAAACTAGATTGAAATTGAGGATTTGAAAGCATGAAAAGTAGATAGTATTTGGAATATGTGATTATCAGCAACAAAGTCCAAGAGTACATTTTGTAAATTCATAAATCTGCAAGTTAATGGGTAAATTATATTTTGGAAATCAGTTATCTGAGATACAATCCTAGCATACTCTGAAAGCTGTCTATTTTCTCATAGGAGTATCTCTATTTCAGCATGGAACTCTTGTTTCTTTTTAGTAAATGCATGTAACAACAATTTAAAGTAGATTTAGTCCTCAGGATTTTGATAATTTGTATACAACCTTCACTTTGGAATATGTGTCAAATAAGACATTTGCATCAACTAAGTTATTTTAAGATATTTAAAAATAATTACTCAGTGCAGGATATTTCAGTCAATGTGAGGGATATATATGTGAAGAATTCACATAATCATATTCCCAAGTATTGAAGACTAACTTAAATATTCTCTTCCTAGTCATGACAATTTAAGAAATTTAAAATTACATGTTTTATTTAACATTGTCAATTTAGCATTATTCTTTTTTTTTAGGTTTATCTGCAATATTTTTCAGACTTTATTCCTAAATTAATCACATAGCATAGGACCTCAGTCATCTGACCCTTTTCAGAGCATTTTCACTTCTAAATTCTGTAACAAAGGTATTGGGTTTTAGCACATTTTCAGCATGAAAACCAACACTTCTTCCCACCTCAAAACATAAAAAGTGAATCAACTGATTATAATAACAGTGAAAACTAAAATTCAAGCACACTTGTCACCAACATTTCTCAGAGAAGTTCTGATACACAAAAACATAGTGAAGTTTAAAAATATTCTGAAAAATAATGGCAGGTATTTCTCTTTACTAGTTTTATTTTCACCACCATATGACAATTGTGTAAACACGATTTGTGTTTCATTTGGCTTCCCATCTTTAAAAATAATTAATAATTCTCAACATCTTTGCATCATTTCTAAATTTACAAATAGTGTATTTGTTAGTGCTTGCTATTAAATGATTTAAATTTTGCATAATTCCAATTTGCATAAAATGTAAGTCATTTTACATAGATTTCATACCACTGGTATGGAAGCCTTCAGAAGTCCTTCTGTAAGGCATCACATGAGCACATGAAAGGCAAGAACTTTAAAAACACAGCTTTACTGTAAAATATTTTAACTAAAGAATGCAAAGAGAAATAAAAAGAGCCCCAAACACTAACTCTGATCCATAGCTAACTCCCTTAGCTAACATAATCCTTAAAAAAAAAAAAAAAAAAAAGCATTTTCTATAAATCAGTACTGAGATAAAGACAAGGAATAGAAAAAATAACACACATGGGAAAGATGCAAAGGTTATAGTAGTTGCAAAGTTCTCACAGCTTTTATCCCTAGACTATAATTTCTAATTTTCTTTTAGGTCTATGCTGGGAAATCCTATGGTCCTTTTACCTTTTGCATTTATTGCTCACAGCAGGGCTTACCAAAATTTCCCCCTCTAATGCCTCACTCAGGACAAAAATCTTGCTCTTCAGTGGTGTCTCATTCTATCATGTAGACCTAAAAATACAATCTCAAATCTGTGCTTTTTTTGGAAGTGAATAATTTGCCAAGTTTCACAGCTTCATAACTTGTGCCATCTATTTCTTCATTCCAGTTCTTTTTGACTATAACCATTATTCCATTACAGATGTGCACAGTCTGATAAAGTGTTCTGGCCAGGCTCCTTGAACACCCCACTTGAGGGAGACCTTATCTAACTGCAGCATCCTTTCATCCTCACTATGTCCCTGAGGATGGAAAGACCCACAAGTGACAACTTCTGAAACTGTTTGATAAGTCTCTGGACCAGAAATTCCAGTGATTAGGAAGGTGTTTTTTCCAAAGTGGAACTCAAAATGCAGTGTTTAGTTACCCAGTTTTTGGTAAACCCTTACTCAGAAAAAAATGTCAAAGACAAGAACTTCATAGGATTTTCCAGTGGCTACTTCAAAGTAAGCCTGAAATCTAGTCTTGGATAAAGGTTGTAACATCTGAGTTTGTATCTCTTTTTTCCCTCAAACCCACAGAGAAATGTTAAAGATTTCCTGAAAAGGATAAATCCTTCAAGAAGCTGATAATTGGAATATTTGTATATATGGATGTAGATAAATTAGTAGGCTTTTATAAAAGACTGAGGTCAGATGAGGGATAAAAATGTTTAACTATTTTACTGTTGAATGTTTACAGTTTTGAAAATAATTGCCTGAGGAACTAAGAACAGAAATATTAAAAGTGGGTAAACTGAGACGTTGGACTTGACTCTGGATCACAGGTGAGACAGGGAGTGGGGCAAGTTTATTTTCCACTTTTTACCCTTCAGTCTATTAAAAAATTCAGTTCTAAACATGAACATATGCATAAGTTTAGAATAAAATGATATAATATTTGCCTTTAAGTCATGGTTGTTTTGAGAAAATAAAGTTATTTCAAGGACAAATACGTATAAAATAAAAGCCTGTAGCTACCAGATACACAATTATCAATTAAATATTGAGCACTGTGTTATGAGTCTGTGCTTTCCTTGCTAATGTGCAGTGTTTTCTCAGTCATTCATCAGTTTCCCATACCTGTTTGTTCTTTGTGCCCATAAACATGATGACCTCATATCTGGCAGGAAAATTACCCCTTCTTATGCTCAAAATCAATTCAGCTCTTTATGACTCTATATATTTATGTACTAATATTTTTTAGTTCTATGAAAATGCAATTAGGATTTGGTTTGAAAATGCATTGAGTGTTAGATATTAATATTATAAATAATTACATTTTTATGATTCTGAGTCTTCAAAATCCAACATATATGTTATTGCTATCTACTTTGTATTGTTTTTATGGTCTTCAAAAGAGTTCTCTAAATTATTCCAGTGGACATGCATATATTTTGTTAGTCATGGAGGTTTTTTTACATAAATGTGCTATTTTTATATTAATTTTTATTATTGACTACTGCAGCACTATTTAAGTAAATGATTGCTTAATATCTTTATTTTGATCACAATAGCATTTCTACAAGATCTTCCAACAGTTTATAACTGTAAGGTTCAAATGAGCTTGTCTGGCCATGCTTTTTAAAATGGCGATGCCATGCCAACATTCCCTGGTTCTCTCCTTTATATTCTTTTTCTCCATAGCACTAAGCATGATATAAAAACTATAAATTGTTTTTTTACACAAAAATATAATCTCCATGAGAGAAGAGGCTTTTGGCTATTTTATTATTATACTGAGTCTTAGAATAGCATCTAGTCCACAAGTGGAGCTCAAAAAATACTTGTTAAAGGATGAATGAATGAATGAATGAATTTAATTAATAACTGAAAATTATTGAATCTAAGTATTCTTAGAAAAATGTGAATGAGGATTTTGATTTGTTATTGGCATAGTTCTATTAGAGATTTAAAAACACCTATATTCATAAAGAAAATAATTACAGTTGACCTTTGAATACAGGAGTTAATCTGCATTAAACAACAAGATGTAACAGTTTAAAAGACCCAGATTTTCTAACTATTCATATCTCTTTTTTTTATTATTTATTTATTTATTTAATTGGCTGTGTTGGGTCTTTATTTTTGCTGTGCACGGGCTTTCTTTTAGTTGCAGTGAGCGGAGGCTACTCTTCGTTGTGGTGCGGGGGCTCCTCATTGCCATGGTCTCTCTTGTTGCAGAGCAAGGGCTCTAGGCATGGGGGCTTCAGTAGTTGCAGCACATGGGCTCAATAGTTGTGGCTCAAGGGCTCTAAAGTGCAGGCTCAACAGTTGTGGCGCACGGGCTTAGCTGCTCCGCAGACTATTCATATCTTGAAATGTTAAAATAGTATAATTTTTGCTATCTTTTGTCAAGGTTATTTTATTGACCACATACTACTGTAAAAATAATTTAACACCCCAAAATATGTGAAGCAAGCTTCTATGAAATACTAGAAAATTTCAGGGGAAGCAGCAATTTTGGATTAAAGATTCTAAACTCAGAATAAAACTTGAAGAATGATGGGGAAATTCTCCAGTACAAAAAGTGGATCTGTTCTTAACACTTTCTTCTGCCTGATTTGTTAGATGCTGAAAATATGTTCATGTAATTTTAGACATTAAGTAGGATTTTTTTAGTCCAATCAAGTCCCAACTACCTTCAAGTTTTGGAACTGAAATGATTGGCAAAGTACTTAAACAAATGCAAAATAAATAGTCACATTTTACAGTATCAATAAAGTAATTAAACAAATGTGATATAGTCACTCGCACTTTAAAGGTTCATATCTTAACATTAAAAGGAACTGTTCTGTTTTTATGTGAATTGCAGAAATTTCTGAATCCAGAAAGAACACATCTAGCTTCATTTGTACTCTATCCATTTTTCACAAAATATCTTCAGAAAACATTTGACTTCTTCCTAAAATCACACAAATCTAACAACGTAGATGAGTTGCATATCTTTGATTTATTGATATAAACTAGTAGTTTTCAGAGAGCATTTCCTGACATTTCACTGCTTCAGCACGTGGAAAATTCTCTACAGCATCTCCCTCTCCCCTTCCTGCCCTACAACACATACACTACAGTTACAGAATAACCTCTGGAAACAGTAACTGGTGACGGTCACAATCTTTAAGTGCATGGTTCTCTAGATAACACCAGTAGAACTCATTGTGAAAATAGGTCGTTAACATGGAATCACTGAATTAGAGTTGACCCTTGAACAAAGCGGGTTTGAACTGTGCAGCTCCACTTATACACAGATATTTTTCAATAGTAAAAGCAACAGTACTGCACAGTGTATGGTTGGTTTAGTCCACGGATGTGGAGGGCGGACTACAAACCATATGCAGATTAACCCCTGTGTTCAAAGGTCAACTGTAATTCTTTTCTTTTCTTTCATTATCACAAGCTTACACTGTCCACTCACTGTGTGCCAGGCTATGTGAAGGGCAATGGGCAGAGAGAAATATCTCTCTTCAAGGGATTAAGTGGCTGGTATGGAAGAAATGGTTAGTAAGCAAATGTAGAAAAAGTTTGATAAGTGCTATGATATGCTTGAATATGGAAGGAAGGAAAAAGAAAATAGTACTCAAGTCTAACATAGAGAAAAGAAAAATACATAGAAGATGTAATTATTGAAGTAAATCTGCTTTCATCACAATAAAAGTCTAAATTTCAGAAAATCATTTCAAACAAAAGAAAAGGAAATTGAGAAAAAAATGAACAAAATATGAAGGTGTGAAAGTACCTAGTCTACTCATGAAAATGCAAGTAGTTCAATACTCTGGACTATAAGTGTATTAGTTTTCTATGGCTGCCATAACAAATTATCATAAATGCAGTCACTTAACACAGATTCCTAATTTTACAGTTCTGCAGATGAGAAATCCAACATGGGTTTCACTGAGCTAAAATTAAAGTGTCTGCAGGACTGTATTCCTTTATAAAGGCTCTATGGCATAATTCATTTCTTTACCTTTTCCAGCTTCCAAAGGCCCCCACATTTCTTGGCTCTAGGCCAACAACATTGAGTCTGACCATTCTATGGTGGGCACCTTTCCTCTCACTCTTCTCTTCTGACTCTCTCTTCTGTGTCTAAGAAAACTTGTGATTACATTGGGCCCACGGGATAATCCAGCATCATCTACCCACCTCACAATCATATCTCAAAATCACTTTAGCAAAGTCCCTTTTGCCATCTTTAGTGACACATTTACAGACCCCAAGGATTAGGACATGGACATTCTTGGAAGGACATTATCCTGCCACCACAGTAGGTTACCAAGGTTATGAGGGGAACCACAGGGAGAGATGAAACTGGTGATTAGAATGTGACCAGGTAATGCAGATTTAAATTTACTGTGTCAGTGAGAAGCCACTGATGTGACATCGACATGGTTATTTCTTATTGAAAAAGTCCAATCTGGAAGCGATTTGGTAGAGAACTGAGAGGACAAGAGTGGAGAAGGAAGGCAGCAACAAAAAGGATTCAAACAAACCAGCTGAGAAATGATAAATATTTTAATTAAACCAGGAGCAGGCGCAATGGATGGGAGAGGAGAGAAGGTAATGGATTCAATAAATATTAGTAATGTAAAATTTACAAAACTTGGTCCCTGATTGGAACTGTCTGATGGTAAAACATGAGCTGATAATGTGTACAAGATATTTGGTTTGGGGGATAAGGTGGAGATAGGTTTAGTGTGGAAGGAGCAAAACTGGGTGACCAACGATAAATCCGGATTAGTGTCAGCTTATAGGCACTAAGATACCTCCATGGGTGGATACCCATTTTTTGAAATTTGATTCATGAATGAGGCCTTAGAACTAAGTCTGAGCTGGGGGTTCATATGTGTAAGATAGTATATTGGCCTAGATATGACCACTCAGGATGGTCATGGAGGAGAAGAAAAAGACAGCTCCGAGAGAGGTCAGGTGAATAAGTAAAGGGACCGCACATCTTAGGCAAAAATGTAAAAGATGGGTCTGGAGTTTCATTCACGCGTAGTATAAGAAATTAGGCAGTTTGAGGCAACTTGACCTAACACAGTATTGTTTTTCACTAGTAGGTGAATAATTAAATAATTTTACGCCACGTGATGCAATATAGTATGACTAAAACTCTCTCTGATATGTGTTAATATTACACATTCATAATATGATTCCCTCATTCGTGGACGTCAGAGACAAACGTCCTGGGGCTCTGATTCCAAATACAGAATTTACTAGCTCTACAGTCCTTGAGAAAAAAGAATCACTTAATCTTTCTAAGCCTCTCTTATTCTTCTACAAACTGGGGATAATAATTCCTACGCTAAAAGATTAAAGATAATGCATGTAAAGAGCGCTTGGCATGCTGCCTGGTCCATAGGAGGTAGCCAGTGATTAAATGCTGTTTTATTGTTGCCCTTATTATTATTTGATTCCCCAAGCAGCATGTTGGTGTGAGTTTCTATCGTTTCATTGATGAGTGGCATATCCAAACTGACAGGCGAATGCTCTGGAGTGTGTAATCCCTGTTTTTCTTATTCTGGAGAACAACTGATCCCTAGTGTCTGCCCTGATTTGAAGCTAGTCATCTCAAGAACGCATAATGCTACTTCCTAAATGAAAAGACCTCCACAAATACTGATTTGCATAATCAAAAGAAACTATCAGGGGTCTTAAAAATGACCACCCTGTGCAAAACAATCATTGATACTCTTTTCTTTTAATTACAGCATTTGAGGTCGAAGACAGTTCTGCAAGGTAAGCAGCATGGCTTTTTTCAGTCAATGATTCTTTCTGTAAAGTTGCAATGTTAACGCATGCCTAATGGTAAGCACATATTTCAGTAATCTTGCATGTTTATTAAGTTTCTCACTGCTAGGTAAATCAAGGCAGTAAAGGATGTTGGAATATCACAAACAAGAGCTCATCTAAGAGACCACCACTAGCCTTAAAGCTCATCCAAGACACATCAAAGCCGTTGAGGATAGAATTATAGGGAACATAATTGCTAACATTATATGGTTAGTTTCCCCCAAGGTAGTGGCCACTTTTGAAGAGCCAGTTTAGTAAAGTAATTATGAATCATCTATGAAATCCATCAAATCTGATTTTGAATGTCAAATATCTTACTCATAAGGCATGTTATTTATATACAAACCTCCAAGTCTCAATTTCCTTATCAGTTAAATAGAAACAATAACACTTAGCTTCAGAAAACCTAAAATGAGCCCAGCCCTTAACATATAGAAGATACTCCATAAGGATTTCCTGTTTTTATAAACTTTTAAAGGTATTTCTTTGCTGGGACAGGCTGACCTTCCTCTGTGGATTGCTTATCAGGAATTCTGTCTGAAAATGAAGAAAGCTGGAGGACGGAGGACTTGGAAAATTAAACAACTTGATGATTGGTGATGACTTAGAGGGGTGAGATAGGGAGGGTGGGAAGGAGTCATGGAAAGGAGGGGATATGGGGATATTACATAAATACAGCTGATTCACTTTATTGTACAGCAGAAACTGGCACAACAGTGTAAAGCAATTATACTCCAAGAACTTAAAAAAAAAAAGAACTAAAATGGGAAAATAAAAGAAAGTATTTCTGATACCAGTGCCGTAAGGAAGAGGTAAGGTGCTAACAACTGCAATATTTTTCTACTAATTAAAGGAAAAAAGATGCTGGGTCTACTCTTAGCAGTAATTTTTTTACTAAATAGATGGCTCATTTAAATACATTGCATATGGTCATTTAAAGATATCAGTATTAAAATGTCTTAAGTCTTCCAATGGGCCAGTTGTTTTAGGATTAGTTCTGTAGAAAAAGGTATATGTACAGTGTCAATCCTCCATAATATCTGAAATAGAATTTTTTACTTTAGGTTAAAATGAAAAATATATGAGTATTTGCCATTTTAATAAAAAATGTTGATTTCATAATTTTAATACTGAGCAGTTTCTCATGAGGTCAAACTATTGTTAAAATTGTATTTGTTTTCCAATGACAATAAGAAGTACTACCAAAGTGAACACTGACTTGTAAAAGAAGAAAAGAAAATTCTTAAATTGCTTTAATTATAACTTTGAAAAGATAATTATATGGTTTAGTTATTCCATACTCATTATAAGGTTTAGCCCTGATACCATAGTGAGATACATAATTATTTTTATGCTGGAATTTAAAGTAATAATGAGAAGGACTCAGGAGAGAGAAGGTATAAGAATTATAATTCTATTTTTGAATCTTCCTGTGGGTATTTTTCAGAGCTTTTACTAAAATGGCACTTTTCAAGGTAGGTTAACAGTCACTTTCAAACATCTAAATTAATTTCCTCATGCAGTTAGAAGAAAGACTATGCACTGGGCATAGCTACTTATCTTTGCAGCCCAGCTCTGATCTGTTCACCACAGAAGTGAAGTATTGGAGAAGATTTAGGATGAGAAAAGGAAGATTTTGCATCTGATAGAAAATATATTGATACTTAAGTAATTACCATTTTTCCTAGCATATATTTATATAAGCAAAAATTTTACATAGTTTTACATAAGTCAAATGTTCCTAAACAATTATAATAAACATTTACTTTTAACTGGTCTCATTATGGCATTTCTGCCAACACTGCTATATAGGATATCTGTTGTGCTGGTAATAGTGTTTTTTCCCTATTTTACAAAAACATTGCTGGATCTAGTCCAGTCAACTAATTTATATTTTAATAGCTGCCTCATTAGAATATATAACATGCAGTAGTTTAAAACATAACACATTTGGAATAATGGTCTCTACTACATGGAAAATGTATTCAAAACCTCATTTAAGAAAAAACACCATTATAAAGAAAACAAATCCCAAAAGGGCAAACTATAGTTTTTAGAAACATCATTTAAAAATATTTGTGTAAAGTAGGTAGCCAGCCGGAGATTGCTAATCATTAGTGTTCATAGTACTGGATAACAGTGAAATTGTTTTAAATTTCTCTAGTGCATTCTGCTATATTTAAGTAGAGCTATTTACTGTGCAATAAACATTTATGACAATAATATCATATTTTTGAGAGTTGAAAATAAAGTGTCTGTTGATAAACCTGAATGACACAGTGAAATGACGACCAACAATTAAGCGGCCGCGGATGCCGCCCGCGGATAGATGCCCTGCCATCACAGCCCTGGAGCCCCCCGGTACGGGCTTAAGACGTGTGGACCACAGGCGTCACAATTCAGTTTCTACTTCCACCCAAAACTGTTCCCTCGAGTTTCCTAAGTTTTAATTCTGAAAGCCCTCCTAATAAACTTCTTGTGGGAAAATTTTCATTTCAGAGTCTGTTTCCTAGGCAACACAATCTGAAGAAGATACAGTTATTTTCAGAAATAGACCTTAATTTTTAATTGTCATTTAAGATAATTTTAATGAGGCATCAGGAAACAATCCTAATTTTGAATTATAATTTTAAATGATTGCCAGCTTTTACTTAATGCTGTGGGTTATTTGCCAGACATAAACCAAATATAAAAGCTAGTATAACATAAAAACTGTACATGACCTGTATGTTGAAAACAATTATTTCTTAAGAATATTAGTTATTTGGTAATCATAAAGTAATATTTTTATTTTTAACAGTATAGCATTTTTCTTATAAGTGTTTTATTGTACTTTAGTAATGTTTTTGAAAATTGCTGGGGGGATTTAGTTAGACATGTAGAGTTTTCTATATTTTTCCTACTGTAAAGAGAAGATTTTTTTGTCATTTTAAGAAACATTGCTACTTTTAAGAAAAGATTATTGGTGTTGATCTACAGATGGATTTATATGCATAAGAACTATTTTAGATCATGTGGTTTGATTCTTCTATAACTTTACATATTGTTATGTACTTGATCTGCCTTCAACTGAGAACAATGGTTTAAAACGTTATAATATTGGTGGGGTTTTTTTTCAGTCTATTTCACTTTGTATCTTTAAGGTTTTGCATTAGCTGGCTATTTCACTTTATTTCTCCTCTCTTCCTAGTATACACGTGGCTACATTCATTCTCCTTTGGGGTTTTTGCCAATTTATCTGCATTGCTAAGATGATATTATATTTTCCTTCAAAGTGTTTCCTGAGTTTGAGTCTCTTTTTTTCACACATTCCCATTGTTGCTGTTATGTTTTTATACTGGGTTTTTCAACTCCTTGTTTGTAGCTTTTTTTTTCATACCTGCAATATATTAAAGGAATAATTAATGCTAGAGAGTTGTGCTGCTAGTTTCCTCTGGTTTGGGCTTCTTTTTTTGGGGGGAGGCAGTTAATTTATTGAATTTTGTATATTTATATTCTGTATTGAATTTGTTGTATTTCTATAACTTTGTATATTTTTTCACTTTATGAATATTTTATATTGGATTTTTCCTAAAAGCAATAGCAGGTGATCATATAATGTTGATAGTGAGAGAATTTGTATAGTTTAATATGTTTCTTTATTGAAAAGGGCACTTTTTCGTTCCTCACTCTAGTGTAGTGTACCGGTTTTAATTTGTTTTGTTTCAAAATAGTTATTACTCAAAAATGGAAGAAAAAAATATAAAGTTGTGGAGGAAAATTAGAAACCAACTCATTTTTATTTCAGCAAAACTATTAACCAAGTCATTTTCACATTAACCATTCATGGTATAATTTTAAGTTTATTAAATAATTTTCTAGAATCTTAAAAAGTACATTGTGCATTATATGAAAAGAATTATACACCATCACCATATGGGATTTATCAAGTATGCAAGCCTGGGTCAACATTCAAAAGTCAATGTAATTCATCACATTAACAGGCTAAAACAGAAAAAAACCACATTAATGTTTCAATAAATGCAGAAAAGGCATTTGACAGAATTCAACATTTTATTAATGATAAAACTCTCAGTAAACTAGGAATAGATGAGAACTTCCTCAATTTAATAAAGAATACAGAAAACCTACAACTACCATCATACTTAATGCTGAGACACTCAAAGCTTCCCTACTAAGATCAAGAACAAGGCAAGTATGTTCCCTCTCACCACTCCTTTCCAACATCATATTGGAAATTCTAGCTAATGCAATAAGACAAGAAAAAGACATAAAAGTTATATAGATTGAAAAGGAAAACATAAAATTATCTCTGTTTGCAGACAACATAACTGTCTATGTAAAAAATCCAGGAGAATAGACACAAAAGCCCTGGAACTAACAAGCAGTTATAGCAAGGTTGTAAGATAAAAGGTTAACATACAAAAGTTGTTTCCCTATATACCGGTATTGAACAAATGGAATTTGAAATTAAAAACACAATACCATTTACATTAGTACCCACAAAAATGAAATATTTAGATATAAATCTAACAAAATATGTACTGAGAAGAAAATGTGGATGAAATAAAAAATAACTAAATAAACAGAGAGGTATTCCATATTCATGCTTAGGAAGACACAATATTGTCCAGATGTCAGTTCTTCCCGACTTGATCTATAGATTCCATGTAATCCTAATTAAAATCCTAGCAAGTTATTTGGTGGATTATATAGAGAGACAAAAGATCCAGAACAGGCAACACAACATTGAAGGAAAATAACAAACTTAGAGGACTGACACTTCTTAACACTTCTGACTTCAAGAATTTCTGTAAGTCTATCTGACATCAAGACTTACTATAAAACTACTATAATCAAGACAGTGTAGTATTGGCAAAAAGAATAGACAAACAGATAAATAGGTCAGAATAGAGAGCCCAGATACAGACCCACATTAAATATAATCAAATAATCTTTGACAAAGGAGCAAAGGCAATACAATGGAGTAAAAGTAGTCTTTTCCACAAATGGTGATGGAACAGCTGGACATCTATAAGCAAAAAAAAAAAAAAAAAAAATGAATCTAGACATACATCATACACCAACTACAAAAATTAACTCAAAATGGACCACAGACCTAAATGTAAAGTGCAAAACTATAAATCTCCAAGATGATATCATAGGAGACAATCTAGATGAAGCTGACCTTGGTTTAGGTAGTGACTTTTTAGATACGACACTAAAGGCACCAACCATGAAAGAAAGAACTGACAAACTGAACTTCATTAAAATTAACTATTTTTTCTCTGCAAAAGACACTGTCAAGGGAATAAAAAGACAAGCCACAGAAGGTGAGAAAATATTTGCAAAAGACATAGCTGATAAAAGACGCATAACAACTTTATTCACAATTGCCAAAATATAAAAGCAACCAAGATCTCCTTCAGTAAGTACCACACAAAAAAAAAAGGAAACTGAAATTTATATTACTAAGTAAAAGAAGCCATTTCAAAAAGGCTACTTACTGTATGATTCCAACCATATGAAATTCTAGAAAAGGCAAAAGTATGAAATGGTAAAAAGGTCAGTGGCTGCCAGAGATTGTGGGGGCAGGAGTAAGAGATAAATATGCAGAACACAGGATTTCTAGGGCAGTGAAACTATTCTGTTTGACATTATAATGATGGATACATGTCTATAAATGTGTCCAAATTCACAGAATGTACAACACCAAGAGTAATCTGTAATGTCAATTTTGAACTCTGGGTGATAATAATGTGTCAGTGCAGGTTCATCAGTTGGAACAAATGTACCGCTCTGGTGAGGGCTATTGATAATAAGGGAGCCTATGCATGTGTAGGGTCAGGGGGCAAATGGAAAATCTCTGCACCAAACTTACTCCTAATTTTGCTGAATTTACCATTGCTCCAAAATGAGAAAGTGGGAGGAGAAAAGGGAAGAGAGAGAAAGAGAGACAGAGAAAGAAAGACAGAGAGAAAGACAGAGAGACATCAGAGGAAAAAAAAGTGTGTGAAACATGTTGTAAGCATCAAGATTTGTAGGAAAAAAAATTATCCTCAAAAATATCAACTTTATTTTATGTCCTGTTTTCCAAAATATTAGCTGAATTGTCTTTAATTTGCTTAATCTCTCACTGAATAACAACAGTGAAGGCAAAAACACCAACAACAGAAGTAGCATAATGAAAACAAACAGTACCAATCAGTAAACACTTTTTGTATAAAGGGCCATTTCTTAAGCACCACATATATTTTTTAAGAAAACTGAAACCTCCTCCAAATTCTATGGGTTTAATTATATGATCATCTCCAGCTACAGATGAGAAAGCAGAAACTACAGATTTTACCCTTACCAAGTTGTGACAGTTAACATATAGTGAAGGCTGATCTTGACCTGGTATTTCAGCCCCAGCACTCATGTCTTTAATTACTCCACTAGAATGTTTCCATTTCCTCTTTTCTGAAATGGAGGTATTATAACATGTACATGAAGGGATGACGGTGAGGACTGCCTGAGGTGACACCTATTAAAATATTTATCAAATATACTGTGGTTTAGAGTTAGTCTCCATTTTCCCTCTCTACTTCCTTTAATGTCAAATATTCATAAACATCACTATAAACTTGGGTTTACAGTTTTATCATCAGACCCTAACTACCTACATGTGTATGGCTTCCCTTGGAGCAGATGTCGTGAAGGTTTAGCTATTTTCCAGAGCATTGTTTGTTTGTTTATTAAAAATTATTTTAGGGCTATTTGCTCATGATGTTTATATTTTCATGTATATTATCTGATAAAATGTGTACAAAAATTATTTTTTATGATGCACTAGGCTGCTGAGCTGAGGCTTCTGTGTGTAGTTAGTACAATTATTCACAAAACCTCTACTGGCTACTGAATTGTAAACTAATTGTGATTTTGCTAGATAAGGCTCTATGCCAACAGAATATGTCCTATAAGTCAACTAGACGACTTTCAGAATGAACATTCTGATAAATCTATTTGGGCTGCAGAGTTCCTTTTTCCTGTATTCCTGGATCTTGAAATATTGTAAATATTTTTAATTAAATGGAATTAGAAAGGAATAAAATCATGCTAAATGTGCTGTAAGACAATGATGAATGGTAACTAACATGGCTCTTAAATATAACTTCCTCTCTTTACTCAGTTGGATTAATCCCAAATTCTTATCTTGTGGAGGTGATTTACATATACAAAAAGAAAACAGGAAATCATAATAGCATCTGAGAATTCTGAAATTCTAATTTCAAGCATTTTAACATGTTACATAGAAAGTTTAAATTTTGCATATGATGTAATAGTTGCTGCTGTATTTTGTCAGAATATTCGTTTTCATAACTGGATTCTTTACATATAGCAAGGAGCAAGAAGTCTAACTTGCAAAACAAAATATCTTAGAGAAATTTTTCTGAACTTTATTTTTTACTGTTTTTTTTCTCCCCAAAATGTTGCTTTTCTAATAAAACTCTATGAAACTTCTCAAGAATACAATAAAGATATTATCCTGTCAAGGGATATTTGGGTGCAATCCAAATCATTATGTTTATGACTTAAAATATGAACTAATTTAGAGTAGTACATTAAACCCTTTAAAACAAGGCAAATAAAAAAATAAAATAAAACAAGGCAAATAAAGGTTATAAAGCAGAATTCAATTTTAAGGCATAACATCAAGAAGTGATTGATTTTAATTATTTTGGAAGAACATTATCAGTTATATAAATGTACTTCTTCAAATGTATTAAGCTAAGGAGAAATATATTTTGCTAAAGATGTAAAAAAGTTATAAGCCTCAGTCAAATCACCTATCAACAATAAATCTTGCATCAGCTTTTGCACTCACTAAAATTTGGTTTTATGAACCTGTTCTTTGCTATGATGACTTTGGCCTTATGAAGGAAAAACATGGAAAACACCTATATGTGTTTCATTTTATTAATTTAAATTAAATACTTGATTAAATCCTTTGCCTAATTTTTCATTACACAATGTACCTCATACCACAATACTTTCATAGCTTAAAAAAAAGGAAAAAGTTTTTTTTTTTTTTTTTTTTTTTACAAATAGCTGGGCTTCCCTTCATTAGGTATATAGAAAGCCAGGTGAGAATTTGATTTATAAATATGCAGAGTTCAGAGGAAAGCCTGTTCTCTACTATGTTGATTTTGTCAGGGGACAATTCTCTATGGCGTAACTACATGTTGTGTGACAGCTTTTTTCTTGGAATATCTTTTAAAAAATGTCAGTAGAGCAAAGAACCCTGGAAAAAAGATAGTATCTCCCTCTTGAGCGAAGGGCAGATTCTTTTCCTGATCAGGATAATAAAAATAACACCTTTCTCCCAAGCAAAGGTTGTATAGGTTTTCCAGCAGCCTCTGTACAAGGTGGGGTTTCCTAAGCTTGGAATTCCCTTCCTAAGAGAAGATCCACTCTTGGGAAATCACCCTCTTGGGCCACTACTCATCATGTCCGTGGATCCTTGGGGACAAAGGGAATTGATGTCAGCATGCAGTTCTGCTTGTCTGGAGTAATAACGTCCTTTGTCTCTCACTCAGGAGTCTCTTGTTTTCTACCAGCACTTATGAAACTATGGCAAGTGAAGAAATCTCCCAATTTTCACTTCTTGACAAACTTTTCTCTTCAACACCTCTTCATGGTCTTGAAAACATATTTTTTAAAAAATTTTACACCCTCCTGAGTCTCTTTTGGAAGTAGGTCACTTATAAATAAAAGTAATTTCAGTGCCAACTGTAGTATCATACCCAAAAACCCTTCTCCGAGTTTATCTGAATCGCATGACTTATTATCTCATGAACTTTAAATTCCTGAACCTTAAAGGGGGAAAAAATCACACAAGGTCTGCTTTCTCTCAGCCCTGCAAATACAATTTGATATTTTAAGCTAAAAAGGCATAATAACAATTATCAAATTTAAGGACTCAGAAGCAAGAATATCTGGGTTTAAATTCCAGGTTTGCATCTTGTTTTATTTTGGGAAATTAACTCAGTTTCACTGAACATCAGTTTCTTCATCAGTAATTAAGTCATAATAAATCTGTTCTTTCTCTGTGTATCAACACCCACTTCATTGTCTTACTAGGATTTTATAAACCGACATGTAAAAGTTCTCTTGTAAAACAATGTTTTTCACATGGTAAGTATTCAAAATTTTAATTATTAATAATTCAGTAATTTATCATTACCACAGTATTTGGGTAGAAGAAAAATAATAATCTACAATCAAAACTGTAACTTATGCTTTAGATCAGTGTTTTCCAATAGATACTTTGGTGATTTTAATGTTCATTTTCTGGCTTGTGCTATGCAGTAGTATTCAGCTACTTTCTACTAACCAGGAACTGACTTTTTTGTGGTATATACTGTTAATTAATTCAAATTTAAATGGCAACATTTGCCTACTGGAACAGCACAGCTTTAGACTCTGCATCTCCATATTCACGTTCTTTTGTATTGTGATTTGTTTTCAATACAGATTTTTAAATTTTGCATAATAAATGAAGCAATTTTTGAGTAAAATATGGTAGGATGGATGTTAAAAACTGATACACTGGGTACTGGATTTAGAAGTTTGTTGTATTATTTTCTACACTATTCTGTAATTTTGCAACTTTTTAAAGAAATAGCTACTGTATGCTTTTCAGTGTTCTCAGGTGTTGACACAGTTCATACACCTGCGAAATATAAATCCATAATTTTGTCCTCCCCTCACAGTAACCTGTGAGGGACAAGGGTAAAAATATGACCACGAAGATTATGCACTGTTATTAGGTGGAACATAATTATGAGTCTTTGAATATATAAAAAGACACATTAAGTTGCTTTTGGGGGACCAGAGATTTCTGCTCTAGGGCAAGAATCTTTGCGGTTGATGATGTAGCTTTCAGCATTGTCGAGGGAAGCAGAAAGATAAAAAAAAAAAAAAAAACAGGAAAATAAATTGAGAAGAGGTGACAATTAGAAGCAAGAAGACATCTGGAGTCAAATTTTAGAAAGACAAATGTTTCATATCAGTTTTAAGTCCAATGCTTCACTGAGCAGCCACATATAACAACTCACCAAGGTTCCCTCTGACCCTGCAGTGAAAATCCACTTTGCCTACAATGCATGAATGTGGGGACGACGGCCTGGATGAGAGATATTGAGAGCATTAAAATGCTGTCATAAAAACAAAATAAAAACTAATCCACTAAAATAAATAAATCCACTTAGTGAATTAGTTGGTTGGTCAAATGTTTTAATAGCAATGCTATTTGGCAAATTGATCCTTTATAAATTGAGAGTGTTCAATTTTTTTATCAGTTGAAAATGGAAATGCTCAGAATTCCAGTGGCTGATTTTTGAGAGAAAGAAAGTACCTGGAACACAAGATTTTTACTTAAGACAGACTTGATACCTCTATTTCTAATTCAGCTATCTGCTCTATTCAATATGAATATACTGCTATGTATTGAAAAAGTAGATTAGGATAGCAATTTATATAATAATTTATAACTCAATAGTGAGTTAACTAACAAAAACTCAATGGTGGTATAATCCAAAAAGCCCAAGGAAGGAGCACTTACAATCATATAAAATATGTCATTTATGCGAAACACAAGACTATTAGACAGAAGTAGTTTACATACGTGTGTCAATTTTTTTCCTCTTTCTTATTCCTATTTATAAAATACCCTACAATGTGGTATCATTCTGTCTGTGCTTTTAAGGGACATATTGTTGTAACAAATGCATGAAATGAATGCAGTAGACTGTTATGTGTAATCAAAAGTGAAAGAGATGACTTTCAGCCTTTCAGCTGAATTATTCTGGAAAGACTAGGTGTAAGTGGTGGCTTTTGAGAGAGAAGTTAGAGTTCAGGTAGTGTTTTGGAATGTGAAATTCACAGAAACCATCTGAGAGTGTAGAAAAATAACGGGAGGACAAAGAATTCCCAAATCTAAATTATTATATAACAAATGTATCCATATACAGGTAGAACTAGTCTCTTTTCTTCCTTTAGTTCAAGGATCTGAGTTAATAAGTGGGGACACAATACAATATTTTTTTTAAAAGCCCACTTTAATCAAGAATGAATTGTTATATCTGTGAATGCAGCAATTTTGTATCTGAGTAAAGCACCTTGTATAGGAAAGTCTTCTGCACTGAAAGTGCTGCACAACACAAAGGGCTTTACAGTTGCAATTTTCCTGTAAAATGTTGGATTTGGAAATAAGCCATATCCACAGAACTCACTGAATTATGTTAAATAAGCTTTAATTAGTAACACTTAGGAGCAATGTTTAGGAACACTTTAAAATTCAGTGGTATAGTTACATATGTTGCTCTGTGATAGTTTAGGAAATAAATGATACAATGAGAAAACCATTTTCATGATAAATACTTCTCAAATGGTCAGGTTGTTCAGAAAAACTCACATATTTTCCCTTAAGAATATAATAAAAATCACCAGAAACATGGAAAATTCTAAAGTACTGATATATGGTGAGTTTACTAAAAATACTAAAAGCTCATACATGTAATTTATGAATAGTATTCAAAGGAATTATTCTAGGCTAGAAAGAACACTTGTAACACTTTCAGATATTAACAATAATACATGTAGACCATACAAATACTATAAATTTTACTGAAAAAATATATGAAAAAAGGAATAAGAGGTAAATAAGAAAAAAGGTCCCAAAGAATAAACAACAAACGTGTAAGTTTGGAAGGTTGTTCTTATCATGTTAATCCACATGCATTTTTTTAAACAATAACATAGAACTTCTAATTAACATTCAAGACTGAACAGAGTAATTTTCCCTGTTCATTCCTCAAACACTGATAAATAAATGTAAAAAGATTTTTTTCAGGTGAAATCTCACAGGGACCAAGAAAAAGGGAGAAAATATGACAGAAATACAATTTTCAAAGCCAAAAAGCAGAATATATTATGACTGCAACTAACAAACCCAAAATATAGGAAAGAAAACTGTTTTCCCCTCAATAGATGCCATGACAGTGAGAGCCAGTGTTATTCTAGGCACAGGAAAATGAAATGTTTTTCTCTGGTCAATTTGAGCAGCCTAAGCAAAACAAAAAACAAAAAACTTACTCCTACTTAACAGTTTAGAGTCGACCAAAGAAATATTTCATTTAGTTGTCCTATGGTAAAGAGGTAAAACACGTTTGTGGGAAGACATTCAGAAGTCTTTCTGAAACCTTGTAAATGTTACTAAAAGTAATTAAAGTATGTGGGCTGAGTGACTGGATGCAGAATGTTCTGCTTGAGCAGTGGAGGAACTAAGGGTGCTGGGCGTGGAGACCATGGGGGCATAGGCTACCATGGAAACAGAATATTGACCCTCTCTGGGGGCACAGCCCCCTTCTCATTTGCACACCTCATATCACCCTGTTTGGCCCTGGAGGATGGCTGGTTAGCCAGAGACGGGTAAGATGCCTCAGGGGAGGAACAACCTAAGACAGGCACAGTTGCAGAGGGGCCAACAGGGGCGGAGCACAGACCCTTAATCCTTCTGAGAGAGGTCTCCTGCCCCCAGGGCTGCTTTGCTCTCCACGCCAAGCTCAAATCCACACCCTGCTCAAATCGGACCCAGGAGGCAAACAAAGATCATTGCCCCCAGTGATGTGAGGCCTTTGTTTCTTTACTTCAAAGATAACCTTGTTTGTGGGACTAAACTGGGAGTGTTAGACCCTTAGACTATGCCAAGAACTCAATAAAAGCAATGTGGGATCAATCAGCGAGGCTCTTGATCCTAGAGGTCTTGAGTCCCCCATCCCATCTTTCTCTTAAATCTGTGTCTGTGTTTTCTTTAAGCTTGTGGCACCCGTCACTCACCTCGAGTCGCCGAGCTGGTCTGGGCACACGTTAGCCACCAAGCCAAATCAACAGACACAAAGAAATCCTGAATCATTTTGTGGATACCATGACCAATGGGTCACCAAGCATTTGAGGAACATTCAAAATAGGAAAGACAGAGGCTAGTTAACAGAATCTGGAGGAAACTTAGGCAACATCCTTAGGAGAGGAAGGATAGTTATCCTTCTTGAGAAAATGTCTTACACCCATGAAAGAAGAAACGAATGGCACACAAAATGAAACAAATACAAAACATGAAGATCAGAAATTAAAACACATACGCACACGAGACAGGATAAATAAGATTTTTAATCAGTTCATGAAGTCCATCATAAACCACAGCTTCAGAAAGGAAGAACAGTAAAAATAGAGGAAAGAAAAGTTTACAATAAATATTTATTAGAAACAAAGGATAAGTATTTCCAGATGCAAAGGACTACTATTTCAAATATTTCATTAAAGGCAAGCCATTGTGAAACTGAAGAATACAAGGGGCAAAGAAAAGATACTAAAGGCTTTCAGAAAGGAGGAAAAAAGTCCACATAAAAGAACAGAAGTTAGAACAACATTCAACTTGTCAACATCACTAGAACCCAGTAGTCAGTACAAATGTTTTCAAAATTTTGAGCAGCAGTTTTCCTCCTAAATTTGACATGCAAAAATATCACCTATGAACTATAAATTTAGGCAATTAACATAACCAAAAAAATATGCCTCTGTGGGGAAGCCAGTGAAGAAAGCATTTCACTAAAATGTGAGACCAAATAAAAAAGGAAAATGTAAATTCTCTAACAGACAGAAGTCAGTACAGAGGAAGAATTCCCAGGGTAATGATGAAAGACACATTCCAGGTGAGAGGTGTGCAATGGGCCTAGAGCATGTCCCATCCAGCTGCCCCAGCAGTAAGAAGGACGTTTATAATTTCATAAATTGGGAGCATGTATCCTATTGATGGTAGTTTAGGATTCAATTAGCAAGAAATACATAGAGAACAAAACAACAAAAATGAAGTAATTTTCATTGTTTTAACTATTGTAAAAATGAAAAATGCAATCATATACTACAGGCTCAGTTTTAAGTAAAATATCAATATCATTCAGTAATAATAATGTAAACACATGCACAATCTAACAAAAATAATGCTATAAATCTATTGGTGGATATACTGTGTGTGCATTTACATATAGGGAAATGTGAATTGGATGTTTCTCTTCTGTAATAAATAATATTCCATAACAAATTAAAATCGACAAATACGAGAGGTACAATATTTTAATTATTATTCTATAATTTACAAGAGACTGTCATTTTTTCAATATTCAATACATTGTTGTTGATTAAGTTTTTAAATCTTTAGTTATTTTAATAGATTCTTCATTACTCAAAACTGTAAAAGACCCATAATGACATTAACTATGATGATGAAAATTTTGGTGATAGTTTCTAAGATTTAAGGTTTGACAACCCCTTAGTAATTACCTGAAAACTGTGAAATAATGAAACATTGTAGTTTTCTTTGCTTCCTTCAAAAACAAGACAAAGATGTGGATGTTACAAAAGATGATGTTTGCAAGAGATTCTTAAGCCAAAGCAAGACGAGAGAAGGTAAGAAAGTGGGAATAATAAGGCCTTGATACCAATGATGCATTAGTGAGTGAGATAACATATCTTAACTTCTTTCCATGGTGGAGTATAGGAAACTTATTCTAATCTCTATATCATTTGAATTCAGGAAATATTATATATTATTTAGGATGTCTGCTTGAGTTTCAACTTACTACTCTTAAACATATCCCCATTCTCAGAGTTAGGGTTCATGCCTTTACTCTAGTTCATGACTTCCCGCACTGGTTACAAATTCATTCTTCTGTGTCTAGAATAAGACTGGCTGTCACTGCCAAGGCATCTGATGAGCACAAGGGCCATGAGCCTCAGACTTCTGTATATAAACTTATAATTGCTTTTTTTTCCCCAAAAAAGGTAGAAGGACACTTGAACCATGTTGAGCCTCCCATCGCAACAGGGTTTTACTCTTCTCTAATTCTAATTTAAACTTCCCAAGTTTACCCAGTCAGAATCTCCTGAAATTCATAGCACAGTAGAAAATTCCATTTAAATAATTAAATAATTCTGATTCCTTAATGAGGCATCCATTTTGAATACTATATTTAGAATTTTTTAAGTAGGCATAGACTTCATCATTTAGATAAAATATAGAATTTAGGAAATGTTTTCTGCCAAATTTGGTCTATTCTGGACAACGCATTAATCAAAATAATAGTGAACTCCCTAGATAAACAATACATTATTATGTGTCACCTGTGTTTGAGTAAAGGTGAGAATTTTGTGGTGATAATAAGAAAGTAGTTGTGCATGACTTATTTACAATTCCAATTTAAAGTTAGAAAAAAATATCAAAATTGTTAAAATTACCAGCTGCCCATAAAGGGGAAAAAAAGAGTTAATAAGGTGAATTAATACATTAAAAAAAAAAAATCAGAGGAACAGGACATTTCATCAGGGAATGCTAGCAGAGCTTGGTTCTGTGAAGAGAAGTTGGCTGGCAGTTATGATCGTGAAAGAATACCATAACCAATTTAATCCATTTTAATAAGCTGTGGTTAATAAGCAAACATGGATTTGGAATAGAGTTGTGTTGCATACTGGGGAAAAATAAGCCCAGTTACATACATACTGGAATGCTACAATATTGGCATTAGTCATGCATAATGTTAAAACAATAGTACTGACAAAATACATAAAACTACAGAACTCAGCTAGCAATATGGAGACTAGACTGGCATAATCTGAGTTAACAATAGTTATCAGGATAAAACCACTAGATTTTTGTGTTGAGCAACTGATTTAAGTCCAAGGGAAGTGAACAGTGAAGCTGAGGCCTAGAGTGTCTCAGTTGATATAAGGTTTAAATTTCCCCAATAAGAACAAATTGTTGGTAGTTTCTGGTACAAAATCTAAGGAAGGCAGATGCAGGGGAAATGCAAGTAGAGTCGGTATATGATTTTTCCTCATTTTTCCTTTTGCATCTTTCTTTTTGTTCCTAATTGCCATATATTCTAAAATGCTCCCCAATTAAAACTACCCCCAATATTTTACACTCTTCCTTTTCCTAAATGTGCACAGGAGAGAGAAATTTGCCTTGGTCTTATATTCTGCTTGTGCCCTGTGAACAACCTTTTTTTTCCAGTACAAAGATTCTATCAGCATGCTTTTCTAAGTAGTAATTATGATGCCATCCCACTTATTTCTTGCCTTAGATCAAATGCAACCTCTACATCTGCACCACCTTAGAAGAGAGTATACAATACAGTATGGCAGGAAACACTGCAGTATGATGGAAACATTGCCCCAAACCTAAAGTGAACAAAACTATTTTGCATAATGAGATTTATAACATTGGGAAAGAAACTAGCATTTCTATTAAATAAGGAAGTAATTTTGATAGAAATTTTGGTATGTATTTCTCAATAAAATTTATTTTTAGCTCAGCTTTCAATTTTTGGAAATATTAAGAATACAGTGGAGAGAAGTCATACATACCCTGAGCCCAGTTTCCTCTATTATTAACACCTTAAATTTACATCTTACATGGTACATTTGATATACTTAATGAGCTAAAATCTATACATTATTATTAATAAAAGTCTATATTTGATTCAAATTTCTTTATTTTTTTAAAGTCAATGTGCTTTTTTTGTTCCAAGAACCCATCCAGGATAACATTTAGTTGTCATGTCTCCTTAGGGTCCTCTGAACTGTGATAGTTTCTCAGATTCAGCATGACTTGTTACAGGTGATGTACTGATATGATTTAGATGAGAGTAAAAACCTCCCCTGGAAACCTAGTTATTCACCTTCCTTGGTTGACTATCAGTGAAGTCAGGTAAAATTATTTTTAACCAGATAACAAAACATACTGTTGTTTCCAGAAAAATAAGACTTTTCTAAATAGTCTTTGGTCCTATAAACCTTTCTACAAAAACGTATAACTTTGAAATGGTCTATTTCGAATTCTGTGATTAAGATAAGCTTGAAATAATAGTAGGAACACAAATAGTTAGAGCCTCAGGGCTCACTTCTATCTGAAGATATATGCCAAGCGCTTAGAAAAACTGGACTTCCCCTTTTAAAGCCCTTTGCCTCTCCTGGCTTCAGAAAGGAAAAAGAAAATTAGGATGTAACTAAAATGCAGTCAATAGAATATGCAACCAGGTAAAGCTGGACTCTCAGTGAAATGCGAACTACAAATAGATTCACTCAGCCACTGAAGACAGCAAGAACATTTGCTACCTTGCCATTTGGCAGTGGCTGGAGACAAAAATCTCCTTAAAAAATCTGAAGCCACGATTTTCACTAACTTGAATTTGCAACCCAAATTCATAATTACTAGGTAATCTGCAGAATATCAAAGAAAAAATATAGCTTAAGGTGGTTGTGGAGGAAGGCTTCTGAATATTTGAAGAAAATGACGGCTGTCTCATTCTACCTCTCCATGATTCCCCCCAAATATTACAAAATATTAATGTAACAAAGACAGGGACACAAAATGATGCTTTCAGTATAACTTGTAGACAATAAATGTCACAAATTTAAAATAACTCCAAGCAAACCAAAGATTCCTAGGAAATACCGCTCCTGACCCTGCCCTAATGCAGGGGTTTGTGATGAGCAAGAGTGTGGAGGAAAAGATCATGAGAAATAGAAAAGCGGAAGGTAATAGATTGGATCTAAAACCACTACCAGGAAGAGGAAACCTAAGTGTGGAAGTACTAGAAGTGTATGCCACGAGGCAAGGCTAATCAACCCTAGCTAAATCGACACTTGGAGGCAGATGACTCTTTGGGGGAGTCGGCTGTCCTGTGCATTGCAGGATGTTTGACAGCAACCCTGGCCTCTACCAAGCAGACCAAGTAGACACTAATAGCAAAATTCTGCCCCCCACCCCCAAACCAGGGGTTTTTATAATCAGAAAACGTCTCTAGACCTTGGACAATGCCCCTTTTGAGACAAAACTGTCCCTCCCTTCCCAACTGAGAAACATTGATATAAGTGGAAGGAAATTATAATCTGTGAATTTGAAGTGTCAGTCTTTAAAAAGCATAGTTTCTGTGACAGAATAAAGAAGAAAATGGGTGAAGTGGTAATTTTTTGACATTTGGGTGGTTGAGGAGAAAATAAAAGGGGTAAATTTAGGGTCTTTCATGACAATAAAGAGCTATAATTTGGAGTACACACAATCTCTTTTCTTATCTTAAAAGAAAATCATATTCAATGAAGAATCTGGATTTTGCTACCCTGTCAGAAGTAAGTTTCATTAAACTGGGAATCTTGTATGCCAGACAAAATTGACCAAAATGGACAGGAAAAGAAATAAATCTATGAACAATCTTTTTAAATATCAGAAAATTAAATATAATATACCTGAAGGAATGAAACTTTCTCCCTGAATAAAATCACCATAAAGCAAAAGACAGCACTCAAACTGAATTAATCTTATTTAGTATCTTTATATGTAATACTATATAATTATATATAAATATATATTCAGGATAGGGAAAATCACCTTGAGTCAGGAAAAAAAAAAGTGAACAAAATCAGGAAGAAATGAAAAGAAAGTTGATTAAACTCAAGAAAGAAGTGAAAGGAAAAGAGACTGTGATCTTCCTTTTTCAGGCTCTGTATTACCACTCAAGGCACTCAGGAGAGGAAATACAAAACTCTCACTAATAAGGACTAAATTGCAAGACAGAATACACTCTAATGAAAATTTAATAAAGGGCATTGAAGAAAAAGAAGAAGACAACTAAGAGTATAAAAATGAGATAAAGAAGGAAGTAAACACATCTATATTGAATCCTACTACACACATGGAACATACAAGTTCCTTTGCAGAAAGACATCCCAATGTGTCATCCATTGAGTTCAGGGTTTTACAACCTTGGCAATACTAACATTTTGGACCAGATAAGTCTTTGCTGGGGGGAAGTGTCATAACCCTGTGCAGGGCATTTAGCAACACTCCTGGCCTCTAACCATTAGATACCAGTAGCACACCCTCCCCAGGTGACAACCAAAATATCTCCAGATGTTGCCAAATGTCCTGAGGTTGGGGGAGGGGTAATCATTCCTAGCTCATAACTATGGATTTAGCGCATGCAGGATGAAATCAATTGCTTTATTAGATGTCAAAGATTAGAAATTAAATAGTGCTGTATAGTCAACAGAGCCATGAATCATATTAGAAGAACAGAGACAGAACTAAAAATATGTGGAACATTGTTTTATGACAAATCAGCATCACTGAATGCGGGAAATGTTTCTTAATGAATGGTCTAATGTCAACTGCTTACGCCTATTTGAAAAAACAGGGAATTGTACCCCATCCTTTCCCTATTCATAAAATTTTAATCCCAAATAACTAAATCATTAATGTGAAAGAATAAAAGTGCAATAAAATTTTAAAAGGCAAAATGGAATAATACCATTATGAATCAAGATAGGGAAGTATTTCTTATATTTATAAGACATAAAATATCTACTACAAATGATAAGATTGACAACATTTGATCACAGCTAAATAATTAACCCCTGTTCATATAAAAATACAGTGAAGGAAACTGAGGATCAGACCACTAAAATGTGAGATAACATTGTACAGATAGATTAGACAGATTAGATAAATGGGTGATTGATTGATAGACAATAGATAAAGACATAGATATCCTGACAGATGGTAAAAAGAACAAATCAGAATATGGAAAGTCCTCCTTTGGAGCAATAAGAAATATTGACTATGCAAAAGCAAAATAAGAGAATCACTAAAATAGCAAAAAAGAACCAAAAAAATGGCTGATAAATATTTGAGGGGATGAACAACCTAATTAAAAGTCAGGGAAATGCAAACAAAACCAGAAAATATCAAGTATTGGTAGGGTGTAGAAATAAATAGGAGCACATATATTTTTACTGGAATAATTGCTTCTGGAAATAATTTGGGATTTTTCAGAGACACTGAGGTAAAGCTCTACCTGAAACCTAGAGTGTTTAGCTGAAAGCTAAAGTGTTTCAGCTAAACAGTGAGGAATGGTGAAAGACTGTTTTTTTTTTTTTTTTTTTTTTTTTTTAATCAATCTCAGTTAAACATTGTTCCACACTGTTGTTCCAAACCCCTCTGGCTAATCCTAGAAAACTAATACCTGGTAAAATCTTAATTCCTGTCTTGAAAGCCCATCATCCTATTGCATGACAAATAAAACCTAAGTTACCCATAATTCCTGAGATTTTGAAGAGTGAGCAAGCCATAGAATCAACCCGATTATGACCTTGGTTTGTCTAACCTATAAAATCTCCAGGACACTTGCTGTCTGACACAACAGTATTCTAAAGCTGTTTTCACCTTGCAGTTTTCTTAAGAAAGGGGTGAGCTAACAACTTTGGCTTGGATGTTCTTCTTCAGTATTTATGATCCAGAAACATTACTTTTTTAAGCATCAAAAAACCCTCTAGTATGCTAAAGAAAAAAAAAATCATTGTAAAGTAATATTTATTGTGGTTTTGTTTCTTGTGGGCCCAATTGAAGAAAATATGTGTTGCAAGAGTAAAATGGATAAGTCGTGTAATGTTCATAAAATGGAATATTATTCAGAAGTAAAAAAAACAAAAACAAAGCAAACACAAATAGTTCTATTTAGCTATGTTAAATTGGGATAAAACATTGAGTGAATACGGAAACCAGCATACATGGGGAAAAATAAAGAAAACCAGAGTGATTATAAATACAAAATTTAAATAATGTTTTCCACTGAGAGGCTGGCACAGGGATGGGGTCAGGAAGGCAGATATAGGTGGTATTTCAAAGATAACAATTACATTCTCTTTCTTAAGATGGCACCTTTGCATTTTTGTTCTCTACATGCCATATCCTTCATAAATATTTGTGAACCAACTCTATATTTAAGACACATTTGCAACCAAACTAACAAATTAACAAGAAGAAAGTTAGGTAAAGGCAGTTTAAAAAGAAGGATAAAAAAGAGAGGAAGAAAAAGATTACTTCAAATAATTTTGCAGATTAAAAGTGATAAATTCTGGGAAAATCTTCTAAAGCACAGTCATCACTTTACGTGTTTTTCCAACATCTGCATTTGTTTCCTAAGTTTCATCTTATTCTTCAAGGGGCAGTTCATGGTTAAGACCTATTAAAAGTGTCCATGAAACTCTATGTCCTGGAACTCCCTAACTGTTAAAAAAAAAAAGAAGAAAAAAAAAGGCTTACAAAGCTGTCGTTCTTGATGCCTTTTTAATGTTTTCTAATATATGATGGACTTCATGTTTAACTAGTTTTCAGACTCAGGAGTGTTAAAGAGATTCCATTATATAAAGAAGTCTGTTTATATGCAATATTGCTTTTATTAGGGATAATTCAACCGATAGAGATTTATTTATGACAATTTAAAATAAAAAATGATTTTGTTTTTAGACATTTAAGGCTCTTAAATTTTAATATGATATACAACAATCCAATTGGATAGTGCTCACTCAGAATGGAGTAAAATCTCCTGAGTAGACGTATTATCCTAAGGCCATACCACCACTATTAAATGCTGCATTTTGCCATTACCAAACTGGATTAGAAGCATGAAATCTTTCTTTATTATAAGCAATAAAAGCAATTTGCCTGAACCTGTTACAATATGTCTAATTTATTAACCATACCTTGAAGTACAATATGCTTTATAATTTATACTTTTGAACTACTTCTATGTGTCTTTTACTTTTTTAAGAGAAACATAACTGTGAGCATATGGACAAGTCATTATTCTAATTAGAAAAATACTGAAGGCTTAGAGTTCATTCAACAAATCAATATTTAATTAGCAATGTGCCAAACTGCAGATACCAGTTACTGTAGTGTATGTTACTAAAATGAGATGTTCGTTTATCATTGATGTAGCTGTGAAGACTAGGTCACAAAGATTCAAGTAAAAATGGAATTAAGTACCCACATGGCACTGGCAGACAGCCAAAACACCTCTTCTATATGACCTCAATAATGGAAACATGGCATCAGATTTCTAAACAAAGCATTTCATCTTTTGTCATTTTTATAGTTGGCTTGTGTACGTGACTGAAAGGAGCTTAACGGTGGTAAAATCACAGAGTAGAGTTTCACTGACTTCTATTAATTCAGATATTTATTTTTTAAATAGTCTAAGCTTTTAATAAAAGAAGACTTTCATAAGAAATTTGTTTTTGTGCTCTTTATGTGCTTTATTGCATTTATATGATTACTGTAGATAATGAAAGCTATTATTTCTCTTAACCTTGAAAAATGAATCAACATTAATATTGGGTGAATTTCACGGCATGATGCAAGTTAGATGTAAAAAGTAAAAAATAAAAAGAAAAGAAAAACAAAGAAGTGTTCGTAATTTGTGAACTACATAGAAGGAATACTGATTACATCAATATTCTTAGTCTCTTTTTATATTAAACACACTTCTTTAGCAATACTGTAAGCTAATATGTGCTTACAAAATGTATATATATTTATAGTAGTTAAATATAACAATTAATAATCAATGAATATATTTATTGACTACTAATACTACAGTAATTTATATATGAGGTACTAAATTTGCATATAAACTATTCTCTAACTTCTGATACATTAATATGATAGAATGCTACACAGAAGTTTGTTTTTTAAAAAGTAAAATTAATGTACTAAATAGGAATAAAATGTTGAGATATGTAATTGAGATACAGAAATCTGAATTTGAGCTAATTTTTTATTTGAAATATAAAAGTATCAAAGTAACTGATAATACAAATATTAATCTGAATGAGGTGACTTAAAGTGCTTCAATGCTTGAGAAACAAGATACAAATAAGATGAACATGTATAATATTTCATATCAGAGGTCATATTCTATTTCACAGTAAAGTTGGATTTAGATATGCAAAGGGCATTCTGTGACATGGGAGAACACAAATTAAGATATTTTGTGTGAGAAGTGATTATGAACTTGGGGAATGTTAATTTTATGATGTGCCCCAAAATCAAAACACAGAAAATAATTAAATAATAAAATTATGAAATAGAAAGCTTGTGTGTGGAAAGAGAGAATTTGATGTTGATAGAATAAAAACATTTGTATCAGAAAAGCTCAAACCAGTATGATCTTTAAAGGTGTTACTAAAAATTTAAAATAAGCCTTATACTAGCTATATCCCAACATTCAATAAGACTATGCTTATTTATCTCCTTTTTATATTAGTGCAGCCATGTATTCCTCAACACACTTAAAACTACCTTAAATGAATATTTTCATAAGCATTGCTTAGTTTAAGAAAAGAGCATCAAGGGCCCCAGAGTCAAAAAACAAAGACAGGAGAGCCAAAAGATAAGAAAACTCTATTCCTATAGTAGTTAAGAGTGTGCTCTCTAGGGCCAGATTTGAATCTGTGTCACCACTTCCTGGTTGTGTGACTTCGATTAGCTTATCCACTCTTATCCCTTTCCAAATTTATCAAATGCATGTAATAATAGCACTTATTTCAAAATATTTTTGTATTATACTCATTAATATACTTACAGTATCTATAACAATATCTGTTAAAGAATAAATTCTCAATAAATATTGACATATTGGTTCATGTTCTTCATTTTCACAAGGTTTAGCTAAACTAAGCGAGAAAGGTTAACATATTTCAACATAATACAGAAGGCTTTACCATAAAATAGCTGCCATTATCTTTTGCAATTACTAAGGGTTTTCAAGCAATAGGTTTTTAAGATTTTTAAATAGGAAATCAAGATGCCTATCTCTATCTCTATCTCTATATCTTATCCTCTCTCCTCCATCCACGTTTATATCTATTAATCTACCTGATTGAAAGCAATGGCTATTCACTGAGCATTATGCAGTTTTATTCCCCTACTCCTGACAGCAAAGGACACAGGAAATGGTATAACCAGAAAGAGTAAATTCACTAGACTGATAACTTAAGAAACAAAAGGAATAGCCAAAGTAATCAACATTACTGGGAGTCTGGCTTTAGCTAAAATCTCTGGATGATATTACAAAGTTAGTTTTTAATGACAGGTGGAAGCAAAAGTGGGACTTGCAGGGGAGAGAGTTTATGTGGATATATCTTTTAATATTTCTTTTCTTAACATAAGTGTTGCTCTAATAGTTAAAGCCAAAGTGTGTTAAAGGTAATTAGTTTTGTTGTTGATGTCATTTGTTTGTTTTTGTTTATTTACATTGAAATTTAAGAATGTTTACGTGCAAACAGAGATTGCTAAAAGGGGAGATAAAATTATTTGAGATCAATCAAATGAAGTCTCTGAAATGGGAGGAGGGAATGGAACCCAGACTACAATTTTACAGATAAGAGAAATACCCATTTTTACTGCAACCAGGAACAGGTAAAAAGAACAAACAACCAATTTCTTTAAAAACATTTTTGAAAGTAAGACTTAAGATGCAACTATGTCAAGAGATTTAATTTTTTTAAGTCAATGCTAGTTCTGAAACTGAAGGAGTAGGTAACCAGGTTGAAAATTTGATGGGAACTGAGGAATTTGAAATGGCTATTGTGGAGAATACTGTAAAGAGCTAATAAGGGAACAATAGCAGTACCAGAAAGCATTAAGGACCCCTTTCGTGTTGTACTAGGAATAGGAACGTATGCTGACTACAGCCTGTGCTGGTGCATTATTGCATTCTTTTCTTCAGCACTCATCAACCTGTGTGTGTGTACATATACGTGTATGTGTGTGTTTTTAAAGGCAGAAAACTGCATTGATCCAGGTTTGGGATATTACCTGCTGTTGAGCTAGAAGAAAATGAGGAAGTGCACATGGAAAGTGGATCTAGATAGGGAAGAATGTGTAAAAGGAGTCAGCAAAGAGCTGTAAAGTATACCTCATAGGTTCAAAAAAAGAAAAGAAAAAGAAAAAGAAACAATTGTGGATTTCATTAAGTGAAGAAAAAAAATTATCATTGTATCACATATGTTAAGAATAAACATTTCTTATGTTAACACACTGAGATTTCCAGGTTAACATCCTATAGGAGCTACCATTACAAAAAGTAATTTGTAATGTTCCTCATTTGCATAAAATTATACATATAGTTGTTAAACTGGAGAAACTTGATCAGGACCAAGAACAAACAACTCAATAAATGGAGCTTATTATTTTGAGTAAAATTCTTTTTAAAAAATCTAAAATTATCATGGTATTATAGGCCACATAATGTGAAATGTGTTGAAATACAACTGTGTTTAAAGATATCTACTTTGGATTGCTGCTGGCTGATTTGGAGTCACAACTCTAAATGTCCCCTCTTGGACTGTAAATCTGAATGATATCTATAATTAATTTTTAGACATAAAATTATGGTTTTACATATCACTGAAGTTAAACCATGCAATTATTAACCTGTAGTAGAAATCATTATTTTATAGACTGTCACAATTTCACCACTGACTTCAGAAATTTTCCATAGTATCTCCTTATTCTAGAAAACAAATGATCAAATTGCATCTATAAGCATCTAAGTACAAAGAAAAGGGAACTTCGAAAATTTGCATAACATTGAAGAATAAAACTACAAAATTTTCTGTGAAAAGTGTTTTATATAGGGTAAATCACTGTGAACTAGACTTAACAGTATTTCATATATCTTTTATAGTATATCTGTTAGTTTTTAAGGCACTTAACTGCAGGGATTCAAACAGCCAATGTCTTTTGAGGACTAAGCTTATGGAATATAGTGCATTTACTCTCTTGTCCTGGTAAGACACTCAACAGTTATCTGACACAAAGCTACCACATCCAAACAAACAAACAACAAAAGAGGGCTATAAATCTCTTCCTCTGCAGGATGTCTGAGAAAAATATATGAGATAATTTATCAAGATTTCCTCCTACAGTTTCTGGCACAGACAACATGATGAAAGTAGAAGAGCTACCACATGTTAATTTTATATACTGCTATCAGGTTTTTATTAACATACAATTAAGTATGAACTATAAACATATTCTAAGTACAAAAATATGGAAGAACAGTTTGACTATAAGAGGTGGCAGTTTCTCTCAGTCATTTGCCATTGTCAATGTAGTGAAATATAGAATGAGTATTTTCTATCAGAGGAGTTGTATTGTTGATTTTCTTCACAGCTGCAACATCTAGACATTTTGCACAAGAGAGAAAGATGGATACTTTTTTATGGAAGAATACTTCATAAACCATGTTCTGAAGCAGAGAGCTATGTTCTTTTTCTCCTCAAATCAGTGCACTTTGCTTACTGTTAAAATTATTTTTGAAGGGCAGATTTGCATAACACACCTGGGAATTTTTAACATATATTCTACAGGGCAATAAAATACATGTCTTCTGTTTATTGTTGAGTTCCTTAAACACAGACATATTTTGGCAAGTAGAGGATCGCAGTGTGAAACAGAGCCATCAATTGATGAACGCTTTTGGTGCCATAAAAGATTATATGCGGATAATACTGTGAGACATTCTACTTAAAATATTTTATCTAAACAAATGTAAGGAGTATCTATAGGATATAGGCATGCCCCACTATATTCACTTATTTTTTAAAAAAGATTTTCTTAGAAACTTGCTTTTTTCACTAAGGAATTCTCTCATATGGCTTTTTTTAAATAGGAATCCTTGAAATTAACATACTTCAATGCAATCCCTTGACTTATATAACTGAAGAGGAATTTTGACGTATCAAATTCATTTTAAAATGAACCTCTGCCTCACAGAACAGCTTCAGTGCTAGCTTTATCAGTATTTATTGTCAGCCATAGTAAAAGATATTATTTTTGAAATTTTATGATCAGAGATTTCTGGTTCAAAATGACAGCTGGTTTGCAGTCCCTAAGAGAGCCTTCCACAACTATTCATTAAATACTGATGGAGATACAGTGAAATATTTTAAAACCCTTAGGAGCCTTCTATAGTAATTCTGACAGATAAGCTACTATTGGTATCTGGTATGAATTGACACTAATATGAGATAGTTGGAGTTAGATGGAGGAAAAGTGGAAAGATATAGAGCCAGGCTTCAACTCATAGACTGAATCCCTAACCTTCTAAAAGCCTATTTTATAAGCGGTAAGATATTTCATAATTCTGCTGCCATTGATCAACTAACTGACAAACAGACTCTCTGACAAGCAGAGACCCTCTCCAAAACGCTGGTTTGGAGCTGTTCCCTGAGTCGGAGATTTCAAATCACTGCTAATACTGGAAGAGCATAGGAAAAAACAGGTGATGGCAAAGTGCATTGTGAGGAGAGTGGTACCTCCCACGGGTAAATTGCTGCAAGTAAGGGCAAAGAGAACATAACCTGGTCGCAGTGCTGACTGACGAGTGTAGTCCTCAGCGTACAGCATTGGCTCAGTTCTTTGGCTTGATACCAGAAAACCTGGAAACAATGTTCAGAAAAACACTTAATCAAAATAGAGCAAAACCAGAAGATGAAGAACTGCCAGAAATAGGCAATTGGACTGGGAACTGTGCACATCAACCTTCCCTTCTGTTACAGATTTGAAAATAGAATCTGGAAATGGTGCCAGATAGCAGAAAGTGGAATTCAAGGTCAATTCCCTCACCTTACCTATTAAGAAAAGAGCTATATAGATCTTCCCATATAGGGGATGAATGTGAAGAAAAACAATAACATGGGTACTATGAAAAAAATACAATGAAGCAAGGGAAACTGAGGAACAGCATAATAATAAACAAATTTACTGCTGGTTCTAGATAAAAATGCTGAAAATGTATATAGATGTGACTAGGATCAAGAAGGTAAATGCACATCTGATAATTTATTAACCTCTGTGTATAAAAAGATGTTCAATAGAATATTTAGTTTAAACAGATAAGCAATTTAAAGAATCAGAAATGCAAATTTCAACAAATATGAGTGATGAACTCACTGATAATCACATTTATAAAATCTATAGTAACAAGAAACTATTTTTCCTATTATTTTGAGAAAAAATGCTGTTAAAAGGTAACATCCACTGTTGATGAAAATCTGGAAAATTAGACACTTTCATGCATTGTTAGTGTGACTGCTAAATTCTATCATCATTTTTATTTGGCTGCATACAAATTTAAAATGTACAAACACAAACACGAAACCTTACTTCTCAAAACCTTTCCAATAATAATACCTTCTAGAATGTACTATCAGAACAGGCCAATATAACTTTCAGTTGGTGGAAATGCTCTATGTCTTTTCTGTCCGATATCATGGCCTCTAGCAAAATGTGGTTACTGAGCATTTGAAACTTAGCTACTGTGCTGAGAATCTGAATTCTTAGTTTTATTTTATAAGAAACATTTAAATTTAAAAGGCTACATGTGCCAGTGGCTACCGTATGTGACAGGGCAGTTATAAAATATTGTTTCAGAATATTTATTGAAACATTTTTACAATGACAAATTAATTGAAACAACCTAAACATTCACAAATATGACATAAATTAGTATGTATGCAAGCAAATCAATGAGGTTGATCTTTATAGATCCACATTAACTTGGAGTCCCAAATACAATAAATATGTATAGTTTCTAACACATAGCAGTTCTGTTCTTATAAACTATTGAACTTATGAATAAAGCCCCAAATTAAATAATTTAAATATTTAACTTTATTTAACAAGACAGAAGATGAAGACTACAAGATGAAAGAAAGTAGGTGGAATTGATACAGATGAAAGTGGAAATTAATGGCAAAAAAATGAAGCTATCAAAAAATAAAAAACAATGGGTGGCTTTTTCAAATCAACTACAAAACAGATAATATCGAGGAAAACAGAGAAATGAAAAGTATACAGTAATATAAATGAATTAGAGAAAAATTACAGCTATGGAGGAGATTGAATGAAACTGAATACAGAAAATGTTAATGACATCATTACAATACTAATTGAAAACTCAAAATTGTCAAGTACTATAAAAAGGAGTAAACCCATGCTGGAGGAAGGAATTGGAATTATGACTGAAATCTCCCCAAATCAAAAAAATCTGGGGTTTCTGCTTACTCTTTTATACTAGGACCAGAGTAGTCACAGACTGCTTTTCCTGACAAAGGGGAAAAAAAATATCGAACTGGATGCCTTCATACCTGGCCTAGAGAACTTCTCTATAATTTCAACTGGTTTGATTAGATGGAACCCAGTTCTCAAATATAAAATTATCCTTGGCTACCTCTGAAGGGTCTAGAAGCATAGAGAGATATAGTAATATATCACAACCTGATAAATATCTATAAATATCTAGGATAACCAAGTTCATTGAAAAGTCAATGAACCAGAGAAATTTTCCCTCTTTTAGCTAATTGGGAAAAAAAGCGGCCTATATTGCAAGAATTGTTATAGCATTTCCCTAATTTAAATGACAGACAGTGTTATTAATTTTAAAGATTTTTTTCTGACGGGATAAATTTATGCATGGCAGATAAGGAGCAGATTGTATGATGTCTCTCCTGTGGTATTCAAGAGCAACAAATCTTTGCTTAGGACAAGTTTCCAGTATGAAGGGTTATTTACAGCTCTCTACAAGTACTCCTACTATGTCATTCTGATACTAATGGAATCCACAGGGCCAAAGAGGGGCTTCATTCTTATCTGTAGCCCAAGTCTCTGTACCCATACTAAGCATAGACAACCCTAAAAACATCTCCATTGAGAGGCCCAGAAGATCTCCTCTTAAAGATGGATACACACTCTCATTCTGAGTCACAGTCTGGTATGTTCTGGATTTCTGCTCTTTGTCCTTCTTGTTCAGGTCAGACAGCTCAGAAACCTGCAGTCAGAAAAAGTCTCTATCTGCAGTTCTAGCAACACAGGCAACTGACAGGTGATAATACATAGAGATTACTCTCACTGTATTATTATGTGTCATTTCCTCACCTGGTAAACTCAGGAAGGAACTCAAATTGTCATGAGTGACAGCGGGAAAAGGCAAAATGTGATTGCCAGGCCACTGGAAGTGGCATTAGTCAAGTCCCAGTGGGTTCCAGCTGGTTTAGCAGCCAGACATTGCCAGGTCACACAGGGATTAACCCCTCATGAGTGCCAGCAGATGAAGTTCTCAGGTCATTAGGAAAGAATTCTGTCATTTCTAGTGAAGACCAGTACAGGATCCTAAGCTGAAAAATAGATACATTTTAAGAGGTCTAATTCTAACTTGAAAAATGTCTGTTCTCCTATGTACCAGTCCTAAAAGGAGAGGAAATGTTATAAATAAAAATACATAAATTCTAATCAAAAGATATATGATTCCCTATGATTTTCTAGAAAACCACAGAATGAAAAATTAAATATACCCAAATTGATTAAAAGCATGCAAAAATTCAAAGAGACCATTTTAGCAGAGAGACAGGAAAAATTTATCCCATGGAGTATTTTAAGAGCAGTTTCAGACAATTTATTCCAAGATTTCCAGGAGCAGATAATATGCACATCCTTCAAACTGACACTTGAAACAACCGAAATGTAAAACAAGTTAAAATGTAATGGAAAAAAAATCCCATTCACAATAGTAATGCATTCTATCAAATGCATAGCAATAAAATTAAGAGCAAATGACAGAAATTATAAAACTTCGCTGAACAACATAAATAAAACTTAGGAAATGGAAACCTACATCCATATTAGTACATTAAAATACCCATTTGTTTCCAAAATTAATATAAAAATTCATTGAAATCCTTAAAAATTCCAGAATGTTTTTCTTAAAACTTAACAGATAGTTGTAAATTTTTTGGAAGTGAAAGTGAGTAAAATATCTACTTTAAAAATCTTAGAAAAAATTAGAAAAATGAGGTAGACCTTGCCCCATATGCTATTAAAATATTTATAAATGCTGATTTCAGAAAAATCTTAAGATTGAATTGTATTTAAATGCTTAACTTTGTGAATTTTTGGAAACATAATATTTCTAGAAAGTTTTTATAGGAAACATCTAGTTGCATCTGATTTTAAGTAGTTTGAGAAACATCCTTTAGATCAAGTGTATAAATTGTATTTATATTTTGTAAGTTGATTCTCAGAGCTTAAAAAGGTATAGAGTTAGTGCAATAAGGTAATTTTTAAATTCCTAAGCTCATGTTAAACAGAAGAGAGAATAAAATTGACTGGAAAGTAAAGAAGAGAAAGGTGTCTCATAAAACTTATCAAAGGATTTCTAACCTTCATCTAATACACCAAAATTGTTTAAATACAGTTACCTGCACAAATCTTTACGAACAAATAAAGGAGCAGCATTTCCTTTCTTCCTTTTGAAACTCATGAGAAATACTGGGAAGAAAGGTACTATTATCAAAAGATGTAAAAATATATGGATGTGAGCTCACTCCCTCTTGCAAGAGCACCGGAATTACAACTAACTGCTGAACAATCATCGACAGAAAGACACTGGAACTCACCAAAAAAAGGACACCCCACATCCAGAGACAAAGGAGAAGCCTCAATAAGATGGCAGGAGGGGTGCAATCACGTTAAAATCAAATTCCATAAATGCTGGGTGGGTGACTCACAAACTGGGGAACAGTTATACTGCAGAAGTCCACCCACTAAAGTGACAGTTCTAAGCCCCAGGTCAGACTTCCCAACCTGGGAGTCCAGCAACGGGAAGAGGAATCCCCAGAGAATCAGACCCTGAAAGCCAGCAGGATTTGATTGCAGGACCTCCACAGGACTGGGGGAAATAGAGACTCCACTCTTGGAGGGCACACAAAAAAGTGTGCTCACTAGGACCCAGGGGGAAGGAGCAGTGACCCCATAGGAGACTGAACCAGACCCACCTGCTGCGGTTGGAGGGTTGCCTGCAGAGGTGGGGGGCAGCTGTAGCTCACCAAGGAGGCAGGGGCACTGGCAGCAGGGGTTTTGGGAAGTGCTTATTGGTGTGAGCCCTCCCAGAGTCCACCATTAGCCCCACCAAAGAGCCTCTGGGCTCCAGTGCTAGGTGGCCTCAGGCCAAACAACCACCAAGGTGTGAACACAGCCCTACCCATTACCAGACAAGCAGATTAAAGTTTTACTGAGCTCCGCCCACCAATTCAGATTAAAGCTTTACTGAGCTCCGCCCACTGAGCCCTACCCACCATCAGTCCCTCCCATCAGGAAGCACACAGGAGGCTCCCAGATAGCTTCCTCCACAAGAGGGCAGACAGCAGTATCAGCAGTATTTTGTCTTGTGGAACTGAAAACCACAGCCACAGAAAGATTGAGAAAATGAAAAAGCACAGGACTTTGTACCAGATGAAGGGACAGGATAAAGCCCCAGAAAAACAACTAAATGAAGAGGAGATAGGCACCCTTCCAGAAAAAGAATTCAGAATAATGATAGTGAAGATGATCCAGGACTTTGAAAAAAGACTGGATGCAAAGATCGAAAACTTTAAAAAGGACCTAGAAGAATTAAAGAGCAAACAAACAGATATGCAACACAATAACTGAAATGAAAAATATACAAGAAGGAACGAATAGCAGATTAACAGAGGCAGAAGGGTGAATAAGTGACCTGGAAGACAGAATGGTGATAATCACTGATGAGGAAAAGAATAAAATAAAAAGAATGAAAAGAACTGAAGACAGCCTAAGATACCTTTGGGACAATGTTAAACGCACCAACATTCGCGTTATAGGGGTCCCAGAAGGACACGAGAGAGAGAAAGGGCCCGAGAAAATATTGGAAGAGATTATAGTTGAAACCTTCCCTAACATGGGAAAGGAAATAGCTACCCAAGTGCAGGAAGTGCAGAGAGTCCCAGGCAGGATAAATTCAAGGAGAAACATGCCAAGACATATAGTAGTCAAGCTGACAAAATTAAAGACAGAGAAATGTTATTAAAAGCAACAAGGGAAAAATGACAAATAACATACAAGGGAACTCCCATAAGGGTAACAGCTGATTTCTCAGCAGAAACTCTGCAAGCCAGAAGGGAGTGGCATGATATATTTCAAGTGATGAAAGGGAAGAACCTACAACCAAGAATACTCTACCCAGCAAGGATCTCATTCAGATTCCATGGAGAAATCAAAAGCTTTACAGACAAGCAACAGCTAAGAGAATTCAGCACCACCAAACCAGTCCTACAGCAAATGCTAAAGGAACTTCTCTAAGCAGGAAACATAAGGGAAGAAAAGGACCTACAAACACAAAAACAAAACAATTAAGAAAATGGTAATAGGAACATACATATCAATAATTACCTTGAATGTAAATGGAGTAAATGCACCAACCAGAAGACACAGACTGGCTGAATGCATACAAAAACAAGACCCATATATATGCTGTCTCCAAGAGACCCACTTCAGACCTAGGGACACATACAGACGGAAAGTGAGGGGATGGAAAAAGATATTCCATGCAAATGAAAATCAAAAGAAAGCTGGAGTAGCAATACTCATATCAGATAAAATAGACTTTAAAATAAGAAATGTTACAAGAGTCAAGAAAGGACACTACATAAAGATCAAGGGATCCATCCAAGAAGAGGAGATAACAATTATAAATATATATGCACCCAATATAGGAGCACCTCAATACATAAGGCAAATGCTAACAACTATGAAAGAGGAAATGCAAGGCAGAAATAGAGACACAGGTGTAGAGAACAAACACATGGACACCAAGTGGAGAAAGCAGGGAGGGTTGGGGAGGAATGAATTGGGAGATTGGGATACCAAATTGTACACTCTAAATATATGCTGTCTATTTTCTGTTAACTGTATCTCAATAAAAGTTCTTAAAAATATATATATGTAATGTACTTTATACTGCAAATTAAAAAAATTTCATATGACATACTGCATTTGCTCTTCTTGTTCTTTAGATTTCTTATACTAGTATAGAACAATCCTCTTCTTAGATGGAAGTTAGGGAAAATGGTCTAGATGGATGGGTGAATGGATATCAGTCTCTAGTTTGTTACCACTGATCTGGAGGAAGCACAGATTTCTGATATAATAAGTATACATGTCAGTTCAAGTTCAACTGAAATCTCAATGTCTAGTTACAAGTGACAATTGTATCAGTTTGTTTCTATTAGTAACATTCATTTTATTCATTTACTTATGCAAGCCATGCATTTAATTGTTATAGTCTATTTTTATTTAGTAAGGTAAATTCCTAAGGCATAAATGGTTTCATTAAGATATGTTTAAAGAGATTATCTTCCAAATTATAATGCAATTAATTTAAAATAATGAAAACTGGATGAGGTCCAAAATTCTGCTGTCTTAGTTATTTTTGAAATTTATTTATTATCTCTATCACTTTAGGGAGAAATGTGGGAATGTGGTCTGTTGAGTTAATTCAACATACTTTTGAGGAAACTAACAGTATAAGCCAAATTTAAGAAAATCTGTGTTTCACTAAGATTTTTATGTTTAACGTAACTGAAATATTTTTCCCAAAGAATTAAAGACTTTTAGGCACATCTGAAGTATTAAAGGACTTAGTAGACTAAGGATTTTAAAAGTGTAAACTTGTTTCTAAAAGACTTTTGTTGGATTTAATATGGCCTCTGGAAAGTATGGGAAGATTATAAGGACATGGAAAAAGATACAACACAAAACTGAGCTCTTCTTACCAACCCTCCATTTTTCCTCTCTTCCTCATCTGTCCTACAGAAATTTCTCATGATTTTATTCCCCAGTTCTCAACATTCTTTTTTTTTTTTTTCATAATGGGTCTCACCAAGCACCTCCTCACTTAGAAATTTTGTTTGTTTGTTTTCTCCCCCATTTATCCCTGAAAACCGTCCCATTCCCTCTCGTCTATACATATACAACTTTCGTGTTTGACATATGTCTTTGAACATGCACACTTTTGAAATAAGGACGGTTTATATGTATGTGTTTTCATAACTTACTTGAATTATATTATACCATGCACTGTGTTTTTTCACTTTTTTAAAAATTACACTCTTTTAAAAATATGTATTTATGTTGTTTTATATACATCTAAATTATTGCTTCCACCTGCTGCATAATTAACAGGCATCAACTCATTTTACTTACCAATTTGCCTCTGGTTGCTTAAATAGCTCACCTCCAAAAAGCGTAAAATTTATTCACTGATAAATGCCTTGGCGTGTGGTTACTGGCTGGGTCACAGGGCACAGACAAACTTCACCAAGTGACATGGCTTACACACTAAATGAATGGCTTCACCAAGTGAAATGTAAGTATCAGCGCACACTGCCACTTACCACACATGTGAGCTCTTATTTCCTTATGCTCATTGTGACTTGGAATATTTCAGCTTTCTAAATTTGACTAATCTGAAGAGCATAAAGTAGCATCTCACAATATTTTAATTTAAATTTGTCCTGTTCCTAGTAAATTTGAGTTTCTTATCGTAGTCTCGTTCTCTGCAATTTTGTCCATTTTCCCATTGCATTTCCTGTCTTTTTGAAGTTAACTGGTAGTTTTTTCTCATACATAATGATTATTTTTAATATTAATTTTATAATGATAAACTAAAATAATGATTATGAATGTAAGTAAATCATATATGAACATCTATGATATCATATATATGAATATATATAATGATTATGAATATTCTAGGTATTTAGGCCTTGTCATTTTAAGACATTGCAAAGTATCAGCTCAAAGTCTGTCACTGTCCAATTTTAAAAATTATGCCCTCTTTGTATAGAAATGATTGAGATTAGTGTAGTTAAATCTTTTATTTTTAACCACCTGGTTTTAAATTAAATAGTATATGAAAATTTCCCAACCCACAAAGAACAAAAATAGCCTACATATGTCTTTGGTTAGAATCCTATTTTTTTCTTTTACAGTGAGGTCGTTATTACAATTATTGTACACTTTCATGTTTGGTATCATGTAGGCATTTGGCTTTATTTTACTCCATATTTTATCTTGACTTTCAAAACACAGAAATTGACAAGCTATACATCGTTCTGTCCTATCACATATACATTCGAGACTGTCAATTTTTAAAAAGGTGTTTTAGTTTTAATTTTCATAGCAGCATTGCAAATTTCAGAGATTATTTTGGAAAGAAACACATTCTTATATATTGTCACTCAATCTAAGAACATCACTCATGTCATTATCTACTTGGTATTAAGGAATGCTTAATCACAAAGGATATAATTTTTGCCCTCAAGAGATCCATATTATAATAAAAAATATGTATTCAGACACTTTATGACCAGTAATTATGTATTTCATCCAGTTTATAATTTATATATATATATATATATTTTGTAACATGATATATTTTAAGACACAATTCATTTACTGTAAAATGTATCCTTTTAAAGTATAAATTCAAGTGGTTTTTAGACTATTAAGAAAAACATGCAACCATCACTACTAACTAATTTTTGAACATTTTGATCATTCCAAAAAGAAACTCCATGCAATCATTCCTGTCTCTCCTTCCCCCAGGCCCTGGCAACCATCAATTTACTTTTCACCTCTATGAATTTGTCTGATCTGGACATTTCATATCAACTGAAGCATAATCATACAGCATGTGCCTTTTTATATCTGGCTTTTTTGACTAAGATTAATTATCTTCAAATTCACCATGTTGTAGCACTGATTTATATTTTCATTTGTTTTTACAGCAGAATAATATTCCAGTCCATGAATTTACCAAATTTTATCACTTCACCAGATGATGGACATTTGGGTTTTTTCCATTTTTTAACTATAAGAATAATGCTGCTATAAGAATTCTTGTAGAAGTACTTCTGTGAATACATACTTTTAATTTTCTTAATATATACCTGGGAGTGGCACTGCTGAGGCATATTTTAACCTTATGTGTAACTTTTTACAAAATATCTGCCATATCTGTTCTAGTTCTGTTGCTTGCTCTGTCTCTTCAAACTGTATTTTTTGTCTTTTATTATGTCATAATTTTTTGTTGAATCCTGGACATGATGTATAGAGTAAAAGGAACCAAAGTAAACAAAACTTTAGTGGTAGGTTTTATGTTTATCTGGCTAGAAATTAGGTTATATTTATTGTTATAGCTGTAGGTGTCAAGGCTGAAATTTGCCCTACGGTCCTAGTTTTGTTCTCCCCTTTTGCCTTTGGGTTTCCCTACAGACTTCCTCTTAAATAAGACTTGATACATGTAGATCTTTCAGTTATAATCCCTGTTATTATACAGAAGTCCCATTGATGTGTGTCCTATTGGTGTGCATGTGTGCAGGGGGAGCGTGGGAAGCATTCTGTAGTCCTAACATCAGTTTTGTTAATGAACCCCTGGGCTGTGACCTTCACAAGCGTGTCTCAGTGTTTTGGATATTATTTCTCCCTTAGATGAGACAGGAAGGCTATAGGAACCTGTATTTCCCTTCCTCTAGGCCAGTTACATTCTGGTAACCCCAGTTAGTTAGGTTCTAGTAACATAGTTTTCCTTGAGGACAGACCTTGTTAAGGAGAATACAATGCTCTGGCATATTTGAAAATAGCACACTTCCCCTCCCCCTGCTGAAAGCACAAGGGGATTTTTCTCTGACCTAAACTATGAGAACCTGGTACAGCTCCTGGAGGTGAAATTCACTAAAATGTGGGAATTCCCCTAAGAATGGCCTGACAGGAGTTTTTAGCTAAATTTGCCCACACTGAGCCCTCAGCAATTTTTCAAGTACAGTTTGTTTTCCTGCTGTGGGTCTGGCTCCATTAGTGGTTCCTCTTCCTGGACTTCTCCTCTTGTAAGTTGTGGTTCCTTGTATCTGCCTATCTGTCTCTCCAATTTGGAGGACAGTGTTTTGCCCTGTGACCTCAATTCTCTGATGATCTAAGAAGAGTTGTTAATTTTCAATTTGTTCAGCTTTTTTCTTGTTGTGAGGATGGAGGTGATAATTTCTAAGCTCCTTACATGCCAGAGGAGACTATGTTTAACTTTTGGAGAAACTACCAAACTGTTTCAAAAGCAGCTGCACCATTTTACATACCAACCAGAAATGTATAAGGGTTCCAATTTCCCCACAGCCTTGTCAGCACTAGTAATTATCTGTCTTTGTGATTATAGCCATCCTAGTGGGTGTAAAATGGTAATGCATTGTGGATTTGAATTGCCTTTCACAGGTGACTCATGTTTTCGAACAATTTTTTAAATATTTATATCTTCCTTGGAAAAGTGTCCATGCAGATTTTTTGCTCACTTTTTAAATTGGGATATTTGTTTTTCTTGTTGTTTTGAGTTATATATTCTATATACTAGAGTTTTGTCAGATATTTGATTTACTGATTTTTTTCCCATTCTATGGATATCATTCTATGTCATTCTATAGACGTCATTTCACTTAATGGATACTATCATTTGAAGTATAAAAGATTTTTTGGTTGATGTACTTTTGGTGTCATATCTAAGAATCCACTGCCAATGATAAGACCGTGAAGATTTACCTATATATTCTTCCAAAAGTGATAATTTTATGTCTTACATTTAAGTGTTACATTTCATGTGAATTTTGTGTATGATATGAGGTAGAAAACCATCTTCATTCTTTTGCAGGTAAATATCCTATTGCTTCAGTACAATGTGTTGAAAGGCTAGTCTTTCCCCAATTTTAATTATCTTAGCACTTTTATAGAAAATCAGCTGGCCATGAATATATGGGTTTATTTTGAAGACATCAATTTTATTCCTTTGATCTTTATGTCTATCTTTATGCCGGTATCACACATTCTTGATTACTGCAGCTTTACATTTGGAAATTGGCAAGAGTGAGTCCTCCAACTTTGTTATTATTTTTCAAGTTGGTAAAGTTATCCTGGGTCCCTTGTATTTTTATATGAATTTTAGAAATAGTTTTTTATTTTCTCCAAAAAAAAGGCAACTGGAATTTTAATAGCAATTGTGTTAAATCTGAAGATCAACTTTTGGAGTATTCTCATCTTAACAATATTAAGTCTTCTAATCCATAAAACCCTGGTTATATTTTCCACTTTTTTACATCTTCTTTAATTTTTTCAAATATGTTTTGTAGATTCCTGTGTATAGGTCTTACAATTCTTTTGTTAAATGTACATCTTCCTATGTTATTCTTTTTTTGATGCTATTATAAATGAAATTATTCTCTTAATTTTATTTTTAAATTTTTCATTGGTGGCTCTATTACTACTTCTACTGTAATAAATTATCATAAAATTAATGGCTAAAACCTATCTTTCATCTCAAAACCAGCAATAGAGCATCTTCCAATCTTTTTCTGCTTCCATTGTCACATCACTTTTTCTGATTCTGACCTTCTTACCTCCCCATCTCAAGGAAAGTTAGTTGTGATTACATTGGGCCCATCTAGATATCCAGGATAATCTCCCATCTCAACATTCTAAAATAAATCACATCGGTAAATTACCTTTTACCATGGAAGGTAATATATTTCACCAGTTTTGGGGATTAGGAAATAGACACCATTGGGGTGGGGGTATTATTCAATCTACCACAAATCTGCATGCCAATCCTCAAAAATTCACATTAAATCCACATGCAAAATACGTTTCCTCCATCCCAGTAAAGAAAAATGTCACTTCAACTGCACTAACACAAATGGAAAATTTCATCTAAGTTTCACCAAATCAAAAATTCCTAATCTCTCCATCTAAATCATCTAGTTATCAGTGGGTGAGGATCTGATGTAATCCATCCAGAAGAAGAATTCTTCTCTATTTATCCACTTATAAAACTAGGGAATAAGTTCTTTATTCCCAAACTACTATGTTGGAGCAGGCATAATGTAACAGTTATAGACTTTTCTACTTAAGAGAAAATGACAAAAAAGTATAGTCATCAGTCACAAACAATTTCTAACCAAACTCCATTATATCTAAGAATAATAGAATAACCTTCTGTGGCTTGCAGCACTGCCCTTTAGACTCATGGCCCCACTCTCTAAGCCATCATTTCTTTTCCTTGGAAGATAGCATACATTTGAAGCTAACTAGTTTCATCTATTTGTTTTTTATTTGTAGAATTTGGGGAATCCAACTGTTTTCTTTCATTTCATACTTTGCACCTTATACCTTTCATTTCAAGCTGGCAGTTTTTCTGCTGGTATAAAATTTTCAAGATCCTTGTCTATCTTTTGTGTATAACGTAGGGATTCACCTTGTAGAAAACTGTCTCCTCCACAGGTATTTCTTGGATAATTACATTTCTGTTACTTACTTCATCTTTAATGGCTGAGGAGATCCATGAATCATGGTCTAGTCTTTTCAAAAAGCCCTCAGTGTGATTGAATACTCTGGCCTATTGATCCAAGTTGCTATCTAGTGTCATTTCATTTCAACATAAAGGACTCCTTTTATTTCTAGTTCATCATGTGTGCTAGTGACACATTCTCTCAATTTTTGATTATCTGAGAAAGTCTTAAGCTTTCCTTTATTTTTGGAAGAGTGTTTGTTGGATGTAGAATTCTTGACTGGCAGTTTTCTAGGACTTTGAATATGTCAATCCACAGCTTTCTGGATTCCATGGTTTCTTAAAACAACTGCTAATCTTATTGAGAATCTCTTGTATGTGATGTCACATCTCTCTTGCTGTTTACATGGTCCTGTACCTTTTGCCTTTGATAATCTGATTATGATGTTTCTAGGTGTGAATTTCTTTGAATTTATTCTAGTTTGAGTTTGTTGAGGTTTTTGGATGTACAGATTAGTTTTTCATCAAATTTGGGAAGGTTTTCGCCACTATTTACTTTTCCAATATATTTTCTACATCTTTTTCTCTTTCTGGGACTCCCATTCTACCTATGTTGGCATGCTTGATGGTATCCTGGTATCTCTTAGGTTTTGTTCATTTTTCTTCATTCTTTTTTCTTTCCAATTCTCAGCCTGAATAATTTCAATTGATCTATCTTAAATTTTGCTGATTATTTTAAATCTTTTGCTGAACATCTTTAATGAATTTATCCTTTCAACTTCAGACTATTTTTAAAATTATCATTTCTATATCTCTGATGAAATTCTTTATTTGGCAAGAAACTGTTTTTATATTTTTCTTTAGTTTTTAGACTTTTTTTTCTCTGAACATACTTAAAATCATTGCTTTAAAATCTCTGCCTCATAAGTCCACATCTGGGCTTCTTGTAAGATAATTTTTTATGGACTGTTTAATTTTTTATATATATTTTTCTGTGTAAAGGCCATTATTTCTTGTCTTTGCATGTCTTTGTAAATTTTGGTTAAATATTGGATGTTCTAAATATCATAATATAGCTACTTCATTAATCAGTTTCTCCCACCTCCCAAGGATTTGCTTTGGCTTCTGTTTATTATTGTTTATTCAGTAATTTTTCTTAAGTAGTCATGTAAAATCTGTATTCTCTGTTTATGGGGGCACCAATGTCTGTTAAATTAGCTTAGTGGTCTGTCAATGATTGCACAAAGATTTTCTTAGATGCCTGGAATCAATAAGTCTCCTGCTCATTACCAAGGGTCTCTGTCTGAATACTGACTCACCTTCAGCAATCACCCAAGCAGTTTACTACTCCAACTTAGCCTTCACTTCCTGCCTGTGCAGGGCCTCAGGTTAGCCAAGGTGAGAGCTTAGAGCTTCCTCAAGTGTTTTCTGAATACGTCCAGCTTGAGCATGCACACAGCCCTGCCCACACATGTGGCTTTTTAGAATCTTAGGAATATGCTGTAGCTTTTCAAAGCCCTCTCTGGACATCTCACTCCCCAGATTTTTCCTTTTATACTTCTTAGTTAGCCTACATTTTGCCTCAACTGTTATCCACCACCTAAGGCAGCAGTTCAACATTTCCTTCTGTTTGTTTTTGATGAATGATCACCCCAAAAAGGTGCACTTGGTAAGCTAAATCTGTTAAATAAAGGGAGCTTTGCAAGTAGAGTCTTTCAGGGAGCCACAGACAGGTAAAATAATGAAAATTCTCAGGGAATTGGCCTTGAAAAGTCTCCAATCCTAATCTAGCCCCATCCCAGGGGCTCCCAGGCTGCTGGTTTGCATTATGAGTTCAGGCTTTTGGTTTTCAAGAATAAAATATTACAGAGTTGAGGCAGGAGAATTGAAAATGGGGCAAATTAAATGTTATAAAGCCCACTGTTCTTACTGATAGTCCACATTTTTTCTTGAATAAACATTGCTCAGGATTGCTGCCCATGGTGGTTAGTTTTCAGAAATTTGGAAAAATTAGCTCTTTTTTTTCAATGGAGAAGAGAATTTTGGGAGCTTCTTATTATGCCATTTTTGCTGATGTCACCTGCCATATCCTTCGAAAAAGTTGGGCAAAGTGCTCTTTTACACTTTGTTAACTTCTCTTGTATGTAGTTAATCTTAGTATCAACACTTCTATTATTATATTGACATATTGTATTGGGCTATATACATTTTCCCAAACAATTCTCTCTTATAATTATACTTTTTTACTCTTCTTCTTTTCTAACTTACTCATTTCCATATACCAATTATATTTCTTTTTACAAAATTGTTCCTTGTATTTTTGTTACTCTTAGGAAACACAATTTATTTAATTCATGACCCACAGACAAACACAGAGATTACATCTGCCTTTGGAATTGCTTAAATTGAATATTATAGTTCCAGAAATACCAGTATTTTATTCTCTTCATCTATTTCATTGCTTTTTTTGTTTGGTTTTTTTGTTTGGTTTCCACTTTGGTCAAGATTGTTTTAAGAGATCTTGAATCACTTTAGCAAGGAAAGGAATTGAGGTAGGAGATAGATGGGCTCCTATTCACACCTCCTGGGGTGAGAAGAAGATAAGCTCCAGGCTAGACATTCATTACCAGCTCCCTGTGTACATTTCCTGAGGCAAGAGACAAATGGGCTCCATGACTACATATTTATGACTAGACTCCTGTCTATACTTCGAGATCTGCACTTCGACATAAGAAGCAACAACAAGAATAGAGTAGATAAGCAGACACTGGACACTTTTATGGCAGAGATGGAGAGGGGCTAAACTCTGTTAAGAGATCAAGAGGTCATACACTCCCCATCTTTGGCACAAGGGAGACATTACATATGTGCAGAAAGGCTCCTTGGGGGTCAAATAGCAGGGGGCACTACCCCATAATATGTGGTGCTAAGGCCTTCCCATAGGCCTCTGGGCTCAAATCCATCTTGGAAAAAAGCTGTGCACGCACAATGGGGAGGGTACTAGGGCAGGTCAGGTGTGGAGAAAGAAACCAGATACTTGGCCAGAGGTAAACAAAGACCCGGAAGAACTGCCCTATGTAAATGACTTAACCACCTCTTTACTGTGCTCCTCCTCACTGGGGGGATGCCCCACACCCTTTCTTTCCGTGTGTGTATCTCTCCCTTGCTTCTACCTTAACTAGATAAACTGTTTCTCTGTGTGCTCTCCCACTTGTTGTTGTGCTATGTCTCTAATGGTAAACTTTGTACCTGCTTCTACAGTTTTTGCCTCCGTTTTCACTGGGGCAAGAGCCAGGGAAAAATAGCTTCTAGCCTCCAGCCCTTGCTGGTCTGGTGGCTAGAATTCCTGGTTTTCATCCAGGCTACCCAGGTTCAATTCCTGGGCAGTGAATTAAGGTCTCACCTCACACCACCACTCACAGCTGCCTTTTCGAGATCAGAATTTATTGCAAACATATTGGAAAGTTAACAAACTCACCTGAAAGGTTAAAGATCAAAGCTCAGAAAATGAGTAGGAATCAAGGTGGACAGAGGGCTACACTTAGGGAAGAGTTTGTTAGGGCAAAGTCACAAGCCCTGCCGCCACTCAACACTCTCTCTTAGTTATTGTTTATCACACCCTCTGGTTTTTTTATATATGTTTTAATAGCACCATTTGATATTTGAAATGTTTTTATTACAATGTAAATTGTCTTATAATGCTATGACTCACTTGAGGGCAAAACAACTTTCTGCAATAAACATGTCTTAACACAGTTCATTTTTGATTAATTGATTCTGTGTACTGATCTACATTTTATATATAATTAATTAATAATTTCTCATTACCTCAGGGATATATATATATCTCAACGTCTCAACAGGTATAGGCATAGAGGTGTACTGGAAGCTAAATATGTTCTTGAAATTCACTGATGAACTTCATTGATATCTAAATGCCTGGGTGCTCAAGAATTACAGGAACGCTATCAAAATTCTTAGCTATCATTTATCAAAGTGTAGTATCTGCTAGTTACCCTCTCCTCTAAACCTTTGCGCTCATCTGGGCAAATGCTTTTGCATTCAGATTGGCTGGAAATTATTTCTATTTGGATAATCTGTATGACTGTATCATTTTTTTTCCTCAAGATGACATTCATTTTTAGCAAACATTGTTGATATTTCCGCTAATTTGCCTTTGGATCTCTTATGTTATCTTCACACTCCTCTCACTAAGCTTTGGTGGGCTTCTATTTTCTATTACCTGAACCTGGGACTTTCAGCAAAGCACAGCCCCCAGGCTTCTGGGGCTGCATTTCTCCAGGTACACTTAGAGTAAGTGTTTTCATCCCTCACCTATCACTGCTTTTGCCCAGACAGCTCTTGGTTCATGAATAACTGATGTATAAATATGAAAGCCTATTTCCCAGAGCTTCCTTTGGCTCAGGCTAGACTTTACTGAAATTATACCCTTAGTTCCTTCCTCCTTTTCCCTGCTTTCCTTCCTAGCTGTGCTTCATTCTAGCTACGCTTTCTGACCTGTATTACAGGTACCTAAATCCTTTTTTAGCTGTTTAAAGTCTACTGCCAAATTCATAATTTAGTGCTTAAATTTAGCTGTATTTTTAGACACATTAACGTTCACTTCTTTGACATATTTCTTTTTGAACTATTCAATATTTATCTTTCACTTTATTATATACAGTAATCTGATTTCATTCAGAGTAAATGAATTAGAAGAAAGTTAATCTATATAAGACAGATATTATGGCTAATTTAGTAATTTACATAATGGAAATACTAGCTCTGTTAGCCCTCTTCATCCTGATTCTTCCATCCCAAATTACTGCTGACATGCTACAGCCTGAATTCTAGTTAAAATATCTGCTTTCACTCAGATATTTTAAGATATTCATCTGTGTCTGTTTTCTCATGTATCTGGATCTTATGTTGTTGTATTTTATTGTTATTTTTAATAATAGATTTTGCTTTTCATTGTGTGCTTAATTACCGAGTGCCACATTTTGTATATAGAAATGAACAGAAATAACTTGAAATGAAAATAATGTTATTTTTCCTCAGAGATCCTTTACTTTTCTTCTCTTGCCTATTTAGCACTCTGATGTCTTTAAGAACAACTTTTATATTTTTTCAGCTTTAGTTGTTCTCAGTGGGATAATCAGTACAATTACCTAGTCTGCAACTCACAATATTTTGTCACTCACATAATATTTATGTATCTGTTTACTTTCTTATGTCCCACAACAAATTTTGTGTTTCCTAAGGGCAATGCCCTATCTTATCCATGTTAGATACCCAGCATCCTGCACAATATGTGCACATTGTAACAGCTTTGCATACGCATTTATTAAACTGTCAATGGAAGACCAGTGGACTAAGATGGTTGAAAATTAAGCAATAGGGAATCTGAGAAATGTGATTAGCATTCTAGGCAAATAGCAGCATCCAGGAATTATGAGAGCTATCATACTTATTGCAGCCTGAAAGATTTGGCATCAGATTCCGCTGCTGCAAATTCACTAGGTCTCAGAAATTGTGCAAGTATTAAAAACGAGTTAAAAACTCATCAAACTGATTTTTTTATGTAACATGAGCTAAAGTTGTTCCAATGAGAAAACAAGTTAATTGACATAACGTTCCTAGCAAAATAAATGACGCATGAGTGCTCAAACACTGAACTTTCTGTTATTGCAATTATTATTACCCGATATGTGAACTACACTAGAACTCAGCCTACAGGTATCAAGCGACATGTGAGCAGAAATTTGGGATGGAAGAATCAAGATAAACAGGGCTAACAGAACTAATGCTTCCATTATTTTAATGACTAAATTAGCCATAATATCTATCTTATAGAGATTACATTTCTTCTAATTCTTTCTCACAAGTCTTATTCTCTAATTAGTGAGTATTTTTGTCCTGTTGCTCTCTGGAAACTTCTCAAGAGGTCCTTACCCCTCCTTTATTATATCTAGACAGGAAAGAGAAATCCAGTAAAATTAAGCACTATTCACAATTTCTTAATAAACTTTTTTCTTTATATCCCTTCAAAATTTTTAGTGGCTACAATTTTACCTTATCATTGGCAATGAGTAAGGACATACAAGCCAAAGTACCCAAAGGAGATTAAGTCTTTGTAGCAAGCACATGATTTTGCTGTCCAGCATTCATCCCACATCTGCCAGGCTAACTGCACCTTGGGGATATCCCTTGGGGAATCTCTCCTCTCTTGTTTGAAACAAGGCTATTTCAGTAACATTCATTCCAATCTCACATTCAATGCCAAGGTCTCAATTAAACACTTGGCCTCCGGGACTCTCATATAACCCAATTCAGCCATGGTTAATTTTGAAGATGTTTAGTGGGAGTGTGGGAGAGAAAATTCTTCACTCTCCTCACTGTAGTTTTAGGAGTGAAATATTCTCTTCCCACTGGACCTAAGCAAGAAAGCTTTAGCCCACATAAGTGCCTAGCAGTTAACTGCTGAAGAAATCATTCTGAAACGCAGAGAGCAAAACTGGAAAGAAACTATGACTTTTATAAAATCGTCAGCCAGATAACGTCTTACTTGACTTAACTTTTGGTTTTCTATTTGTGTACGCCAATCAATTACCATTATACTTTAAGCTGGTTAACTTGAGTTTTTGTAAGTATATTTGCAAACCTGTAGTAACTTGCAAATAAAATAATTCTGAATAACACACATTTTCTGTTTTTCTGATCTGTAAATACATGTCTTCCTTTAAATAGCAGATATAGTCCTTTGATTTAGTAAGCAATAGCCTAAACCCCTTTATAATAGTTTTCAGTTTCTGAAGATAATTTAAAGGCTTTTACTGTGATGTGTTTTCCCACTAGAGCAACTTAATTTTTTTTATGACGTGTTAACAGTGCTTATTACTTCAACAAATTTTTTAATGGTTAAAATGGTAAATTTTACGTCATGTATGTTTCTCAATAAAAAAATTCAAAATAAAATTTTTTCTCATGTGTAGAGAAGAGAGTGGGGAGGAATGAACATCAGTTCTGGGAACTTCAGGGTTGAAAGGAAGCTTGCAGATACCGTTTTAGCGGAATCCAAATAAAGAAAGGACACGGGGCATGGCACCCCTGGGGGGGTTCCACTGCCCTCCCCTCAACTCCGAGCCCAGGAGTCCACAGCTTCCCACCACCCTCACTGCTCCATCCCACTGACCTCAACTGGCCCACGAGATGGGACCCCTGCTGGCCTGGAGCCTGCGGAATGACGGGGGCCAGCGTGCTCGCCTCCCCCCACAGCAGCAGCCTCCAGCGCCAACGAGGACGTAACCCTTTCACAGGCAGCTCACTGGGCCCGCACGGACTCCCCAGCAGCTTCATCTCCACAGCGGTGGAGGCTGAGAGTCCTGATGTCACAGGTCACGTCCCTCGACGTCATAGGTCACGCCTCTGCCGTCACAGGCCACGTCCTCCGGCGTCACAGGTCGTGACCGCTGACGTCGCAGGGCACGCTCACTGGCGGCGCTACGCCCTTACGGACCCCAGCTTACAGGCTTCTCTGTTTCCCCGCCATGTGATGCTTGGAGCCATAGAATGCGGTTCTAACGTGAGGAAGCCAGTCCTGGTGCCAGCTGCTTCCCTGCGCAGGTGCCTGGCGGGGGACCTTTCCTGCCGTCCTGCATTCGCCTTGGGGAGGGAGACACCCACGGGTAAGCCCCTGTCACCCCTGCATCGCAGGTAGATTGTCCTTGAAAGTGGACTCTGAGCCCAGCTCAAGTCCCAGATGTGCTGGACCAGCGTCCGTTGTTATTTGCTCAGGATCCGGTGGTCGGGACGAGGTTCCCAGCCCTCATCTCCAGGACACCGAGCCTGTACTTGGTCCCGCCCGTCATTCTGAGCAGGTGGCTGCTGTGGACACGGTAGGAGGTGGGAGAGCTGGAATGGGGAAAGGATGATCAGACCGCCAGAGTGACCCTGTTTCTCCCTTTTCCTACTCACCTGGGAAAGGCGTGTCTCCTGGAACCTGAATAGGTAAGGTGAGTTTCTAGTTTCCTCCTCTGCCTCGTGCCCAGGTTGGGTGACACCAGCCATAGATTCACATTTCTCATTGAGACACACTGTGTCTGTTTCAAAAGGAGCCTCAGAAAAACACAACTAGTGGATACACTTCACATTTCAACAAATACCTTTGAATGCTCTTTGTATCAGGCCTTGTTCTTAGCCCGGGGGACACAGTGGTGAACAAGGATGAAACCCAATCCTTGTCAGCATGAATGTGAGCAGGAGGGAGACAAACAAAAGCACATAAACAATTATCTAAATAAACATTTCTCCAGAAAAGACATACAGAGAGCCAAGAGGCACAGGAAAAGATGCTCAACATTACGAATTGCTGGTGAAATGCAAATCAAAACTACAATGACGTATCACCTCATACCAGTCAAACTGGCCATTATTAAAATGTTTACAAATAACAAATGCTGGAGAGGGTGTGGAAAAGAGGGAACCCTCTTGCACTGTTGGTGGGAATGGAATTTGATACAGCCACTATGGAGAACAGCATGGAGGTTCCTTAAAAAGCTAAAAATGTAACTACCATACAACCCAGCAATGTCACTACTGGGTGTATACCCAGAGCAAACCATAATTCAAAAAGATACATGCACCCCAATATTCACTGCAGCACTACTTACAATAGCCAGGATATGGAAGCAACTTAAATGTCCATTAACAGAGAACTGGATAAAGAAGATGTGGTACATATATACAATGGAATATTACTCAGCCGTAGAAAGGAATGAAATTGGGTCATTTGTAGAGACATGGGTGGACCTAGAGTCTATCATACAGAGTGAAATAAGTCAGAAAGAGAAAAACAAATGTCGCAAATTAACACATATGTGTGGAATCTAGAAAAACGGTATAGATGATCTCATTGGCAATAGAGACACAGACATAGAGAGCAAGGTATGGACACCAAAAGGGGGAAGAGGGGAGGTGGGATGAATTGGGAGATGGGGATTGACATATATACGTATTGTTACTATGTATAAAATAGGTAATAAGAACCTACTGTGTAGCACAGGGAACTGTACTGAAAGTTCTGCCGTGACCTAAATGGGATGGAAATCCAAAGAAAGGGGGCTATATGTATATATATACAGCTGATTCACTTTGCTGTACAGCAGAAACTAACACAACATTGTAAAGCAACTATACGCCAATAAAAATTGAAAAAAAAAGTTGTATGTCAGATGATGATGCTTGCTTTAAAAACAATGTAGGAAAGGCAGAAGGGAGAACTGGCAGTAAGGAGGATTGATTTTAATTAATGTGCTCCAAAAGGCCATACTAGTTAAATAGCATTTTAGTAAAACATGGCATGTCATGTACTGGCCATATCCCGGATTCTCAGGTTTTCTTTTTTCCCTGAAGTAATGCCGTTATCTTGTTAAGAAGGGTATTATATGTAACACTATTAGGTCTTCTATTTACTTGAATGTTACAAAATGTGCTGGGTATCAATGAGAAATAAATTATGTATGTATTACTCTAAAAACATTGATAATTTATGAATTTTTATTAATCCCATTGTACTCTATTTTATTGAACTTGAGAGCTGTGACCTATCTAGAGATTTCAGTTAAATTAAGCTAATTAAAGCATGGAAATAGCAAGGGTGAAAGTGGTATACATGTAAATTGCTTAATGCATACTTTACTGAGTAAAGCAAATTTAGAAGTGCCGTTTTTATACAATTAATACACCATTGTGTCTTTGCCAGCACCGTCAAGGCACAATTATCATATCCATAAAAAGTGAATGTTTTTGAAATTTGACTTTTATACATTTTAATATTTAGAGATTCAAGATAATTTTAATAGGAATACTTTCTTTTAAATTTTTCTGTTGGACTGGTAGTTTGTCTTAGGGTTATACGTCACAAAACTTTGGTAAATATCTGTTATATTTTTATTGAAATTGCTTTGTAGTTTTGGTTTTTTTAACTGTAGCACACACAGACACATATGCTTAAGACGTTAATTTTATTATATAAACACATAATTAGCAGAGTGGGGACATGCAAAAAGAAAGGACTGGAATAAAATAAACAAATTAAAGCTGATTAAAAAGGATATAGAGGAAAATAAGAAAAACAATGACCAGCTAAGACGAAGATTTATTTAGATATATTTAGATGTTTCCTTGGATACGCATAAGTATCCAACATACACACATATATGCATACATACATACTCACACACACATACATGTACATCATTTAAATACATTATCATAGCCTGTATCTGCTAGTAGAGTTTCTTGCTTTATTCCGGCTTTATTGAGATAAAATTGACAGATAAAAATTTTATATATTTAAGGTGATAAACATGGTTTAATATGTCTACCCTGTGGAGTGATTACTACAGTCAGCCTAATTAACACATCTTTCACCTCACAGTTACCATTCTTTGTGTGTGTGTGTGTGTGTGTGTGTGTGTATGTGTGGTAAGAATACTCAAGATCTGCTCTCTCAGCAGATTTCAAGTATACAATACAATATTATGAACTACAGTCACCATGCTGTGCATTAAATCCTCTGAACTTACTCACCTCATAACTAAGAATTTGAACCCTTTGACCAACATTTCCACATTTCCTCCATCCACCAATTTCTGGCAGCCACCATTGTATGAGTTTAGCTTTTTAAATTCCACACATAAGTGAGATCATACAGTATTTGTCTTTCTCTGTCTTCCTTATTTCACTTAGCATAGTGTCCTCCAGGTCCATCCACATTGTTGTAAATGGCAGAATATTTTCTTTTCATGGCTGAATAATATTCCATTGTATATACATATACTACATTTTCTTTATCCATTCATCTTTTGTTGGACATTTAGATTGTGTTCGTATCTTTACTATTGTGATTAATACAGCAATGAATATGGGAATATAGATATATCTTGGATATCCAGGTTTCATTTCTTCTGGATATATGCCCAGAAGTAGGATTGCTGGATCATATGGTAGTTCTACTTTTAATTTTTAAGAAATCTCCATGCTGTTTTCTATAGTGGCTGTACCAATTTAATTCACATCAGCAGAGTACAGGGTTCGTTATCTCCATACCCTCATCTGCACTTGTTACCTCTTGTCTTCTTGATAATAGCTGTCATAACAGGTGTTGGGTAATTTGATTGCATTTTGACTTGCATTTCCCTGATGATTAGTAATGGTGAGCACATTTTCATTTACCTATTGGCCATTTTTATGTCTTTGGATAAATGTCTGTTTGGGTCCTTTGCCCTTTTAAAAATCAGATTATTTGTGGTTTTGCTATTGAGTTGTATGAGTTACTTGTATATTTTAACTATTAACCCTTTATCAGATATATGGTTATACCTTATTCTCTTTATTCTTCTTTATTCAGTGTGTACTTCTGTTTTTTTCCCAAATGTTGGGAATTGTTCATAACTCCCCTATTATAAATTAAGAACCAGATTGATCGTTACAGATAGCTGTGGTAGACTTTTTTTGAAGGTAGGAAGGTCCTTCCCAGTTATATTGTAGATGTACATCAAATCATTATTTTTATCAATAAAATGAAGTATGTCTTCTCTCCTATGAAGAAGAGCTCATGTAAACCTAGAAATTATGTCATTTTTTAATTTCTACTTCATGATTTCTCAGCTTATATTATCCTAAACTTGTGTTATCTTTACTATTCCTATCCAGGAATGAAATAGAATTTTAAGATCAAAAGCCATACACCATTGTCTGAATTGATTTTCCTATCATGATTAAAATATTTGAAGATATGAAAATGCTTTGGGGGTCAAAATCCTAATAAAAGTCAAATAGTTTAGGTTTTTACCTATACAGTGCCAGTGTACCTGAATGATAAATATTTAGATAATATAAATAATTTCTAAGTATCTATTCTTTTGCAAGTGGATACATATTTGCCTTTCTCAAAACAAAATGTGAATTGTTCATATTTTTGCTGCTTTTTGAAATACTGTGTTACCATTTCTCATCTGTAAAATAGTAATAATGATTTGGATCTTATTTTTCCATAGTTAGTATTTCATTTACTTAATTAAAATATTTTACTTAAAATATTTTTCTTGCTCATAAGGCCCTATTTTTTCTGCATTTTCGTTTTAAGTTATACTAACATAAGTTTACATGCAGTTGGTAACATTGTAAATTGCTTTTAAAGGCAAAAGATGTTTCTTTTTGATTCATCAGTATGTAAATACTGAAAAAATACTTATGATTTGGTAAATTAATTTACCAATAAATTGCTTTGTAAAATTTACATTCCATTTTATCACATGTTCAGGGAAATCACACTTGAACTTAGTAAAATGACCTACTCGTAAACTTTACATAGAGCTATGGGATTCAAATGTATTCAAACATACATTACCTTGAGGCATTAAGGAGAAAAAACATTTTGCTAAATATGAAGACATCAGTTATTCCATGAATAATGTTTGATGTATATTTCAGTGATGGCCATATTTATTCTGTCTGCTTACTACCTGTAAATTCTGATCTTTCATTGACATTCATTAAATTACTTATTTTCTGCTAAATATTTTGAACATGCTGAATGACTTAAAAGCCTACAGACTATTGAAGTAAGATAAAGAAGGCCTAAATTCAGACAGAATTTTACTGACTTAAGCTAAAAGACTATACTTAAAAAGACATTTCACTTTTTATCACTCTCTTTCAACATCTTCAGGAAGACTTTGCGAAATGGCTTTTGTACATTCTGAAGTTGAATAGTACTTATTTTATTATAGGTCTCTACAGTCAAAGAGAGAGCCTTTTAATTTTCTTTGTTGACAGACCTGAAGCCAGAATTCAAATAAAGAGAAAGGGCTTCTTCCCATACCTGTTAGAAATAAAGAAAAACAAAAGCTAAGTAACATAGAAATAATATATATAGTCTGGAAACTGGGGTAAATGAGAAACAAAACCAGAGAGTCAATCTCTATTTTTAAACATCTAGTCAAGGGGACGATGAGACTCACAAAGCACAAGTTACCATCATAAACAGAGAGGAGCTCACTTAAGACATGGTTCTTCAGGTGATGTCAGGGTAAAAGAAATATCTACAAATCAGTTTAAATTGTTTTTGTTTTCTAATGATGGTTGAGACAGAGTCAGGCTACTTGCATGACACCTGTAAAGGTGGCACAATCAGTAAAACATTGATCTCTGACTTCTCTGCCTTCCTTTGGTTCAGAAATAGGCCAGGTTTACAAATCAGAGGGACTTTAGTTTGTTTAGTTATTAATAACTGTGTATCATTATTCCAATGTAACAAATAAAGGTGTAAGCCCTATGAAAGTGAGTAACTTTTAGGTCAGCTGGTTTTAGAGTAAGGAGCTTGTGTTTTGAACCAAGCCTGTGTCACATCAAACCTCATGGTAACATCCTATCAGACCATAGCATCAATTTCCAGAATTCCAGAGCAGAATTGAGAATTTGGTCACTGCTAATGATACACTACATTAACATGAGTCCTGTTTTGCTGCAACAAGAAAACCTCAAAGGAATATAGAACACTCATTCTTTTTTTTCTTTTTTCTTTTTTTAAGAACTTTTATTGAGATATAGTTAACAGACAATAAACTGCATATATTTAGAGTGTACAATTTGGTATCCCAGTCTCCCATTTCATTCCCCCCCAACCCTCCCTGCTTTCCCCACTTGGTGTCCATATGTTTGTTCTCTACATCTGTGTCTCTATTGCTGCCTTGCAAACCGGTTGATTTGTACCATTTTTCTATAGTGTGCATATATGTGTTAATATACGATATTTGTTTTTCTCTTTCTGACTCACTTCACTCTGTATGACAGTCTCTAGGTCCATCCATGTCTCTACAAATGTCCCAGTTTCATTGCTTTTTACAGCTGAGTAATATTCCACTCTATATATGTACCACATCTTCTTTATCCATTCATCTGTTGATGGACATTTAGGTTGCTTCCATGTCCTGGCTATTGTAAATAGTGCTGCAGTGAACATTGGAGTGCATGTGTCTTTTTGAATTATGGTTTTCTCTGGGTATATGCCCAGCAGCGGGATTGCTGGGTCATATGGTAACTCTGTTTTTAGTTTTGCAAGGAACCTCCATACTGCTCTCCATAGTGGCTGTATCAATTTACATTCCCACCAACAAGAACACTCATTCTTAATTACCTGAAATTGCATTACATACAGCACATACTTAGAAGAGTACCCCAAAGACATTTTTTGTATTTTAACTAAATGACCTGGGAATAAAAATAGTCATAAATCTACAGTAGACACTGGTCATTTCATAGTACATTAAGAAAGTTTTTGACAATTCTAATACCTTTGTTCATGTGAGACTATGTTATGGAACATATATATCACTTGATTTCCCAATACTTCTAAAAGTATATTTTATATTAAAATCTTAAAATTGTACATATTCATGACAGCGATGTTGGTAATTACATACAAAATCAAAGGAAAATTTTTTTAATTCTCCTAGTCATAGCACCCAGGAAAATATATACTATTAACATATGAACATGTAAGTATATCTCCTTCTAGTAATTACATTTATGCTTATATTTATATTTATAGATATATATGCAAAATTAACTCTGGAACATATAATATATCCCATTTATTACCAAGTTTATTTTATTTATTTTAATATATTTGTCTTATTTGAATATTTTTCAAAACTATTTTATTGTATATCCATATCTATCCTTATTTTGTGTTTACTTATGCAATAACTAATATACTTGTTTGTGGGATATTCGGGGTTTTTTTCTAATATTGCTACTATAAGTTCTATGTTGAACAATAAACTTGTATATATACATGACATTTTTTTAAATCACAAAGAGAAGATAAATACAATCCTAAGGGTTATTACTGATCCCAGAATTATTAAAGCAGAAAAATAGGAAAACATATTTAAATAGTAAAGGTTATGCATGCAAGAGAGCATGATCAATGTGCAAGCATAAACCCTAAGTCACTGTTTGCCAGGTGAGGACTGCATTTCAGATATTTTGCCAGGTGATTAAAATTTCCCTTGGCAAGTTTCAGAAGCACCTGGTAAAGATGCTAAAAATGGAAACCAGACACGCTTCACACTTTCTATCTCAATTCGATAAAATGCATTTGAGTGAAATGTAGAAATGAAGTAGAAATCTCACATAGCTGCTTACTATGCAGTGGATAAGTAACAGCATACATGGCAGAACCTCAGGAGGTGCAGTGCACGTCAGATTAAACACAGGGTCTCCATGTGTGGAAAATGGACAGGTCTGACCCAGTATTTTTTAAAACTTACCTTACATCTTATAAAAACTCAGAAATTGTATCATATGGAAAAAGAACTTCCTTTTCCTATAGCATTTCATTTAAAAACCACACACCATCTTAGTTCCTCACTTAAGAACATCTGCAAAACTTATCTACTAGACCAGTAATATCTATAATATTTATAAGTAAATACTTCTTTTTTGAAAAAAAAAAAAAAGACTTTAGTCCCCAAGAAGACATAGAAATGTTCTTACTTGTGTCTCAAAGCTCCATTTCATAATCAGTTGTCCAAATGTATGATGTAATTTTATTTTTACATAATATGAACCACTAATATCTAAGAAATATATTTGAATTTGTGTATAAATTTTAGTATTGAGATTTTATATTTTAGCTATGATATTGTATAGTTTTCAGAAAAGCAATTATGTTTTATCTCATTATTTTTATACAACCCTGTGAAATAAGCAGTTATTATTATCCCCTTGGAATGGTTAAAATAACTGTAACCAAAAAAAGTTTTATGTGACTGAATCAAAGTTAAACAACTTGTAAGCAGTGAATGGGAGACATGAAAGTGGTTTTCTGGGGAATTCCTGGCAGTGCAGTGCTTAGGACTAGCCGCTTTCACTGCCACGACTCAGGTTCAATCTCTGGCAGCCAAGAAAATAAAAAATTTAGAAAAAAAGTTGTTTTCTGGCTGCTCTTCTTATGCTATTTCTTGCAAACACGTGAGTCAGGAAAAAACTAAGTTCTGTCAGAAAAAAAAAAGTAAAGAATAAAGCCAAGAAGATATGACTGGTTTTTTAAACTATTCTTAGCACATTTTATAGAATGCTTTATAAGGCAAAAAATCCAGAGGGTATAGCTTTAGTTAAATATTTTAGAAGTATATTTGTATATTTAAAAAGCTGAGCATTTGAGAAATTAGGTGAGATAAGTACCTTTATAATCAAGTACTTATATCTGTGACATTGATTTGTGGCAATAAACTACATGTCAAAATTAATTTATGCATTTAATTTAAATGTTCTGGGTGTAACACAGGACTCTCAAGAGATTTCATATAATTTTGAAGTGTATAACTGGGTAATAAAATGGCATACTTAATATTTGTAAACTAATACACACAAAAAGTTGATAAAGCCAGAAAACGGTGAATGATTGACACATTCATCACGTAAGGGTTCTTTATAAATAAAACAACGTAAAATTCCTGAGAGTAGGGAAAGAACTGCTTGAGCATCAGCAGGCAAATCAGCTTGCACAGGGGACTGCTGTAAAGGGCTTGATGCCTCAGCATTTCTCCTCTCTGTGGAAAGAGACCTATTCTCAAATTAAAGCTGGCTAAACAGATAAAGGTTGAACTTTTCAACTGCAAAGTAGGTATAGGAATTGCTCCCTTTTTTACTGAGACAAGCAGTAAAATTTTACTACCCACATCACCAACTGGGCTTTTCAGCATCAAATACCAGAGAGTCTATTGTGTGGCTGTGCAATATAAATGAGGGCTGGAGAGGGGAGAGGTAAACAGGCATCTCAAATGGTTCACACGAAGATGGGGAATCAAAAGTAGTAAAACACATGTTTTTCTTTAATGAGGATTCTGACTTCCTGATATTTCAACTTTCATGTGACAAAAGCACTCAATGTTAAAAGGAGTGGAAAGAAAGGGTTGAATGAAAATTAGAAAAGTAAAAATTGGAGTTTGTATGGCTGGGCCAGATGTATAAAATCATTAGTTTTATCCCAGTGACAGAATTTTATGGAAAACAATAAAAGCTACATAAAAGAATGCTGATAGCATCACTTTGTTCTCTATTAGCATTAGTTTAGATGTGTATGAGAACGAATATGCACCAGGGAGAAGAATGGAGAATTTTTTTTTTTTTTTGACCATTAAGTTAATGGAGCTGATAAATGGAATTGTAACATTGACACTAAGTGACAGTCTTGTTCCTTTAAAATCTGCTGTTTCATTCTAGTTACTTCAACCTTGGATTTCTAATGTGTGCAGCTATTACATTTAATAGTTGTGTTTGGTGATTTTATGAGATTCCAAAGAATAATAAAAGAAATGCCACTCTGCCTGAGTAAAGAAAATTGAAACACATTAGTGAAATTTCAAATCCATATCTACATATAATCATTAAAACTTATTTAAAATAAAATCCATTTGATTTTTCAGACAGAAGATGAAAAAGAACAGTGCATGTAGCCAGTGAAGGGGACTTATTTCTTCCTTTATTTAAAGAACCAAGGTAGAGAATGAAGTCAGTTTTTGTTTTCACATAATTGTTCTTTTCCTGGGAGGCTAAAACATATCCATGTGCATTTCCTGGAGAGAAAAATGTGGTCCCTTTCTATAACTTTTCATATGTAAACCTAGCATCCATTAAAAAATAGTAACTAATACTTATGGCCTATATATATTTAAATGAAGAAAATTTAACCACATGATTTGGAAAGAGTACAAACAATTTTCTCTGTCAATAGTCTTGGAAAACGTGTTGTTTGACAGGAAGGATAAGGACTGGAATTCTTTGTTAGATCTGCTGGGATTCCAGTCAAATTATTATTATTATTTATTTATTTATTTATTTTTTAAACAACAGAAATTTATTTTCTCACAGTTCTGGAGGATGAAAGTCCAAGATCAAGGTGCCAGGTTTGGTTTCTTCTGAAGCCACTCTCCTTGGCTTGCGGATGGCTGCCTTCTTGCTGTGTCCTTACATGGTTGCCCCTCTCTGTGTGTGTGCTCATCCCTGGAGTCTCTCTGTGTGTCATTTTCTTATAAGGACACCAGTCAGATTGGATTAAGATTTACCCTATCAGCCCCTTTTTAATTTAACCACCTCTTACATGTGATAGCTAAGATAGTGTTCATTGTCCTGTGCTGCCAGACAAGATTTGTTTTTTGTTTGTTTTTTTTTTAAGCTCTCTATTGGAATGTATTTGCTTTACACTCTTGTACCAGCTTTTGAGGTACACCAAAGTGAATCAGCTGTATTTATACATATATCCCCATATCCCCTCCCTCCCACAACTCCCTCCCCCGCTCCCTGTCCTGACCCTCTAAGGCATCTCCCATCATCAAGTTGATCTCCTTTTGTTATACAGCAACTTCCCACTAGCTATCTGTTTTACAGTTGGTAGTGTAAATATATCTATGCTACTCTCTCACTTCGTCTCAGCTTCCCCTTCACCCCCCACCCCAGCCCCATGTCCTCAAGTCCATTCTCTACTTCTGTATCTCCACTCTTACCAGTCACTGGGTTCATCAGTACCATTTCTTCAGATTCTATATATATGTGTTAGCATACAGTATTTGTTTTTCTCTTCCTGGCTTACTTCACTCTGTGTGACAGACTCTAGGTCTATCCACCTCATGACATATAATTCAATTTCATTCCTTTTTATGGCTGAGTAATATTCCATTGTATATATGTGCCAGTCAAATTACTGAATTAGGCATGTATGTTTCTGAGAAATTTAAATTCTTTATCATACTTTTATATCTCCACAAACTTTTTGAAAACAAGATTGTAACTTAATAACATTAATAAAAATTTAGTGCTAGATATTTTTTACGGGGAAAGTTAATTATGAATCTGGGAGAAAATTATGGATTTTTATATTAGAAAAAGAACAACTCTGGCTTAAAAAAATGAGATCTGTTCAAAAGCAAAAAAGGAAGGAAAGGAAGGAAGGAAGGAAGGAAGGAAGGAAGGAAGGAAGGAAGGAAGGGGCAAATATATCAAAAGCTAATCCTTGAAGTTGTACAGTAGGTATAGGCTATTCTTTTTTTTAATCATGAAATTTTAGAAGATTCAAGTTCTTAAAAATATAAAGCCAACTAAAAAGGTAAACAAACTCAGGGAACATCTGTATCCAAAAAACTGCATCTTCCATACCAAAGAAAAAAAGACCAAAGGATTACTTTTGTAAAGTTATCATGTCCGTACATGCTTGGAGGGTGAGGGGGCAGGGCAAGGGAGGAGTTATTTCTAATTTACATCCACATCTAGAAGGGAATATTGAAACTCGATCCAGCTGTTGTGACTGAAAGTAAATAGGATACACGACAAACATAAAGTCCAACATTAAATAAACACAAGCTATCGCAGGCACAGTTGATTTATAAGTAAAAGTTCAAGTTGATTTATACTATAATTATCTTTTCTTCGAAGGACATTTTCAATTAATTGTAGTCCTTGATTGTACAACTAACTAGCATCAACAGATGATTTTACAATTTGGCTATATTTATTGAAGAATAAATGACTCTGGGGTGTAGCTCGCCTCTTGTTTTGAAGAGTGCGTCTCTGGGATGCTTTTGTTTAGAGTCTCTCAGCTGGACAGTCAGCATGTGAAAAATAGATGCCAAGACACTGTCCAATCTTACTTTCATTTAATCATTCATTTATTTATATAGTCATCTATTTATACACTTTCAACATGAGTCCATAAGGGTTTGAGGGGGAAGAATTTTAACTAGTCTTTCTATTACATATTGGTGTATAACACCTTCAAAACATAGAGGTGTAATACAATTATTTTAATTTTCTTACATGACTCCTTAGCATGGGCTGAGATCAGCTGGGCCGCCATTGTGGTGTGGCTGCGCTGGGCTGGAGGGTAGAGACTAGAAGCGGCTGGCTTGCTGAGATGACTAGAATACGGCCTTGAGCAGTGCCCCCTCCCAAATTCATGTCTGCCCACAATCTCAGAAGGTGACCTGTTTGGAAATAGAGTCATTACAGATATATTTAGTTACGATAAGATCAGGCCAGATTAGGGTGGTTCCTAAATCCAAAAACTGGTGTCTTTATAAGAGAAAGGAGAGAAGTTCATACACAAAGACACAGAGGAGACACACAGGGAAGAGCACCATGTGAAGGTGGAGACAGAGGTTGAAATGATCTGTATAATAGCCAAGAAATACCAAGGATGGCCAGTAACCACCATAAACTACGATTCTCCCTCCAAGCCTGCAGAAGGAAGTAGCCCCACTGACACTTGATTTCACATGTCCAGCCTCCAGAACTGTGAGAGAGTAGGTTTCTGTTGTTTTAAGCCACACAGTTTATGGTACCCTGTTGCTGCAGCCCTAGTAAACTAATACAACTAGTCATCTCTTTCTCTCCTCATGTAATTCAACATCCCTCCCTCCCTTTCATGTGGCCGCACCACCACGTCTCTCTACATGGCCTCTCCAGCTGGACAGATGAACTTCTTCCACACTTGTTCAGGGTGTCCAAGAGCCCAGAGCAGAAGCTATCAGGGTTATAAAGGCTGAGAACTAACTAGAAGGAGCATAGTGTTATTTTTCCCAAATTTGACTAATTCCAGAAAAATCTCAGGCCACACCCAGGTGTTTAGGAGACTAGCATAGATGAACACCAGCAGTTACGTGTTTCCTTAGTGCCTCCGGTGTCAACAGTGTAATAGTCTCCCTCACACAGCTAAAGATGGAAAATATCAATCAGGTGTCATGGATTAAAATATGTTGTAAAACTTTGTTTTGTGTCAGAATAACTAAGAAATAGTCATGCTGTGAAACAGAAATCACACTTTGGCAATTTTCCTTCTTACTATTCCATATCTTATTAATATCTATTAAAATGAAAACTTTTTGTTACACTCATATGGAATCTCCAAAATTTTGACTAGTAGCTGCCAAGGACAGGTCGAATTGTATTGCTTTGGTCTTAATCATTCACATCTGACTTTAGAGCCCTTTAGTAACTGGGCCAAAATTAATGCAAACACAAAAACTGTTAAGTTCTAAGAATTTCCTCAGCATCTCAACTGAGAAAGTCCACTGCTGGTTAACTTTACAATGTGAAGCTTTACAGTAGAGTGTAAAGTCGATGCTTAAAGATAGTTCCCTTGCCTTCGTGAAGCTTTCAATCTATTGGATGATACAGACAACACGCAAGAGAAAAATTATCTAACAAAATTCCAGTAGCAATAATAATTATGATGAAAAGTAAAAGCAGAGTAAGTCATGCAGATGTCATTAGAGTTCACAAAAGTGTTTTCTGAGATGGTAATCTGAGCAGAGATAAATTAGCTAAGAGGATAAGGCACTTGAAGATTTTGGGTAAGCTGCAGGCAGAGAAAATTGTGAGAACAAAGGCAAACAGATAAGAAGAATCCAGTAGCAATTTCAAGAATTTCGGCAGCAACATTTCAATAGTTTTAATTTGGTCCAAAGATTGTCATTTCTTTCATGCCTTATTCTTTTCTGATGTGCCAAAACCACACTGGCTCAGCTAAAGCTGCTATACAAATCCTTGTCAATTATCTTACCACTTAACAGTATCTTGCCAAGGCACTGGATTTTTTTGATGGCTTTTAAATCTTGGCTGCCAAAAAAGATTTACTTCTTTAAGGATTTCTTGGCAAAAATTGAGGCATTACTCCTGTGAAGTTAGCCTCACAGCTCAGAATCAACTGAAAGAAATCTTATGTGTGCCTCAAGAGTCTATGATGTATCTCAATTCCATATGTAACATCCTAAATAAAGGCTCCTAGAACTTTTTGGTAGCTCACAAACTACTGAAGTATAAAACCTATCATAAACCTGGATGGAAATTCTGGTTCAAAATCATTACAGTTCTAGAGTGTGTTCTCTACCTGACCACCTCATTAAATAGAACTACGTTTCACAGACGTATATAGATTGTAAAAAAAAAAAAAAAAAAAAAGTATTAACTCACAATGGGCATTATTGAGCTTATTTTTCTAACTTTAAAATAGTTGAGAGGAAAACACCCAACAACTAAAAGTACATTTTACTGTCACTTTTGTCAACTGATATCTTGATAAGAAATGCATTTTCTTCAGTAATTATTTCACTTTCTTTTATGTGGCGGTCACCATTCCAAGTGCTTTGGTGATTTATTTGTTCATTTGATTAATTTCCCCACAGAGTTTCCCTTACTTTTTGGCCCACCTTTAGACCTTCTGATCACTGGGGTTATCTTGACAAACAACAGTTCCTATCTTTGGAAAATCACCCAATATATTCTGGCTACAAACAGTGTTCTTTTGAAGTATAATTATTTTTTTCTAATTGAAATTAAGGTCAGTTAATTTACTTGTAAAATTATCATTATCATCTTTGCCTTTTAATTGGAATGTTTAGATAATTCATATTTTATATAATTTTGGTATGTTTGGATTTAAATCTATGATTTGACATCTATTTTCTATTCATCTAATTTCTTTTTTCTACCTTCTTTTGAATAAACACTTTTTGTGATTTTATTTTATCTGCTTTGTTTGCCTCTAGCCTATAACTCTTTGTGTTATTTTAGTAGATGCGTAAGGGTTACATTATAGCACTTCAACTTATTACAGTCTATCTTCAAGTGATATACTATATCACATAAATTATAAGAATCTTCCAACAATATACTACCATTTGTCCTTTCCTGGCCTTGGTGCTTATGTTGTAAGACATTTTATTTATATCTATATTATAAATCCCACAATGTATTCTTTTTATATTTGCTTTAATCAGCCCATTACATTGTGTAGAAATTTGTAATTTAAAAAGTATTATATATTTCCCCACAGTTACTCTTTTCATTGTTTTTCATTCCACTTGGTATTGTTTTCCTTTTCTTGAGGGTTTTCATTTAATATTTTTTTTCTGGTACAGGTCAATTGGTTATTATTTCTTTCAGCCTTTGTATGTCTGAAAAAAAGTCCTTATTTTCCTTCATTTTTGAAAGACAATTTTAACTGGAGATAGGACCCTTAAGTTGGCAGGTTTGTTTGCTGTTTTTCTTTTCTTTTCTTTTAAAATGTTGCTTCTCTGTCTTCTGAATTAGATTGTTTTCAATGAGAAGTTTCAATGAGAATAACAATCTGTAACTCTGAATGTGATGTATGTTTATGAGATCTTGGGTCCTGGGTGGCTGTCCTCTGAGCCACCCTGACCCTCAGTGTGTTCAGCCCATCCTTTCCCTGTCCCTCCATCTAGACCTGCACTCACTATTTCTGCGCACCCCAAGTCACAAAGCATAACCTGTGGGCTTCAACTGCACCATATTTGCCTTCCTAGGAAACCCCACACTCCACACACCTGGTGCAGGCCCTGCCCTGGCCTCCAGAGTCCACCATGGTGGTCAAAAAAGAACATTTCCTGCTGGAGGTGCCCAGGGAAGGGGCAAGCTCCCTTAATCCAGGGTTCTGACAGTTGGGCTGGTCAGATTGATAGAACAAGAGGTTGTTCTTCAGAGGAAAGGCTCGAGGAGCAGATGAGGATGGACTCCTGGGATGAGGAGTAGACACCTCCTACTGCCAGGAAGAACAGCTGGCCCTTAGGATGTGCAGGAGAGCCTAAGTTTTTTTATATGCATGTGAGTGAGTGAGTGTGTGTGTGTATGGGTTTGCATGTGTGTGTTTCTTTTTTTCCTCCACCCTCTATATAAAGTACACTTATTTGACTAAGGGCTTCACTCTTTTTCAAGAGCAGTGTCAAGATTGGGAGCCCAAGGTACCTTAGGACCAACTATGGACTGTGTACCAGTTACCACATCTTGGGTTCCAGATATAAGGGCTCTTTTTTCTCTTGGACACAACTTAGCTGAGAAGGCCATTTCATTCACTGGGATAGTCACCCAGGTCTGGTTTCGAGAATATCTACTCTGCCATAGTTCCCGGCATCAAGCCATTTTTGTTTTGTTGTTATTGTTGTTTCACAGTAAGGGTCTGAGAGACTTATTAGACAGCCTGAGACAAGATACAAAGCAATTAATGGAGGTAACAACTATATTCTGTTAGCCACATGCCACTTGTCACTATGACAGTATCCTGGAAGACATCCTGGGCTCAACATTTCCTATGGGCTGCCCAAAGAGATGAATCGCCTCAGTTCAAGACCTCAACACAAAGGAAAGCTTTGGGATCACAGTTTTTCCAAACAGTGACTTAGTCTGGAGTCAGGCAGAGGTGGAAGCACTGGTGTTTCTGCAGGCGGGGACACTTTCTTCCCTCCCTCTTCTTCTTCATCTTCTGAACCCTCATCCATGTCTTGCACTTGGGTGCCCTGTCCAGCTGGGAAGGAGGCTCTTCTTCCTTCTACTGTGTTCCATCCTCCTTATCAGGCTGGACTTCATTTCTACCTGCTCACTCTCCCCAAACTTTCCATAGTGCATCTGAATGTAGATTCTGGCCCCTAGCTCCTCCAGAGTGGTGTGTTGGAGGGGGCGAGGGGGCGGTTCCCTTGTTCATTGAGTTGGAAGCCTACTGTTTCCACCACCACAAAATCATGCCAATTGATCTTCACATAAGCCACCCACTCCTTCACCTTCTTCTCTTCCTTCTTTCTCTCCTACTCTTAGAACTTGGCCCAGTCCACTTGGTAACATGCTTGGTCCAAAGTTTCTTAGGGCTTCTCAGTTTCTTTTTTGAGTTTTATAAATAAGCCTTTGGGTGGAATCAAGATCTTGGTACAGTCATGCCTTGGTATCTGAAGGGGATTGACTCTAGGACTCCCAAGATACCAAAATCTGAGGATGCTCAAGTCCCTTATATAAAACAGCATATTATTAGCATATAACCTATGCACATACTCCTGCATACTTTAAATCCTCTCTAGATTATTTATAATCCCTAATACAATGTAAATTCTATGTAAATAATTGTAAATACAATGTAAATGCTACGGAAAGAGGCTGTGAGAGGGGAAGTCAAACTGGTAGCTGTGCTGCTCCTTCTGCGTCAGATACCTCAGAAATTGGCATCCATTCCTGGCCACAGAATGAGCCATCAGCTTTACCACTGGTAGGCTTCATTGGTTTTTCTTCTTATTTTGGGTTAGTGTTATAGTTCTTGTATATAGATAATAATTACCCACCAAACTCATATTCTAGGAAAAGATCGCAACATGATACAACACAATTTCAAAGACCAGAGACATAATGATACTTAAAATGTTGAAAACTATTTTTATGTAACAAGTATTATAATATTGATATTTAATGACTATAATCTTTGAACAGAAAAATTATAACCTAACACACATATGAATAACCATACAAAAAGCTAGCTATGTCTTAGCAAACAGAATGCAAAACATGCACAAAATTTTGCATCTTTACCAAGTGTGGATTATTCTAGAAATATAAAATGGCTCAATATTAGACCATCAGTTAATATAACCACCGTATTAATATGACTGAGAAAGAAAATCACATGTTTAACACCATTAATGTTAAAATGAACTCAAAATTGAACACCTATTTTGTGTAAAATCACATGTGATTAAATTAGAAATTGAAATTTAAGAACATTAAAATATGGAGAGTTAAGTCCAAAAAACATCATCCTATTTAAAAAGAAAGCATTAGAAATAGTGTTACTAAGTCAAAGGTGTCCATTGCATCCCCCTTTATTGAATTAGAGATATTGGTTAATATACAAGGGTGAGCCAAAAATTATCTGCACCCTGGCTGTAGAATTTACAGAAGTTTTAATATAACTAGAGTGCATATAATTTTTGACTCACCCTCATAGTTAGGGAGGAGAAAGAAATCATAATATGAATTGGAAAAGGAGTAAAATTATTTCTATTTATGTAGATTATATAGATTACCTGGAATCTGTGACACTGTCAAGCATTGCTTTATGATATCAGGTATGAGGAACAGGAAATTCTGGGTGAAAGGAAGGGTGGGACACTAAGAAATGGATACAAGGAGAAGTGGATGGAGAGCAGTGTTAGGGAGACTGTCTGCAGATTGGAGTGCTTTGGGATTGTGCCTAGGCAATCCTATTCTTAGAGATTATTTGAGCCTAATTAGTAATGTTTTTTTCGCATTTAAATAGATTTTCTTAATGGTATAAATAAGAAAAGTCAGTCAACAGTACTACCTGAAATCAGACTTTAATAAAATTCATTGAAAAAGGAAAAGAATTGATTTTATCATAAACATTCACTTTCTAAGAAGCGGGTTCACATTTGGGAGCAAATGAAAGTGCAACTGGAATCAGAATACATATGTAAGTCTCCTATCAAAAAAGGTAATCTGGGACTTCCCTGGCAGTGCAGTGGTTCAGACTCTATGCTTCTCATGCAGGGGATGCAGGTTCGTTCCCTGGTCGCATACTATCCCACATGCTGTGCAGTGCGGCCAAAAAATTAAAAAAAAAATCATCTGAAAAATATTATTGAAGAATCTTTGGTCTGGGGAGACTTTGAAGTTTAGTAGGTTAAGGGAGTTTTGGCTTTCATATTAGCCCATTTCAAACATTTAACTATAGTAATAAATTGTGTCTTTAGTCTTGCCATACAGGGAATTTCTTTGATTTGAAGAGTATTATGCTAAAGCTTCATGTATTTTAGGGGAAAAGTGAATGCTACAAATTATGAAACCTAAGTTTCGATTCTTCTAACTTTTCCTATCATGTAGCATACACTTAGATATTCCGTATGTATTCACTTGAATGTAAGCCCAGAGGAATTATGAAACCTTGAGATGAAAAATTTTGCCATCTCTTTAACATTGTAGAACAAATATAGAAAACAAACACACATATATAAAATGATAGAGCTTATTACTCTTTTACAAAGTGATTATAGTGATTGCTTTGGGACACAGAGAAATTGCACTCACATTTTAAATCTTTAACAATATTCATGGGATTTTTTATTTTGAAACCTGTAAGTTATCTTCTGTCATACGCTTTTGTTGCTCTAAGACTCAGTTTTAAGGATTCAATTAATATTGAATGAAATGCCCTACTTTATTTAGGCAAATATATTTATTTAGTTGGAATGGAAGAATGACATATTCTTACCTTTGTTTCTACTTTTTCCAAGATGAGAAAAGTCAAACAGTATTATGAAGGAAAATGTATACCTGCTCTGTGGTTTGTTATACCAACTCTGAAGAATAAACTATTCTAAACAAACCTAAATTGTTGGTGCATATTATTTTTAAAATTTTTACTATTGCCTATCAACCAAAAAATGGAATGAAAATATAAAGAAAAATCATGTATCAATCCCTGATTTATATGAAATCATATCAATTATTTCAAATCTTTTTTGGTAAGAAAAAATTATGGAAAATTGAATCCCCAATATCAACCTATTTCCTAAATCTTTCTCTCAGAGGAAAGCATTCTCCTAAGTTTGGTGTTTATGTCCCATTTTTTAAAATCCTTTGACTACATTTATATGTTCTCTTAAGTCATAGTTAATATTACTTTACACACTTTTGAAATATATGTTATTTTAAAAAACTTTGCCTGATTGAAGTGCAGGATGTTCCAGGGGGTTACTGGACATGTTAATAACTGAACAAAAAAAGTATTTTTCCTCAAATATCATGTACTTACGTTTATATTTCTTTAACTTGCATACACTTTTACTAAAATGTTCTTTATTTTGTACAATGTAGTGTATAATTATTAAATTCTCCCCGTTTCTTTTGTTACTTGATATATTTGTGTTATCCTACTATATTCAGTATAAAACTTACAGTAATGCCCAGGAATGTAGAGATAAAAGTTTTGCCCTTTCTGCAAGGTTGCCATAATACTTATAGTGTGCAGATGTATACAAACTTTCTTTTTTGGTGTCACTCAAGCACCCATTTTCAGAAATTAAAAGAAAATCCCAAACCCCATGTAATGGAATACTATGGAATGCTTAATGCCACTGACATGGAAGATAGATTCTTATACAATTAGTAGCCAAGAGTGATGAAAGAAATAATGTATATAAGTAAGAAAGAGTCTTTTATATTTTCCTAAATTGCCTAACTTTGTTTTTATGAACCACATTTTTAGTTATAGGGTTTGTTAGTGTCAAATACTAGTTCTTTTAAAGTTTTTGAACCAATATGTATAATTACATCAGTAAATGCAAGCAAATTAACATTAAACTCATCTATTTGAGAAAAAATACTGCAATTCCAATCATTTTTCTATGAGTATTGTTTCACCCTATTATGAAGAAAAAAAGGCACTTAGTGCTTGGATTGCATTGCCTTCAGACAATTATAGTTAACTAGTTTTGATCAATGAATCAATATGAAAATAATACAATCTATATTTTTTAGATTTCTCTGATATATTAAATAAAGTATTCACACACAAATGCTAATATATATCAACATGATATACACACATTCCTACCTTTTGAATAGGTCTCAAACAAGAATAGATTTACATATAAAAGATTTTTTAAAATATTTATCCCCTATTCTTTTTCATCTAGCCAACATTTATTCATCCTTTAATCTTCACTATAATGCTTTAGTAATAGCATGAGAGTAATGGTCAGTTTCTCAGAGCCAAACATCTAGTCAGTGTGCCTAAGAACAGTTGTTTGAAATAGTGCCAGTTTGTAATGGAGTTCATAATGTAAGACAATAAAGGAGGCTTTTCACAAAGGTTAATGACTTCGATTAAGAGGAGGAACTTTTTTTAATATACTGAACACACGACCTTTGCCTTTTTATTATTTTTTTTAATTTGTAGTAAATATTAATGGTAGTAGATATGAGTGGTGTATGCATTTATATTATTTCAGAAATTCAGAGGACAATTTATTGCATTTTTCTTTTACTGTGAAATGTTTGGTTAAAAGATCATGAGATGCAAATGCAACAAAAGAATAGCAAAAAAAAAAATCTTATTTTACCTGGTATAAACAACCTGTATCACTGAATTATCACAAGGAGAATGACTCACAGTATCTTTGTGTCTCACAGAGAACTTTACAGAAACATTGAAATAACCACTGTTGCATTAAATCAATTGGGATTTTATTGTTACTGTTGTGTAACCTGACATATGTTCTCTTCTGTTTCTTCTACTGAGGTATAATTGACATCTAACTTTTTATTAGTTTCAGGTGTACAATATAATGATTCAATATTTGTATATATTGCAAAATGATCACCACAATCAATAAGTCTAGTTAACATCCATCATCATACATAGTTACAAATTTTTTCTTGCTATGAGAATTTTTAAGATATACTCTCTTAAATAATATATTTTTAATTTTATATTTTATAGTGCTTCCTAGGCAAAATATTTAAGAAAAAGTAAAAGATATAAAAAAAAAATTAGAGAAAGCATGTTTCCATGTTAGAGGGAAAATAGATTTTTGTGAAAAATTGTTTTGAAATATATTCAAAATTTGCCATCAACTTACTTAGCTTTTTCTTTCCATACGGTTCTTCAATACATAGCTGATGGACCGACCTATTCAGAAATAAAAAGTGAGCAAATGAATCAACTAACAACTTATGAATAGGTGTTACCAAAGTATAGGCAGAAAAGAAAAAAAGCATACATAAAATAAGCCACATAGAAATAACTAATCCAAGAATAAACATAGAATTTCAGATGTAATTCTCTAAGACCTCAAAGCAATTAGCCTCTGGTCTTAAAAAATATACATCTAAACCAGTAAGTGATAAATTAACAGGAGGAAGTAAAATGTGAGTTAATGACAAAATAGACTCATTATAAATGTAAAATGCAAATTAGATGCAATAAAATGTACAAACATCTCTAAGTAGAGAAATAATGTAAATTGAAGGATAGACACCTAAATATCACATGAAAAACAAATGGAAACTAACAGATACAAGTATCAATAGAAAGGTGCTGGTGAAATAGATAAGGAACAAACAGAATGTAATATACATATATGTAAAGAAGAAAAAACAGAACAAATAAAAGTTTTCAAAAAAAAGAAATATTCATATATAAAAAGAAAATCAGAATATATACAATGAGCATAACTTGATGTTCTATGGAAAAATAATAGTTAACAAAGAAAAAGACATCCTGATAAAAACACCAAACTGCAAAATCTAAAAATAAGGGGTAAACAAGACAAAAAGGAAGTCACATATTACAATATCCTAAAGAAAACAGTAACCCAAAAAATTTGAACTTATTTTTTCTTTACAATGTAAACACAGTAGAAGAGTAAACTAGAATATTCAGTATAAAGATACTAAACATATCATTTCTTAGTGATGGAATCCTATCTCAAATGATAAATGAAAAGTAATTAAAACTGAAATATATGTGGTTTGAAGTGATTGGGATTAAGAATTAAACACATTTTAATAAACTGTGCCTAAATGATTATATCACTTACTATGTAAGTATACTAATATATGAAAATTTAAATTACTTACAATAAGCAAAATTTTGTTATTTGATAACACGGATTTGGAAATCTACTTGATAATACCCTCATCTTTTATAATAGTGAATTAAAATGTTTAAAAATGGTAAATAAGAGGATAAGTTACAGATTGTTAAAGCTAGAGATAGACATTAAAACCTGAGGCTCTCTATTTTGAGTGCTGGAAGGAACACAATAAAGTATAAAGTATATTGTATGTGAAAAAGTAGAAAAAGTCAAGATAAGAAAAATGAGGAGTTCTGGAAGGAGTATAATCCAAAATGGAGTGTTTGTTGTAAGTAAATACAATTAAAAAGACATTTGAGCAAAAAAGTGAAGGTGATGATCAAGGTTCTTCGGCTGATATATCCAGCCGAAGAATACCCCAGGGGCAGAGACACCTATTGGTGTAAAACATATTGACTGCAAGTACTATGGGTTTTAATTTTCTTTTTTATGTTTTGTCTGTACCACGTGACATGTGGGATCTTAGTTTCCTGGCCAGGGATTGAACCCACACCCCCTGCATTGGCAGTGCAATCTTACCCACTGGACTACCAGGGAAGTCCCTGTGAGTTTCAACTTAAAAGAAATGGGGAACCATTAGAATTTTTTGATTTCATAAATGATCTGATCTAGTTTGAGCTTTAACAACTCACTCTGGCTGTTTTTGAAAATATTTGTAAATAAGCAAAGGTTAAAGCTTAGAAACAAGTTTTAAGGTCCCTGCAGTAATCCAGAAGAGAAATAATGGTGAAATAGAACATAATGAAACAGTGGAGGTGCTGAGAAGTGGTTAGTTTATGCATATATTTGAATGCAAAGGCAGTGAGATTTTCTGATGAACTGAAAGCAAGGTGAAAGTAAGAGAAAGGTGTCAAGGATAATTCCAAGGCATATGGCTTGAGTAAATGGAAGGATAGACTCACCAATAGGTGAGATGGTGAAAAATGTTTTCTGAGCAATTTTTACATGAAAATTCAAGACATATAAATTTAGGACATATAAAAATTTTAGATGTTTGTTACAAATGCTGTGTGATGATGACAATTAGATTGAAAGTGCAAAACTGAAATTCAGGGGATGTGTCCAGAGTGGAGATGTACATTTGGAAGGATTAAAGATACATATTTTTTTTAAAGCTATGACAGTGCATGAGTTCTGTAAGGAAGTCAGTAAAAGTAGAGAACAGTAGATAAAAGAATTTTAAAAAGAGAGAAGAGTTGAGAAATTTTTCAAGGAGTGAGTCCTGGTGTGTCAAAAGTAGAGAAGGGGAAGATTTGCCAAAAGAGAATGAGAAGAACTTGAAAGTTGGATAGGAGGAAAATCAGATGACTATGATGTCCTGGAGGCCAAATGAAGAAAGTGTTGCAGAGAAAGTGCATCACAGACTTCAGATTAATCAAGTAAACTGAGTATGTTCAATTAACCATGAGGTTTAGTACTGTAGAGATCATTTGTAACCTAAAATATATTTTTGCCAAAATGGTGGAGTAGAAAGCTTGATTAGAGTAAGGCAGAGAGAAAATTAGGTCAGAGGAATTCAACATAGTGAATATGATAGAGTCTCTAATGCAATCTGATGTAAAGAGAAATAGAGAAATAGACCCAAATAAAGTCAACTAATCTTTGACAAATGAGAAAAGGCAATAAATTGGAGCAAAGATAGCCTTTTCAACAAATGGTGCTGGAACAGCTGGACATCCAAGTGCAGAAAAAAAAAAAAATTGAACCTACATAGAGACTTTATATTTTTCACAAAAATTAACTCAAAATGAATTTCAGACTTAAAATGTAAAACATGAAACTATAAAAATCCTAGGAGATAATGTGGGAGAAAACCTAGATGACCTTGGTTGTGGCTTATGACTTTTAAGATACACCAAAGGCACAATCTGTGAAAGAAATAATTGATAAGCTGGACTTTGTTAAAATTAAAAACTTCTCTGTGAAAGACAATTTCAAGAGAATGAGAAGACAAGCCATAGACAGAGAAAGAATATTTGCAAAGGATATAAGTGATAAAGGACTGTTATCCAAAATATATGAACTCTTAAAATTCAATAATAAGAAAACAAGCAACCTGATTAAAAAATGGACCAAAGACATTAACATACATCTCATCAAAAGATATACAGATGGTAAATAAGCATATGAAAAGATGCTCTATATCATATGTCATGAGGGAAATGTAAATTTAAACAATAAGCTACTATTAGAGTGGCCTAAATCTGAAACACTGACAACACCAAACACTGGCAACTACTTGGAGCAACAGGAACTCTCATTCATTGCTGGCAAAACAGTACAGCCACTTTGGAAGACACCTGACAGTTTCTTAACAAAACTTGACATACCCTTACCCTATGATCCAGCAATCGCACTTCTTATATTTTACGTAAAGGAGTGGAAAATATGTCCACACAAAAGCCTGCACATTGATGTTAACAGCAGCTTTATTCATAATTGACAAAACTTGCAAGCAACCAAGATGCTCATCAGTAGGTGAATGGGTTAATAAACTGTGGTACATATAGATGCTGTGAAAAGACACAGAGGAAACTTCAATGCATATTACTAAATGAAAGAAACCAATCTGAAAAACCTATATACTATATGATTTCAACTACATATATGATATTCTAGAGAAGGCAAAATTATGGAGACAGGAAAAAGGCCAGTGGTTTCCAGAGGTTGGGGTAGGAGGAGGGACGAATAGGCAGACCACAGAGAATTTTTATGGCAGTGAAATTACCCAATATGATATAATGGTGGATTCACTTCACTATACATTTGTCTAAATCCATAGAACATAGTGTTCACAAGTGAACACTAATGTAAACTGTGAACTTTGGATGATTTTGATGTCTCAGTATAGGTTCCTCTATTGTAACAGATGTACCACTCTGGTAGGGGATGTTGATAATGAGGGATGCTACACATGTGTGAGGGGCAAGGGTATATAGGAAATCTCTGTCCTCCTCTCAGCTTACTGTGAACCTAAAACTATATACTTGAAAAAAATAGTCTTAAAAACAGATTTTAAAAAATGCTGACCAACATAGCCTTAATATTTCTCTAAGCTTGACTAACTTCAGACAGACTTCTTCCTGCCTCTCGGCCCATGACCTCCCTCCTATTCTGGCCCTTACAGAGTCCATAAAGCCTAAGCACAGAGGTCCCTCCCCTCTCTTGTCTTGGACCTTTGCCTTAGAAAATTTGTAAACTTCTCTGCCTCTTTGATATGTGAATCTTTTTACAAAGTATCTTACCAGTTTTACAACCCAGTACTGTCTCTCTGTAGGACCTAGAATGGTCATCAACGATGCTAGCATCCCCCATGTCCTAGTCTCTGTGGGAGAGTAGGTGCCTAACTTTGGTGGGCATCTTGCTCAGTTATAAAACTACCTCCCATTATGAAGACAGGCCAATAAGCAAACACAGATGGCCTAAGGTTCTCCAAACTCTGCTATTAAAAATTCTCCTGCCCTTTTTTGTTTTTAAGGAGTTGAGTTTAGACTGTGTTATATTCTCTCTAGTCTGCTGCGAGAGCTTCTAAGAAAATCTTCCTTACCTGTTTAACTCTGCAATTTTTGCTTTCACAATACTTAGTGTCATCTTTGTTTTATGAAATGAGAGTTTCAAAAAAGAAGTGTAGGATGGAAAATACAGATGAATAATACTGATTAGAAATAAACTGTATTAGGAGTCCTAGATAGCTTCCTCCACAAGAGAGCAGACAGCAGTATCAAGCAGTATCAGCAGTATTTCACCTTGTGGAACTGAAAACCACAGCCACAGAAAGAGAAAATGAAAAAGCAGAGGACTTTTTACCAGATAAAGGGACAGGATAAAACCCCAGAAAAACAACTAAATGAAGAGGAAATAGGCACCCTTCCAGAAAAAGAATTCAGAATAGTGATGGTGAAGATGATCCAGGACTTTGAAAAAAGACTGGATGCAAAGATTGAAAAGTTTACCAAAGACCTAGAAGAATTAAAGAGCAAACAAGCAGAGATATGGAGCACAATAACAGAAATGAAAAATACACAAGAAGGAACGAATAGCAGATTAACTGAGGCAGAAAGGTGAATAAGTGACCTGGAAGACAGAATGGTGATAATCACTGATGTGGAAAGGAATAAAGAAAAAAGAATGAAAAGAACTGAAGACAGCCGAAGAGGCCTCTGGGACAATGTTAAACGCACCAACATTCACATTATAGGGGTCCCAGAAGGAGATGAGAGAGAGAAAGGACCTGAGAAAATATTGGAAGAGATTATAGTTGAAAACTTCCCTAACATGGGAAAGGAAACAGCTACCCAAGTGCAGGAAGTGCAGAGAGTCCCAGGCAAGATAAACCCAAGGAGAAACAGGCCAAGACATATAGTAGTCAAATTGACAAAAATGAAAGACAGAGAAATGTTATTAAAAGCAACAAGGGAAAACCGACAAATAACATACAAGGGAACTCCCATAAGGGTAACAGCTGATTTCTCAGCAGAAACTCTGCAAGCCAGAAGGGAGTGGCATGATATATTTCAAGTGATGAAAGGGAAGAACCTACAACCAAGAATACTCTACCCAGCAAGGATCTCATTCAGATTCCATGGAGAAATCAAAAGCTTTCCAGACAAGCAACAGCTAAGAGAATTCAGCACCACCAAACCAGTCCTACAACAAATGCTAAAGGAACTTCTCAAAGTGGGAAACACAGGAGAAGAAAAGGACCTACAGAAACAACAACAAAACAATTAAGAAAATGGCAATAGGAACATACATATCAATAATTACCTTGAATGTAAATGGAGTAAATGCACCAACCAGAAGACACAGACTGGCTGAATGCATACAAAAACAAGACGCATATATATGCTGTCTCCAAGAGACCCACTTCAGACCTAGGCACACATACAGACTGAAAGTGAGGGGATGGAAAAAGATATTCCATGCAAATGAAAATCAAAAGAAAGCTGGAGTAGCAATACTCATATCAGATAAAATAGACTTTAAAATAAGAAATGTTACAAGAGTCAAGAAAGGACACTACATAAAGATCAAGGGATCCATCCAAGAAGAGGAGATAACAAGTATAAATATATATGCACCCAATATAGGAGCACCTCAGTCCATAAGGCAAATGGTAACAACTATGAAGGAGGAAATGTAAGGCAGAAATAGCGACACAGATGTAAAGAACAAACATATGGACAACCAAGTGGGGAAAGCAGGGAGGGTTGGGGGGGAATGAATTGGGAGATAGGGATACCAAATTGTACACTCTAAATATATGCTGTCTATTTTCTGTTAACTGTATCTCAATAAAAGTTCTTAAAAAAAAAAAAAAAGAAACTGTATTAGAATAGTCATTCCTTTCGTTTTCTTCAAAATGTCCTTAAGCACAGATCTATACAAGTTTCAGTTCTAAAACTAGATATAATAGCTTAAAAAGGTTGGACTTTAAAAAAAAATTCTTCTTTACCATATTGTCATTAGAGTATGGCAACTGTATTCATTTTAATACTTGTGGCTTAATGCATAATCATTGGCATTTACCCTCCATATAAGGAAATATCTTAGACTAAAAATCAATAATAGCAGTTTTGAAAATCATTTTCTATTGATGAGATTCTGCTTCCAGAAGACTTAGCCCACAATTCAAAATTTTATAGTAACATGAAAATAATTCACAATTACTATAATTTAGAATTTAACTCACATTCAAATTGAAATGGGAGGAAAAATAAATCCCTGTATGAAACTGTTCTCACTGTATGTGTTTTGAAGCTTATTCTAAAATGTAAAATCAACATTGCTATTCTAGTCACAGCAAAGCACTTTCCCAAATGTCGTATTACACTCATTACTGGGAGAATGACAAGGCTTGCTAATGTGATTGTTCTTTCTTCATAATAAAGGCAAAAATTGCCAGTGCTTCTGAACTTAAAATAAGATGTGATTGGAGTTAGATGAATTAGTTCTGATGAATATGTATTTCAAGTGGTTATGTTTAAAAATATGTATCTGTGAGTATGCTTTATTTTGATTTTAACCTGTATTTAGCAGACTAAATTTTTACTTTGAATATCCTCATATTAACTTTCTTGATGTCAAAATTGCTACAGAGTTACATTTTAAAGAAAAGGTTGACAATATTTAGTATAATAAAAGGTTTTGGCTGTCTTTTTCCCGCCTTTAGTATTTACTTTTATCATTCTCATGTACTTTTCATCACTCCAGTTCATATTTCCCTGACTTGCTTTTAGAACACCATAATGAGTTTTGCTCTTTGCTTTTAGTGAAATGGCTGATAGAAAACAGAATTGGTGGATATTTCATGAAACATTTTAGCTACATAAAACAGACTCCAATTTTTTGAATTATTATAGACTATTTACAATAGACATTTGCTACCATCTCTCAGCTACATCTACAACTACTATGCTTAGAACATAACAACAATTTTCTTATCTTCACAAATTATGTTATTGATATGCATGAGAAATTTTAGGCAAATGAAGTTGGAACATTTGAAAAAAGTAGAAGCCTTTTAGTCTAGGTTAGCTTTTCAAAGAAATGTTTTTGCATATAATTTTTAATAAGTATTGAGTGAATAACTAATATTTTCTCTTCATTGACCCCCCAACTCCCTTTCAAAATTATTCTTTTTTTGTTTGTTTGTTTGTTTGTTTCTCCACCACTTCATTGAAATGACCTTGCTCAGGTCATTAAATCAAATTGACATTTTTCATTGTTTCCCTTTACTTGGCTTCTTTAGCAACATTCCAAATATTTGACCAACGTCTGGTTTTTGAAATGCTCTTTGCATTCAATTTCTCACAGTTTTCACACTAAACCAGTTTATCCTAAATTGTATCTTTTTTGAGCTAAAGTCTTCTACCTTAAATGTTGAAGGTCCTTAGGTGTGGCCTTCGGGCATTTTCTCCTCTTACTTTTCATTTTCTCCCTAGTCCATTTGCTCCCAAGTACAGTCAACAACAGAATCACCTAGGAAGAACTGAAAGCCTGCACATTTTGAGACACCTCCACAGATTTACTAGTAAATGACCAAACAATGTGGACTGTCTCCATAGCTCTTGGAATGGATATAGAAGACAGTGCTGCCAGAGTAATAGAAAACTTGAGCTCTAGCCTTCAACTTACAGAAATGACTGGGGAAGGAAGTTATGCCCAGAATTTTACCTGGCCCATGATAAAGACAATTATGAACTTCAGCATTTCTACCAAGTATAATACATGTGATTCTTAAGAATTTCCAGTTTTCTCCACAGAAATGATATTTTGTTGGAGCTGATTTTTGTATACACACACAAGTTTTTATTATGCTAGAGAAAGAACTGCAATAATGTCATTATTCTGAGCTCTACCTATTCTGAGGAGAAGGTCATGTTTATATATGTTGCGTTTAGAAAAACACATCTTTAGGATTATTCATATAGTTTTGTGAGATTTGTGCTATTTATCTTTTCAAATATTTCTCTCTCTGTATGAGTACATTGTGTTAACACTCTAACGCTTATGATTAGGTGATAAAGTGATATCTTTATCCCACCCTGGACCAGGAGCTGGAATGTAATGAACAAGCAACACATTTGTATTGGAAAAATCGCACTGCATCCTCTTGATGAAGAAACCCATACTGTTGTTAATTGTGGAATACAGTAATGGAAAGGAAATCTACTTTGGCTTTAGGGACTACAAACTCAGCTCACACATGTAAAAATATCCCTATGGTCAAAACTTTCTATCACATCACACAGCTGGTGCTGCTATGAAATCCCTATTCACTTGATCTGTGCCAGCTCTATGTCACTTTTTGGTCTCAGCCACCTCAACATCTTAACAGTCAGGGGGCAAACTTTATCTTCAATATCTTTTTCCAGCATTTCTAATTTTTTAAACAATGATACCTGAAACCATTACCACATCAGAGAATTTCTCAAGAATTTGGTGAAGGCTATTATGGAAGCTCTGATGATGATATGATTAGGTAGTCGGTAGGCAGCCTGTTTATAATGAATCTACTCCAGCATTACCGTTTCCTGGATGCTTGAATTTTTTGATCTATGACACTATTAAAAGGAATTTCTGTTTACTCACCTTTTAAAATAGTGTCCATCATTGGGTCTCAGAGGCTGAAGCAAGCACATTGGGCTAAAATTACTTGGTGTATACATTCACATAAATAAGTGTAGTCTGATAGAAAATTTTGTTGCTTCTTCTTTGCTTGACAATCATACAAATATGTTTATGCATACACTGAGGTTAGCCCAATGTCCAAAGCTGCCTTTTATACCAGGGATATTTACCAATTAGAAAACTGGGGCATAGGGGTCAAAGAGAAAGTAAAAGCACAGGTGTTAAGGGAAGTGTCACATGGTTGAAGAGATAAAATTGGCAATGAAGTTCTACCAAGAGAGTAAAGATAGGAGTGATCAAATCCAAGGAGAAAAGAGACCTGTGAAGGAATAAGCCCCACATTCTGTGACACTTTCCCCCTCAATACATTGAATAATCCCTAAGCTTGGTGATCAAGAGAACTTGATTCCAAGCAGAACATGGCAGCTATGGTGTTAGTCACTTAGCAGTGCTTTTTTTTTTTTTTTTTTTTATTTGGGGGTACACCAAGTTCAGTCATCTGTTTTTATACACATATCCCCGTATTCCCTCCCTTCCTTGACTCCCCCCCCTTGAGTCCTCCCCACCCTCCCTGCCCCAGTCCTCTAAGGCATCTTCCATCCTCGAGTTGGACTCCCTTTGTTATACAACAACTACCCACTGACTATCTATTTTACAGTTGGTAGTATATATATATGTCTCTGCTACTCTCTTGCTTCATCTCAGCTTCCCCTTCAGCAGTGCTTTTGACAGTTTCATTGATTGAGGAAACACACTTTAAAAATGTCCAAGGAGAAGTGCCCCCCAAAAAACAAAATTCCTTTGACTTCAACTAAAACCCCAGAAACACTGTACATTAGAATTAAACTTAAATGGTCCAGTCCTCTTCAAAACTAAAATTTTAAATATATCAATTCAATTCACTGTTTAGGCAAAAGAAATCTTAACCTACTGTAATTACCTGTAGAAAAATGTTCATTCCTCTCTGTAGGAAGATATACTCATTAAGAACTTCTACATTTTTAAAATATGCAGTTCCAGTCATTCAATACAAAATAAACAAGCAGGCCGATAAACAGAACAAAATGACAACAGAAGAGCTCTTAACAGATGTTTTTAAATTAGTCAGATAAACCCAGAAAATCATTTCTTACAATTTTAAAATACATCAGACTTTATTCTTTTCAAAGTACTTTCTTTCAGTTATCTGATTTCATCTACACAATCGTTCTGTATGCTTGGTGGGGCAAAAAACAAAAATAGACCCAGTAGTTATCAGTATACTGTAGTTATCAGACAGGATCTTTAAAACAATTGTGATTAATTTATTCACAGAATATAAGTGATGAGGAGAAAAAATTACTCCAGAAATCTGTAGTCTACATTATTTGATAGAAAGTTTAGAAAGGCAAAAGGAAATCATAAAACTGAAGAAATAAACAGATTTAATGTAATAGTACTCAAGACAACAGCAGATAATGAGTGTGGAAGAGTGGTTGGAAGTAAATATTCACACTGATCATTAAGAGGCAAAAACAAGTATAAAAAAATACATAAAAGAGCATGAGAGCCATATAGCAAATTGTTTTTTAAAAAGGTTCAGTGCCCATGTAATTGTAATCCCTCAATGAGAGGAGAAGAGACAATGACAGAGATATTAAGAGATTATATATACATACACTTGAAAAGATGATGTACATATAGACTTCGTCTGTATTAAAAACCACAAATAGGATAAATAAAAAGAAAAATTAGGCATAGCAGAGGAATAAAAAACACTTAAGACCCAGAAAAAAAATTAAAAGCAAGGAGAGAAAAAATATATATATTCCCATTAAAGGAGCAAAGGTAAAGCCACAGTAAAATTGTCAATAGAAATACTGAAAGTCAGAAAACAATAACTTTTAAAATGCAAAAAAACTTCTTCAAAAGGAAAATGAAATAAATTTAAGGAAAGTTAAAATTAACTTTAACATGAACTAACCATTGTTATAGAAATAATTAAAGAAATACTTGAAGATAAAAAATGGTTTTGAATGGAAAATAAATAGAGAAAGGAGTAAAGAACATACAAAATGTTAAATATTTGTGTGACTCTAAATAAATAGACTGTATAAACTATTTATTTGGCCTTGAAGATTAACATGTTGGTTAAATTAAGATACATGGAAAAAAGACAACTTCCGTGCACCTACTTAACTTTTGAACCTTTGAGATAGTTATAACCCCATTTTAATAACCTTCTCTGCTAATTAACAGCTGCCTCACTTCTCATTCAATTTTGATTGAATGATTAGTTTTATTGTTATGAGCCATATTTTCCTACCTCTTTGGCTGCTTCATAATCTTTTTTAAAACCATTTTATTTAGGTATGGTTGACAAAAAATAGCTGTACATATGTATTGTATACAAGTTGAGTTTGGAGATAAGTATACTTTCTTGAGGACACAGGGTGGGGGTGGGGCGAAAAGGAAGCTGAGACGAAGTGAAAGAGTAGCACTGACATATATACACTACCAAATGTAAAATAGATAGCTAGTGGGAAGCTGCTGCGTAACACAGGGAGATCAACTCGATGATTGGTGATGACTTAGAGGGGTGGGATAGGGAGGGTGGGAAAGAGTCGCACAAGGGAGGAGATATGGGGATATATGTATAAATACAAGTGATTCACTTTGTTGTACAGCAGAAACTGGCACAACAGTGTAAAGCAATTATACTCCAATAAAAAGCTTTAAAAAAAAAAGATCAATTAGCAATATACTAAGGAGGTAAGGAAATTTCTAATGCTGATTATTAACTTTAAATAAGATTTTAAGGCCTCTCAGATGATCAAAATTACTGATACCCTTTGACTCCGTAATTTCACCTAAAACAAATTCATCCTAACATAAAAATCAGAAATAAATCTCAAATAAATCAGTTATTCCTTGCAGAATCATTTAATATCTTTTCAATTTTAATTAATATGAAATCTAACATTAGAGTATTACTAAGTGAATTACGGTATATTTATATATTAAAATATTATGGTGTCATAAAATTGTATTTTTTAAAAATTTGCTATGATATGAGAATGTGTTCATTAAATGACAAAAGTTAGGTACAAAACACTAAATATCTATATCTATACACTGTGATGTATTATATATATATATTCTAAAAGTAAACATCTATGAGTGCGTTAAAGTTTTTTTTATTTAGGTATGGTTGAGAAAAAAATAGCTGTACATACGTATTGTATACAACTTGATGAGTTTGGAGATAAGTATACATTTGTGAAGCCATCACCACATGCTATGCCATAAACATATCCATCATCCAAAAGTTTCTTCTTGTCATCTTCCTTTGTTATTATTATTGTCATCATATTTTGTGATAAAAATACCTAACAAGATTTATCCTCAGCAAATTTTTAATTATACATTATTTTTAACTATAGGCAGTAATCTGTACAACAGATCTCTAGGATTTACTCATTTTGCATAACTGATACTTAGTATCCTTTGCTTCATACTCATTTCCCCCTCCCAAATCTCTGGCAACCACCATTTTACTATCTGCTTCTATGAGTCTGACTGTATTAGATTCCTCAGATAAGTGGTACCATGTAGTAATTGTACTTCTGTGTCTAATTTCACTTAGCGTAAAGTAATTTAGGGTCATCTATGTTGTCATAAATGCAGGATTTCATTCTTTTTTGAAGCTGAAAAATAATTCGTTGCATGTATATAACCACATTTTCTTTATCCACTCATCCATTGATGAACATTTAGATTGCTTCCATGCCTTGGGTGTGGAGAATAATGCTGCAGTAAATGTAGATGTGTAGATACCACTTTGAGATCCTAATATCAGTTCCTTTGGGTATACATTCAGAAGTGGGATTCCTGGATCATATGGTAGTTCTATCTTCAGTTTTTTCAGGAGCTTTCATTTCATTTTCATAGTGGCAGCACCAATTTACATTCCTAGCAACTGTATACAAGGGTGCCCACCAACACTTATCTCCTGTCTTTTTGATGATAGCCATCTTAGCAGGTATGAGCTGGTAACTCATCGTGGCTTTGATTTGCATTTTTTGTGATGAGGAAGAGTGATGGTGAGCACTTTTTCACATACTAGTTGGACATGTGTGTATCTTCTTTGTAAAAACGTTTATTCAGATCCTTTGCCCTCTTTCTAATTAGGTTATTAGGTGTTTTGTGGGGTTTTTGTTTTTGTTTTGTTTTGGGGGGGGTTGTTTGGTTTTGTTTTGCTGTTGAATTGTAGGAACTCTTATATACTTTGGATATTAGCCATTAATCAAATACATAGTTTGCAAATATTTTCTCCCATTCCAATGATTGCCCTTTAATTTTGTTGATTGTTTCCTTTGTTGTGCAGATTTTTTAGTTTGACATAGCCCTGGTTGTCTATTTTTGCTTTTATTGCCTATACTTTGGGTGTGATATCCAAGAAATCACTATCAACACCAATGTCAAGAATTTTTCCTCTATGTTTTATTTTCAGTTTTATGATTTTAGGTCTTACGTTTAAATCTTTAATCTATCTTGAGTTAATTTTTGTGAATGTTGTAAATAAAGGTCCAAATTTGTTCTTTTGAATGTGGATATCCAGTTTTCCTGGCATCATTTATTGACAAGACTGTTCTTTCTCCATTGTGTATTCTTGGCCTTCTTGTCAAAGATTAGTTGAACACAATGTGTGCACTTTTTTCTGGGCATTCTATGCTGCTCCACTGATCTACATGTTGGTTTTTACACCAATACTGTACGGATTTTACTACTGAAACTTCATAATATATTTGAAAATAAGGGGGTGTCATACCTCCTGCTTCATTCTTCTTGCTTAAAATTGCTTTGTTTATTCAGGGCTTTTTGTGCTACAATATAAATTGTAGGATTTCTTAAATTTTCTATAAAAATGGCATTGGAATTTTGATAGGGATTACATTGAATCTATAGATCACATCAAGTAGTATGGACATTTTAACGATATTAATTCTTTTAATCCATGAACCTGGGATGTTTTCCGCTTATTTGTGTCTGTTTTAATTTCTTTTCTCAGTGTTTCATGCTTTTCAGTGCACAAGACTTACACATACTCAGTTAACTTTACTAAGTACGTTATTCTTTTACATACTATTATAAATGAGGTTGATTTCTTAATTTTTTTTGGATAATTCATTTTAATATACAAAAGTGTACTGATTTTTTTATGTTTGTTCATATGCTGCAACTTTATGGAATTCTTTTATTAGTTAAAACAATGTGTGTGTGTGTGTGTGTGTGTGTGTGTGTATGTTTTCTGCATGTAAGATCATGTCACCTGCCAACAGATAACTTTTCTTCTTCCTTTCTAATTTGGAGGCCTTTTATTTATTTTTTCTTGCCTTAATACTCTAGCTAGGACTACCACTACTGTGTTGAACAGAAGTGGCAAGATTGGGCATAAGAACAAAGTAGGTACAAAATTAGCAGACAAAAAAACATAATAAAGATTAAAGCAGAAATAAATGAAATACAGGATAGAAAAACAATAGGAAAAAAATTATCAAAACTAAGTGTTGATTTTTTTAAAAGATAAATGAAATCAACAAACCCTTAGCTAGACTAAGAAAAAAAGAAAAGACATAAATAAAATGAGAAATAAATCAAAACATTACAATGGATGCCACAGAAATTTAAGATATTATAAGGGACTATTATAAGCAGTTATACAACAAGAAATTGACAACCTAGATAGAATAAATGGGTAACTTCCTAGAAATATACAGCCTGCCAAGATTGAATCAAGAAGAAATGAAATGTCTTAATAGACCAATAAAGAATAAGGAAATTGAATCAGTAATCAAAAATTTATTACAAAGAAAAAAAATTATCACAAAGAAAAGTCACAACCAAATGGCTTGATGGGTGTATTTTACCAAAGATTTAAAGGAAAAATAATAAGAAACCTTCTTAAACTCTCACAAAAAATAGAAGAGGGAACTTCCAAACACATTTTATGAGGCCAGAATCACCTTGATACCAAAGCTATCAAGTCATGAAAAGACTCAGAGGGGCCTTAAATGAATGTTACTAGGTTAGAGAAGCCAATCTGAAAAGGCTACATACTGTATGATTCAGACTATATGACATTCTGTAAAAGGCAAAAATTATGGAAACATAAGAAGGTCTGTGGTTGCCAGGAACTGAGAGAAGGCAGGAATAGAACAAAGGGATTTAGGGCAGTGAAAATATTTTTTTGTGTTACTATAATATTGGGTACATGTGTTTAAATTTGTCCAAATGCACAGAATGTACAACCCAAGAGTGAACACTAATTTAAAGTATGGAATTTGGATGATTATGATGTATCAATGTAGGTTCATCAGTTGTGACAAATGTCTCAGTCTAGTGGGGGATGTTGATACTGGGGGAGGCTATGCATGTGTAGTAGACGAGTATGGGGAAATTTCTGTTTTCCCCTCAATTCTGCTGTGAACATAAAACTGCTCTTCTTTTTGTAAAGTCTTTAAAAAACCCCAACAAATTAGGCATAGAGGAAAGTCACCTCAACACAGTAGAGTCGTATATGAAATGTCTACAGCTAACACCATATTCAGTGGTGAAAACTGATTTTTCTCTAAGAGCTGGATGCCTCATAAACTTTTACTGGATACCAGATATTATTAATTATACCTTGTTGGGTGCTGAATATTTTCATATTTCTTTAAACAATTCTTTACGTTTCTTCTGAGCTGTAGATAATTTATTTGGAAACAGTTTGGTCCTATTGGGTACTGCAGAGCAGTTCTAAGTAGTCTCTTCTACTCAAGCAAGATGGTTTTAGTACTTCTCACCTGAATTATGAACATTTCTAAACTGACTGGTGGGAACGGGCCTTGTCCCTTATAGTCCCTGGTTTCTCCATCTTGGCACTATTTATATTTTTATCTGGAATTCTATATTGTGGAGCCAGTGGCAGTCCTGTGCATTGTAGGATATTTAGCAACAACAGTGGCCCTATGGAGTAGAAGTCAGTAGCACCACCATAGTCATGCCAACCGAAAATGGCTCCAGACATTGATAAACATTCCCTGGGGTGCAAACTACACCTGATTAAGAAGCACTGCTCTAATTCTCCCCACCCTCCAGCCGTACATAGCTTTCTCCCATGTTTGCACTGAGGACCATTTTTCTGAATTCTTACTGGAACCCCTCTGCAAATGCCCATAGTTCTTTCTTGGTATAGCTCTCTCCCATCAGAATCAGAGAATCTTCCTATGAACTCTAGATGCCTTGGACTCCCCTGCCTCATAGCTTTCTCTCCTTAATTAAGGGAGTACGCTGGGCTCTGCCTCAACTTCATCTTCCTATCCTACAGCCTGATAAGCTGGGACAGCTGTAACACTCACCTTGATTTCTTCCCCACGTGTCTCAGGAAACATTATCCTTTCTTGCCAGATGACCAGTGTCTCAAAAAACACTGTATTTTGTTTTATGTTTGTTGTTCTTGCTGTTTTCAGGTAGGAAGGAAAAATCTGATACTCTTTTACTCCAGAGAAGTTGGAAGTTAAAGTCCCTCAACAAGTCAAACTTGTTTATTTTAATATAAAAGTAAAGAGATTGGGGATCCACACACATTCTGAAAGTTTAAATTTTTACTATGCTCTGTTAAAGCATAGATGTCTTTTATCTCAGGAGTAATGGGCACCCAAAGATATCCTAATCCCTGGAACCTATAAATGTTACTTTATGAGAAAAAGAGGTCCTTGCAGATGTGATTAAATTAAGCACTGACATGGAGAGATTAACTTGGATTATCCAAGTGTGCCCTAAATACAATTACAGGTATTCTTAATAAGAGAGAGGCAGGAGGAGATTTCATATACAGAAGAGGAGGATGCAGTGTGACCATGAAGGCAGAGATTGGTGTGATGAAACCAAAAATCAAGGAAGGCTGATGACCACCAGAAGCTGGAGGAGGCAAGGAATGAATTCTCCTTGACAGCCTCCGAAGGGGGCGAAGCCCTGCAACACCTTGATTTCAGCTCAGCAAAACTGATTTCAGACTTCTGCCTTCCAGACCTGTGACAGAAGACACTTCTGGTTTTTTAAGCCACAAAGTTGTGGTGATTTGTTATAGCATACGCAGGAAACTAATACAGTCACCAGGAAACAATAATTAAAATATACATAACAAATGGAACAATTGATGGGCTGAAAGGAGGGGGGGAAAGGAGAAAAAATGTGAGACAAATAGTAAGATCAAGACTTGAAATACAAATTTATGAGCAGCCCGTTTACTGGGCAAATATGATTTTTCACAATTTTGACCCATGCTTGGAATTGGCAGGCCCTGGGAAAAAACTGCTGTGGAATGTCAGCTCTTCATTCTGTGGTTTCCTCATCTTTAAGATGCTGGCCCCTCTAATGATGCTTACCTCAGCAATTTTCTAATGATTAACATATGTATAAATTATATGCATACACATACATATATGTGTGCGTGTGTGTGTGTGTATGGGTGTACATTGGTTCTGCTAATGCATTATCCAAATAAACATTCAGTATTAAAGTTGTGAATTTTATTATTCAAGAAAATCTCGCTGAAATAAATACATTCATATGGAAGTTGAATCACTATGTATTTTCTCAAGTTAATTAAAAATCTAAATAAATTTATGGAATGATGATTGAGGCTAATATACAGATATGGGTTATCAAGATTATTACTTTCCACAAACGTAGAGAACAAACATATGGACACCAAGTGGGGAAAGCGGGGAGGGTTGGGGGGGGTGAATGAATTGGGAGATTGGGATTGCCATATATACATTACTAATAAGAAAAAAAATACCAAATTGTACACTCTAAATATATGCAGTTTATTGTCTATTAACTGTATCTCAATAAAAGTTCTTAAAAAAAAAAGATTATTACTTTCATTTCCTCCAGAAAAATAATTCATTCTAACTACATTATTTTTTTAAAGTTATTTTTCATATGGATTTTTTGAGTTAATAGAGATAAAGGGAATTATTCAACAAGTTAGATAATGAATCTCTAGGCATTAATAGAAATAGAAGAATGGGGTGAGTTTCAAGATCATCTACAGATTTATTTCTTTTTTAAATGAGAATCTAAGAATTTAAGATATCTTCTAAACCAAAAGATAATTTGAATTGTCAACAAGTGTACCAATATAATTAATAACTTAATAATCAACTAAATGTATTATAGGTTCTAAAGACATCTTATTGAAGTAAGATGTGCAATATATTTATACTTACATTATCCTATCATAAAATGCAGTCATACATTTACTCAAAGTCTGTTAATTTTATGGCCTTTTAATATTCACACACAATCCACTTGTAAACTTATTTAAATCTCAGTTTCATGCTGTCATGGCCTATCTTCTAGGACTTCATTGAAAAATAGTGAGAGAGAGAACTAGTCTTATTTTAACACTATTACATGAAAATTCAGAAATGGTTTGTTACCACTTTTGAGAAAGACAGGTAAGTAGTGAGGAAAATGATTCCTTTTTTAGTTAATGAGATTCAAAAAATAACTCCTGAATCAACCACATTATTACCTCCTCTACAAAATGTTGTTTCTTAGTCTTACAGGTAGAGTTATCCACTCTAACTCATGTTTCATAAAATTTTATTTGTAATTTTATAATAAACTTTATTATTTAATATTGCATTTTTCTTTCTTTATGTTTATTTTCCCCATTTATTGTGAATTGTTAAAGTCCAGAGACTGTGGCACAACAGTATTTTTCATTTGCAAAGCTAAAACATTCTTTGACATGAAATCATCAGTAGTGGATAGAGTAAATTTCTTTAACTTGAAATAATCTCAGCAGAATAGTAATTCTCTTCAGATAATTTTAAAATTTAAATGAATTTTTTATACTATAAACATGGTATGAAACACAGTCTTCTCTCCCTTCTTCAATTACAGAGCCCAGAAAAACTGCATCATAATTATCTATTATGCCTATTTCCTCACTGAACAGGGCTGTTGTGTCTACTTACCATTTGGTTCTGAAATTCTAGAATACCATTTATCATAAATAATAAAATATCATATGACGAAGCAGTTATACAGCGTTCATATTCGTATGTGGATACTTTATTCCACTCTTGTTCTCATGCAATGTGGATGAGTGCAAAGCAGATCCTTGAAAAGTGTCCTCTGTCTTCTTGAACTTCCTTCACCATACCCCTTTTGAGAGAAAACATACTTTATTTGTCCAGTCACAATGACACACTAATTAATATATTGCAGGTGGCATTATTTAAAATAAGTAGAAAGTCAATTTCAATTTGAAGGTAGAAATATGAATGACACACATAAACATTTACTTAATTATACAACTTGGATTATACAACAAACAGAATAATTCATATTCTCTGTTAGTGGCCAAACTGTTGGTTTACCTAGTTACCTATGCTATTTAAACTGGAATTGAAGGGCTTTAGTTTATAATATACACAATTCTTACATTCTATAAATTTATAAAATGTCCTATCATCAATAATCTCAGATGATAATTCTCTCTCTAATAAAAGGTTTTCTTCATATATGATCACAAAGTGACCAAAAACACTGTTTGATAAAATGATTATACAATTTTTGTATTCAGACCAAGATCATTGGCAAATATTTTATATAATTCTATTCATTTATATATGTAAAAAGTTATAGTTATGATTTAGCCATATCAAAAATGCTTATTTTAATAAAGTCAATGAAAATTGGTCTTAAGAAATTCTTTCTTCCTAATGATGAAAGGATTGGTTGGCCATGAAATCCTTTCTTGACTCTGTAAATTGTGCAGATATGTTAGCCTTTTTTTTTTGGAAGAGAATTTTGCAAAATAAATTATAGATTGTAAGATCCGTGAAATATGTTTGGTGTTGTTTTCAACACTGCAGAGAATAATAGAAAGAATAGATGTCAAAAAAGCACAGAACTAATGTAAAAATTCAAAGCATCATTCATGAGATGAATACAGCTCAGTAAGTCTATGTTGTAGCTTGCCAATGAGCTCAGGGCTTTCATTTGTTGTTTAAAAACACATTGTAATGAAGATTTCTTTCAGCCCTATGAAAAATTCAACATTTTTATAAAAGTGGAGAAAAGAAAAGTATCCTGCTCACTTCACTTTATATATGAATTTCTTTACTTCTCTCTCCTCTCTTAGCGGGTAGCATTCAATATTCTTTTCTTTTTTGGTTAGGGTATTATGAAAATAGTGTTTCTTTTTATTTCTAGATTTCAGCAAGTAATTATCTTAAGGTATTCTTACAGTTTTTAAACATTCAAGTCAATTACAGAGCTATTTTCTTCCTTTACCTTTTACAATTTTCTAAATGTATTTAATGTCATTGTAGTTGAGAAGTACTTTCATGTCAATCTGTTTATCAGTGTCTTCACCTTTTACATTACCTGTGAAATGTCATTTAAAAATTAGTATCATGTATTATTTATAATAGCACACACATATATCAGATTGTACTTAAGTATTAAACGTTCACTGAACAGATAAAGAAGCAAGTTAAAAATGGAAGGACAACTTTTCATTGAAAATTTGTAGTTGTGTTAAAACTAAGCAAGGAAACCTTTTTATCTTCAAAATTGTAATATTTGTGTTTTGAACAAATTATTTTAAAATAATTATGTGTATTTCCATAATTTGCTCCCCAAGGAGAATATACATATGCAAAAGTGATTATTTGAGCTTTTGCACTACTTTTAATTTTCTCATCCAGAAATTAAAACTACCTTTGCTTGGAACTTTTGTGAGATAATTCATGATAAGTTATGAAATTAACACTGAGAATGATGATGGACATAATATTAAGATGACAGCACAAGCACCAGGTAAACCTGATGATTAGCTTTGCAAGTGTTTTATATATTGTTGTATTTATATATGTTGTATTTTTCAAATCTCCTGCAGGATGACTGCTATGATTTTTCCTTTTTTAGTAGAGATGTTTACCTTTTTCTATGCATCACCCATATTTATTTATTTAATGTAATAATATAATATCTAATGTTAAGTAACATTTTTTAGGACTCCTTTGTGCCAGATAAAATGTTAAACACTTGACATGGATTGTCCCAACTGATCCTCACTACTTAGAACCCTGTGTTGTAGAAATTTTAGAATATATTACTATCTCCATTTGACAGATGAGGAAGTGAGAGTTTGAGATTCTGACATGGGCAAGGTCACACAGCTATTAATTGATAACCTTCAGAACTGAAAATACCTAAACTCCACAAACGTACACCTTTCCCCATTGATAATTTGCATAACAAAAAAAGTTTGTAAAATTCTGATAAATATGAAGTAAACCAAACATCAGGACAGAGAAAGGAAGTAACACATACTTGAATTGATGTATATGATGTATGGTTTTGGCAAATTTTTTTTTCTGATTTACACTTTTATATTTGGTAATCATATTAACAGGAGAAAATAAAGATTTTTTTATTATTTTCTTGAGTTATTTCAGTACACCTTATTATGAGATAATATAAACCTTCAAGAGACTTACAGTGGAAAAAGACAGAAAAAAATACAAAACAAAACTTTGAATGCAGGTAGCTGCATGTAGAATAAAAAGGTAGAACAAGTGAATAGAGAGTAGGAGGTGCACTTTTATAAAGGATCCTCATTTGATATTTGAGTGTTTGAGCAGAGGCCCAAATAACATGAAAAGGCAAGATTTGTAGATTCTGGAGATAATCCGTCCAGGCATAGAGACCAGCACTATGAAGGCTTGGAGGGATATTCCTAATGTGATTGAGGAAATACTCAGAAGAGGGTACAGCCAGAGTCAATGAGAGGGAGGTCAGTAGAAGATAGTATCAGAGAGGAAGTTGGAAAAAGGTATGTAGGATGGGGAAGCCTTTTGATAAGGAGAGTAGTTTTTGTTTTGTTTGTTTTTAGTGAAATAGGATACCTTTGGAGGCATTTGAATCAGGAGTGACAGAATCTGTCATATTTCAATAAGATCATTTTGAGAATTAACTATTTGGGGGAAGTGTAAAAGCAGGGGAACCATTTTCATTTAGAGGACGTAGAAATAGTCCAAGTAAGAGATGAGGCTGAGTTGGGATGGAGTGGTGATAAGTATTCAGACTTTTCATATATATCAAATCGCAGATGCATTGGATAAGATATGTACAATGAGATGGATAAAGAGTAATTCCAAGACTGGTGTTGAGCCAATTTGCAAAACCCAACCCTTTAAACTCTTTTGCTCTCCTAGAATTATCTTTGATTACTATCAATACTTTCAAATTTCCAACTTTCCCTGGAGTAAAACTATATGAATAAGCAAACTTAGAATCATGTGGTTGAACTTCTAATGATATTTAGCTGTAAGATGTATAAATTTTAGTCCTTTATTAATGGACAAGCTGTTATGTAAAATTATTTATATCCTGTGAAATTTTCTTTTCGGTGAAATACTTAAAACCTCAGGAGTTTTTTGAAATTCAGTTAATTAATAACGGAAGTGCATTTTCAGAATGAGCATCTTAGTAAAGGAAATACCTGAAAAGGGCTTAAACAAGCTAAAATCCTGTCTTTGGACCAGGCTTGAAATATAATTTACTTCCTCCCTCTAGTGAGAATTATAGAATTCTGCATTTGGGTAAGCTTTCTGTCACTCTTGCAGTTTTAGAATTGCCATTTATGATGTAATTAAACACCTTTATTTGCAGAACATTTATGAGTACTATACATTGCCAGAGAGAGAGACATTTATGACCTGAAAGACCAAGGGCTTGGTCTATTTCTTTCCATAGGCTTCTCTAAGGCTGAGATCCTAGCAGTGACAACACAGTAGCAATTACCATGGACATTTTTAAATTATTGTAAAGTTATTTTGTTTTAATTCAGTGTAAAGAAAGTAAACATTTTATTGTAGTATATTTGCTATTATTAAGAGAGTGTAAATATTGAAATGACTATACTTTGTGCAACTCAAATTTGTAAAATACTTGGGCCCCAAATTCAAAACACAACCACAAATTGCAGCTTAGGAAAGACAATATAGGGGAATTTGATCTGTTGGTCCTAAATCAATGACAGACTACACATTCTTATTTCATGTACATTTCAGCTGAATTTATACTTTACATTTAACACTTTTGTCTCTTTAGTATGCTTTATAATCTTTAGTATTTAGTCTACTTTTTACATCATCTTTATATATATGTATATATGTGTGTATATATAATATATATTATATATATATATACACAGAGAGAGAGAGAGAGACAGAGGGGGGAGAGAGAGAGGGAGGGAGGTCTATACAAATTTGAATATTTTCTCCTAATTGCAGATTACTGGTTTGCTTTTGCTATATAACATCATTTTATCCTAATTATAAAACATAAGTAATTATAACATACTGTGTTTTATTTCCAATGTGAGTGAACCTTTTCAATATTTCAATACCAACAGAACAACATTTTCTCTTGGCTCTCCTGGGCTGAGATGAGCCTTCTCTCTATCCACGGCAGTTTATTTGATAGCTCATTACCAAGGAGTATGGCATCTTTGTTTCAGTGTGAGCACAGTCAACTTCTGTTAGGTTAAGGCATACTGCTAGGTTAATTCCCCTGAGACTAAGTACTTTCTTATGTTTGTTAATTATATTATATTATAGTATATATTATATTACAGACATATGATAAACAATTTATGAGCTGGCACTTATCTATGGAACCTACTTGTCCAGCGACTTCACTCTAGTGAAAATTGAACTGAGAATCATGTTTTCAACCAGAAGAAAATATCACTTAAAGAATGTAGTTAGACAGTTTGCCACATTTATACTGTCACAGATATCACATCCTTTGAAATAATTTAACTTAGACAGTTTGCCACATTTATACTGTCATACATATCACATCCTTTGAGATAATTTAACTTATCGAAGACAGCTGGTGTGGTCCACTGGTATGTACTTCAGTACCCATTGTTCTGAGAGATCAGCGTGGCTAAGACAATGATCTGGAATTGGCAGTGAGGAGTTAGGAATGTAGCTGTCTCATCGAAAGCCCAATTTGAGTGGTGTGGAAGGAACAAAAAAGCAGCCCCTTGAGAAGCCTTCATCAAAAGCAGTGTTCTCAAGGGAGATACGTATTTCAATCAGATATATACAGAAGCTGAAAGAAATAGAGAGAAGAGGCTTACGATATAACACACTTCAACTACACTGGCAGTAAGTATTTTGGAGTTGGGAAAGGGTGCATGTGGGGTTAGATTAGGGAATGTAGAGAACTATGTAGAAATGGAAGAGATGGGTAAAGAGCGACATCCTGGGAGTTTGGGATTTCTTGTGGTCACTGGCAGAGCAAAGATGAAAGTGGTGAGGGGTTGTGTCCTGACTGTTTCTTAGGCAGATTGAAGTTGTTATAGCTGAGAGTATTTTTCTGTTTGTCACTAGGGGCATGTGTTAGCACTCTGTGGTCCCTTCTTCAGGAGGGGCAGTGTAGCAACATAAAGTTCAGGAGTCTGGTACTCATTCCTGCTGATGGTGTTTTAGAGACAGAAAAACATTTCTGGGGCCATAATGAGCTCTGCATGTTCTCACCCCCGTCTATGCCCTCAGGCACAGAAGGCAGACTTACCACGTAGAGCTCCATAATTATAATGCAGCATTATTCATTGGTGATAACATAGTAGTTTAATATTTTTAAAGTTTAATATTTTAAAAGTTTTGCTTATTTAATGGACTGGAGGACACGGGGTTGGGGGGGGCAGGGGGCGAAGGGGAATCTGGGACGAAGTGAGAGAGTAGCATAGACATATACACACTACCAACTGTAAAATAGATAACTAGTGGAAGTTGCTGTATAACAAAGGGAGATCAACTCGATGATGCGTGATGCCTTAGAGGGCCGGGACAGGGAGGGTGGGAGGGATTCGCGGGAGGGGGGGATATGGGGTTATATGTATAAATATAGCTGATTCACTTTGGTGTACCTCAAAAGCTGGTACAAGAGGGTAAAGCAATTACATTCCAATAAAGAGCTTATAAATAAATAAATAAATAAAAGTTTTGTTTATTTAAGAATGGTTATGCTCATTAGCAGAGAACTAGCATTTTATCTAGCAGACAAGTCCAAGAAAAATTAATATTTAAATAGTGGTTAGCAGATCTACAACAAAATGGTACCAGGAACCATTATTTACTCAGGATATTTTTTTCCTTCTTCTTGATCTTGTACAGTAAAAAGTTACCTAAAGAATTATATAGGTTAGGACCTGATTCAAATAAAAGGAATATAAATAAGTGTTTTGAAGGAAAGAAATGCATAGAAAACACAAGACAGTGAAATTTTTTGTACCGTGTACACAGCAATTGAGACTGAGTTTTGAATACGGTACATGAATACTACTACTCAGCCCTCTTCCTTCTTAGGTGCTGGGGTCTTTCTTCATGAAAACTAGAATCACAAGGCTTGTTTTTAATCACAGGCAAGTTCAAGAGTTCAAGACGATTCCACACTACCTTTGCTAGATAACACCTAACCCGTTTGAAAAGGTAAGATTTAATGGATGTTTACTACTTCAGTCATAAAATTAGCCTTTCTTACTATTCTAATCATGAAGTGAAATAAAATGGTAGAAAGAGAAATAAAATATATATATACACATATATATGTATATGTATATATGTGTGTATATGTATACACACACACACACAAATTAAACTCCTTTCTTTTGATAAAAGCACAAAAGCAGTTCAAGTCTCCTGGTCTGTAAATGTGAGGAACGAAGAATAAGATATAACCCCCCCAAAGGTGAATGGTCACTAGAAGGAGGGAGAAATATACCGAGAAAATTTCAGTTTAACCTAAATGACAACGGCTTATAATTCTAACAGTTTATATAAACAGTCTGGAAAACTTCCTTTGCTTTCTCAAAGAATCTCTGAAAAAGTTAATGTTAAAGGTAGGGTTAGAGTTATGGTTTACTGCATTTCAATTTCAATCCAGTTATCTTTCCCTTATACAATGTTGTCTGTAGCTGGTGGGATGTTACAATTAATATAACTAATAAACTTTAAGTAAGTGTTTGTTATGTGCAGGCACTTCACATGGATAATCTAATTTAATTTAATCACTACTTCAACCCAATTTGATTAGGATTGCACAGCCAGTAAACTGAAGAGCTGCAATACTGTCCTAGGGACTCTTGCTCCATGAGCTGCTTTGCACCAGTTTCTCCCATTTTTAGATCATCAGGGTCAGAACGAGGACAGTGAGTGTGGCAGACCAGACAGCTCTGACCTGATGCAAACTGTGTCTACTTCTCATTTTATGAGGTTGCCCTACTTTATAAACATAATATGTTTCAAAGTAGGTTGAATTATCTGACCATAGCGTTCTGTGGAATATTTCAGCTGCATAAACATGATATAATGCATAAAATGAAAGCAATTCAAAGTGAGTTTGTCCAAGATTCGTCCTTGAAAGCATGCTGTGTGGGTTTGAGAGCTGAAAAATAATTGAACTTATCTGAAAACTGATAATGGTTGAACTACACATCTGAAATTTTCTGTAAGCCTGGGGTCAAGCATAATGTTCACAATTACATAAAAATACCTTTCATAATTTAAAAATCATTGAAGGACCTATATATTGTGACAATCTCAATCAAAGTAAGCTCACTGGTGATGTGCTTTTTAACATAACATTGAGTGGACCCTGGGGACACCCAGGACACCAATCTAAGGGATTCCTGGAACAGGCAGATCATGTTAGATTTGGAGGGTGCTCAGCAGGGCAGTCATTTTCAAAGCACAATCAAGTAGAAATGAATTGAGTGTAATCCCTGGGCTGCATATATTCCGGGTCAGCCACTACTAGTTTAACAGCCTTTTACATAAAGGAATTTTAAAAAGTTACCCCCTCTGGTTAGCTCATTAAAAAAGTATCTCTTGCACATTAACTTTATGAGGGGCAAGAAACCAGAATGTAAATGGAATGTGAAGGGAGGGGAATTAATCTATGTCTTCAATTAAACAACTACTTGAAATCTAGTTTTAAATGTATTTTGTGGTTTAATCTGAATTTCAGTACATTTGTTTTTCTTTTTAAGGAAAAAGAGTCCACCAACATGAGAAAGAAAACTGCCAAGAAAATCTGTTTCCATACCATATAAATCCTTACTCAAAAGCTTCTCTTGTTTAGTTTTTCCAAGATTTCCTTCTTCCCATATCTTCTTTGTCCAGTAGGAAGAGTTTTCTCTTCAGTGACTATACCCTTGTTTTTCTTTTTTCCTTCTGCTTAGACATCAATAATGTGTTATAACCAACAAAGCAGTCCATAGTCCTATGGTCTGTAAGCCATTTGCTTAATATTATTATTTCACCAAGAAAGCCAATCTATATCATTGTTTGCATTTTACTTTCTTCAGTGGCACAGGAAATTTGGAGAAATAAATTGTTCTTATACTCAAACAACTTTCAATCAAGTTGGGGAAACAGAGCATGAACATATGTTCTAGTGGCATATTATTATTGATCTATGTTATTTTGAAAAGCCTAATATTTTAAAATCTTTTTTAAAAAAGTTTTACACTACATGAGAGTTAAAGGCAAAAAAATGATATTAGAAATCAGAGAAAACTAAGTCCCTTTGAAATAAAACAGGAAGTAGATAACATATGCTAGTAGAGTATATTCTTTCTTTCTTTCTTTCATTTACCAAACATTTACTTTAGCATGTAACATATTACAGAATCTACTCAAGCTTCCAGAGAAATGCTTTAGGGTTAACAGGGCAGATATAGTCTCTGTCCTCATGAAATTTAAAAGTTGCTGAGATTTAGAGACATGAGAAACACACACACGTAAATTAGAGGAGAGAGAACAAGTAAAAATACAGAAAGGCAGAGGCAAATACATTATTTGGGAAAATAATAATAATAATAAAGCCATGGTGTACTTACTACCTTAGACAAATATGATCAATCTGAAATAAGATCGGAGAGAGCCAATCGGGAAAGACTCTGAAGGAAATTAAGAACATGCATATAATTGTTACTAAGGTTAATAATTACTACATATTTAACTCAAGACAGATATATATATGTATATTACTTATTAAGTGCAGTTATATATTGTTATTTTGTAAGTGGCTTTATTATTTGCTCAATGACAAATGTTCTAATGTCATGCCAAAGTAGAATGCCTGGCTGTCATCATTCTGTGAGACAAGCGATAGGGTAGTAGTGGAGACAGAATAGAGGCAGTCTCACTTAAGTGAATGTCTTATTCTTCCTGTCTTCAGCTTTCTTAATGCCTTTGTTTCTGAGTACAAACAGGTTTGGGTTAGGGTTAGGCAATTAGGATGTGTATTAGTTTGCTGTGGTTGCCATAGCAAAGTGCTGCAGACTAGGTGGCTTAAGCAACAGAAATATATTTTCTCACAATTCTGGAGGCTCCAAGTCTGAGATGAAGATGTAAGCAGGAATGCTTTCTTCTGAGGCCTCTATTTTCAGCTTGTAGCTGGCCATATTCTCCCTGTGTCTTCACATGGTATTCCCTCTGTTTGTGTGTCTGTTTTAATCTTATCTTGTAAAGACACTGGTCAAATCAGATTAGGGCCTACCAGTATGACCTCATTTTAACTTAATTACCTTTTTAAAGAACTTATCTCCAAATAAGTTATATTCTGAAGGAATGAGGTTTAGGACTTCAACATATGAATTTTGAGGGGATAAAATTCAATCCATAACAGGAAGTATTCAAAATCAGTTATTTCTATCAGGAAAACTCTATGAGGCATTTTACATATTAACTATATGTGAATAAGAAAATAAACAGGCCATTTCAAACTGATTAAATAGATCCAGAGATTTTTTTATTACATTTATTTCTTATATAACCTAAAAATAGCTATGTTCCTCATAAACTAAGTGATATCTGTAGCAACATTTAATCTGAGTGATCTGTAGCAACATTTAATCTGAGTGATCTGTGCTTGACATTAATGTCATTACTTCTCTGAAGTCTTATAGATAACAGTGAATTATGGAAACTATATACCTTAAATAAGTATTTCATAAATGAATAAACAACCTAGAATATCTGGGCCATTTGGGGCTACAAATGCTGCCTGGATTCTATTTAAACATGCAAATTAGCTTGTAAATAATTACCCATGTGCCTCCTCTTTGGGTCAGAACCCCTTTAAAATAGCAGAAAGGTAATTTATAAAGAGATAAAGATTATAAAATAATACAAATCAATAAAGATATATCAAGCAAATATTTGGAAGTCAGAAGAAAAATAAAATTGGAACATTGACTACCTGACATCAAGACTGTTTATGAAGCTAGAGAAACTAAATATTTGAATGAAAAACCCTACCATGGGTCTTACAAAAATGTTGCCAACTTTTTCCCATGCCACCCTAGATAAGTGATTCTCCGCTGGGGGTGATATTGCCCCCAAGTGATATTTGGCTGAGTCTTAGAGATATTTTGTTGATACAACAGAGGGGATATTACTGACATCCAATGGGTATACACTAAAGAGGTTACTAAAACAGCTTACAATGCACAGGACAGCCCCTCTACAACAAAAGATACCCGTTCAAAATGCCAATAGTTCTGCTGTTGAGAAATCCATGCTAGATAAATGAACTTCACAGAACTTTTAATGGCTCTTACTGCTTTACTCTTAAATATGAATTTACTGTTTGAGGGAAACTATAAGAAAGAGACAAAAGCAAGCAAATTAAAAAAAACAGTAATTCACAGAGAACATGACAACTTTGGGTGTTAATATCTTAATGGGGGTAGGAGTGATTAGAAGTGCCCAGCTTGCCTACCAATATCAAACTAACTGAGAAATAACTGAGAGCTGGCAAATAGATGATTAAAGTGTCATCTTTGTTACTGATGGACAAAACTCTTCCTGGGCACTTCAACTTAGATCTATAGGTAAGTGTGCTTCTTTATACAAGATCTCAGAATTATCCAAATATGGTACTAAATATCAGTGCTGTACCCTGCTCCTCATCTCTGCCTCTAAGGGACAGAGCTTGTGCCTGAAACATGCCAATGTCAGCTTGATTCCAAGAGGCAAAAAAAGGAAGGCACAGAGTAATGCATGGTCATTTTTTCTCCTGAAATTTACAGTTTGGTTTCAAAATTCACCTGTGCTGGCTTACATTGTAGTTAGGGGGCTGAGAGAGATCAGGTGTTTTATGATAAAGGTTTCCTAACACTCAGAAGAAATCATCAAGAGAGGTGAAGAAACATTCTCCCAGACAAAGAAACCAGAAGAAAACATTTTTAAAAATGTAATATACTGTAGAGAAATTAGAAGGTCTTGGTATTTATATTAAAAAATAACATAACATTAAAAGAAACGCCTGAGAATAAAAGTTATTAACAATTAAAAAATATAATACATGAAATAAAAATAATCATTGGAAGCCTTAAAAAATAGAGTTAAAGAAATGCCACGTGAAGGAAAAAAAACAACATATAGAAAATAAAAGCTTTAAGAAGAATGGGAGATGAATTCAGGGAACTTAACAGGCAATTGTTACCTGTACCAGAAATGGAACACAGAGAAACCTGCTGCTGAGCATGGAAATAAAGAGATAACAACTCTGTGAATAGCATGTGTCTCCAAGTAAAAGGCTGCCCAAATGAGGACAAGAAGCAAAAATCAACCAATTGTAAAACACTAATTAGAAATTTCAGAATCTCAGGAAAAAAAGAGTGGATTATACTGTGTATTCAAATTGAGCACTGTTATTACATATATAGAGAGAGAGATAAATACAGATATAAATATAGATATAGATATATAGATATAGATATTACATATATATGGAGACTAAGGAAGTGCAGAAGTACCTAATCCTGAACTACCATAATATTAAGTCAAAACAATATACATCTAAACTTGAAAAATCAAGTAATAGTAATATGGAGGCAGAGCCCAGATAAAGAGTTCAAAGGGTTAAAACAGATTCTGGGAACCCACGTTAGAGGTTGCATAAAGTTGAGGAAGAAGACTTCTGGGGTTCTTGTTGTAAGTCTTCATGAATATGCTATGAGAAAAAACATATATATAGATTACTTTTTTAAATTACAAAATATTTATCTTTGTTTTTTTAGTTGATTATATACAGGTTATATAAATCCTTCTGATTCATGAAGTGGAGACACACTGTGGTCTGTACCTACTGAAATCCTAAACAGCGTCATTAAGTATACTAGTACATAGTAAATTTTTTATATACTAGGAATAGTTATATATTATTCTTAATTCAAAATTTGGAGTGTATACCTCAATGGTTCATAGCCTTTTTTCATCAACTATATGTTGAAAACTTTTCCATGTCACAAATTATCATTGCACAGCATACATTTTAATTCCTGAGTACTTGTTCATAATTTGGATATATCAGTCTTTGTGTATATCATTTACTCATTTGGGGAAATATCTGGGAAATAGTGTTATAACTACTTATTACATAATTAATGTATAATTGACCTTTTAATAGCTCACATCCTTCACTGTGTTCAGTTTTCTTTTAACAAAATGTGTGAAGAATAGTCTTTTTTAAACTCTTGTGTACATCCCTAATAATTTTTAGTCTAATTAGTAGAAGTCAAATTTCAAGGTAAGAGACAAAATATATTTTACACTTTAAAAATTATTATAGAATCACCCTTCAGAATATTATTTCCCATTTTCAAGATACCAGTGATTTGAGAGAGTTTCGTAACAAATCATGTTATATGGAAAGACAAAATTCTTGGAATAGCTAATACAACATTGAGGAAGAAAAATAAAATTGTAGAATTGACACTACCTTACAGCAAGACTTACTATGAAGCTACAGTAATCAAGACAGTGTGGTATTGGCGAAATAATAAATAGAGCAATAAAACAGATTTGAGAGCCCAGACATAGATTCATATAAGTATAGTCAAATGCTCTTTGACAATGAAGAAAAATAAATGTGATGGTAAAATTATACTCTTTTCAACAAATGCTTCTGGAATATTGGATATCCATATGCAAAGTAAATAAATAAATAAATCTAAGAGGAAGTGGCCAAGATGGCAGAGTAGGAAGACTCTGAGCTTCACCTCCACTCACAGGCCAAAATTACAACTATTTATAAAGCAACTATCTATAAGAACAACTTGAATACTACCAGAAAAGATTTTCTATGGCTAAAGATATAAAGAAGGAACCAAGAGACAAGTAGGAGGGGCACAGATGCAAAATAGTCAAGACCCACACACTCAGGGTGGCAACCCACAAACAGGAGGGGAATCACAATTACAGAGGTTCTCTCTAAGGAGTGAGGTGATCTGATCCCCACATTGGACTCCTCAGTCCAGGAGTCCTGCACCAGAAAGATGCACCCCAGAACATCTAGATTGAAGGCCACTGGGGCTTGCATATGGGAGCCAGAGGTCTGGAGAGCCTCCCATAGAGGCAAGAGGCAAGTGGAACTCCCATGGGGGAAATACATGCTGGTGGCAATGATTTTAGGGAGTGTGTTTTACCACAAGGACAAGGGTGCTGGCAAGTGCCATTTTGGAGTCCTCCCTCTAACCTATTAGTGCCCAGCACTTAGGCATCAACCAGCACGCTGGCACCAGTCCCAGGATCCCTCAGGCCATGCAGGCAACCACCCTTGAACCTAGACCAGTGGGCCAGCAGCAATCATACAAGGCAAGCCTGGTAGCCAACCAGGCTAGTGGCTATTCCCACATATAAGTGCACCAGAGTAGTCAGCCCTGCCACAACAGAAAGGCCCACGCAGCCTACATAGGGAGAGCCTCTAGAGCATACAGCTCTGATGACCAGAGGGGCATGCTGCTGGGCCCCCATAGGACGTCTTCTAGACAAGACCACCTCTCCAAGATTGGGAAACATAACCAACCTACCTAACACATAGAACTGAACAAAGCTGAGGAATGCAATAACTGAAATAAAAACAAGCCACAGTAAATTTGAGAAAATTGAAATCACATCAAGTATCTTTTATGACCACAATGCTATGAGACTAGAAATTAACTACAAGGGAAAAACTGCAAAAAACAAAAATACGTAGAAGCTAAACAATATGCTACTAAACAAACAGTGAATCACTGAAGAAATAAAAGAAGACATCAAAAAATACCTGGAAGCAAAGGAAAATGAAAACACAATGATCCAAAATTTTGGAGATGCAGCAAAAGCAGTTCTAAAAGGGAAGTTTATAGAGATAGAAGCTTACCGCAGGAAACAAGTAAAAAAACTCAAACAATGTAATCTTATACCTAAAAAAGAAGAATAAAGAGAGCCCAAAAGTTAGTAGAAGGAAACAAATAACAAAGATCAAACAGAAATAAATACGGACTTCCCTGGTGGCACAGTGGTAAGGAACCGCCTGCCAATTCAGGGGACATGGGTTTGAACCCTGGTCCAGAAAGATCCCACATGCTGCAGAACTAAGCCCATGTGCCACAGCTACTGAAGCCCATGCACCTAGAGCCTATGCTCTGCAACAAGAGAAGCCACCTCACTGAGAAGCCTGTGCACTATAAGGAAGAGTAGCCTGCGCTCACCACAACTAGAGAAAGCCCACACACAGCAACAAAGACACAATGCAGCCAAACAAAACAAAATAAAAAAACAAAAACCAGAAATGAATGAAATAGAAGCAAAAAAAAAAAAAAATAGAAAAGATCAGTGAAACTAAGATCTGATTCTTTGAAAAGATAAAGAATTGGTAAACTTTCAGCTGGCTCATCAAAGGAAAAAAGAGAGAGGACCCAAATGAATGCAGAAATGAAATGAAAGCAGAGAAGTTACAACCAACACCACAGAAATACAAGGATCATCAGAGATTTCTATGAGCAATCATATGCTGATAAAATGGACAACCTTGAAAAATGGATAAATTCCTAGAAACATACAATATCTCAAGACTGAATTAGGAAGAAATAGAAAATGTGAACTGATCAATTACCAGTAATAAAGTTGAATCAGTAATTTAAAAACTCAACAAAAGTTCAGGACCAGACAGCTTCACAGGTGACTTCTAACAAACATTTAAAGAAGAGTTACTACCAATCCTTCTCAAAATATTCTAAAATATTGTAGAGGAAGGAATGCTCCCCAAATAATTTTTGGGAGGCCAGCACACCCTGATACCCAAAAGAGATAAAGACACCACAAAAAAAGAAAATTACAGGCCAATATCACTGATGAACATAGACACAAAAATTCTCAACAGATTTTAGCAAACCAAATTCAACAATATGTTAAAAGTATAATACACCATGATCCCAAGTGGGATTTATCCAAGGGATGCAAGGATATCCACAAATCAATTGTGATATGCCATATTAACAAAATGAACAATAAAAATCATATGGTCATCATTGCAATAGATGCAGAAAAAACTTTCAATAAAATTCAACATCTATTTATGTTAAAAACTCTCAACAAAGTGGGTGTAGAGGGGAATATACCTGTCTTGCCAAAAGCCTTACTTTCGGTTTCAAGGTTTGTTGGATCTGCTGGCAAAATAACCACTCTACACTCAGTTAAAAAGGTATTTAGAGAGAGTTTATTGAATTAACAAAGATTACAGTATACTAAGATAAGAATAGTATAACTAAGAAAAAACAGTAAAGACAGAGGTTTATACATTATTGAATTGGAGCACCTACATCCAGATCCAAGCAGCGCTGGGAAGTCTGAAGTGACAGCAATCTGGAGCTCCAATGGAATAATCCCAAGCAGTGCGTCCACTACATGGGTGAGACTTCAGATTAATGCCTGGGGGCTTCTGTTTATAATTCCAGGTCACAAACTGATATCATCCTTTTGCGCACAAAAAAGAAGTTCTGGATGCACTTTAACAATGTTGTTGGTTTCACCATGTGAGTCACAAGATTTCCAGACCCCAGGGGACTGGCCTGGTCTCCAGGGCTCAAGAAATTCCAAGCTTGACTTGCTAGCAGCAACTGTTAGGTGTGTAAGCAGATGCACAGTCCAGTCCAGGTCATGGAAGCAACCTAAATGTCCATCAACAGATGAATGGATAAAGAAGATGTGGTACATACATACAATGGAATATTACTCAGCTGTAAAAAGGAGCAAAATTGGGACATTTGTAGAGACATGGATGGACCTAGAGACTGTCATACAGAGTAAAGTGAGTCAGAAAGAGAAAAACAAATATCATATATTAACACATATATGTGGAATATAGAAAAATGGTACAAATCAACTGGTTTGCAACATAGAAATAGAGACACAGATGTGGAGAACAAACATATGGACACCAAGTGGGGAAAGTGGGGGAGGGGGTGTGAATTAGGAGATTGGGATTGTCATATATACATTCCTAATAAGAAAAAATATATCAAATTGTACACTTTGGATATATGCAATTTATTGTATGTCAACTATATGTCAATAAAAGTTCTTAAAGAAAAAAAAAAAAAAAAAAGAATGGTCATGTTAGAACATAATGAGAAAACAGCTTGTGTGCAAATCAGGAAAAGGGCCCTCACCAGATACTGAATCTGTCGGCACCTCGATCTTGGACTGCCCAGCCTCCAGAGCTCTGAGAAATGAATATCTGTTGCTTAAGCCAGAAAAAAAAAAAAAAGGCTATACTACCTATAGCAATTACAGATTTAATGAAATTTCTATTGAAATATCAAAGGCATTTTTCACAGGACTAGAATAGACAATTTTTAATTTTTATGGAAACAAAAGACCCTGAATAATCAAAGCAATATATGTATCATGCTCCCTGATTTCAAACTATACTACAGTATAGCAAAAGGATAATCAAAGCTACAGTAATCAAAACAGACACATAGATCAATGGAATAGAGTAGAGAGCCCAGAAATGGACCAACATGAATCTACTGCAATGGTGGCAAGAATATGAAACGTGGAAAAAGTCTCTTCAAAAAATAGTGTTGTGAAAACTGAGTAGCTACATGAAAAAAAAAATCAAACTGTACTACTTTCTCATACCATATATAAAAATAAACACAAATTGGATTAAAGACTTAAATGTAAGACCTGAAATTATGAGTCCTAGAAGAAAACATAGGCAGTATGCTCTTTGACCTTAGTCTTAGCAATATTTTTGGGGTCTGTTTCTTCAGGCAAGGGAAACAAAAGCAAAAATAAACAAATAGGACTACCTCAAACTAAAAAGCTTTTGCACAGCAAAGAAAACTGTCAATAAAACAAAAAGACAGCCTACTGAATGGGACAAGATATTTGTAAATGAGGTATCTGATAAGGAGTTAAAATCCAAAATATAAATACCTCATACAACTCCACATCAAGAAAACAAAAAACCCAATTAAAACTGGGCAGAGGACACGAATAGGCATTTTTCCAAAGAAGACATACAGGTGGCCAGTAGACACATGAAAAGACACCCAGCATCACTAATCATCAGGGAATTACAAATCAAAACTACGAGATATCATCTCACACCTGTCAAAATGGGTATCATCAAAAAGACAACAAATAACAAGTGTTGGCAAGAATGTGGAAGAAAGGAAACCCTTTTGCACAGTTGGTAGGAGTGTGAATTGGTGCAGCCACTATTGAAAACAGTATGGAAACAATTTTCAAAAATTTAGAAATAGAATGACCATGTGAACTAAAATTCCACTTCTGGGTATTTTTCCAAAGAAAACAAACACTGATTTGAAAAGATATATGCACCCTTAAGTTAACTGAGGCATTATCTACGATAGCCAACCCAAGTGCCTACCCATAGATAAATGGATAAAGAAGATGTGGAGGCGGATGTGTGTGTGTATGTATATATATAAAATGGAATATTACTCAGCCACTTGGGACAACATGGATGAACCTAAAGAGTATTATGCTTAGTGAAATGAATCAGACAGAAAAAGGCAAGTGCTGCATGATTTCACCAATACGTGGAATCTGAAAAACAAAACAAAACAACAACGTGAAACAGAAACAGAGTCATAGATACAGAGAACAAACTGATGGCTGCCAAAGGTGAGGGGGAGTGGGAGAGTGAGTGAAGGTTAAGATATACAAACTTCCAGTTACAAAATAAGTAAATCACAAGGAAGTAATGTACATCATAAGAAAAATAGTCAATAATATTATAATAATTTTGTATGGTGACAGATGGTAACTAAACTTATCATAGTGATTATTGTGTAATATATAAAAATATCAGATTATTGTGTTCTATCCTGGGGCCTAATATAATACTAAGTCAATTATACTTCAATTAAAAAATCTGGGTACAAACCATATATATCACAACAATTAATTCAAGGCAGATCATAGATCTATATGTAAAACATGAAACTATTAAACTTTGAAAAGATAACACAAGAGAATATCTAGGTGACCTTGAGTTTAGTGGCGACTTTTCAGAAACCACATCAAAAGCACAATCCATAAAAGAAATAACTGATAAGTCAGATTTCATTAAAATTAAAATCTTTTGCTCTGTGTAAGATACTCTTCAGGGAATGAAAAAAAAACATAGACTGGGAGAATATGTTTGCATAACATATTTCTGATAAAGGACTTGCATCCAAAATATACAAAGAACTCTTAAAAATTCAGTAATAATAATTTTTAAAAGCTATTAGTAAATGAGCAAAATATCTGAAATGACCCCTCATCATAGAAGACCTATATATGACAGATAAGCGTTTGAAAAGATGTTCAACATCATATGTCACCAAGGAAATGCAAATTAAAACCAATGAGAAATCACTACACACTGATTAAATGGTTGAAACCTAAAACACTGACACCACCATATCCTGGAGAGAACTGTGGAACAACAGGAACTCTAATTCATTGTTGGTAGAAATGAAAAATTTTACAGCCATTTTGGAAAATAGTTTGGCAGGTTCCTGGAAAAGCTAAATGTAGTCTTAACTTAAAAACCCCAAAATCATACTCCTAGAGAATTTACCCAAATGAGTTGATAACTTAAGTACACACAAAAACCTGCAACTACTGTTTACATGTGGTTTATTCATAATAATCAAGACATGGAAGCAACCAAGATGTTCTTCAACAGGTAAATTGATAAACTGTGGTATATCTGCACAATTTAATGTGATTAAGAGAAATAAAGAAGTATGTTATCACACCCTGAAAAGACATGGAGGAACCTTAAATATATATTGCTAAGTAAAAGGAGCCATTGTGAAAGAGCTACATACTGTATGATTCCACTTTATGACATTCTGTAAAGGGCAAAACCATAGCATGTAAAAGAGCAGGATTTTCCAGGGGTTCAAGAGGAGGAAGGGAGGGATAAGCGCATGGAGCACAGGGGATTTTAGGGCATTGAAGCTATTCCGTATGACACTGTGATGGTGGATACAAGACATCATGCATTTGTCAGAACCATAGAATATGTAACACAAAGAGTAGATCCTTACATAAACTATGGACTTTAGCTAATAATGATGGATGGGTATTGGTACATCACTTGTACCAAATTCACCACAATTATGCAAGATTTTAATAACAGGAGAAACTGTGTGAGGAAAGTGGAGGTATATGGGAACATTCTGCTCAATTTTTCTATAAAACTTAAAACTTCTCTAAAACTAAACTATATTAAATTTTTAAATGCATTGTTTAATCTTTTCATCTGTGGGATTTTTCTTATTATAAAGTACTATATATACATGAAAATACATAGTAAATTGCTTACTGAAAATAAGTTATTTTAAAAGATTTGGGAATCATTACTTTGCAATGGTTTTGCTTTTGAATGTTCTTATAAAGATTTTAAAATATTTTTCTTCATGTATTTCTTCCATTAAGGCATTAACAATAGTAAGAAATTTGTTGTAACACCTTGGAGTTTTCCTCATTCATGCATTTGTGTGTGTGTATGTGTTTGTGTGTACACATGTGCTAGTACTCTTCTAATTTAAATAAACCCAACACCTATTAAATACTGCTTATTTCAAGCAGAATTAAATACTTTTTCATTCAAAGTAGATTTCATTTAACAAAAGTTGGAGTAAAATATTACACACTAATATTAGTTATGGTAATCACTCACAAATTTTATGGTTTTTAAATATATGAAGTATTAACTGTGTAAGAGGAACTATAGTTGATCAAAGGAAGCTCACATGTAAAAACAAAATATGGGGTTACCAAAGCCATATCTGACTTGTTGACTCCCTCTGTATCCAGATGACACTATTCTAGTATGTAAATAACAAGTATTCACTGACCTTCAATTAAACTTTAGAACAAATGTGGTGGTAAAAATCTGTTGTTATTGCCAAAAATTATAAGCCATTTAAAAAGCAGTTAGTCATTGTTTTCCTGATGTGAATTTTGTGATGTTAAAAACAAACAAACAAAAAACCTATCTACACTCTTCCTTCTGGTTTACAGTATTATTGTACATGACATCATCTTTCCTAGATTTTCTCTTTTCCTAAAAGTCATGGAGAAAGTTAGGTAAAATAAAACATTCCCCTACAATAAGTGTAAATACTGGGTAGAATGCCAAACTTCCATTTAACTCTTATTTAAGTTGTATCCTTGGCAACAACAAAGGGTTTTAATCCATCTGCATTTTAATTTCATTTTTAAGACAGTTCTCTTTGGGATAACTAACCTCCAGGGAGAACATTATATGAATTCCTTGGTGGCTCTAAACTATACCATGTTCTCATTATGACACTTTAAGTATGCCCAAGCAATTGCCTGAGTTCCACAGAAAAGAGACAATTTCACAATAGCTCATAAAAATGCTCAGTTTAGGTTTGTATCATTCTGGTTGGAAAATTGTGAGACATGGCAAATAAATTATCTGCATTGGTTTCTGAGATATTTGATCCTAGGTTAAGTTTAACTCAAGTTCAGTGCTCTTTCCTTGTATCAAATAAACCTTAAATCAGGTATAAGAGTCACTGACAGAAGGAATAATGTTTTGCTGCCAAATTCAGTGTCTGGATGGGCTCAAATTCCTTGGAGCAAAGCTAAGCTCGATGGCAATGTTTTTTTTGATAATATTTGATAGCTTGTATTTTGTAATTCATTAAATTGAACATTCAGAGACCAGCTATTTAAGAAAAGAAACTTCCTACTTGGCAAAGACTGCAGGGCTTACATGTTTTATTGTTTTTGAGCAAGTTGACAGTTTTGAGATTGCTTATTTAAGTCAGCAATGCAGGGAATTAGGCATCTGGAGCCAATGGGTTGAAAGTTTCTACCTGATACCATCTCTTAAAGAGTAATTTTAAAGCTGAATTTGAAACAAAAGTATCTGTCCTGGACAAAATTCAAGATGAGAGGATATTTTATAAAGCAGTTTAATTTATAAGCAAAGGTTATTAAACAGTGTGGTCTTCAAATTTTATAAAATGTCTTCTGGATGTTTCAACAATATATGTCCTTAAATCTGTGAAGTTAGGGTACATATGAAATGGAATATATCATTTCCTCCCTTTCACTTCCAGGACAATTGTGGTGATGCTAATATTTGTTATTAAACATGAGCACTTTGTTGCACCTAGAGGGTTATCACTAATACTTTCCATAAATAAACTTTTGCAGCTGTGGAAATGAAATTTGAGTTGGCATCTATATCCATACCCAATATAGAATGGCACATTAATAGGAAATTGTGTTCAGAATCTTCTATATAAGTAATTTAGGAGAGCTGCTTTTACACTAGACATATGGTTAGCTTATCTTTTTTTTTTTATTGTGTGTAAGATCAAGTAAGTTACCTTCTCTTAATTTTGTAACAATACAGCCTATAGGCACACTCCACCTGCAGGAAAAGTCTAAAAGAACTTTCAACCCATTCCTTCCTCCATGGCTTAATAAAACCTGCTTTTCTTTTCTTCTTGGAATTCAAAGTCAAGACATCTGTCAGAATAGATCAGAGAGGCTGTGCATAAAGAAAATAAATCTTGGTTCCCCAAGAAGAATGTTACTATATGGGATGAGATTGCCTGAATTAATACTCCTGGCTCAAGGCAGGAACCTAAGCGTTCATTGGGTTGCATATTTTCCGCACAGAGTTCAACTCAAAGTCCCTCTGGAGCCTGATTCCAGCAGGTAATATGCTTTTAAGAAGTACTTAGCATGTTACTGTTAAGTAATGAGTGTGAACTTGCAGTCCTAGTATGGGGCACCCGTGTCACCATGGTTGGACAGGATCAATAACAGCATTGCTACATCTGTGCATGTGTTCATGGTTCCATGTAGATTTGTCTTTAATAGAAATGTGTTGTGGTAGCAACACACATAAAACTGTTCAGATTTCTGAATTTGGAAGGATCTGATGGGAAGTAAGGTCCAAATGATGTCAAGAATAAAAGTATTAGATGACCTACTGTGGAGGCAATTATACCTGGAAATTATTCATATTGATTTACATTTTACAATTAAATAGATAAAGATGTCAAGCATTTTTTAAAAAGCTGAAACCAATATCTAAGTATAATTTCCTATTGTTAAAGTAGCCATATTTATTATATTTCCGAGTAGAATCAATGCAATTTTGTTTATTTTTATATAACTAAAAAATAAGAAAATATCTGTCCTATATCAATACATCTTTTGTTAATTCTGTACAAAACTATAACGTAATCACAGAACTGACCATTTCCAGCATAGTAAAGCAAAGTAGAGGAATCCTAATTAGAGTGTCCTTTTATGACCAAACATTACATGATTATATGTGCTTTAATTCATTTTCACATTTTTTTTGCAGTGTTAATATTTCCATATTAAGGAATTCTAATATTACTCATTACCAAACTGCCATATGTTCTCCTCAAGAGATAAAAGTTCTTCTTCCCAGTATTTGTAATTTGATCAAGTGAGCAAGTGGTTAATTGTCAAGTGAGCAGAGTCAAAATTTGAAACCATTTACAATACTAATATTTCACAAATATCAGGAATTTGTACTACACCTTATCAGTGCTTATGTAAGTTTGATATAACTCTTTGGTAAGTCTTCTGGTCTCAGGAGGATATAGATTGATGATATTTGGTGCTAAGTTCCAAGCTCAGCACTTACAAGATATTTCTTAAATCTTTCTTATACCTCTGTTGAGTCAATTGTCAAAAACAAATCTGTCCTTAGAGTAATTGAAAACTACTCTAGATTGTCATTGAATGATATACAGCAATACACTTTGATTATAGTAACAGACATTTTTATATTTTACTATCACATTGAACTGTGAAAATAAATGATTTGTCAGCTATTGACAAGCAGATAATTGGTGTAGTTTGCTCAACTAAAATTATGTCTGTTTTTTAGATCTCCTGCAAGGTTTAAAGTATTAATACCATAAGTCATATTTCAGTGGAAAGTTGATAGCCTTACAAGGTCTTCTAAATTCTGGTCAAATATTTGTTTTGTTTCACTGCTATATGTTGTTCATTAAAAGCAAAAAATCACACATCTTAGCAGTATTTGCCAGGATAACATAATCTGTTCCACCAATGGCTTAAGAATCATTTAAGTACATTGTGTATTTAATTATTTTGGCTTCAAACATTTAGATAGTAGTCTGAAATCATAATATAAATAAAACCAACTGCATTGGAGTTGGAAAGCTTTCACTGTTTCAAGTGAACACGTTTGGGTTCTTCAGAAAGAACATCAGTTCTACATCAGTAGAAAGGACACTAGTGAAACCAGGCTCCAAAGATACTATAATGTTGCTAATACTATAAAATACAAATATATTATAGTAACATAAAATTCATTTTTAAATTCTGCAAGCTATTGAGAATTTCTAAATTTCTACAGGTTAGTCCAAAAGAATGACAACCCTAGTTGTCAGGAGAAATCTGAACACTGGATAATTCTAGTTGTTGCAAATTTTGACAACGAATTCCAAATAAGATTTCAAAAAATGTAATTTTTATTTCATATGTACATATGATACATACATATACATATGTGTATATATATATAATATATGTATAGGTATAAAAAATCTATAATGCACATATAAACATACATATACACTAATGTTGTACTGAACCAGAATACATGAGAGAATGTTAAGGCCTTTATTTGGTATGTTTATGTCTTTCAAAATCACAACTTGATCTTTCAAAATGATATGAAGTAGAAAATATCAGCTTGAATACAACAAAAGAGTATAGAAAATATATTTTATGCTAACACTTTTCTTCAGTCACAAGGACTGCAAATAACCTGTTTTGAAAAGCTACTCAAAGCTGAGATAGTGAATGAAAAAAAGAATATTGAAAACTATTGGCGGGGACTTCCCTGGTGGCACACTGGCTAAGAATCTGCCTGCCAAAGCAGGGGACACAGGTTCGATCCCTGGTCCGGAAAGATCCCACATGCCACAGAGCAACAAAGCCTGTGCACCACAACTACTGAGCCTGTGCTCTAGATCCCATGAGCCTAGAGCCCGGGCTCCGCAACAAGAGAAGCCACTGCAATGAGAAACCTGCGCACCACAAAGAAGAGTAGTCCCCACTCGCCACAACTAGAGAAAGCCTATGTGCAGCAACGAGACCCAACAGAGCCAAAAATAAAATTAAATAAATTAAAAAAAATTTTGTCAATAATCACATAGAGTTTTTTAAAAAAGAAAACTATTGCTGATTATTATTGAAAAGTGATTTCATTTTGAGTAAATTTGTTGTATCAAGATTACAGGTATACCTTGGAGATACTGTGTATTCTGTTCCAGACCACCCCAATGAAGTGAGTTTCATGATAAAGTAAGTCACATAATTTTTTTTGTTTCCCAGTTCATATAAGTTATGTTTACACTATGCTGTAGTCTATTAAGTGTGCAATAGCATTATACCAAAAATATGCACATACCTTAATTAAAAAATAATGCTGTTGGGAAAATGACACCAATAGCCTTGTTCCACACAGGGTTGACACAAACCTTCAACTTATAAAAAAAATGCAATAAATGCAAACTGCAATAAATCAAAGTTCAATAAAATGAAGTATGCTTGTATTGGAAATGTCTATCCCAGTACAGATTGCCAGTTCGCATTTATTTCCAAGATGAGCATACGAAGTATCAGTAGACATATCTATGTTCATATAGAGTTACATGTAGTCATAGTTATAACTAGTAACATGTAACTACATATACAAAAATAGTTTGAATGCATTTAGGAATTACTGTATGATTAAAATTGGTAAAAATCAGAATAGAGAATTTAAGTGGTTTGCTAAAAATAAAAGTCTCAGTCTATATTTGATTATTGAATTGAAACAAATAACTTGATAAAAAAGTTTATTTAAATTATCATTTAATTGGATATAAATTTTTTATAAAACCCAAGCTATTGTCGTTGTTTGCAAGAGATGCCCCAAATCTGCATTGGCTGTTGTATACTCTGTATTTTTTGAACAAGGTTAGTTCTGTTCTTTTTATTCTGATTATGTAAAGAAAAATTTTAATTTATAAAGTAGAGTTTGCTTTTGTCTAATTGCAGATTTTTGAGTCAGTTAACTAAACTATTATTGTTGGGGCCAAGAAATTCTTAATTTTGTTGCAGGTATTTTATTTTTAAAATTCCAAGTTATCATGAGAAAGCATAGTACAAGAGTATTAATCAAATTACCAGGATTTATGTGACTGAGATGTTAAAAGATGTTCTAAATGTTGGTGTGGAGTCGTTTACAAGCTGTTTTTATTTTACAAAATATAGCATTCCCTTATTCAAAATTATAGAATCTGTCATATATCTCTGTAAGTCTGCTTTTAGTTTTTGTCTTTATATTATAATATCTAAAACTATGTTGAGAGTGTTAACCATATGTCAGAAAAAAAATACCCTAACATTAAACAAAAACTACATTTATATATGAAGATGTGTGAACAAAAAGGCAATACCTAGACTCTAAAAATTTCAGTGCAAGTCATCTTAAAAGTCAATGTGAAAATGATAATTGCTCTGTGACTCTTTTTGTTTTGTCTTGTTTTAGTTGTTAAAACACTAAAAACTCTGTAACTGCTGGTCAAATATATAGAGAATTAAAAAACAAAAACAAAAAAACCAGTACAGCTAATAGATATTTAGGACATTGTAATGTTAAACATTAGAAACACTGAGTCTTAGAGTGTTATTTTTTCCCTGTTTTTTAAAAAAATTTATCAAGTTTGAAAAATGCTCTCCTTTTCTCACCACATGATTTATGAAACACAGTGAGCATCTTTCTATGCTTTGATGAATTATAACTCCTTAAGTTTGGATAAATTTCCAACATTTTATCTTTACAGTTTTAAATGTCATGAAATATCAATATTTCTCAATTTCTTTAATGGGAAGTTTTTGCCAGTGTCACTTCCTCTGGGACATCCTCATCCTTTTTGTCACAATCATTTTTCTTGCTTAGTTTGATAATGTTGCCTAGACTAAGTTTCTCTGGCTGCATATCTAGAATCTCTAGAATGACAATTGTATCAACATTCCCATGGTCATCCATTTCTTCTATGATTTAATATACATTCAATTTAAATTGCACTTCCAGCATTATCACTTTTATTTGCTTGCTGCAGTTTCATCTTTGTTGGACAACTCTTCTTTTGATTATCCATTTTTGTAAAATTTCACATGGGTTAATCAGTAAGTTTATAGCTAGCAATAACTGGTTATAAACGCACACTTTGCTGTCTGTGCAAGAGTTGAACAACAAGCACAGAGTGACCGAATAGTTATTGAGTTTGATGGAAGTAATGTGATTGGTCACTGATCATGACGGGCATCTGAAGAGCTAGCAGTCAAGTTTATACTGTATGCAATTACACAAGGTAACTGAAATTTGTATCATGTTTTGAGAGGAAAATGGGTCGTTTGACTAACTATGATAATGGAAATTCATGCCTGTGAGAACTGCATAGTGAGAAGTGCCTGTATTTGTATGTCAATGTACAACCTGAAATGAATTTGCCATAAGATAGAGGCAATAAAAAATGAATCATTCCATGTATATGTATAACTGAATCATTTTGCTGTACACCTGAAACTAACAACATTGTCAATAACTATACTCCAACATAAAATAAAGTTTTTTAAAAAAAACTCTTCCATTCAAGATGTTAAAAAAAAATTGAATAATGTAGTCGCAGAAAGATCACAGATAGGATTGTGTGCAATGACATGTATCAGCTTGTTTGTAACTGAAAAAAAATCTTGACCATCCAAAATGTCTATTGGTAGCAAAACCATTGTAACTATTAGGCATACTGTTGTGCCAGTGTTTTGAAGCCATTTTCAAAATAAATATTAATTTGTATATGTTAATGATAAATTGATACAAATTCAACAAATAATAAATTGTTAATATACCAAGGTTCAGAATACTGTTCATAGTATAAGCCTATTTTTGTAAAAAGTGAAAAAGGGATTTCTATCTAACATACTCTACCTCCTTTGCTCTCTAAAAATTCTGTCAAATCTTTCTATGTATCTTTCTGTAACACATAGGAAAAGAACATTGATTAACTCACACCAGTTAACACTGGTTTACCTCGTGGTTCGAAATAAGTGAGAATGTGAGGTAGAGTGCAGGTAATAAGAAAATATGTATGGCTTTTGTAATTTAAAATAGCTAACAGAATAAATAATCATCAGGCATATCCAATTGAGAATGACCTTTATCTAATAAAATTGTCATATTTCTATGGAAAGTGTCTTAGTCTTCCTGGATGCTGTGTTAAAATACCATGTCAATAATATTGATTCTTCCAATCCAAGAACATGGTATATCTCTCCATCTGTTTGTGTCATCTTTGATTTCTTTCATTAGTATCTTACAGTTTTCTGAGTACAGATCTTTTGCCTACTTAGGTTTATTCCTTGGTATTTTATTCTTTTTGATGCAATGATAAATGGGATTATTTCCTTACTTTCTCTTTCTGGTAGTTCATTTTTATTTTTTTAAATAAATTTATTTATTTATTGGCTGTGTTGGGTCTTTGTTGCTGCGCATGGACTTTCTCTAGCTGTGGTGAGCAGGGGCTACTCTTCATTGCGGTTTTCTCATTGTGGTGGCTTCTCTTGTTGCGGAGCACTGGCTCCAGGCACACGGGCTTCAGTAGTTGTGGCACTTGGGCTCAGTAATTGTGGCTCACAGGCTGTAGAGCACAGGCTCAGTAGTTGTGGCACACAGGCTTAGTTGCTCTGCAGCATGTGGGATATTCCTGGACCAGGGCTTGAACCCATGTCCCCTGAATTAACAGACAGATTCTTAACCACTGCATCATCAGGGAAGTCCCTGACAGTTCATTTTTAGTGTATAGAAATGCAACAGATTTCTGTTTTTCTATCCTACAACTTTACCTAATTCATTAATGAGCTCTAGTAGTTTTCTGGTGACATCTTTAGAATTTTCTGTGTATATCATGTCATCTACAAACAATGACAGTTTTACTTTTTCCTTTCCAATTTGGATTACTTTTATTTATTTTTCTTGTTCAACTGCTGTGGCTAGGACTTTCAATACTATGTTAAATAAAAGTGGTAAGTGTGGGCATCCTTGTCTTTTTTCTTATCTAGAGGAAATACTTTCAGCTTTTCACTGTTGAGTGTGATGTTAGCTGTGGGTTTGTCATAGATGGCCTTTATTATGTTCAGGTAGGTTCCCTCTGTGCCCACTCTCTGGAGAGTTTTTGTCATAAATCAATGTTGAATTTTATCAAAAGCTTTTTCTGCATTTATTGAGATGATCATATGGTCTTTATTCTTCAGTTTGTTAATATGTTGTATCATGTTGATTGACTTACAGATATTGAAAAATCCTTGCATCCCTGAGATAAATCCCACCTGATCATGGTGTATTATCCTTTTAATGTATTGTTGGATTCGGTCTGCTAATATTTTGTCAAGTATTTTTGCATCTATGTTCCTCAATGACATTGGCCTGTAATTTGTGTGTGTGTGTGTGTGTGGTATCTTTCTGGTTTTGGTGTCAGGGTGATGGTGGCTTCATAGAATGAGTTCAGAAGTATTCCTTCCTCTGTAATTCTCTGAAATAGTTTCACAAGGATAGGTGTTAAGTCTTCTCTAAATGTTTGGTAGAATTCACCTGTGAAGCCATCTGGTCACAGACTTTTATTTGTTAGGAGTTTTTAAATTACTGATTTAATTTCAGTACTGGTAATTGGTCTGTTCATGTTTTCTGTTTCTTCCTGCTTCAGTCTTGGGAGATTGTACCTTTTTAAAGAATTTTTCCATTTCTCTAAGTTGTCCATGTTATTAGCATATAGCTGCTCATAGTAATCTTTTATGATTCTGTGTATTTCTGTGGTGTCTGTTGTAACTTCTCCATTTTTGTTTCTGATTTTATTGATTTGGGCCCTCTGCCTTTTTTTCTTGATGAGTCTGGCTAAAGGCTTATGAATTTTGTTTACCTTTTTAAAACAGCTTTTAGTTTCATTGATCTTTTCTATTTTATTTTAGTCTCTTTCATTTATTTCTGCTCTGATCTTTGTGATTTCTTTGCTTCTACTAACTTTGGGTTATACTTGTTCTTCTTTCTCTCCTTAGTTTAGGTGTAAGGTGAGGTTGTGTATTTCTTCTTTCCTGAGGTAAGCTTGTATTGCTATAAACTTTCCTCTTAGAACTGCTTTTGCAGTATCCCATAGGTTTGGGGTCATCATGTTTTTGTTGTCATTTGTTTCTAGCTATTTTTTAAATTTCCTCTTTGATTTCTTCAGTGACTCATTGGTTGTTTAGTAGCATATTGTTTAGCCTTCATGTGTTTGTACTTTTTGCAGTTTGTTTTTTTTTTTTTTGTAGATGATTTCTAGTCTCATAGCATTATATCAGAAAAGGTGCTTTATATGATTCCAGTTTTCTGAAATTTACTGAGGCCTGTTTTGTGGACCAACATGTGTCCTATCCTGTAGAATGTTCCATGTGCACTTGAAAAGAATGAGTATTCTGCTGCTATTGGGTAGAATGTGCTATAAATATCAATTAGGTCAACTTGATATAATGTGTTATTTAAGTCCTCTGTTTCCTTATTGATTTTCTGTCTGGATGACCTGTCCATTGATGTAAATGGGGTGTTAAAGTTCCCTACTACTATTGTGTTATTGTCAATTTCTCCATTTATGTCTGCTAATATTTGCCTTATATATTTAGGTGCAGCTATATTGGATGCAAATATATTTACAATTGTTATATTGTCTTGGATTGATCATTTGGTCATTATTTAGTGTCCTTTTTAGTCTCTTGTAAAAGTCTTTATTTTAAAGTATATATTGTCTGATATAAGTATTGCTACTCGGCTTTCTTTTGATTTTCATTTGTATGGAATATCTTTTTCCATCCTCTTACCTTCAGTCTGCGTGTATCTCTAGATTTGAAGTGAGTCTTTTGTAAGCAGCATATATATGGGCCTTGTTTTTGTATCCATTCAGCCACTCTGTGGTTTTTGATTTGAGCATTTAGCTCATTTATATTTAAGATAATTATCAATATGTATGTTCTTATTGGTATCAATATTGTTAAAAAGACCATGCTACCCAAGGCAATGTACAGATTCAATGCAATTCCTATCAAATTACCAATTGCATTTTTCACAGAACTAGAATAAAAACTTTTTAAATTTGTATGGAACCACAGAATACCCTCAATTGCCAAGTAATCTTGAGAAAGAAGAACAGAGCTGGAGGAATCAGGTTGCCTGACTTCAGACTATACTACAAAGCTACAATAATCAAAGCAGTATGGTACTGGCACAAAAAGTGCCAGTAATGGAACAGGATAGAAAATGCATAAATAAACCCATGCATCTGTGGTTAATTAATCTATGACAAAGGAGGCAAGAACATACAGTGGAGAAAAGACAGTCTCTTCAATAAATGGTGCTGGGAGAACTGGACAGCTACATGTAAAAGAATGAAATTAGAACATTCTTTAACACCATACACCAAAATAAACTCAAAGTGGATTAAAGACCTAAATGTAAAACCAGACACTATAAAACTCTTAGAGGAAAACATGGGCAGAATACTCTTTGACATAAATTGTAGCAATATGTTTTTGGATATGTCTCATAAAGCAAAGGAAATAAAAGCAAAAATAAACAAATGGGACCTAATTAAACTTAAAAGCTTTTGCACAGCAAAGGAAACTGTTTATAAAGCTATAAGACAACCTACTGAATGGGAGAAAATATTTGCAAATGATATGACTGATAAGGGATTAAATATCCAACAAATATCTCATCCAACACAGCATCAAAAAAACAAACAGTCCAATTAAAACATGGGTAGAAGAACTAAATAGACATTTTTTTCAAAGAGGAAATGCAGATGGCCAATAGGCATATGAAAAGATGCTCAACATGGCTAATAATGATGGAAATGCACATCAAAACCAAAATGAGATATCACCTCACACCTGTCAGAATGGCTATTATCAAAAATAACACAAATAACAAATGTTGGTGAGGATGTGGAGAAAAGGGAACCCTCATATGCTGTTGGTGGGAATGTAAATTGGTGCAGCCACCATGGAAAACAATATGGAGGTTTCTCAAACAACTAAAAATAGGATTACCATATGTCCCAGCAGTTCCACACCTGGGTATATTTCTGAAAAAAACAAAAACACTAATTCAAAAAGATACATGCACCCCAATGTTCATAGCAGCATTATTTACAACTGCCAACATATGGAATCAACCTGAGTATCCATCAACAGATGAATAGATAAAGAAGATGTGGTATATATATATATATATATATATATATATATATATATATATATAGGAATACTAGTCAGCCATAAAAAAGAATGAAATTTTGCCATTTGCAGCAACATGGATGGACTTGGAGGGCAGTATGCTAAGTGAAATAACTCAGAAAGACAAATACTACATATGTATGTTATCACTTATATGTGGGATCTAAAAAATACAACCAACCAGTGAATATAACAAAAAAGAACTAGGCTCACAGATATAGAGAACAAATAGTGGTTACCAATGGGTGGGTGGGGGCAATATAGGGGAAGGGGATTAAGAGGTACAAACCATTAGGTGCAAAATAAGCTACAAGTTCATATTGTACAACATGGGGAATATAGCCATATTTTATAATAACTATAAATGGAGTATAACCTTTAAAAATTGTGAATCACTATATTGTATACCTGTAACTTCTATAATATTGTTGAGCAACAATACTTCCATAAAATTTTTTTGGAATACCATAGACTGGGTGTCTTAAATAACAGAGGGTTTTTTTTTTCTCATAGTTCTGGAAGTTGGAAAGACCAAAATAAGGTGCCAGAAATTTTGGCTTTTGGCAGGGGCCCTCTTCCTATCTTGTAGATGCCACTTTCTCTCTATGTGCTCACATGGCCTCTCCTCAATGGGTAAGCATGGAGGGAGAGATTTCTTTCTCTCTCTTTCTCTTCTTATAAGTACACCAATCCCATTATGAGATTCCTACTCTCATGATCTAAACTTAACTACATGCCAAAGTGTCCACCTTCAAATACTGTCACATTGAGGGTTAGGAGTTCAACATATGAATCTTGTGGGGACACAAACATTCAGGCCATAACAGAAAGGAATCTCTTTTTCAACAAATTGTTCAGGAAAATTAACTGACCCTACATTAATTTAGGTTATTAGTTTGCATCAACCACCAAAATAAGATCTAGCTGATTTAAGTCAGTGTGCAACCTGACTTGATATAGGGTGACTGGTATATTCAGAGTGGTGGAAAGATGACATGCCAACACTATAGAGATGTGCTGCACACCACTTAGATAAGTAAAACAAGATTTATTTACCTAAAGGATACAGAGAAGGAAGTTAGTCAATCCAAGACAAATAGCTGAATGATCAGTAGAATTTGCTAGGACAGATGACACTGCAAGCTTTCAGGGCTTAAAAATCATCACCTAGAGATGAGCTGCATATGATAACACCTGAGTGAATCAGGGTCATATCAGTTCTTCAGTTCTCCTGACTGAAACACAGGCCTCGGAAATAAGGCTGGAACAGTTCTGCAAAAAAAGGCTTTCTCTGTATGTTTAGTTTACATAATATTCAACATGCACATAGGATTTGGTGGGAAGATATTATTAATTGTTAATATCTACCACCTATAAAAACTTTCAGAAGAGTGAGACTGATATTAACTTCCTTTTACATAGCAACATTTCTATAAGCCTATGCATGTAATATTTAATTTAATGAAGTATACAGTACACTCAGGTAACAACTCAAACCTCACTTTCCACCCTTCGCCTTTCCAGACCAAGGTGGCCTAATTTAAGTTTGGTCTTAGAGTAGTAGGACTAGTACAGAATTATTTATTAGTCAACATAGGCCTACTACTGTAACTACCCCCTTAGTGGCTTAATAGAAGAGAGTTGTTTTTTTTTTTTCCTTTGTGTTTTCCCTCACTCTCACTCACGTCACAGTAAAATGCTGGCCAGGGTTTGTTCCGTCAATTTTTCAAGAACTCAGATTGCTTCCAACTTGAGGCTTTTCCATCTCCCAGGGCTTTATAATTTAGCCAACAGAAAAGGACCTAGAGGGAGAGAGCCTAGAGGACTATGGTGGAAGCTTTATTTAGAGCTTCAAAAAAGTGGCATCCACTCCCCACCCCCTTCATATCTTTGGCCTGAACTCAGTTATATAGCCCCACATAAGGTCAGGAGGCTAAAAATAGAGTCTATCTTTTCCATAAAGAAAAGAAATGTAACTTAGTGGACGTATAGTGTTGTCACTTCCAAAGTTTAGCTCCTCAGACATCTCTGTGAATCATGCTAAGAGAACTTTAGAACAAGTACACAGTCTGTGCTTCAAAAGTAGTATATAAAAATGAAAAACACTAAGAAAAATATAGGTGAATATTTGATGGATTTTAAGATAAAGAATAACTTCTCAATTTTCAATGAAGTACACAAAATCACCAAGATTTAAGCCAATATTTTATACTGAATAAAAGTTTAAATTATATAAAAAACATAACCCAGAAAATATTTATATATAAAAATTACTTGAGAAAATATTACCACTATATATGGCTATGTATTAAGAACTACCATCTATAGCAATTATCAAAATATTAAGATTAATGTTAACCTTTTTTTAATGTGCCAGGCATTCCACAGAGGTTGTATATATATATACTATCTTATTTATTTTACACCAAAATTGTTAAGTGGTTAAGTTCACATTATTGATGAGAATACTCAGGTTTAGAGAGTTTAAAGTAGTTTGCGTAAGACCACAAAGGTGGCAAACACTCAAAATTATAAGCAAAAAAAAAAGTAAAAAATAGCAACAAGAAATGGAGGCTTCAGAGAAACAAATGAACCAAAAGACATACTGCCAAAAATTGAATTTAGACTAGTATAGCAGATTGGGAAACAAGAGATTAGAGAAAAGGCAGGGAAGGGTAAGGTTACATAGTCATGCTATGAGTTTTTGGTGTGAATAGGCTTTGTACAAAGTTGTGGGCAAAGGACAAAAAAACAAAAATGTGGGCAGAGAACAGATACAAATAAAAACATGCACAGACAGAAACACACATGTTGTGGTACGTGTAATAGTGACACCCAAAAAGATGTCAACATACTGGAACCTGCAAATAAGTTAGATTCTATGGCAAAGGGGAATTAAGATTTACTGCAGATGGAATTAAGATGACCTCTTGTGATGGTTAATTTTTTATGTCAACTTAGCTAGCTAGGCCATAGTACCTAAATATTTGGTCAAACGGCAGTCTAGATGTGCTGTGAAAGTACTTTTTAGTTGAGATTAACATTTAATTCAGTATTTGCCAGATTACCTTCCATAATGTAGGTGGGCCTCATCCAATCAGTTGAAAACTGAAAAGGCTATGGTGCCCCAAGAAAGAGGGGTTTCTGCCCCAGACTGCCTTCAGCCTTGAACTACAATGTCAACTCTTCCCTGGACCTCCATCCTGCAGGCTTTGCCACAGATTTTGGACTTGTGAGCCCCCACAATCGCATGAGCCAATTCTTTAAAATAAATTTCTCTCTACATATATGTGTACACATCCTATTTGTTCTGTTTCTCTGGAGAACTCTAATACGTTAGTCAACTAATATTAAAATGAGGAGATAATCCTGAATTGCCTGAGAGTGCTGAATGTAATTAAAAGGATCCTTAAAAATAGAAGAAGTGAGAGCCAGAGGGAGATGTGAGTAAGGAGGACACCATACACCCTTGCTGGCTTTAAAAATGAGGAAGGAGGCCAACAGTCAAGGAATGCCAGAGACCTCTAGAAACTGGAAAAAAATAAGGAAGCAAATTCTCCCATGGAGCCTCCAGGAAAGGACAAAAAGAAATCCTGCCAACGCCTTGATTTTAGCCCAGTGAGACTTGTGTTGGAACTCTGACCTACAGAATTGCCAGATAATAAATTTGTGTTGTTTTAAGCCACTAAGTTTGTGGTAATTTGTTACAGCAGCAATAGGAAACACATTCTTACTACTGTACAAACCTAGAGATATGCAGTCATATCAAAAAAATGCTCGCTTATAAAGTGACCTTTCATGAATTCTGAAAACCTGCTGTTATGTCTTCGAAAGCATTTGAACAGCATCACTTACTTTGCTAGAAATAAGATATCCCTCTGTCCATTATATAATTACCTCAAGGATAAGAGATCATATAGGCTGAAATTTGTAGAATATTTTGTTACTGAAACCAAATAAGTCACCCAGACAATCATAAATTAATAATAGATTGAGTTTATATATGAAATTTTTATATTTAATTTAATTTCACTTAACATGTCAGATTACAGCTCCCATCTCATTTATAGCAGCTAAATGTATAGCTACTGAATGGACTGCCAACTGGAAATGCTGCTAAATGTGAAATTTTTACAAGATATTTGCATTAAGCATGTCACTGTTTTCAGTTGTTATGGGAGGGATTGGAATGAAATGTGTGTAGTTTTCCATTATTTCATCCCTATCTCTTTACTGCCCACTATCTATGTGTGGTGGGAGAGAATATGATTTAAAGGTACATCCTGTCAAGAGGCATAATCATCTTCTCACATTTTGTATTATAATAGGTGCCAGTAATTATATTAATGGCTATTTATTCCCATACATGAGTGATATTAAATTGCTGATCTGATCTATTTACATTGTGGTCAGGTAATTAGAAAACCCTTAGTCAGTGACAATGGCTGGAAGGAAAGGACATAAAGACACCATTATCTATTTTTAAGTATCCACAGAAACCATCCCAGATATATTAATTTCAAGGAACACTTAATTTTTAGAGAACTCTTATCCCTCTCAAAGGTGGTGTAATCAGGAGAAGAGGTTGACTATCAAAAATTTAAAGCTATTAAATAATTTCTATATCTCAAATAACGCAGCATGCTATACCTCAGGATTTTAGATTTTTTAATGGAATTATTCTTTATTATGTATTCATTGAAAGTATTTTTAGACTTTTCTAGTGTGGGCAAGCAAACAAAAATGAAAGCTGAAAATCCTGGGCCTAAGATTGTCTTTTGGAATTATTAACATCACGTGATTTGTATCAAATAACAGTTAAAATTTTTTAAATTGATATACAGTAAAACATCCATATGTATTAACTTTGGCATAGCAAGCATTGAGAATTGTGAGTTAGACCTGACTCCTACCCTCTAAGCCAGTGTTGAGGAGGAAACTTTTTTCTTTACCTTCTTGGGTTTGAAAATGAGAGCCTGCAAATTAACAAAAGACAGATTAAAAGGGCAAAGAAACCATTCAATTTTATTAATATTTTATGTGCACAGAAGTTCACAGAAAAGAAATGAAATTCAAAGAAACAGGTAGATCTGGGGGCTTATATATCATTTTAACAAAGGAAAGGGGATTTGGGCTTCAGAGGTTGAGAAATCATGGGGAAGGGACTAGGAAATGTATGGGGAAGCTCATGGAAGATCAAGGTTATTTTATCTCTATTTTTCTAAAGTCTGCTTAAGCAAACTCCTTTCTGTGTCAACTCTCAATGTCCAGTGATGAGTGTCTTCTTCATCTGAACACAGGGAAGACATCTTCACAAAGAGAAATTATGTCTGCTTTTAGGCAGAGAAGGGGATGCCAGGGGACACTCCCTGCATCTGATGCTTTTCAATTGCCTTAAACTCAAAATAATCCTTACGTCAAAGCTGCATATTTGAGTTGGCATATTCTGTCCCCCTTCACAAGTCACTGCACTTTGACCTTGACATACATTATGACACTTAATTCTTCCAACAACCCTATCAAATAAATACAATTATCCCCATTTTAAAGACTTACAGAGTGTTAGAAACTTTTCCAACTCATGCTGCAGTATAAATGACAGAGTTAATATTTGAGCTCAGATTTGTCTGGCATGAAATTCCATGCTTTTTAGCCATACACCTCATTAAGTAGAATTAGACTCATGGAAAGAGTTGGAAAATATATTCCAGGAAGAGGAAAGAGCTTGTAAAGAGACTCAGATATAAGAGAGAACACGGAGAAATGTACATCTGGACATTAGCGTATAAATCAGAGAAATGAAAAGAGATGAAGCTAGAGAAATAACCAGGGGTCAGCTAATGAACTATTTTAATGAACCTGGACTGTATCCAAAGAATTCAGCCTGCGAGATGATGGGAGAGAGATTTACATTGAAAACTCACCCTACTGGAATGCAGAAAAGACTGAAGTGGAAAAAGCCTAGAGACAGAAAGGCCAGTACAAAGAAGCTGCATATTAAAATGATATGATCCAGTTGAGGGATACTGGTGGCCTAATCTGAGATGGTCTCACTGCAATGGCAAGAAATAAATGGATTACAGAAACATAAAGTAGGAAAGATGGTGCTCAGTGAATACCTGGAAGGAATGAGGCTGAGGAAAGGGAGGAGTCAGCTTTACCTATGGAGATGAGGGGATGATAATGTGTAGAACAGAAAAGAGCTTTGGAAGAAAAAATGAGATGAGGCTTTGAATAAATTTGAGATGCCTCTGTAACATCCAAATGCAAAAGACCAGTTGGTAGTAAATAGAAATTTCTGGCCTCAGGAGAGGGATATAAATGTATCACTTAGGAACATACAGATTGTAAATGAGGCCTGAGATCACCCATGTTATGTAGAGTGAGAAGAAAAAGATTCTGTACATAAAGAGCAGTACCAAGAAGGCATGATCAGCTCATGGAAAACCAGAGAAGGAGGAGTAACTGAGAAAGAAGATTAACTAGTCATTTGTCTTGAAAAAGCAGAATTGCTAGAGTGAAGAAAAGCAAGAATTTCAAAAGAACTGCTCAAATTTATTATGATATTGCAACGAGTATGTCTTTTAGATTTAATAATACCAAAGTGTCAGTCACCCAGGCCAGTGGTCAGGAGGTATAAGTGAAAAAAAGTGTAGAAAAGAGTTAAGTGATTACTTTCTCCTAAAAAAAAAAAATCTTCATGCAAAGAACTTATGAATATAAACTCCAAACATTTAATAAAAAATTCATAGAGAAAATAAACTGAAATAATAATTTTAGGGATCTTTCTGAAAAAGATGAAATAATATTTAGTCAGATTTCTTTGTCTCACCAGGTACTGCAGTTTGAACATGGCACAAGGTTTACTTCATATTGAGATATTTTTCTTTCAGCAAGAGTTTTATATAATTGATTGATTTTTCTCAATTGCCAAAAAAGGCATCCAGAAGGAAAGTTTATTTAATACTCTTAGACAACATCTTTTAGGGTAATGTTAGCTGACTTCTCATGGAAAAATGTCAAGATAAGAGAAAGCATTTTGATGCAGGTAATAAGATACCTTGAATATATATTTAATACTGCCACATTTTTTTAAAATTATGGAGATGATTTTTGTGATTTGACTACCACAAGAATTCAAGTGAAGCAAACAAAAAGTAGAAGGGTTGATTATAAAAGTTGTAATATATTTCAGAGTCAGAGCCTGCAAAATTTTTAGCTACATTTTGATTTTCTCTAAAAACTGACATATCACTGAGACATTACTGATTTCAACAGACCAAGGTTATAAATATATTTATGGGAAGAACTGTTGCATTAACTAAACAAGCTCTTGCACCAGGAATAGCCCCTGGCATTTATATTCAACTTCTGCTACATTTCCAAGGGCAGGCCACCCTTATATGGCACATCCATGAGAAGTAAGTAGCATTGAATATTGACAAGTCCCAGTATAACCGCTGCAGAAACTTTGCATGGAAGAAATTTCTTCTGGGACTAGTAAGAACTTGCTGTTATTTACAGTAGCATGTTTCTTTCCTATTTTCATTTAGCCAAACTTTGAGTATTTGACAGTGGTTTTCAAAACATGATATGTTTATTTAAAAATGTGTTGAAATTAAAAGAACACAATGTCATATCTAGAGCTTTAGATAAACAATTATTGGCTCTAGACTTAACTTCATCTGTGTTTTGCATACTTTATTTTGTAGGTATTAAGGGTTAAAATTATTCAAAAACAGCCATTCTATTTGACCTAGATTTAATACACCTAATTTCTTCTCATTTCCTTTCACCTTTCATATGGAAGGTATTAGTTATGACTCTAAGAAAAATGTATTACATTGGATCACAAAACTTTTCAAATATCTATCAACCATTGGCCATAGTTATTTCTACAATGCTCTTGAGAGAGAATTCACAAGTATGTTTTAGAAAAAACTCTGATAGTTTAGGAAAACATGAATATTCTGAATTTTTAGCCACAAATCACTTTACAAGTGTGTGTGCAGGGGGCAAAGGATATCACCCAAGCACATCTTCTATGCTGAACCTATACCAACTCTGAAGCAACACTTAAGATTGGTTATATCATCCACATTCCAAAAAAATCATATTTTATTGAATGTATTATATCAGATTACATGGGAAGACAAGAAAGTAGCTTTTAAAAAATATTATTTGGTAAGACCTATTGAAAGTGCTCTTTCATGTCTATTCTTGGTTCTAGATTATTCATTTCCTAACAGTCATCTCATCTTTCTATTTTATTGCAATAACTTCACATATTTTCCAATGCAATTCAGTTGTTACATTAGGTATATGTTCCTAACTTTATAATACTGAAATTGAGTACAGATCAGCAATTTGTCTCTCATGCACATACACTAGGGTTTGTATGGGAGAGGTCTTTGCAAACATCTAACCTGGTTCATTGGGTAGTGTAATGATTGAACTAGAATAAGGACTGCATTGGTATCTACAATTTAAATTCATTGACCAGAGGTCCATGACCTCATTTTCCTTAGTCTCTGTCGACTAAATAGAGCAGGAGTCAGAATATCTGCTTTGAAATATGAAAGACTACAGTTCCAACTAACCATACCACACTCATAGAGTTTAGAGGCCAATTGTAAGAGGAAAAGGAAAATGTCCCAGGGAAGTGTTGTCACTGCTGTGGTCCAAATGCCAAGATAAGAATATGGCAAATAATAAGTGTTCAAGAAATAAACAAATGAAATAAATGCCAAGAAACACATTAACACATACCTTAAAAGTAGATATATTTATTTTGGCATGACACGAAAAAACTTGGAAACTATCACTCCATCCTCTAAACAAGAGAAAATCTGAACAAACTGAAAATCAATAGTTCTTGTTACAACATCTACCAATAATTAAGGTCACAGGCAAACCCTTTCCCTGAAAACTGGAGACACAAGTGAAAACAGAGAATCAGAGCTTATAGACAGGAGAAGCCACAGTTGAGAGGTCTTAGGTCAGAGTCTTGGAAGAACACTAAAGGGTTATTGACTAATTACTGGAGACTGAATTTGGACTAGGGTTAGAGAAAAAATTTTTGAGTGCCAAGCTTTAGTTTATACCCACAGAGTCATGTTTTTACCTCCAGGATTATCACCAAGTTCTCAGGGTGAGTAGGAAAAGAATCCCCCTAGTCCTTCCAGCAGGGGGAGGGGGAATGTAACCAATTTGAAATAAACTTCAAGAATTCTTTTCTCATTAATAAAGGCCTGCCTTCAAGAGAAATTACTTTGCTTGAGCCTAACTGATATGGAAAAAAGGAAATACCCAACTTGAGCCCCCTCTAAGTCTTTAACATATGGAATAGGAAATACCCAATTGCAGGTCCTACTAGATATCCTATCTCATCTAACTGAGAAGTAGGGATGCTGAGAAGCACTTCTGAAGGTCTCAAGGGGGTGCAGGTTCAATAAAAGACTGAGATCTAGTCATAGGACTATAGAATGCTTCTCCTCCCTCCACATTTTACCATCACATAAACCACATTCCTACATGAGAGAGGATTACATCTGCAAGAAGTATAAGCCTCAGACTCTGTTCAAAAAATAGTCTCTAGGGAAATCTACCAATAAAAAACAGATCATTAGAGGAAATTTTAGCCTTTTATTCCTATGGGAACAGCAAAAAACAAACTGAGACAATGTTTCTTAGCCAGGAAAACATTAATTTAAAAAAATCACTTAAAGATCTGTTTAGGGGAGAGAAAAGATGGCGGCGAAGTAGAGAGACGTGGAGTGCATCCCTCTCCACAGATGCATTGGGAATGCACGGAAGGACGCAGTAATTCCCACAGAGAACCAGCTGAACACCAGCAGACGACCTCGGACACCAGAAAGGACTGCAGGGAGCCCGACATAGCCGGTAGGGAGGCATCTACGATGGCTCAAAGAGAGTGAAGTGGCGGAGCTGTGGCAGACGGGAGGGAGTGAGAAACATATGGAGGGTCCGCAGCGCAGCTCAGCGTTCCCGGACCGAGACATCGATCCGCGGCTGAACGGAAGGTCCGGGAGCGGGAGCGTGGGAACCGGAGAGCTGGTTCAGGGTGAGAAACGTTGTTGCCAGTAGGGTGACGGACCGAGAGGACAGGAGGGAGGAGGTCCGCGGAGAGGAGTGCCCATCCCTGAGAGCTGCCCGGCCATGATGGCGGCTGGAGGCTGCAGGCTCACGGGCGGGGGGGAGGAGCCGCGCGCTTAGCCTCTCTCTCTCTTTCCGCGCCTCTGCAACAGGCAGTGGAGAGACGCCCTGCGGGCCACCTAAGGTGCTCAGGGATAACAAGCACCCTCAGGCGCTCGGGTGGGGCTCGATTAAAACCCCTTGGAACAGCGGGCAGCAGGGAGACTGCTGAGAGAAAAAACAACAACAAGAACAACAACAGCAACAACAACAAAAAAAACCCAAGAGAGGCCCAACTCTAAGACTTTCTGTTTACGCCTGAGCCACCGGCGTCCCTCTGCAACAGGCACCTCCAAGCCCAACTGAAACAACACTGCGCCACTGCTCACTCACTCCCAGGAGAAGGAGCCACTATTGTACCCTCTCCCTCCCCACACACCAACGCTTACAGACGAACAATAAAGGAACCTCTGCTGGTCACAGAATAATGCAAAAAAACCCAAGGCAAGGAGAAGGACACTTATAGCTGAGATGCTAAGGAAACAGAAATAGTAGTATCAATACCTATTGAACTGGTCCATTCTGGGATCAGTTCTGGATTTTTTTTTTTTTTCTTTTTCTTTTTCTCTCTCTTTTTTTTTTTTTTTTCTTTATTAAACACGATCTTAGCCCTAAGGGATCTACAAGTTTTATAACATAATTTTTTTTTATTATTATTTTATTTTATTTTTTTGGGGGGTACACCAGGTTCAATCAACTGTTTTTATACACATATCCCCATATTCCCTCCCTTCCTTGACGCACCCCCCCGATTCCCCCCCACCCTCCCTGCCCCAGTCCTCTAAGGCATCTTCCATCCTCGAGTTGGACTCCCTTTGTTATACAACAACTTCCCACTGACTATTTTACATTTGGTAGTATATATATGTCTGTACTACTCTCCCGCTTCTTCTCAGTTTCCCCTTCACCCCCCGCCCCCTCCCATACCTCGAGTTCTCCAGTCCATTCCCTGTATCTGCTTCCCTGTTCTTGTCACTGAGTTCATCAGTACCATTTTTAGATTCCGTATATGTGAGTTAGCATACAATATTTGTCTTTCTCTTTCTGACTTACTTCACTCTGTATGACAGATTGTAGTTCTATCCACCTCATGACATATAGCTCCATCTCATCCCTTTTTATAGCTGAGTAATATTCCATTGTATATATATGCCACATCTTCTGTATCCATTCATTTGTTGATGGGCATTTCGGTTGCTTCCATGTCCTTGCTATTGTAAATAGTGCTGCAATAAACATGATGGTACAAGTTTCTTTTGGGATTATGGTTTTCTTTGGGTATATGCCCATGAGTGGGATTACTGGATCATATGGTAGTTCTATTTGTAGTTTTTTAAGGAACCTCCAAATTGTTTTCCATAGTGGCTGTACCAACTTACAGTCCCACCAACAGTGCAGGAGAGTTCCCTTTTCTCCACACCCTCTCCAACATTTGTTGTTTCCAGACTTTGTGATGATGGCCATTCTGACTGGTGTGAGGTGATACCTCATTGTGGCTTTGACTTGCATTTCTCTGATGATGAGTGATGTGGAGCATCTTTTCATGTGTTTGTTGGCCATCTGTATGTCTTCTTTGGAGAAATGTCTATTTAGGTCTTCTGCCCATTTGTGGATTGGGTTCTTTGCTTTTTTGGTATGAAGCTGCATGAGCTGCTTGTATATTTTGGAGGTTAATCCTTTGTCCGTTGTTTCATAGGCAATTATTTTTTCCCATTCTGAGGGTTGCCTTTTAGTCTTGTTTATGGTTTCTTTTGCTGTGCAAAAGCTTTTAAGTTTCATGAGGTCCCATTCGTTTATTCTTGATTTTATTTCCATGATTCTAGGAGGTGGGTCAAAAAGGATGTTGCTTTGATGGATGTCAAAGAGTGTTCTGCCTATGTTTTCCTCTAGGAGTTTGATAGTGTCTGGCCTTATATGTAGGTCTTTAATCCATTTGGAGTTTATTTTTGTGTATGGTGTTAGGAAGTGTTCTAATTTCATTCTTTTACATGTTGCTGTCCAATTTTCCCAGCACCACTTATTGAAGAGGCTGTCTTTTTTCCATTGTATACTCGTGCCTCCTTTGTCAAAGATAAGGTGCCCATATGTGTTTGGGCTTACTTCTGAGTTCTCTATTTTGTTCCATTGATCTTCCTTTCTATTTTTGTGCCAGTACCATACTGTCTTGATCACTATGGCCTTGTAGTATAGTTTGAAGTCAGGAAGCCTGATTCCACCAACTCCATTTTTCCTTCACAAGATTGCTTTGGCTATTCGGGGTCTTTTGCGTTTCCATACAAATCGTAAGATTTCTTGCTCTAGTTCTGTGAAAAATGCCATTGGTAATCTGATCGGGATTGCATTAAATCTGTAAATTGCTTTGGGTAGTACAGTCATTTTCACGATGTTGATTCTTCCAATCCAGGAACATGGTATATCCCTCCATCTGTTTATGTCATCTTTGATTTCTTTCAGCAATGTCTTAAAGTTTTCTGCATACAGATCTTTTGCCTCCTTAGGCAGGTTTATTCCTAGGTATTTTATTCTTTTGGTTGCAATGGTGAATGGGAGAGTTTCCTTAATTTCTCTTTCTGCTCTTCCGTTGTTAGTGTATAGGAATGCAAGAGATTTCTGTGCATTAATTTTGTATCCTGCTACTTTACTAAACTCATCAATGAGTGCTAGCAGTTTTCTGGTTGAGTCTTTAGGGTTTTCTATATATAGTATCATGTCATCTGCAAAGAGTGATAATTTTACTTCTTCTTTTCCATTTTGGATTCCTTTAATTTCTTTTTCTTCTCTGATTGCTGTGGCTAACACTTCCAAAACTATGTTGAATAACAGTGGTGAGAGTGGACACCCTTGTCTTGTTCCTGTTCTTAGAGGGAATTCTTCCAGTTTTTCTCCATTGAGAACAATGTTGGCTTTTGGTTTTTCATATATGGCTTTTATTATGTTGAGGTAATTTCCTTCTATGCCCATTTTCTGGAGAGCTTTTATCATAAATGGATGTTGAACTTTGTCAAAAGCTTTTTCTGCATCTATTGAAATGATCATATGGTTTTTATCCTTCAATTTGTTGATACGATGTATCACGTTGATTGATTTGCGTATATTGAAGAATCCTTGCATCCCAGGGATAAACCCCACTTGATCGTGGTGTATGATTTTTTTAATGTGCTGTTGCAGTCTGTTAGCTAGTATTTTGTTGAGGATTTTTGCATCTATATTCATCAGTGATATTGGTCTGTAGTTTTCTTTTTTTGTGACATCTTTGCCTGGTTTTGGTATCAGGGTGATGGTAGCCTCATAGAATGAGTTTGGGAGTGCTCCGCCTTCTGCAATATTTTGGAAGAGTTTGAGAAGGATAGGTGTTAACTCTTCTCGAAATGTTTGATAGAATTCGCCTGTGAACCCATCTGGTCCTGGGCTTTTGTGTGTTGGGAGATTTTTAATCACTGCCTCAATTTCTGTACTTGTGATTGGTCTGTTCATGGTTTCTATTTCTTCCTGCTTCAGTCTTGGAAGATTGTATTTTTCTAAGAATTTATCCATTTCTTCCAGGTTATCCAATTGATTGGCATATAGTTGCTTGTAGTAGTCTCTCATGATGTTTTGTATTTCTGAGGTGTCCGTTGTGACTTCTCCTTTTTCATTTCTAATTCTGTTGATTTGCATCTTCTCCCTTTTTTTCTTGATGAGTCTGGCTAATGGTTTATCAATTTTGTTAATCTTCTCAAAGAACCAGCTTTTAGTTGTATTTATTTTTCTTATGGTTTCTTTCCTTTCTTTTTCATTTATTTCTGCTCTGATCTTTACGATTTCTTTCCTTCTGCTCACTTTGGGGTTTCTTTGTTCTTCTTTCTCTAGTTGTTTTAGGTGTAAGGTTAGGTTGTTTATTCGATCATTTTCTTGTTTCTTAAGGTAGGACTGTATTGCTATAAACTTCCCTCTTAGAACTGCTTTTGCTGCATCCCATAGGTTTTGGGTTGTTGTGTTTTCGTTGTCATTTGTTTCTAGATACTTTTTGATTTCCTCTTTGATTTCTGTAGTGATTCCTTGGTTGTTTAATAGTGAATTGTTTAGCCTCCATGTGTTTGTATTTTTTGCAGTTTTTTTCCTGTAATTGATATCTAGTCTCATGGCGTTGTGGTCTGAGAAGATGCTTGATATGATTTCAATTTTCTTGAATTTGCTGAGGTTTGATTTGTGACCCAAGATGTGATCTATCCTGGAAAATGTTCCGTGTGCACTTGAGAAGAAAGTGTATTCTGTCGTTTTTGGATGGAATGTCCTATAAATATCAATTAAGTCGAGATGGTCTAATGTGTCATTTAAAGCTTGTGTGTCTTTATTTATTTTCTGTTTGGATGATCTGTCCATTGATGTAAGTGTGGTGTTCAAGTCTCCCACTATAATTGTGTTACTGTCGATGTCCCTTTTTATAGCTGTTAGCATTTGCCTTATGTATTGAGGTGCTCCTATATTGGGGGCATAGATATTTACCATTGTGATATGTTCTTCTTGGATGGATCCCTTGATCATTATGTAGTGCCCTTCCTTGTCTCTTTTAATAGTCTTTACTTTCAAGTCTAATTTGTCTGATATGAGTATTGCTACTCCAGCTTTCTTTTGACTTCCATTTGCATGGAATATCTTTTTCCATCCTTTCACTTTCAGTCTATATGTATCCCTTGGTCTGAAGTGGGTTTCTTGTAGGCAGCATATAGAAGGGTCTTGTTTTTGTATCCATTCAGCCAGTCTGTGTCTTTTGGTTGGAGCATTTAATCCATTTACATTTAAAGTGATTATTGACATGTGTGTTCCAATTACCATTTTCTGAATTGTTTTGGGTTTGTATTTGTAGGTGTTTTCCTTTTCTTGTGTTTCCTACTTAGAGAAGTTCCTTTAGCACTTGTTGTAAGGCTGGTTTGGTGCTGCTGAATTCTCTTAACTTTTGCTTGTCTGGAAAGCTTTTGATTTCTCCCTCAAATCTGAATGAGATTCTTGCTGGGTAAAGTATTCTTGGCTGTAGGTTTCTCTCTTTCAGGACTTTCAGTATATCCTGCCATTCCCTTCTGGCCTGCAGAGTTTCTGTAGAAAGGTCAGCTGTTATCCTGATGGGTTTTCCCTTATATGTTGTTTGTTGCTTTTCTCTTGCTGCTTTTAATATTTTTTCTTTGTGTTGAATTGTCGTTAGTTTGATTAATATGTGTCTTGGTGTATTTCTCCTTGGGTTTATTCTGTATGGGACTCTCTGTGCTTCTTGGACTTGGTTCATTATTTCCTTTCCCATGTTGGGGAAGTTTTCCACTAGAACCTCTTCAAATATTTTCACAGACCCTTTCTTGTTTTCTTCTTCTTCTGGGATGCCTATAATTCGAATGTTGGTACGTTTAAGGTTATCACTGAGGTCTCTGAGGCTGTCTTCTAGTCTTTTTATTTTTTTATCTTTTTCCTGCTCTGTGGCGTTTATTTCTTCCATTCTATCTTCCAACTCACTTATTCGTTCTTCTGCCTCAGTCATTCTGCTGGTTATAGCATCTAGAGTATTTTTAATTTCAGTTATTTTGTTATCCATTGCTGTTTGTTTTTCTGAGTTCTTATGAACTGTTTCTTGTACTTTCTCTAATTTGTTATCGAGATTTTGTATCATTTTTACTATCATGACTCTAAATTCTTTTTCAGGCATTTTTCCTATTTCCTCCTCATTTATTTGGTCTTGTGGGTTCTTTTCCTGCTCCTTTGCCTGCATGATGTTTCTTTGTTTCCTCATGGTTGTCCAAGCTTTTGGGGTTGCTTGTCCTGGTGGTAGAGGTGTTTATAGCAGACTGTCCAAGCCTCAGACTAATGTCCAAGTATTGGATTAGACGAATATTCAGTCTGTAAAATGAATGAATTATTTTCCTCTCTCCTTTTCGGAAGACTGAACATTTTGCAGCAAGGGATCCCTCAGTTCCTCTTAATTCTGGTCCCAACTTTTCACCTAAAGTCAGGTGAGTCATTGCTAGCCATCACAAGAAAGGAAGGTGACTCTGTAGATCTAAATTAACCTATGAGGCAATAATCAAGCAAAAAGTATTTATTTGGGATCAAAAAATTGCAAAGAATTGCCTATAACATAATTTTTTAAGGATATTTTTATTCTTTTTTTTTTTTTTTTTTTTGCCTTTTTATATACTTCTATATCTAGCTAAGTTTTTGGTAGCACGGGCAATATATCTCTCATACTTTCCTTTCATCCCTATCTTTTATACATTTCTATTCCTTTCTTTTTATTTGCATATTTCCAACCACATTACGCTCTTCTGTTCCCCTTTCTTCCAGCCTTTTTAAGTTTATTTTATCTTAACATACGTATAAGCAACACTATCGGTCTGCTCAGACTTCTTGCTCTATTCTCCAGATGACGCACTGCCTTGGTATTAATATTAGGCTTTTGTCTTTATCTTAGTTCTTAGTACAGTTGTCTAATTACATTCTGAGAATCTCCATTCTCTCTGGTGGTACTCTGGCTCTTTTCTATATTTGATCCTAGCTTACAAAATCTCCCTGGATTAATGTTTGTATGTGTAAGGTGTTATTTGTTTGTTTGTTTGTTTTTGCTTTTGTCTCTGATTTGTTCTGTTTCAATTGTCAATTTCTGTTGGGTTTCTCTTTGAATATCTGATAGCACACTGGGGTTCTGTCAGGTCTTTCTAGAGCCTTATGTCCTAACAGATTCAGTATTTGTGTGTCTTATACATGTATGTGTTTCCTAAACTTAATATTCATTTAATCCAATACTTGGACATTAGTCTGAGGCTTGGACAGTCTTCTATAAACACCTCTATCGCCAGGACAAGCAACCCCAAAAATTTGGACAACCATGAGGGAACAAAGAAACGCCATGCAGGCAAAGGAGCAGGAAAAAAACCCACAAGACCAAATAAATGAGGAGGAAATAGGAAAAATGCCTGAAAAAGAATTTAGAGTCATGATAGTAAAAATGATACAAAATCTCGATAACAAAATAGAGAAAGTACAAGAAACAGTTCATAAGAACTCAGAAAAACAAACAGCAATGGATAACAAAATAACTGAAATTAAAAATACTCTAGATGCTATAACCAGCAGAATGACTGAGGCAGAAGAACGAATAAGTGAGTTGGAAGATAGAATGGGGGAAATAACTGCCACAGAGCAGGAAAAAGAAAAAAGAATAAAAAGAATAGAAGACAGTGTCAGAGCCCTCAGTGAGGGCTCAGTGAGCATACCAACATTCGAATTATAGGCATCCCAGAAGAAGAAGAAAACAAGACAGGGTCTGAGAAAATATTTGAAGAGGTTATAGTGGAAAACTTCCCCAACATGGGAAAGGAAATAATGAACCAAGTCCAAGAAGCACAGAGAGTCCCATACAGAATAAACCCAAGGAGAAATACACCAAGACACATATTAATCAAACTAACGACAATTCAACACAAAGAAAAAATATTAAAAGCAGCAAGAGAAAAGCAACAAACAACATATAAGGGAAAACCCATCAGGATAACAGCTGACCTTTCTACAGAAACTCTGCAGGCCAGAAGGGAATGGCAGGATATACTGAAAGTCCTGAAAGAGAGAAACCTACAGCCAAGAATACTCTACCCAGCAAGAATCTCATTCAGATTTGAGGGAGAAATCAAAAGCTTTCCAGACAAGCAAAAGTTAAGAGAATTCAGCAGCACCAAACCAGCCTTACAACAAGTGCTAAAGGAACTTCTCTAAGTAGGAAACACAAGAAAAGGAAAACACCTACAAATACAAACCCAAAACAATTCAGAAAATGGTAATTGGAACACACATGTCAATAATCACTTTAAATGTCAATGGATTAAATGCTCCAACCAAAAGACACAGACTGGCTGAATGGATACAAAAACAAGACCCTTCTATATGCTGCCTACAAGAAACCCACTTCAGACCAAGGGATACATATAGACTGAAAGGAAAGGGATGGAAAAAGATATTCCATGCAAATGGAAGTCAAAAGAAAGCTGGAGTAGCAATACTCATATCAGACAAATTAGACTTGAAAGTAAAGACTATTAAAAGAGACAAGGAAGGACACTACATAATGATCAAGGGATCCATCCAAGAAGAACATATCACAATGGTAAATATCTATGCCCCCAGTATAGGAGCACCTCAATACATAAGGCAAATGCTAACAGCTAGAAAAGGGGACATCGACAGGAACACAATAATAGTGGGAGACTTGAACACCCCACTTACATCAATGGACAGATCATCCAAACAGAAAATAAATAAAGACACACAAGCTTTAAATGACACATTAGACCACCTCGACTTCATTGATATTTATAGGACATTCCATCCAAAAACGACAGACTACACTTTCTTCTCAAGTGCACACGGAACATTTTCCAGGATAGATCACATCTTGGGTCACAAATCAAACCTCAGCAAATTCAAGAAAACTGAAATCATATCAAGCATCTTCTCAGACCACAACGCCATGAGACTAGATAGCAATTACAGGAAAAAAAACTGCAAAAAATACAAACACATGGAGGCTAAACAATTCACTCCTAAACAACCAAGGAATCACTAAAGAAATCAAAGAGGAAATCAAAAAATATCTAGAAACAAATGACAACGAAAACACAACAACCCAAAACCTATGGGACGCAGCAAAAGCAGTTCTAAGAGGGAAGTTTATAGCAATACAGTCCTACCTTAAGAAACAAGAAAATGATCGAATAAACAACCTAACCTTACACCTCAAACAACTAGAGAAAGAAGAACAAAGAAACCCCAAAGTGAGCAGAAGGAAAGAAATCATAAAGATCAGAGCAGAAATAAATGAAAAAGAAAGGAAAGAAACCATAAGAAAAATAAATACAACTAAAAGCTGGTTCTTTGAGAAGATTAACAAAATTGATAAACCATTAGCCAGACTCATCAAGAAAAAAAGGGAGAAGATGCAAATCAACAGAATTAGAAATGAAAAAGGAGAAGTAACAACAGACACCTCCGAAATACAAAACATCATGAGGGACTACTACAAGCAACTATATGCCAATCAATTGGATAACCTGGAAGAAATGGATAAATTCTTAGAAAAATACAATCTTCCAAGACTGAAGCAGGAAGAAATAGAAACCATGAACAGACCAATCACAAGTACGGAAATTGAGGCAGTGATTAAAAATCTCCCAACACACAAAAGCCCAGGACCAGATGGGTTCACGGGCGAATTCTATCAAACATTTAGAGAAGAGTTAACACCTATCCTTCTCAAACTCTTCCAAAATATTGCAGAAGGCAGAACACTCCCAAACTCATTCTAAAAGGCTACCATCACCCTGATACCAAAACCAGGCAAAGATGTCACAAAAAAAGAAAACTACAGACCGATATCACTGATGAATATAGATGCAAAAATCCTCAACAAAATACTAGCTAACTGACTCCAACAGCACATTAAAAAAAGTCATACACCATGATCAAGTGGTGTTTATCCCTGGGATGCAAGGATTCTTCAATATACGCAAATCAATCAACATGATACATCATATCAACAAATTGAAGGATAAAAACCATATGATCATTTCAATAGATGCAGAAAAAGCTTTTGACAAAGTTCAACATCCATTTATGATAAAAGCTCTCCAGAAAATGGGCATAGAAAGAAATTACCTCAACATAATAAAAGCCATATATGAAATACCAAAAGCCAACATCGTTCTCAATGGGGAAAAACTGGAAGAACTCCCTCTAAGAACAGGAACAAGACAAGGGTGTCCACTCTCACCACTGTTATTCAACATAGTTTTGGAAGTGTTAGCCACAGCAATCAGAGAAGAAAAAGAAATAAAAGGAATCCAAACTGGAAAAGAAGAAGTAAAATTGTCACTCTTTGCAGATAACATGATATTATATATAGAAAACCCTAAAGACTCTACCAGAAAACTGCTAGCATTAATTGATGAGTTTAGTAAAGTAGCAGGATACAAAATTAATGCACAGAAATCCCTTGCATTCCTATACACTAACAACAGAAGAACAGAAAGAGAAATTAAGGAAACTCTCCCATTCACCATTGCAAAAAAAAGAATAAAATACCTAGGAATAAACCTTCCTAAGGAGGCAAAAGATCTGTATGCAGAAAACTTTAAGACATTGCTGAAAGAAATCAAAGAGGACACAAACAGATGGAGGGACATACCATGTTCCTGGATTGGAAGAATCAACATCGTGAAAATGTCTGTACTACCCAAAGCAATTTACAGATTCAATGCAATCCCGATCAAATTACCAATGGCATTTTTCACAGAACTAGAGCAAGAAATCTTACGATTTGTATGGAAATGCAAAAGACCCCAAATAGCCAAAGCAATCTTGAGAAGGAAAAATGGAGTTGGTGGAATCAGGCTTCCTGACTTCAAACTATACTACAAGGCCATAGTGATCAGGACAGTATGGTACTGGCACAAAAATAGAAAGGAAGATCAATGGAATAGAATAGAGAACTCAGAAGTAAGCCCAAACACATATGGGCACCTTATCTTTGACAAAGGAGGCATGAATATACGATGGAAAAAAGACAGCCTCTTCAATAAGTGGTGCTGGGAACATTGGACAGCAACATGTAAAAGAATGAAATTAGAACACTTCCTAACACCATACACAAAAATAAACTCCAAATAGATTAAAGACCTACATGTAAGGCCAGACACTATAAAACTCCTAGAGGAAAATATAGGCAGAACACTCTATGACATCCATCAAAGCAACATCCTTTTTGACCCACCTCCTAGAATCATGGAAATAAAATCAAGAATAAACAAATGGGACCTCATGAAACTTAAAAGCTTTTGCACAGTGAAAGAAACCATAAACAAGACTAAAAGGCAACCCTCAGAATGGGAAAAAATAATTGCCTATGAAACAACGGACAAAGGATTAACCTCCAAAATATATAAGCAGCTCATGCAGCTTAATACCAAAAAAGCAAAGAACCCAATCCACAAATGGGCAGAAGACCTAAATAGACATTTCTTCAAAGAAGACATACAGATGGCCAACAAACACATGAAAAGATGCTCCACATCACTAATCATCAGAGAAATGCAAGTCAAAGCCACAATGAGGTATCACCTCACACCTATCAGAATGGCCATCATCACAAAATCTGGAAACCACAAATGTTGGAGAGGGTGTGGAGAAAAGGGAACTCTCCTGCACTGTTGGTGGGACTGTAAGTTGGTACAGCCACTATGGAAAACAATTTGGAGATTCCTTAAAAAACTACAAATAGAACTACCATATGATCCAGTCATCCCACTCCTGGGCATATACCCAAAGAAAACCATAATCCCAAAAGAAACTTGTACCATAATGTTTATTGCAGCACTATTTACAATAGCCAGGACATGGAAGCAACCGAAATGCCCATCAACAAATGAATGGATACAGAAGATGTGGCATATATATGCAATGGAATATTACTCAACTATAAAAAGGGATGAGATGGAGCTATATGTAATGAGGTGGATAGAACCACAATCTGTCATACACAGTGAAGTAAGTCAGAAAGAGAAGGACAAATATTGTATGCTAACTCGCATATACGGAATCTAAAAACGGTACTGATGAACTCAGTGACAAGAACAAGGATGCATATACAGAGAATGGACTGGAGAACTCGAGGTATGGGAGGGGGCGGGGGGTGAAGGGGAAACTGAGACGAAGCGAGAGAGTAGCACATATATATACTACCAACTGTAAAATAGTCAGTGGGAAGTTGTTGTATAACAAAAGGAGTCCAACTTGAGGATGGAAGATGCCTTAGAGGACTAGGGCAGGGAGGGTCGGGGGGACTCGAGGTGGGGGGAGTCAAGGAAGGGAGGGAATACAGGGATATGTGTATAAAAACAGATGATTGAACCTGGTGTACCCCCAAAAAAATAAAAAAAAATAAAAAAAAAAAGATCTGTTTACTTCAGTTGCTTTTACCAAACACTATGTCAAGCTTTCAACAAAAAATTACCTGTATACTACAATTTAAAAAAAAAAAGGAGGAGAAACTTCCAAAATAGACTCAAATATGGCAGAGATGTTGGAATTATCAGACAAGGAGTTTTTAAACTATCAAAAATAAATAGAATGATGAGATATGATGAGATGCCACATTAAGAAAAATACAGAGAAACAAAAATATCCAATCTATGAAAGAAACAGAACAAAAATTGTGAAAAAGACTAAATTAATAATGAGAGTATACATGCAATTATGTGACATCAAATTTAAAATCTATAATCAATGCATAATTTTCTTGTAACATAAACTGTTAGCTTTACAAAACGTATATATTTGAATAGACTGCAAACAATATTTTAAAGTTAAATAGCTGCCATTAAACGAGTTAGTCAAGCCCATACTACTTTATAACTCAGTTAAAAACCAATCACATACTTCCAAGGCTGTTTAAACTTTTCTAAATCATAAAACAAGGATGAAACATGGGAGAGATATCTCAATTTCTTAATATTAAGATCTGATTGAGATAACACAACTGGAAAACAAAAAAAATCACATATAAAATTTAACTCAAATTACAGAGAAACTATTCACAACTTGAGTGCAGCAATGCAAAGAAAAAATATTAGACCATAATTGAATATTTTATTTAGTTTTATAATGCCAAAATAACATGCATCAAAGAGCCAGCAACATAATTCATTACAATTGCAAAGAAAAAGAAAAATGGGCATAAATGACAAAATTATCATTTTATGACAAAAAGAGATTAGATAAAAATTTAAGGGTCACACTTATTAAACATATATACTAAATATTTGCATTAAAATATTCTTAATATAGTAGATCTTTCTAAAAAACCAACCTCAATATCACCCAGAATCATAGAACATCAAAATAAATTCCTTTTAAATAGAAAAGAAGGCAGAGCTGCAAGCCTTAACCACTATTATTATTCAATATAATTTTTAAAGTCTACTTTGTAAGATCAGAAAATACGATAATATATTTTGATGATGTGCCTATTAGATAATTCATTTTCCCATGTATGGCTCTGCAAAATAATTTCTGTACTTTGTTTGCCTCAATATCCTCATATGTAAAATGAAATCAAAAGATACTATTTGACTAGTTTGTTATGGGGATTAACTTAGTCAATTTACACAAAATATTTAGGACAGTGTCTGGTACACAGTAAATACCATAGATGTACTTGATGATGTTTACTGTTATTACATCTAGAAAAACAAGACTCTAAGTATTCCCTTTACAATTGGTAAAAAAGTTAATAATTAGCTCAAAATGTTTTTATGGTATTAAATGTTACATTTTAAACTGCTTTGCTCAGTGACAGAAATAAGAAATTAATAGTGAAGAGGACGTATGATGATTAAGGAGTTACTACTAAAGGTCCCTTGAAAAGAATGCTTAAAAGTAAATTTTCAGGTTTGGCACCAAATAAAGATATTAATAGATTGGGAGTTTGGGATTAACATGTACACATTGCTATATTTAAAACAGATAACCAACAAAGACCTACTGTAAAAATAAATAAATAATTTTTAAATGTTATTAAATAAACAATAAATGTCAGATACATGCTACATGCAAAAAATATATTAATGATGATGGTGATGATTAAGAAAAACTGGCATCTATTGATTCCTTACTGTGCAATTTACCAGCTTTAGAGTTACCCAATATTTCCCTTCATGTTCACTATTGATTGCATCCAAGTATTATTTTTTGCCATTTCATAACCTTGGCTGAATAGTAAGTCACCACCAAGACATCTAATATAAACAAATGAAGCGAAAACGTAATTATTAAGCAATAAATATTAACTCTGTTGGTATTTGTGGAGGATGAACTGAGGGTGTACTATCTTTCCACATAGTGTTTTGTCTGAAGATCAAGCCATATTATACACTTGATCATTAGGATAGATTTGTCTGGAACACACATATCATCTTTTCATTGTAATTGCATTTTAAAATAATACTTTCAGCTGCTTTGAAGAGCATTACTAGGTCAGTTGATAGAACATGATATGATATTCAAGACAGTTACATTATGAGAAGTTGGGGACATTTTAAAAAATTACTATTTTCCCAGTAAATGCATATATAAAGACAGGAAGAAAAATGAAACGTAGTTTCCTCACTTAGACTCACTCGAAACTTGGATGTTTCAGTTCCAGGAACCAAACTCACCACTGGAAAAATTTCTGAAAGTAATTCAAATAAATATTTCCACATAATAAGAAGTTTCTAGTAGCAAAATGTCCCTAATATATGTGAAATCTGTAAATGTCAGCTATGTTTATGAGGACTTTGCATACTTTGTCAGATTTTCCATGAACCCTATACAATTTCACTTAGATTTGAATGCCCAGAAAATCTTCAACTTTCTTAAGTATCTAGTATATATTTTTTTTATTTCTTGTGATCAAAACTAACTTAGAGTACATGTGGTTCTAATCTCTACCCAGGTTATAACATTATAGTGTACACATGTGTACATAATGACTTTAGTCCTAGATTTATCCTGTTACGTTATTCTTATTTTTGCTTTGATATAAAGTTTTTGCTCATCTGCTTTTTTGCTTATATTCCTATAGTCTCTGTTTGACCTTGTAATCAAATATGAGAAATTTATACTTTTATGGATGTGATGACATGCCAGTATGAATAGAACACAGGGTATCTTGCGGTGAAGTAGTGGGATATGAAATCAGACTGTTAAATCAGGGACAGAGATTAAAGGGCAGATAGATCACACTAAAGAATCCTAATTTTATCCATTAGGTAATGGGGAACAGTGAATGGAAATTTTTAAAGCTGAGGTTGTTTGATAAGGTTAGACAAGCAGAGTACTGGATATACTAATGCTTGATGAGAGTTAACTGCATAAATGAAGTGACATGGAACATTCGGGTCAATTTGTAGATTATAACATAAGCAGTGAGACTACAGTTTTAGAATTTTGAACTTCTGTTTTAAATATTCCCTATCACCATTCATTTCTACAATTAGGAAGCTTTGCATTTCCTGCTGTTAAAAAAAATCTGAATTTTATTTCAAGAAATTTATAAGATTTTTTGAGAGATTACTAATATGTCAAGCTTTGCCACTAAGATAAAGGAATGAAGACGTGTGTGTGCATGTGTATATATTTGGTTTTATTCTGAATGAATATGAATTGAAAAGAATTTAAATGATGTGAACAATCAGTAGTACAAGACAGCATTATTTAAAAATCTCACACTGCTTTTCTGTATAAGAAAGGAGTAGCTTCAGATATTCAACTACTATGATTCATGTGCTACAAATACAAAGTTTTTTTTTTCATTAAAAATTCTCATGAGTAAATATTTTGCAATTGCATTACTATGAAAAACTTGCTTTCAACAGAGTATAACCAAAGGGCCAATGAAACACCATGGCAAGTGTAATTAAATACAGTAGAGCTGGGGAAAAGTTTCATTTTGGAGGAGATGAATTAATCCCAATTAAAATAGCACAATATAAGTAAATGTTTGTGTTGGTGTACTTCAAATGTATTTAGTTATTTAATTTTCCTGCATTAGTATGTGTGCTTAAAAGCAAGAACACATTTTCCCTCAGTAAGTAATGCACTGAATATTTCCAGTTTTGTGATGTTAATGTTCAATTTAAATTTACATGAAATGAATAGGACCCATACTTCCTGATACACAGATTCCTCTGGAGCACCACTTTGAAGTAACTTGAATTTGTCTGCTAAAGATCTAAATTTCTATTTGTTCACATGACTGTTTATGACAAGGATATCAACTGCTACAATGTAACTGGATTACTTAAAAACATTTATAAAAATTTAGAATGACAGTATCTGTAAAGAATCTATAACCTAAAATTAATTAATTCAGTGACTTTTTAAGCCATTTATTCACTCAATAATAAGCATTTAGTATGTAAAACACTAAGCTGGGAATTGTGGGGAAGATGAGGATAATAAAAATATATTTTCTTCTCTCAAGAAATGTGTAATATATAATGGAACATGTGAAAAATAATGTCTACAATTTGATACAAACAAAAAAAGATGGCAAAATTTTTAAATAGAATGTGTGGGTAGCACATCTACTGAAGGAGCCCAGTAAAGATTAAGATGAGGTTTTGAGTGGATCTCTTATCCCTTTCTGTTGTAATGTCTTTGAGTTTTTGATTCTAAAGTCCTCTGAAGGAGGATAAAATTGATTTACTCCTTTACATTCAGTAGACTATTTATACATAAGATAAACTGAGACTGGCTTCCTGCTCTAAAATTTTTCTTTGTGATTTTCTTCCATGTTGTTGCACATAGCTATTGCTTCTTCCTACTCATTGTTATATAGAATTACCTAATATCACCATATTATGATGAATTTACTCAGCAGCTGCTTAACATGTGATCCCCAAACATAGTGACAAAAATACACCATTTTTTATGCTAACAGATTCTGTGAACTGTAGTTATGGCCGCAAATCTAACAGGGAGGGCTTATCTCTGCTCTACAATGAGACTGTCAGCCTGAGGACCAACAAATGCCCCTCCACGTGGTGTAGTTTTCCTAAAAAAGATGGTGGCTGCGTTCCAATGACTGGTAGTGAGAGAGGGAGGCAGGAAAAGAGAGAGAGAAAGGTTTCATCACTTCTCAGTCCTATAAGTTATAAATCCCAAGGATAAATTGTCAGTGTCACATTGGAAGAGTAGCAAGTGGTGTGGAATCAATGGTGTGTCTTTATTTGGAAAATAAGATTTGCCATAATTTGTCCTCTGACTGAAACAATTAACTGCTTTCTACATGCAAAACACTCAACTTTCATCCCCTTGGAGCATCAACTTGTAGTCTAGGATCTAAGTATCTACATCAGGTTCAGGTGTGAATACAGATTTTCAAGTATGGATTTGACGATTAAAGAGACAAGTTACTTGCCACTACACACCCCAAAAACAATAGTGCAACAAAGCATAATGCAACCATTATAGACACTTTCATTCAAAAAGTGGGGAAAGAGTGGGCAAACTGAATTCACTGGACCATAGCATTTCTGAAATCCATTTGGACATGTGTTACCAGTTCCTTGCATAGGGGCTCAGGTCTACTGCCTGACAATCATTCTCTGTGTCTCTTGGCTCCACTTCCTAGAACCTTGGTTCTACCTTTTTTTTTTTTAAGCTCTTTATTGGAATATAATTGCTTTACACTCTTGTACCAGTTTTTGAGGTACACCAAAGTCAATCAGCTGTATTTACACACATATCCCCATATCCCCTCCCTCCCACGACTCCCCCCACCCTCCCCATCCCAGCCCTCTAAGGCATCACCCATCATCGAGTTGATCTCCTTTTGTTATACAGCAACTTGCCACTGGCTATCTATTTTATAGTTGGTAGTATATATATGTCTATGCTACTCTCTCACTTCATCCCAGCTTCTCCTTCAACCCCCTGCCCCCCATCTTTTCTTTTCCAAAATAAAGTCTTGTTTTCACAACCAAGTAGTTTTCCCAGCCTGATTCCTGTCCATAGTAGTCTTGAGGTTCAAAAGCCTCTTTTAATTGTATAATATTTTTGTCCCTTCTTAGTCCAAGTTGGCAATATTTACAACTGTAATATTCTCTTTTAAAATGTCTATTTCCAAAGAATCTTATTGGGGATCAGTTCCTTAGGCAAAAAGTTAAACTCACAAATCATTTAGAGATAAGTCCTCTGAGAGCGTAGTGTAAGGATATTGAGCAACAAGGAGCTTAATATTCTGATCAGCCTTGTCATTTAACAAAGGGAAATGTGAATATTCCCTGAAGAGCATTAGAGGGTTTTATAAGAGAGCTGTGTTTGTTTGTTTGTTTACAGATCTTAGGTCTGTGATCTTAATGAAGTATCTTCTAATCCCACACTGTTTTTTTTTCCTCTGATGCTCTTAGAGAATCTCAAAGAATTTTGGAATGAGAAACAAATATAGTTTTAAGTAAAGCAAGTGCTAGATCTCTTATGTTTATTTTAAATTTTGTTTAAAACTTAAATAATCCATTTTCAGCACAACAATTTTGTTTTAAAATTTTACAATAGACAGCTGGAAGAAGCCAGGCAGCCCTTTCAACACTCTACCTGTAAATATCCTTATTAGATTAGCCAATTTATTAGGTACTTTTCCTATTTTCCCTATTCTCCTGGGCAAAAGTGTTACTAAACTTTCTAATACCACATAAAAAGGGTCATCTTTCCTCCGACTTACAATTCAGATTTTGCTCACTTTCCTTTTAGCCTTCAGCAGCAGCTCCTCCTCGACCCTCAGGTTTTTACTAAAATTTTCTTCAAGGTCTGTTAGGTGCATCCAGCTGCTGCCCAGGGCTTGTTTCCAGAGTTATTCCCACATATTTTAAGTGTTTTTCATTGTTGCACACCACTCTGGTACCAAAAATTGGTTCTGGTTACTATGGCTATTTAACAAATAGTCTCAAAATGTACTAGCTTAAACCAAAGATTTATTATGCTCACAGATTCTATAATGGGAAATTTTAGTTGGGCAAGGTAAGGGCTGTTTTTCATGATATCTGGGGTCTCAGCTGGAGACTTGAAGGCCAGGGGCTGTATCATCCGAAAACTCATTGTTACATGTCTGGCACTTGCTGCTGTGTGACAGCTGAGACTTTTGGATAAAACGTGTAACCACAGCCACACCTTGTGATCTGGCTTTCATACTGCATGTTGATTGGGTTCCACAGGTACACAGAGAAAGAAAAAAACTAAGTCTGTCCCATGTGCAAGGAACATAGATCCCGTATCTTGATGGAAGTGTATCAATATCACATTGTGAGAACAGCAAGTGGGATGAGACATACTGGGGGGGAGCTATTCTTGGGAAATACAAGTGATCAAGTCATTCTAACTATTAATGGCTATTTCCTCCCATGTGGGGGGCTATTAAAAATAATGCTACAATGAATATTCTTGAAAAACTATTTTCAGCACATGTGTACATAATTCCTTTGATGATGTATCTATTATATATGTAGTAATTACATTGATGGGTAAGAAATATTCCAGATTTTATCTATATGTAGTTTTACAATTGCATCCATTTTTTTGTTGGGTCTATACCTAGTAGTGACATTGCTGACTCATAGCTAGAGCTACTCTTTAACCTTATAGAAAAAGATTTTCCAAAGAAGTTTTACCAATTCATACTCCCAGTATTATTGGTACTTTAATTTTTAGCCAGTTTGATGAAAAATTGTATCTCTGTGTGGTTTTAACTTATATTTTCTTGATTTTTTTAAAGAAATGTATGTTTTCATATGCATAACTTGACTTTTGCTTACTGATTAATCTGAGTCCTTTATATAATATGGAAAATGAAGGTCCTTTTGATTATATGTTCTATTTTCTTCTATTAGCCTTGCTTTCTACATACTTGTGTCTTTTGATGACCAGAAAGTTTTAATTTCAACTTGATGCATTTGCTATATTTTCTTTGCGCTCAGTATTTTAATGCCAGCCTCATCTTAAATCTGAAGTATGCCCATCCTCAGTTGTGTCCCCTGAGCACATAGTTAGTAACTTGTACTTAATAGATGATAACAACAGTAGGTGGTAGATAGCATGGAAGAGGATGAATCAAATGGTGTTAGATGGGAGTTAGTGTCTTCTGAATTTCCCTTCATATTCTCTTAAAGTTAAGTAAAAGCCTAATAAATTCTCTTCCAATGATGAAAAGTCTCTTATGATTGGTTCGTACATTGTATTGATATAAAATGAACTGGTGTGCAGTCATATATCATTTTTTCAAAAATCTGTTGAGATTAGAGCTTCTTTTTCTATATTTTTTTGTCCACAGAACAATTATCCTTGGGCTATTTTATCTAATTCCATTTTATTCCTTAATAAGGAGTTTTTTGCCTCCCCAAAATTATTGCTTATCTCATCTTTTGATTTATTTTAAAATGTATTTCTTTTTTGCTTGCATTCATATGTTCTTTATCATTCTTTTTTGTAATAATAAAAAGAAGTTTCAGGAGAGAACAGAGGTCTGTTTTTTTCTGTAATTTTCTAAAGAATCTTGCTCTCATCCTACAGTCAGGAAGGTCACCAAGATGATCTAGTCACTAGTTTAATGGAGCAACTAGTCTCCCAACTGCTGCCCTCTTTTACACTTTCCGTTCTGCTACATCTCCTTGACCTTATAATGAATACTTTCATTAGCCTTGAATCAGAAATGTACTACTATTAAGACCTGACATTTTAACTTTTATAGTTAATCTCATTTTATTCAAGTTATTTCCCCCTCCATTTTTATCATAATTCTCCTTAAAGTGCTTAAACCTTTGTCTTTTTCATACCACAAATTAAATTGGTTTAAACACAGTTTTTGACTGCACAAAACCTTAGGGTCCTAAATAGTCTTACTAGGAGATCAGCTGTTTGAATATGGTTGAGAAACCAACTTCAGTCTCAAATAAAATGCATGGTTTCTATAAAAGAATCTTCATTCCCTTCAGATGGTCATTTTCCTACACTGGCAATATAAACTAGGTGACTGTCATGTGATGTAATTATTAGCTGCCCACTTTTCAAGTGAACTCCCTAAGTCCTTCCTTCTTAGTAGCTGTTACTTATCTAACATTCAAAAGTAATATACTGCTCCTTCTAACTAGCTTCATTATATGAAGTGATTTTAAGTAGTTATTTCACCCGGATCTAACACCCACTGGCAGATAAATTCTGAAGAGAAGAGAAAATCATTTTTACAGTGTGGCCATTACCACAGTAATATTTATAAAAATGTGTTCTACAGGACATAGATTTAATAAACATTTCATGATAAAAGGTTTCTAAGGGAAAATAAGTTTTGAAAATGCTGCCTATATGTTCTCCTCCACAAAATGATTCAGTATATTAAAGGCTCTGAGAATGCCTGTGATAAGGAAAAGTATTTGACTTTCCTTGCCCTGGGAACTCCTCATCTCATGTGTCTAAAAATTAATCATTAATTTTTTATTTTTAAAAGCACATATTAAAAGTATTTGGGACTAGTATTTCATGGAACATTTATGAGATGTTATTTGAAATTGTATCCATGGGTCACCTAGAACATGTGCAGATTACATATTTGCTACCTACTCTAAGTCAGAGAATAGAAACCAGCGTTTACGGATACTTTGTGCCACACTTTCACCAGCAGTTGTTTTATTTTCATCATCAGTAATGTAGGATTACATAAAAACATAAAACTATGTAGAGCTGAACTTCTTTAAAATTAATCTGGTCACCACCTAGGAAAAGTAGAAATATAGGAGTTTAGTGTTTCTTTAATAATCATTCCCAAGTGACCAGTCTACTCTCACTATCAAGGATAATATATATGCAGCAAGTCCAGTACTTCCTATTAGAAATGAAAACTTCCTTTTCTACATGGATGCCATAACCAACAATCAAATTGGCTTTGTATATATAATGCTTATTTTTTCAGCTATTCATACATCATAAATACATATAAATATTCTTATATACAGAAAAATACACACATATATGTACAGAGATATTCATAAACCTAAAAATAATATGGCATTATCTACCATTGTTCTTATATTCTTAAACAAAATATTTGTTGAAAACCAGATTTTTTAAAAAGGTATACAATTCTCTTTGAATAGACAGGCAATATTAAATACTACAAGGCTAGAAATTACTTTTCCAATGGCAATGCTGAGCTTGTTATTTTAATGTGGATTTTTAAGGACATATAAGTAAGTGAACCATGTATTAGCACAAGGCATAAGTATCTTCATTACATTATGGAGGAGAGGAGATTATTTCTGATGACAAGTTAAGCTCAGTGCAGGTTAAGGTTTGGGATATTATCAAATATACCAATTTTCTTTGTGCCCAGATGATAATTTTTATAAAAACACTTTTGCATGATCAAAGTCATAACACTGGCTTGATGTGACTCCAACTGACACTGTAAGATTTTAGAACATAGCAATGAACTTGAACTTGGAGATTGGTTTTCAGTTGTGTGGTTACCAAAATAATAATTAATTATGTATGTATTATCACCATAGAAGGTACAGTTTTATGAATATGATGAGTTGAAAATGTAAGATTCTCATTTTTAAGCATTCCATTTCATTACAAGTAATTATCAGCCCTTTTTCATAATACTTGTTTCCTATTCAAAATCTGTAGTGGGTGTATCCAAATGATGAAGATAAGGTTATATTCTAATGACCTAACTGAAAAGTGAAATGGGAAAGTGATTATTAGTCATTTTCACCCTCTGTAGAGAGATAGAGAAAAACTATCCATGTATCTTAGTGAGGGGTATTTCTCAAATATAGAAATAGAAAAAGAGTGACATATATACTATACCGTTTTTCTTCTTTTCAGGTTTAGACTTATTTACTTGTGTCTGTTTTATGTTTGTATTTTTGTGATGAGGTGTCCATTCTTTTCTGCTTAATAAGTTCATCAAGGACTATGACCCCATCACAAGCTCAGAGCTAAATCCTGGTTAGGCAAATCTTGATATATTGTTCCCCTAGATAACAGTTAATTTTGAGGTGGCTGGTGTACCACTTCTGCCAATGAAAGTTAGGTAAAGTTGTTGAGAGTAACTGAAAGGTTTCCTTATTTGTAAAAAGATCCATATAGAAAGAAACATTAGCTTGATTCGTAAGCTATTTTCATCTCTCTACTTGAAGGAAGTATTAAGCGTATGGGTTATTTGTGAAGGCTCTTACAGAATGGTCATATAAGCTGTAGGCATAAAATGACTGTGAGGAAGCACAAAACTCAGCTTCTAGGACAAAATAACCATGTATTGACATATCAATAAGCACAGAGAAACTCTTTTAGGGAGAGTGGAAAAAGGAATCTTCAGGAAGTGATATTACCGTCTACTACATTTAATCTCACTAGCAAATCTTTGTTGAATTTCATCAAAATAATAAGTTTGGAGCAATATACTTTCAATGTAACAGTTAACTCACAAATGTCAAACAAAAGATAAATTACTTCTTCTAGTTGGAAAATTAAAAGATTACTATTTTGAACTAGTGTTTGAAGAATGGAAAACTGCAATACATGAGCTTGGTAGATGGGTAAAGTGTAATAGTATTTGAAAGAAATTACCCCTCCCTCCATAGTACCCCCATTTTACGTGTACATGAAATGAGTGAAGATTATATGCAGGGAAAATATGAATTAAGTTTTGAAAATAAAATTGTTACTATATTGTGAAAGTTCTTAAATACTACAATATTTAGACTTCTTAATAAGCAATAAGAAGCAGTTGTGTAAGACTGTGAATAAAGGATGATGTAATCCCATGCGATTTTAGGTCAGAGTGGAGAAAGAGGGAAGGCAAGGAAATTGGTAATAATTATATTACAAGTGTCCACTTAATTGTAATAACTTTTGGCACTAAGTGTTTTCAATGGGTGTTGGCATTAAAGCCCCAGCTACAAGATATAAGGTGAATCAGTAAGACACACGTAAAGCACGGCATTAAGAATATAAACTTTGAAGAGAATTTATCAAGACTAAACTAATTAGTGTCATGTCCCTACAAACATCATTACCTCACTCAACCAAACCAAAGTTTACAGATCTCTAAAGAGGGAATAATAGCAATTTTTGTAATAGTTATATAAAGTAATTTATGTGATGCTCTTAACATAGTCCTTAGCACAAAGTTTGATATATTCTAGTCAGCCTTATTACTACTCTGCTATTTTTACGATGTTTAAATTCATCTTTGCTTATGCTTTGTTCCATACAGATAAAAAGCTCAAATAAATAAAGCTTGGGAAAGTATTATGTCTCTGACAAAAATTTATTAGGAATCAAGTGAATGTAAAGGTCAGACATGCATAATTAAAGTGGATGATATGTAAATCTTGAATGTGCATATTGAAGTTTAAATGACTAAAATAAATAGTTTTTCTTAAATGAAAACCTCAGAAAGCTAAATGGTCCTGAGTATATAAGTTCAGGTTACTCAAGGTATTAACCATATTATTGAAATTTAAACTGAGGGAAGTTACTTTACATCACAGAACTTGCTTTTGCTGAAAATAATCATTTTATGAACAATTTTAAAAATATATTTTTTAAAAATATCTAAATGCTTCTTTTCTTCTGAAGTCATTTCACTTCCGTACTTACTCTACTTCAAAACACCTTACACTTGAAGAGATATACACCAATGGGTACATAAAATAGTGATCACATTTTTATAATGTTTTTCAACACTGAATAAAATATATGGAAACTTTTTTAGCTTTCAGATTTTCTCTATGAATAAATCATAGAATGACTTAGGATTCAGTTCAGTATCTTTAATTTTGTAGGAGATTCTTCCTTGCTGCCACATAGTTGATAGTCCATTGGCATTTACACTAAAATATTATTTTCCATTCTAGATCATGTCTTTAAAATTGTCATTAACTATAGTGAAAGTCTCCTTCCTGTATTATGCATTTTCTGCAATAAACATATAAAAAGTCATTAAGCCCTTCTCCCTAATATCCATGTGTGATAATGGTTTTGTGCCATTCTAAATAAATTATTTGTTAGAAAAATAGTGTGTTGGTTTTAAATTACTCTAATCAATTGTATCTTAGTGATATTATAGACAGATCAGACGTGTAATATGAGAAAAAAGTAAATTGCCAACAACTCATTCTGCTTTTTCTTGAGTATATTTTCCACCAACTTTAAATCTTGCTTTATATTTTCTAAATAGCATGATGTACTAGCATTGGGTTTTTTCCCCACAGGCTGCAACTTTAAATGATACAGCTAGATTTGATGTCTTCACTGCCTTCAGTGACAATATTTACTAAATTAGCCCTGCAAAGCGTTATTTCCTGTTTATTCTTGAAAGTTATGATTGGTTTTGAAAGGAGATCACTGTTTTTATTTAAAGATAACCCAAACATCTTTGCGGTGAGTCATACCCTGACTCTGTTTAAAATTCAACCTGGTCCTTTAATTTTTCAACAGTTGCTTTCTTTCCATTCTGCTATATCATTTATTACCGATATCATTCCAGATCACCTACAGGATACAAAACTAAATTCTCAGTTGCTTATAAAATCAAAATTTTACTTGTGCTCAGTGCATAAGGGTTGGCATGTGGACTTGATCATCATAGTCTCTCAGAAACCTTGACAAACAGAAGCTTCAATGGGACACATGTTTTCATGATATCAGAGGCAGAAAATAAGAGAATAGGGTAACTGGTTTTGAAAACTTCTTCCCAAATACTTCACATTTAACTTCTTCAAAGCAGTGCCTGAGTTTCAGTGAACAGCAAAAGTGATCTCAGATTGTCTGAGAGGGCACTTGTGAATAGCCTTAATGATGTTCATACTTAAGGCCAAAATATTCATATTAAAATTACAGTAGTCCCTTCTTATCAGCAGTTTCAGTGGCCCTCAATCAACTGTGTGCTGAAAATATTAAATAGAAAATTCCAGAAATAAACAATTCATAAGTTTTAAATTGCAAATCTTTCTGCTCCATCCTGCCTGGGATCCCCAACCATTAACATCATCTGCTCCTGACACTGAACCCTGGACATCACCATGGCTCAATGATCCAGTATCACCAGAAGCAGATGATGCTTCTACTGATGTATTGTCAGAAGGTCAAAAGTAGTCTAAGGCTACATCACAATACCTAATCGGTCACCTCCCTTCATCTCATCATGTAGGCATTTATCATCTTACATCATCATCAGAAGAAGGGTGAGTACAATGCAGTAAGATATTTTGAGAGAGAGTACACATTCATACAACTCTATTACAGTATATTGTTATAATTGCTGTATTTTATTATTACTGTTGTTCACTTCTTACTGTGTCACATTTATAAATTAAATGTTATCCTAAGCATGTATGTATAAGAAAAAAAATTTTATATGAGTGGGGGGGATACTACTGAATACTTCCTTCTGCACATAAAATACAACTATCATCTTTCTCAAGAGAGAAAACTCAAAAGTCCCATCTAATAACATCCTCAAATTCAAAGTTCAGATATGATATTTCTTGATTCAGACTCCTAATTTAAAAGATATTTTCTTTTGCCACCTCATATTAAATAACTGAATAGAGATGGAATAGCTAAAATAAACATCCCTATAATAAAGAGGAAGAAACAGAGTCACAGCAGCCACTTGTCAGTCGTTTTTGTTAGATCTCAATGAGCTGAGAGTGGGGTGGGCTCTGCCTTCTTGAGGCCCTGATTCCAATCCTTCCGAAGCTCCTCTGGAAGAACCGACTTCATGAGTGTGAAGCAAGTCTAGTCGTACAGAACCTTTCTTTCAGGAATGTCCCCACCCTTGATTAAATGTTTTTCTGTCATCCTTGGAAATTCTGAATAATTTTGTCTTTGAACTTTCATTTCATCTCGTAAGTGAAATGTAATTGCACAGTGGAGCTTGCATGGGAGCAGAGGAGACACCCTGGGTGGCAGAAGCACACACAGACCCACGCCGTGGGCGTGCTAGATGGAGAGAAGGAGTAAGGGGCACTGAGGAGAAGGATGGGCAGTGGGTGCCCTGAGCACACAAGGCAGCGCAGCACGCAAGTGCTTGCCTGGACGGTCAGTGCCAGGGGCTCAGAGGGGCTGGTCTAAGCAGGACGTGGGTAAGAATTTTGAGGATGATGATGAGGGCAACGGTAGCAAAAAGTAGCTGCAGTGACAGGTGGTCTGTGATCCTGGGAGAGAGGAAGGCACTCTGCATGGGGACAGCAGCAGCCTTGAGGTTGGAAATCATTTCGGCGAAGATTCCCAGAGCATCTGTACAAATATTCACTCTCTGGAAAAAACAGGAACTGCTGGCACTCTGGCAACAAACCTTGTCAGTAAATCATTATAAAACTATATCATAGACATGGTCAAATAAAAACCAAGAATGAAGTCCTCTACATATTGTTTGAGGGCTGAATTGCAAGACAATACCACATCCTGTAAATGTGCATATAATATCCCAGCAAAAGAAATTGGGTCTTCCTGTAAACCCTTGGGGCATGACTATTCCAGTATATTGATGATTTTTCCATGTAAAGGAGAATAAGTCTTGGGAGGTAGGGTGAAGCGGTGTGCTGAAGAAATCAGAATATGTCAACAATGGCAAAATGAGTGGCACTGGAGGGTATGGAAGTTAGAGTAGTATTTGGGTTTGGGACACAGAGAAATTTGGGTTTAATGATTTTATTTACAGCTTGCAAATCCTGAGGGAATTGGTAACACCTTCCATTAATGCCCCCTGCTTCTCCGTAAAATATGTGTGCTGCAGACACTAAACGTAGAAATAAGAAGTCCCTTGTCAAGCAAGCTGTGGAAAATAGATTAATAGTAATAATAATAATCACTATTAAATAATATTTATTTATGAATATAGTTATATACATTAATACATCCCAAATATACTATTTAATAATAGTTATTATTATTGCTTAGGTTTGAAAGGATACTGCGTAGTTTAGGGAGGTCATAGTAGGATCTACATCTGAGTTTAAGGACCCTGCTTCCCCAATATGCCATATATCTCTAGTTTCCATAGCCCCAGATGAATCAGAAATGTGGATAAACATATTCTGATTATAGAGATTGTCAAGGGCTTGGGATACTGTTAAGAGGGGCAAGAAAACCCAGGTGACCTCTCAAGGCTTTCAGAAGGCAAATAGAAGGGTAACTAAGTTTACCCTTAAGTTCTCTTCACCTTTTACGTTTATAATTGAATTCTACATTATACTAGTTATGTTTTTAGTTTCCTCACTACTATGATAACTTAACAAACCATTTTTGACCCATTGGTTTAGTTTTATGAGTTGAAGTTCTGATGCAGTATGATATTAACAAAGTGAAAGTCTAACAGACAGTAGTAGCAACATGTTAACAATGTGATAAAATAAGCTGAGATGAAACGCATTGTATTGACATATACTGAACAAAATGGTGAAAACATTCCTTATAGCACATATACAATCTCTAGAACGCTAGTGATTTCTAGAAATGAAATTTCATGAGTGGAAATATTGGCTATCCATATATTTTAGACGTGTTAAATTGTGAAACAATGTTTAAGTTCCAATTTTCTTTCTTACTCTGAACGTTACACATTGCTTTAGAAACATCTTTTATACCACAAGACTGCATCAATAGTCTGTGGATTATTTGTTAAACAGTGTTTATGGAAATATTCTGCAAATCTGTAGTATTTCAGAGGTAGAATTTACCAAGGTCTCTTCCTTTTTAAACATTTGGAAGCAAAAAAATCATGAATGCCAGTGACTCACCCCTTAGATCCAATGTTGAAGTAAAGAACTAATCACTTATATTTGAGACAGTATCTGTCTATGATTAGCCCCAAATGAGTAATCAATGATAGTCTCTGTTTCAACAGTTAGTTTACTTCCTTTGTCTTATTTGTGAACTCTGTCAACAGAGCAATGCTCTTTTCTAGTTTGTTTCTTTGATTATTTTTCATCATAATTTAGGTCCTATTACAGTAACTAGTGATGGGAAAAATCAATAGATTTTTTTAATGGATGAAAATGATGATAACATTTTCCCAAAATTCATTAATTGTATTAAATATCACATCAATAAAATTATTTTAATTTCATTTTGCCCATCTCATGATTCATTTTCATTAAATATTTATTAATTTACCTATCAAGAAACATTTTACAATCAATGAGTAATAAGCACACAATAAATAGAATAAAATTTAGTAGTGGAAATACTCATTCTTCTATACAAATGTGGTAGAGCGAATACCTCACAACTTTCAAGGATGAATCCATGCTAAATTATATTAGATTTATAGTAGTGCCTAAGAGAAAAACATTACATTATCAAATATATGTTAAAATGAACCACATATTAGGATAACAAACTTCTTTATAGTTTAGCAATTGTTGCCTTTCCATCAGTGGAAATAGTATGTTATGAACATAATCTTGTATTTTGCTATTTAGGCATATCGAATTGATGTGTGGCAAATTTTCCGCCAGATACATTTACCTACTTTAATCCAATATTATTACAAATGCATTTTCTGAAGCAACTACTCGTTTGAGCTGTTTGAATACCTCCTTTCTCTCTTCAAAAGCAACTGCTGGTTTGAGCTGTCTGAGTACCTCTCTCTTTCTCAGTATGAACTTGGAACAGCATATTCATATAACCAACATGCTATTTCATACTCATTCCGTATGGACACCATTTCCAGGGCCTGTTTCACCTTCCCATTCCTCACTGCTTTTCCTTCATAAGTTTCTTGACCCCTCGTGAGATCCTTCTGCAGGTCTTTCGAGTTGTCACATCTAATTCAACACATCCAAAACTAAACTTCGTCTTTTTTCTCAAACCGGTGCCTTTTTGTCTCCTTTAACTTTATCGCACCTACTAACCCAACTGAAACTCTCACTATAATATTCAAACCCTCCTGTCCTTTATTCCTCACAACCATGACTGATGACCGTAACTGTGCACTGACTCTTGAACCCCCAACGTCACATCTCAGGTCAGCACAGGTGTATGCATGCAGGCTAATCTTCAAGCATTGTTTCATGTAATCCTGTATCATTCATGTCGTTGGTGTATTTGAGTCCTTTAGAGCCACTAAGGGGCAAAGGTATAATTGGAATTCTGTTCATTTTGATTTCAAATCTTGCTCAGGACTAACCTCCCTTGATGAGGATTCAATTGTCCTCTAGTTGACCTCCATGAAACTTCCCATGCTAGAATCAATTCTCCATAGTATCAGATTTTGCTAATGTTTAAATCTTTCTAAAAAGCAAACATAATGTTACCTTCTTGCTCAAATACACTCGTAGCTCTTTGTGAAGGCAGTGTAAGTCTAAACTCCACACTTCTCATGCTCAGATGCTATACTTCAGCCACCCTAAACTTCTTGTAATTCCTCAAAAACCCTGAGGATATTTTTAATTGCTTCTGATCAATCTCTTTGCTCTTCCTGAAATTGCCTTAACTCCTCTGCATAGATTAAAACTCTTTCCTGTTAATTTGGTCAGAAAATTCCATTTCAATCTAATTGTACCAAAGGGTTGTAGCTCTAAGATATGTCTATCATAAATCTTATTTAGACTCATTAGAGAAATTAATGCGTAGGAGACTTTTCTAGGAATATATCCATTGTATTATTAGAAAACAAAATTTTATTATATTCTCTTTATTATTTGTATGTAATTAAGCACTTTTTCAACATTATGGCATATCCTGTTACCCTTTTGCCACAATATATAGATATATTCATTCTACTGTTTATTCCATTTCTTAAATTCTTGGAATATAAGGTTTACTTCTTAGTTCCAGTAATCTTGCAATGACATTTGCAAAAATCAGCTCTTAAACTCAGTCATGTCAAACACATATCATATATAAAAACACGTAGAGGACTTCCTAGGTGGCACAGTGACTAAGAATCTGCCTGCCAATGCAGGGGACATGGCTTGCATCCTTGCTGCAAGAACATCCCACACACCGGGGAGCAACTAAGCCCATGCGCCACCACTTTTGAGCCTGCTCTCTAGAGCCTGTGAGCCACAACTGTTGAGCCCGAGTGTCACAACTACTGAAGCACATGTGCCTAGAGCCCGTGCTCTGCAACAAGAGAAGCCACCAAGATGAGTGGAGCCTGCATATCACAATGAACAGTAGCCCCTGCTCACCACAACCAGAGAAAGCCCGTGTGCAGCAACGAAGACCCAACACAGCCAATAAATTAATTAATTTGAAAAAAAGTAGAAATTAATCTTGTTTACTACTCAACAAACAAAAACATGTTACATATATATTTTCCAGTTACTTTCAAAATAAAATATACAGAAATGGTACAGGCTACAATATTAGCAGAATCCTTTCAAGCCATATTTTCAGTTGATCCTGGAAATATTGATATTTGAAATGAAAAGAAACAATTTTGATCATTATAATTTTTGCAAATATCTGAGGTAAAAATTTGAAAAGAATATCTCAATGCCATGTCTCACTTCTTTAGTTTTAATGTTTTATATACTTTAATACTAACAATAACAAAAAACAAATGTAATAGCTCTTTATCCAACCTTCCTTCCATCTCCCCATTTCTCTCTACTCCCTCCACTTCAAAAATAAACACTATTAACAGATAAATGTATAAATGCTAATGTAGGAGTTAGACCCTGGGCAAGTTATTTAATGTTTCTGATCCTCAGTTTACTCATCTGTAAAATGAGGATAAGAATAGAATTTAATCTATAAATTTGTGCTGAGAATTTAATTAAAAAGCACTTAAAACAAAACTAGGCATACACTAAGTATCAATAATCAAGAGGGTCCTTGTCAACATGACTGTGATAGGACTGTAGGTCACCCATGTCAACATGACTTAGTTGTTTCTTTCAAAAAACCTATGCCCAAGAAAGATTAAACCACCAACCAATAAATAACTTGACTATTTACTTGAAGAAATTCTCACCAATAAATTTCAAAGACATACAGCAAACACCTCACTTATTAAACACCTTCTGTTTGTTCATTAATAGTCATTTCAAGACCCCTCCTCACTGCCAATCCTAATAATATCACAAATAGTATCACTAATTTTACCAAATGATGAACAATTCCCCACCTTGAAAAGCCTACCTTAAACTATTTGAACCCAGACACAAAGTCCTATGCATTTCCCACTTTTGACTTTCCCTTCTGAGAGAATGCTGAGAATGCAACAGGATATTTTTCTCATTTACTGAAGTAAATTTAATTTTGTTCTATTAACAGTTTTTCTGGTATTATTTGGGGGAGATAAAGAGTATTATGTAAGTATTTATTAATTAGTCAATCTATTCATTAAAATATTTAAAATTTAATCTCACATATTTCCACTGAGAAAGTTTTAACTAAAGAAAATGTTCATAGTTTTAGTAACTTTTAAAAACTGTTAAAAGGAAAATTTTGGCTATTTTGATTATTTTAAGTAATCAAATCTAGGTTTCTTCCTCTATGAAATAATGAAAAAAAATGCTTACCATACCTATCTTAAATATTGCCAATTTAATGAGTCATAATATATTGTCTCTGGTGTTAAGGATCTTATGACCCAAAACCGTCTTTACCTCCTTCCTTTAACTTTTTGTTTCAAAATTACATATTTTGGAGGCAATTTATTAGTTTATTTTTTCATGAAAATAAATGATCAAATTGTGTTATTTCTCTTTGGGTGCACTATGACTTCCAAGTCTTTAAATGTAAAGACAAACTTCAAATTGCAGCAATCACTGTATTTACATGGTTTATGGTAATTGGAAATACCCCCTCCAGTTCCCACAGGCTTAATTAGGAAAAACATCAAGAAGTTTAGTGACTTTAATTAGCTAGTTATTCAGCATATTTTTTTTATAATTAAACAGTTCTGTAGCTACTACTTTCATCACAACTATAATGAGGAAATAAATTACCTTTTAGAAATTGACCAGATTTAATAAGCAATTTCAATGAAAACTAGATTTATCTTGACTCCAATTGTCAATGGGTATGACCAGTTTATCATTTCAGATTTATGGTATTTAGAGCATCCTTAAATTGAACATAAACTACTTTAGCTATAATACTATAATGATTTCTAACATGGTAACATGATTCTGAATTGAAGTTTAGTAAAATATATTGAATTATATATTTTACTATATATATATATCACAAAGAAAAATTTGTATTCAAATAATATACTGTCACGTTTCCAGAAAACACTTTATTATCCTTTTTTTAATGACAAAATATAAACCTAAAATGAAGAGGGCATTAGTTATTAGCAGCTATTCACAATTTCAAAGACAATGAGATACAATCAAAATCAGAGATTCAGTGACCTCAAATAAAATGAGAAAAAAACTATTAACTAGTTTCTCTATATATTTTTAAAATTAATATTCACAGCTTTAATCACATGATTTACTCACAATTATTAATGCAAGTAAAATTAATAAAAATTATCATTCAAGATAAAAACAAAATTGATGTTTAACTTAATAAACAGAATAATTCAATAATTTCATAAGGACCTTTATATATCCATATTAAAGTTGTGAAGGTTAATTACAAAGAAATCAAATGCTAAAATATTTTTCTTTAAAACTAGCATGAAGGAATTCCCTGGTGGCACAGTGGTTAAGATCTCATCTGCCTGCCAATGCAAGGGACGTGGGTTCAAGCCCTCGTCTGGGAAGATCCCACATGCTGGGGAGCAACTAAACCCGTGCACCACAACTACTGAGCCTGTGCTCTAGAGCCCACCAGCCTAGAGCCTGTGCTCCGCAAGAAGAGAAGCCACTGCAATGAGAAGACTGTGCACCACAACTACTGAGCCTGTGCTCTAGAGCCCACCAGCCTAGAGCCTGTGCTCCGCAAGAAGAGAAGCCACTGCAGTGAGAAACCTGTGCACCACAATGAAGAGTAGCCCCCACTCGCCACAACTAGAGAAAGCCTGCACGGGACCCAACACAGCCAAAAATAAATAAAATAAATAAACCTCAAAAAAAAAAGTCTTATAGGTATCATGAGTCTTATAGGTATTATAAGTATTATTATGTCAGAAAAAAGATAAATTCTTCATTGTGATAGTAAAATAATAATAACATAATATAATATACTAACATGTTTAGAATTTACAAAATATAATAATAGCCAAATAAAGTCATAGGAAAGGGAGTGACATTATACACTTCAACATACCTAAATTATCTTCTAAATCTTACGGAAATGAAATTCATTTACAAACATTTAAATTTAAGCAGAGGTGCTATTCGAATTATAGATATGTATTTACACTTTGCCTCTTCTACTTCAAGAGGCAATGAAAACAATTTCTAAATTATGTGCATTCCTTCCAGGTTCAATGTCAATCAAATAGCTTATCTTTGAATTTCCGTCATTCTTTCATGTTTAGATATCAATGTTCTTCTAATTTTCAACTATTCAAGGATGGAAGGCCTGACAAAGAATGAAAAAAAGAAGGAAGGAAAGGAGGGAGGGAGGGAAGGAAGGAAGGAAGATAGAAAAGAAAGAATAAAGAAAGGAGAAAGATATTTAGATACTTGATAGAAAAGGCATTTATAAGACTGTTTGTTTCAAGGGTTATCAACTGAACTCAGCATGGTGTGGAAGGGGACAGCTGGGGCTGGATTAATGCTTCTGTAATTAGGATTCTAGTTGCTGAGCTGGTTACCAAGTCTCTGAGGATGACATCAGCACCCTTTTCCTTTCACTCTATCTCTCCTCCTCCTCCCTCTGTGTTGCCTTATTTTCAAACACTGTCACCCATTATGCCAGCCAATGTTTGACAGACTGTGACTCCCTAAAATACTTCAGTAGTCCTTTGGTCAATTTTCATTTTCTCCCAATCCATGTGTTTCTAGTAGCCAAAACTTCATCCTTAAGTAAGATCTGTCTTTAATATTTTTGTCCTTAAATAATAGGTCTGCCACTCACTTTTCTTCCTGAGGCCAAGTGACTGGTACCTTGGCCACTATCATTTTGGCTATTTAATTAAAATAATAAGAATAGTTTTCCTCCTTCCCTCTGCTGCATCCTAGTGGCTCACTCTTTTTTTTTTTTCAATTTTAATTAGATATAATTAACATAATATAGTATTGGTTTTACGTGTACACCATAATGATTTGATATATGTATATAATTGGAGATGTTACCACAATAATTTTAATTAACATCCATCACCACACATAGTTATAATTCTTTCTTGTAAAGAAAACTTTAAAGATCTACTCTTATAGCAATTTTCAAATATACAATACAGTATTAACTATAGTCAAAGTGCTGTACATTACATCCCCAAACTTACTTATCTTATAACTAGAAGTTTGTACCTTTTGACCACCATTTCATCAGAGAAAGACAAATATAGTCATCCCTCAGCATCCACAGGGGTTCCAGTACCCTCGTGGATACCAAAATCTGCAGACGCTCAAGTTCCTTACGTAAAATGGCACAGTATTTGCAAATAACGTATATATATTGTCCCATACACTTTAAATCATCTCTAGATTACTTACTTTATCTAATAAAATGTAAATGCTATGTAAATAGTTGTCTGTACATAGCAGATTTAGATTTTGTTTTTCGGAACTTTATGGAATTTTTTTTCAAATATTTTTGATCTATGGTTGGTTGACTCTGCAAATGTGGAAGCCGTGGCTCTGGAGGGCCTACTACACTGTATGATCTCACTTAAATGTAGAATCTTTAAAAAAAAAAACAAAAAACTCATAGACACAGAGTAGACATTGGTCGTTTACTCTTTACAGTGAAGTTTCACACTGGCTGAGGAAACACAGCTGAAATGGTTTTCAGTCATATTTCCTACTGTTTCCAGCTTCCCTGCCTCTTCTTATACCAATTTGAGTTTTAGAAAGGAAATTTCACTTTTCAGTCCCTACAAGGTGGGTGAGCCTCTCTTGCAAGCATCTGGTTCACTAACTTAAGGCATAATATCTTTGTTATGAGGGCAGAATCGATCTCTCAATTCAGATGTGCCAGGTAAAATTGTTTGTCTCTTTTTTACAGGTTCTTATTGAACCCCCTGTGACATTTTGATATTTACTCTGATATCATCAAAGCTATGATCTAAGCAACAAGAAACAACAAAGTCTGCATTAGCCAGATATTTTACTATTGCTTGATCAGTATTTCTGACTTTCTACCCTCCTATCCCCAGCACAATGTACTTTAGAAAATTACATCGATCACTGCCACCAGCCTGTGCACCATTGCCAATTTATTTATTTTTATTAAGTAACCTTTCTTTTTATGTGACAATAATCTAAAAAATTCCTTAAAAAAGTGAACTCATGGATTCACTCATGGAACTGGGAAATCAAGTGCTTCATAAGCTTCAAGCAGAGCTGAATACAGGACCTCAAACAGAATCAGTAGGACCCAGTCTCTCTAGTTGCATCCCCAGGTCTCTTTCCTTTTGTGTTCTGTTTCTTTTCAGGTACATTTTTTTATATGTGGGGGCAAAATAGATTCCAACCACTCTAGTCTTATAAATTTTAACCCCAGGAAAAACAAAACAAAATGTCTTTCTGGTAGCTGCATAGAAAGGCAGAGTCATGGCTGTAACTGGCCATAATGTGCTTGTCCCTGAAGAAAAATCTCTCTGCCCCTGAGGTGAGCCCCTCCTGGCTGAGTGTAGGTGAACAGTGCTTTCTCCATAGATAACGTTTTGCTTTCAGAAAAGAAAAGGTAACCATTTTCAAAGATTGTATCGCTTGACATATTGTATCCAGGATAAACAAAAGAAAGGATGCTATAATACAGCAATAGTTAGAAACCCTCTGGAAAATGGTGATACACTCACAGCATCACATTTTAAGAGTGTTAGCAACTATAACAACTGCATACAGTGGAGGGTAACAGATGGAAAGATAACTGACAACATTAAACCATATCAAGAAAGGTAGAAACGGATCTGATGTGAGATGCAAAAGCTGTTGCCACACACTTATGTAACTTTTATTAGCAATGGTTCACCTGCTGTCAAACAGATGTAGATATTTTAAATGATCCAAACAAAACTTAAGATGAAATACATAGAAATCTGTACACTACCAAAAAGAACTATTCTTAAAAGAGATTTTAAATCACCTTAAAATTTATTGGACTTGTGATATCTATTTTTGACATAAATTTGGAATATATTACCTATACTTTTCTTTAGACTGGTAGAACTCCAAAATAAGGTAGATGAGGATATATGTGGGCATTAGTGTATTCTGTTTCAAATTTCAATGACAAAAATGAATTGTAAAATTTTACTATATTCTTTTGATTTAGTGTACTGTAAAAGTCTCCACCAATCCATTACACTTTATTCCCTAACTGCCTTAATGTAGCAATTAGGAGTCGATTAGAAATGTCCAGGAACAATAATACTTAAAGATCAATTAGGAACCCATGCTGCTAGGAAGATTAAATATTTACTAAAATAACAACAGCCTTGAAACTAATGGTTCAAACTTCATTACTTGAATACATTTTTTGAACTGCTATTTTCTGCCTCACTTCACTGTAATTGCAAAATGTAACAGTAGCAGCAAACGTTTCAGACTAACGTACATAAAAGACACAAAGCTTTTAGGTCATAATGACACTTGTTTAGATATTGTACACAGAACACAAGCACTTTTTGGTACAAGTTTATAAAGGTCAGATTGAAAAGAAAGCTTCGTAATTATATTATTTAAGACTAATTATATTTACTGCAATTGTTGGAAAATAAAGCTACCGAGTTTATTTCTTATGGGGGGAAAAAACCAAAACTGAAATGTGTTGGACTACACATTATGCTTTAGTAATTTACATGGTAACAATAAAGTTGCAGCTATGTGAAAATTAAGTCACAAGTTTCTAAGGAAATTGTTTCCAATTTTTCACCACTGTAAATGTTGCTGCTATTAAAAGTTTTATCTATAAAGTTTATGTATTTACTACTTAGACTATCAAAAGGCATTGAGTAGTTTTTAACAGAAGTTTATAGACTTTTCATAGTTATACCTCTGAGGATGAGAGACAGAGAAACTATTCCACCAATATTCTCTAAACAAGGAAATGAAGATCACCACTTGTATATTCAGATTGGAAAACCACTTAAGTGAAACGACTTCAAGGATCTCAAGGTGGACTCGTGAATACATGAATACATAAATAAATAATCAACACATGGAGGGATCCAATGCCGACGAGATCTGTAGGCAGGAGCAGACCTTGGAAGGAGAATGCAGGCCTGTTTGCTGTGTGAAGCCTGGTGGGAACACGCAAGAGGAGTCCAGATAAAGGGGCCGTCACGTTTAGTCCCCTCGCTGCTTGCTTCTTTCAGGGAGGAGAAAAGAATGAAGGTGATTTAAAATTGCCCCGCGTGGACAAGACATTGGAAAAGAGGGATCGTATTGTTAATAATATAGCAGGATGATATACAAAACTGAAGTATTATATAGATTGTGGGATATAATTACCTAGCCAAAAAAGTTTATTTAAAATGAAACACACATGTTTAGCTGGAAAGATCTAAAATTTATATATATGAATGTGTCTATATGTGTATGTATTTTTCACTTATATTGTAAATACAGCAGTTTTTCTTAGTAAAATCGATGAAAGGTAATATTCAGAAAATGGTTTGTGGTTAGGGATTATATGTGAAATGATGAAAAAGAAAACATCCCAGGTCACTTTTTTCTATTAATAAAAAAATTAAAAATATACGATATCACCACTAATTCATTCTTGTACCTCTTCTAGCATATTTATACTGTATATGTTTCAATGTATGTTTAAACATTAAATTTCTTAGAAACAGCACTACTCTGTAATAATGTAGGAACACGTATCAGAAATGCCTGTCCCTAAAATGACTGCATGCATTTTATTTGAATATAAATACATGTGACCACTTCAACTATTTGTAAGACCACAAGGTCTCATCTCCAGAAAACAAGCTGGATGATATCTGATATAATTTGTATATGTCTCAGTATTTATACGACAATGACCCATTAAAATCTATATCATTAATTACTAAACAATTCTCACGAATGACACCATATTGAAGACCAAATTGATTAGTATCTTTCCGCACAGTATACTATAAAATTAATGTAAGCTGAATTAGAAGTCAAAATAAGACATAAAAAAATTAAAATTATTAAAATGGCAAGGTAATATATTTATAATCTGTCAACAGATACATTTTTCTTAAGAAACCCAGGAGCTACAAACAAATAATATAGACACCTATGAAACATGTCAATTTCTCTTTGCAAAAAGATGTTTATAGAAATAAATGAAAATAAAAAGAAATAACCCATGAAAAATATTTTTAAAACCAATCACACTTCAAGATACTGGTTGGTTTTTTCAAGTGGTCTTTCAATGTGTTCTCTGAAATGTCAAATGCCAACTAAATGAGTGAGAATTGCCATCTTGTAGAGATTCTTTACTGTGTCTTAAGACTTCTCTCATCTATCCAGTTTCTCAAAGTCAAAAATCGAAGCCATCTTTTATTCCTTCCTGTCTTTACCACCTATGCCCAAATGATCACCAACTGTATTGAATCTCTCTACTTCCGCAGTGTCGTCATTAAATTGAACCATTTTCTGGTATTTACCTCTCAGTCACTGCAGCAGCCTCCAGAGTGAGTCCACGCATTCACTCTTGGAACTCCAGTCTATTCTCCAGCAGCAACTGCCAGAATGAGCTTGTTAAAATGTAAATCAGAGATAGAGAGGAATTAAATTTGGGCAGAAAATATATAACTATGCTAAATACAGTACAGGGAAAGTTTTAACTGAAGAGACATCTGTGTTTAAACAGTGTGAATGAGCCTTTATAAGAGAAATAGTTTGAAATGCAAAGATGAAAATGTGTTACTGCATTTTCAAATCTCATATGCTGGAGGAGTTTTCTTTTTTTTTCCCTTCTTTTTTCTTTTCCTTCTGAAGCATCTGGATATTAAACCTCTCTTGGCAAGGGATGTGAATAAGTAGACAAAGAGACAGTTTTAAATTTCTTTATCCCTCTGTTCTTCCCAAGCAGTGAAATAATTTGAATTTCTATAGTAAAACTGTGTTCCAGTCTTACTTCCCCAGTAAGAGTGGTAGACGGTATGATAAAAATGAGAAATAATGATTAAACTTATGAGCAGTTTTTGTGACTTTATGCTGAATTTTTAGACTTTACAGAACCGTAACATATTGTGAAAGAAACTTGCTTTCAGCTTTTCCTCATGCTGTTTATCTAGTCTTTCCCATGTCAGTACACAGCAGCACCACACATTCAAAAATCTAGGATTAGCTCCTGGCTTCTTTCCTCCTCACCCCACCTATCTAAGCCAATCTTTCAAATTATAAACATTTATCAGCTCCGCAGCTGGCACTCTAGCCCACACCACTATCACATTCCCTCTCTTTTGAACTATAGAGAATCCTCCACAGATCTATTCGTCTCAACCTTAACTTCTTTATTGCACTTAACAGTATTTAGATTCAACCACGTTATAAACTCTTCGATATTTTATTATGTTAGAATACATAGCATCGCATTATATTATTTTCTTGTTTCTTGATCTCTCGCTTCCCACCAAAATGAGGAAGGGCATTTCGTGGAGTTCTGTATTATTAAATTTCAGAATAATGATGGCACCAAAGCAGGCTTTTAAAAACATAATGAATATTATATTGTTAGATAATTGTATACTAAAACAACAATGAAAAACTACTACACACCTGTTGGAATGGCTATCCTAAAACACTGACAACAACAAATGTTGGTGGGGTTATGGAGCAAAAGGAACTCTCAATTGACTGCTGGTGGGAATGCAAAGTGGTATAGACACTGTGGAAGACAGTTTGGTCATTTCTTATGAAACTAAATATATTCTTACCATATGATTCAGCAATTGCACTCCTTGGTATTTACTCAAAGGAGTTTAAAACTTATGTCCACACAAAATTCTTCACATAGATGTTTATAGAAACTTTATTCACAGATGCCAACACTTGCAAGCAACCTCGACGCCCTTTAGTAAGTGAATGGGTAAACAAACCATAGTACATCCATGCAATGGAGTATTATAATGTGATATGAAACAATGAGCTTCCAAGCCATGAAAAGAAATGGAGGAAACTTAAATGCATATGGCTCAGTGAAAGAAGCCAATCAGAGAAGGCTATATACCAAATTATTCCAACTATATGATATTCTGGAAAAGGTAAAATTACAGAGACAGTAAAAAGATCAGTAGTTGTGGGGGGGTTGGATAAAAGGAAGAAAAGGATGAATAGGTGGAACAATGGAGATTTTTTACAGCAGTGAAACTATTCTGAATGTTATTGTAATACCCATATATGCCATTATAAATTTGTCAAAACTCATGACATATACAACAAAAAGAGTGACCCCTAATATAAACTATAGACTTTAGCTAATAGCAATGTATCAGTATTGGCTTGTAACAGTTGTAACAAATATACCACACTAATGCAAGAGGCCATTAATAGGGGAAACTGTGCACAGGAGGAGGGAGTAAATGAGAACTCTGTACTTTCTGGTCAATTTTTCTCTAAAACTAAAAATTCTCTAAGAAAGAAAGCCTGAATTTAAAAACTTAAGCCTTTAATGAAAGATTTAAAAAAATGAACATCTGAATTAATGCTTTCACAAGAATGAAAAAATTCCACATACTGAAAAAGAGAATACTGAGTAGTTTATTGTTTAAGATAAAAAGGTAAGATAGCTTCCTCCACAAGAGGGCAGACAGCAGTATCAAGAAGTATCAGCAGTATTTTGTCTTGTGGAACTGAAAACCACAGCCACAGAAAAATAGAGAAAATGAAAAAGCAGAGGACTTTGTACCAGATGAAGGGACAGGATAAAACCCCAGAAAAACAATGAAAGGAAGAGGAGATAGGCACCCTTCCAGAAAAAGAATTCAGAATAATGATAGTGAAGTTGGTCCAGGACTTTGAAAAAAGACTGGATGCAAAGATCGAAAAGTTTACCAAAGACCTAGAAGAATTAAAGAGCAAACAGAGATATGCAACACAATAACTGAAATGAAAAATACACTAGAAGGAACCAGTAGCAGATTAACTGAGGTAGAAACGTGAATAAGTGACCTGGAAGACAGAATGGTGATAATCACTGATGAGGTAAAGAATAAGGAAAAAAGAATGAAAAGAACTGAAAACAGCCCAAGATACATCTGGGTCAATGTTAAACACACGAACATTCATGTTATAGGGGTCCCAGAAGGAGAAGAGAGAGAGAAAGGACCTGAGAAAATATTGGAAGAGATTATAGTTGAAACCTTCCCTAACATGGGAAAGGAAATAGCTACCCAAGTCCAGGAAGCACAGAGAGTCCCAGACAGGATAAACCCAAGGAGAAACAGGCCAAGACATATAGTAGTCAAACTGACAAAAATGAAAGACAGAGAAAAGTTATTAAAAGCAACAAGGGAAAAACAACAAATAACATACAAGGGAACTCCCATAAGCTTAACAGCTGATTTCTCAGCAGAAACTCTGCAAGCCAGAAGGGAGTGGCAAGATATATTTAAAGTGATGAAAGGGAAGAACCTACAGCCAAGAATACTCTACCCAGCAAGGATCTCATTCAGATTCAACGGAGAAATCAAAAGTTTTACAGACAAGCAACAGCTAAGAGAATTCAGCACCACCAAACCAGTCCTACAACAAATGCTAAAGGAACTTCTGTAAGTGGGAAACATAAGAGAAGAAAAGGACCTACAGAAACAACAACAAAACAATTAAGAAAATGGTAATAGGAACATACTTATTGATAATTACCTTGAACGTAAATGGACTAAATGCACCAACCAAAAGACACAGACTGGCTGAATGGATACAAAAACAAGACCCATATATATGCTGTCTCCAAGAGACCCACTTCAGACCTAGGCACACATACAGATGGAAAGTGAGGGGATGGAAAAAGATATTCCATGCAAATGGAAATCAAAAGGAAGCTGGAGTAGCAATACTCATATCAGATAAAATAGACATTAAAATAAAAAACGTTACAAGAGACAAGAAAGGACACTACATAAAGATCAAGGGATCCATCCAAGAAGAGGAGATAACAATTATAAATATATATGCACCCAATACAGGAACACCTCAATACATAAGGCAAATGCTAACAACTATGAAAGAGGAAATGCAAGGCAGAAACAGCGACACAGATGTAGAGAACAAACACATGGACACCAAGTGGGGAAAGCAGGGAGGGTTGCAGGGGGATGAATTGGGAGATTGGAATACCAAATTGCACACTCTAAATATATGTTGTTTATTGTCTGTTAACTGAATCTCAATAAAATTCTAAAAAAAAAAGATAAAAAGGTAAAAAGTAAAAATGGTAAGAAAAAAGAAAAAAGTGACAGATTATTAAAATTGTTTTATTTCTCATAATGTCACATATCTATGTTTCTTAATCTTTGAATCATGATTATTCTAGATAAAATGCATTTCACATTTGTAGTCTGAAGCTGTATCCATGAGTATTAGTAGTTTAGTTATAACATCAAGTGGAATTTCCAACCTAAAACACATGTAACTTGAAAAGTAGGAAAAACTAATCAAAGAGATAAAATTTATTCTGTTTACTCACAAATCAGAGTTTATCTGTGAAATTAATAAAATTAATTTTCCTTTCAGAGTGTGCATAATTTTATTTCATCAAATACTTTGGCATGAATATGATCAGAATTTTTTGGTATAAGTTAATAATAATTGATTAAATTGCTAAGAACTAAGACTTTATAAGTTCCCAAGTGGTCCAGTGGTTAGGATTCAGTGCTTTCACTGCTGTGGCCCAGGTTCAATCCTTGGTCAAGGAACTAAGACCCCACAAGCCACATGGCATGACCATTAAAATAAGAGAGAGAAAGAGAACTAAGACTTTATATATATGTCAGAACATGACTTTTTGTTTGAGACCAACCAAATGATCTTATTTCAAACTAAATTCCACATTCTGGCCCACAAAGCTCGCATTACCTACCTCATATAGGGCTCCTATTTTTTTTTTTTTTCTCTCTTTCCTTACCCTCCAGGTACAATTGCTTCTTGGTAGTGTTTGAACTTATCAATCAGACTTCAACCACTGGGCCCTTGAACTTGTTATTTCTCCTTCCTGAGATGATCTTCCCTAGATACCCTCAAAACATTATCTCCCTTCTTCAAGGTTACAAATGACCCTTCATCACAAAGGCCTTCTCCAACCACCATTTCACCCAGACCACATTAATCATCCCAAGCAACTCTTATCCCAAAGGTCTTTACTGACCATTTTACATAAAATGCCAACTCCTTAGGTCACACTCTTTCCCCCTTATTTTGTTTTACTCTTGCCTGTCATTTACATGAATGCAAAAATGAATACTCTAAATATATGTTTCTATAAATGTTGTCAATTTTCCTCATGTGAACATAAGTTCCACAAGGGCAGAGATGTACTGATTTTAATTTGCTGATCTCCGTCTCTCTCTCTCTCTCTTAAACACACACATATACACACTCTTAGGCATGAACAACACATGTAGGCATTGCAGACTTGCCATAAATTCAGATAGAAAAAAGATTATATAGAGAGTTATCCAATATATTCAACTTAATATGTTTTGTAAGTTTTATAAGAATTTTTCCAAATTATTTAATAGTCTTCGTTTTAAAGGCTGTATCACATATAATTACTAGAAAATATGTAATCACTGTATTAAGTAATACTTTATTGTGATGCAATACAAGTGGTTAATGAGATCAATTTGTTTTTAATATATGTCCTCATAATTTCTCTATTAAATATTATACAGCAAATTATTTTGGCTTTCTGATTCTCAGAGTCCTACTTAAAATAACTGTATAAAATGGGATTCTTATAAAGTTTAAATGAGATAATATTTAATGCTTAGTATTTAGCAAGAATACAAGAAACATTAGTTCTCATAATCATTGTGATCATCAGCATATCATTATTATATATTCAGGTATTATATATTTTTACATATATGAATAGCATTGCAATATCATCCTCATATATATATTTGGACATTTCTCTGGAATTATGCTTTTGAAATATATTTTAAGAAATAGAACATAGAGATTTCCTATCAGATTAGTTAACAGACTTTTGATAAATACTGACAATTATCCAAAAAACATATAACGATTTAGATCTAGGATAATAAAAGGATATGCATTTCTCCACAACATTATATGCTATGCATACTTACTTTTAAATGTTCAGATAATCAAAATAAGATGTCATGTTATAATTTTTTTTAGCTCATTTATCTGTGATTGAAACTTTTATATGATTTCTCTCTGGATATGTTATTTTCCAAATTCAACTATAAATCTCATATAATTATCCTTTGACTTTTGAAGGTGGTTAACATGATTCTATTTTATAAATTAACAACATTAACACTTTCTTCTGTCCAAAATTTTATAAATATTGATTCAGAGTTTACAGTATATTGTTTAATTTTGTTTATGATGTTTTATGAAAACTAGACTAATTAAAGACTTTTATCAACCCTCTCTATTATGATATGCTCAGAAAGAGTTTATAAGAAGCATGGAAATAACCTAGACCTTGAAAGCAGCACTGATTCTTGCTCGTAAAACTACGTTGTTTCTTTAGCTCCCTTTTGGGAGGATTTATTGATACCTCTTCAAGTTCTTATACTGATTCTCCAACTGTTTTTTCAAGCAATAGTAGCAATTAATATTATTCCAATGAAATGCAGTTTAGGTTAAATTATTAATCTATAAAATCATAAGTTAAGAAAAAGTCACATTAGATTTTAATCATCTAACTGCTGAAACTGTGGAAATATTGTTTGTCTGAACTGTTTTTACTTTAAACAGTGTCTATTAATTCTCTCTCCATCTCTCTCCATATATGTATTTATGTATATATATTTTTTGCTAGACATCACATAAGATGTATTAACTTATGCATCTGATACATATCATATAATGTATAAAATGAATATAGATATGTAAATCATGATATATATTATTGATTATATTTATTATATGAATATAATATGTAACATGAATATAAATATGTATATATATGAATATATATATCATACTGTATATATAGTAAGAGAGAGAGAAACTCTGTAAATAACTAACTGAACCATACTGATGCTGTAAAAATACATAATTAGATGTTTTCACTAAAGTGTATACCTGAATGAAAACAAATTGTCTTATAAATTCAGTTCACATGCATCAGATCTCAATTATCTGATCTGAATATATATTGAAGATTTGAATCCTAAATATCTGTGAAACTGAATGAATATTCATATGATGTTCCAGGTTAAGAGTTATTTATGTATAGTGTAAAGGTCAATTAACCCATCATATGCTTTTGCTAGATTTTAAGAGAAGTTTTTTTCATTCAAATTAGAGGGCACTAGAATATCTCAAAACTATCAGGACAAGTTTACTGGATTATTTAGAACTCATATTTATGACAGAATAGGATTCTAACACAGGGGTATAAACTTAAATTAAGTTGTTCAACTAAGTAAAAGAAGTTTTTATTTGTGCGAGCATATTTACAAGCTAATTTACATGTGTTTGACTGAGGTACTTCTGGACTGTGTGAATTATTCTATATGGCCCTCATGATTTTTATTCAGTGTTGGAATGACAAGTTCCTTTGATTGCAAAACACATTGTTATGTTTTATGGAATTAATTAGCCATTTACACTTGGTAAGGGCTTAAAAAGCTCATAAGTATAGAAGGTTACTCAATACAGTTTCCATCCTAGTGGAAAATACTACAAAGAGAAGGATAGTGTGCCGTCACTTCTTGGTCACTGTAAATCAATAAATTTTAGAGTGAATGGAAAAAAGAATGATTATGTTTGCCTGAGACTACAATATGAATCATATCAATATAGTCATTCTAAGTTAAAGAGGAGACGCTAACAACCTAAAATTTATAAATGAATCAAACTTTCCAAAGTCAAACATAGTAGACTAATAGGAAGTGGAGACAGAAAAAGGAAAATGGTATTTTTGTGACATTAAATGAAATTTTCCATCTTAAATATAAATTTAAATGCCATGCTATTCAAAGACAGACAGCATCTCAAAATCTTTTCCAACCACAGCTCCCTGCTCCCCCTACCCATGTGCCAGAGGTTCTGAGGCTACCCTAAGTTCTTCCAGCACTGTATTCTTCCTATGTCACAGATAAAACACAAAAAACAGTAAAGCATAATAAAAATAATAACATAACAATAAATAATAGAAATAATGGTTAGTATTATTTATTTTTGCTATTTGTCAGTACCAGGGACTGTACTACATGAATTATCTAATTTAATTCTTACAATAACTTTACGAGGCTCTTCTATAATAAGCTATTTTATGTATGGGAAAACTCAACTAGCTTACCCCAAATAACATTTTTAATACACAGTAATACCAGGATTTCATCGCAGTTTAGGAAGGATGGAAACATTGAGTCATATCATTTTATGCTCTAGAGAAACGGCTGGTAAATGATGGTTCCCTGGCCAGCCACGTCTGTTGCAAAACCCTTTGGGAACACAGACAAAGCTCAGAAAATGGCCATAGGGTTCAGTCACAGCAACCTGTGGGGGACGTGGGGAGCGGAGCGAGTAGGAAGTGCGTCCAGGCTGCAGGATGGACATGCACCACTGAGGGCTTTTCCTCTGGGTACTGGCCCCACCTGGAGAATCCTGTGCGCTGGGCAGGGCCAGGGGCAGGGGCTGCCCGCTTCCCACTCGGCGGCTGCTCCCGGCCTCAGAGGAGGAGCAGTCCTTTTGTCAATGGTGCACAGTGTCTGCCTTCCCTGTCCTCCCTTTTTGTAGTGGGCTGGGTTTTAAATTATAAATTTGAACTGCCTCTGGTCAAAAAAACTTTTTTAATACACACCTTATTACCTTTAAATCAAAAGTATTGGGTGAATACTCAGTTGTGGGTGCGCAGGGTGAATTCTGCAAGACTCGGCACAGAACAATTACTGGGTATCTGGGTTTCCACAGAGATACCACAAGTAACACTGTACTGAGAAACAGAGGGGTGCACAAGCCAGAGTGTGAAAAACAAATTGAACAGGCCAGTCAATTAAGGTCCCCAAAAGGACATTATAAGCAGTAGCATCCCCTAGCCCTAGAGTGAGGGCTCCGGCTACTCACTAACAAAGCTCAAATATGCGCCTCAAGAGGATCAACTTAATTTGCCATCAAGTTACCTGCCTTACAAAACAAAATTCAACATTCTTGAATGAAAGACAAGAAAATCTCAACTTGCAGTAACAGTATCTACAAGAACTAACATAAAAATTTTTAAACAGAGGAAAAATATATATGATGTGGGAGGAAGCAGAAATATGTAACCCACAAGTAGGAAAAGAATAATAGTCACTAGAAATAGATTCAGATATGACATGGATCTCAGCATTAGCAGATACAAAACTTTAAAACATTAATGAAAAATATGTAATGGAAAGATGTAATGGAAAAGCCTGGAGTCAGCAAATTATGGCCCACAAGCTAGCCACCGATTTTTTATAGAGTTGTACTAGAAAATAGTTAAACCTAATAATTTACATACTGTTTAGTCCTGCATTTGCAGAAAAACAACAGAGTTGAGTAGTAGCGATAAGGACTATATGGCCTGCAAGCCTGAAATACTATCAGGACTTTTAAGAAAAAGTTATTAGGCTCTTGTAAAAGTGAACATAGTGAGTGAACAGAAAAAATATCTCAGGGCAGAAATAAACACAGAGGCATGAAGAGAATGAGAAGTAGCAAATGTGTCATGAAAGTAAAGTCTCTTTTTCTCATTTTTCAACTTCTTTAAAAAATAAAATTGACTGTTTATCAAAAAACATGAAAACTACTCTCGGTTTTCTGTGAATTTTTTTTCCCACTTGCAGACTAGCCAAACTAACATCTTGTAGAAACAGACTCCTTTCTTCTTGTAATGTTTATCTATTATTCCTCATTGGGGATTGATTTAACTATTATAGAGTAGTGAGGTACTGATAATACTTCACTTTGTATTTGCCACAAAAACAGCTACATGATACATTGGATAATAAATAAAGGAGTGAAATAAAGGTCAATAGTAGTAAAGATAACAGGCTACGATCAATGGAAGTAGACTTTTATAAGACTTCTATTTTATAGGTAAAATGGTACAAAATTAGCTCATGGAATTCTGTAATAAAGCAAGAATGCATATTGTAAAGTTTAAAAAAACACAAAAAACTCTAAATTTCAAAAAATGAAAAAATAATTATTACATAAGAAGGTAGCAATGAATAAACAAAGGAGGAAAAATTAGATGGGACAAATATAAAAGAAAGACGAATTTGCAAGACTTTAACTGACATCTTAGTTTTCAGCAGTTTTTCTTTTATGGACTTAGGTGTGGCATTGTTTACATGTTTATATGTATCCTGCTTAATATGTGACTGGATTTCTATTACCCACTTTCAAAACTTCTTCCTCATTATCTCTCCAATGATTGATTTTATCCTGTTCTAACTCTTATGCAACAGTATTTACATTCTAGTTAGTCTTTTCATTTTGTTCTATATATCCCATGTGATCTTTTAAGTATTTTTCACACAATTGCCTCTCTATTTTTCAGCCTAAATACTTAAAAACTATTTTTCAGTTCATTATCTCTTACTTGCTGTTCAATCTATTGCATTCATAAATTATTAGATATTTTTAGAATTCCTACTTGCTTCTCCTTTACAATTTCTATTTTCTTTGCTGTCTCTTCTAGCCTTAGATTCATTTGTCATAGTTATTCTAAAGTCTATGTCTGAAAACACCTTTTAAAATAGCTCCTAATACTTCATATTTGGATTTTTTTCTTTTAAAAAAGTTGGAAAGTTTAAATAATCTGAAAAAAAATGTATATAACTGAATCAGTTTACTGTATACCTGAAACTAACACAATACTGTAAATCAACTCTACTTTTTTTTAAAAAAAGGTTTGTGTTCTTCTAAAATTTTTTTAACTGAATTATGGACCTTATTTATATTTTTAAAAAAAAGAGAAAGAGAGAGAATATGAGGTTCTGGTTGTTATTTTTCTTCAGAGAAGATTTTTGGTTCCTTGGGGTGGGCAGCTATTCTCTTCACAGTAACTATGTCATAGTCTCATATCACTTTTCCCAGTCAGACACTAAGATGAGGCAAAGTCAGGCTTTAGTCTTTTGTGACTGAGTAATCTATTCATGCTTTACCTTTCATGCCTGGTGGACCTCAAAATCCTAATCAATAGCTTGGAAAATTTACAAAGTTTTCATTTCAAGTGGGTCCTCAAAGTCCCATAAGACTGCAAAAATCTCTGCTCAGCTTCTGCATCTACTGTTACTGCTTTCACTTTGTGAATCAGTAGTCACCTCAAAGGGAACAGTGGTCCCCAGCATGTAGGTGATCACTCTGCACTTTCCTCCAATCCAAGATCGCAGCCCCCCCCCCCCAATTTTCTCTGTAGATTTCCATTGCCTTCACACGTAAGATATTTCAGTTTGTCAAGATTTATAAGTGGAAGAGTTGGTCTGAACTGAGTCAAATATGGCCACAAAAATAACACCACCACCGAAGGTGAAATCAATAACCTCATGTGACTTTTAGGGTTACCTTCCCTTTGGTCTTGTCTTCTCAGCTTGTTGGGATTGCTTCATGACCAGAAGATGTAAGTTTTCACATACCAGGATATTTTAGTTTTAAACTGATAAGCTACACTTAAAAAAGAAAAAATAGGCCTTCAGAGATAAAGGTTAGAATACCTGTTCAGAGTATACAAAGCATCTAATAGACTAGAACACCCAATAATGCAAATATATAGAGTATGCACAGAATATAACAGTAAGACTAACCTGAAATTGAAGGATATTTTCTCCAGAATTTGAAGGAAAAAAACTATCATGGAAAAATCAATAACTATCACATTAGCATTCACTCAATAGGTAGTGAGTCATAACTAATTCATTTCACCATCTCATCTATATTTTAGTGACATGAACAAATAGAAATGTATGGTTTATAATAAATAAATTATGGCTATGCTTTATATTTAATATATGTAACCTTGATTTAATGCAATTTCTTAGAGATCCAATAATGCTGACTGTTATGATTTACAACTTTTTTCTAACTTTTTGTGGTCAAAAGGTAATTTTGATAACTCTCAAATGTGTTTTCTTCAATATAACTCAGAGATTGTACATTTATCATTAAATTTCCTAGTCCAGGTAGTTTTTTCCAGATAAAACATATTCTTCATTGCTCCCTTCCCTGCAGAATATCTACTTACTGTGTTTCTGTCCAAACTCCTAAATAAGTAAAATTATCCACCTATAGCAACAATAACAGTTTGGTATAGACTTGTAGAATAAAACTGCAAGAAAAGATTTTGAAGTACATAGTTTCTTATTGTCTTATTATTTTCCAGTAAATAAAGAATAAAGAAAGCAGGCGTGAGGAGCAAATTCAGTCAGAGGGAAAAAGGCAGAGAGAGAGTCAGAAACAGAGACAACGAGAGAAAAAGTAGGAAAGAAACAGCAAATATTCTGAAGGAAAAAGTGGAGATCTAAAGGACCTAAATTATTTTGAGTTGACAAAGTTAAATATCAATTTGGTTATGTTTTGAACTGCCATATTTATCATTTTAATTTTATATGTTAACTTCTGTTTATTCTTATCTTTTCTCTATTTTCCTTTAGTGGTAGTGTGAGTTATGCTTGGGATTCTGGTGGAGACAGAGGAAGTACCGCTCTTCTCTGTTGCTTTTAAGGGAATTGTTGGGAATGAGCTGTCTTAGTTCATTCAGGCTGCTATAATAAAAATATCAGATTGGATGGCTTAAACAGTAATTTGTATCTTACAGTTTCAGAGGCTGGAAATCCAAGATTAAGGCACAGGCAGATTCAGTGTCTGGTGAAATAGTCATTTCATCCCAACAGCCCTGAAAGTCTTAATTCATTCCAGTATTAACTCAAAAGTCTAAATTCTGATCAAAATCAGATATGGGTAAGACTCAAGGTATGATTCATCCTGAGGCACACTGCTGTTCAGCTGTGAATCTGTAAAACCAAACAAGTTACATGTTTCCAACATACTGTAGTTGGACAGGCACAGGATAGACATTTCCATTCCAAAAGACGGACGTGGTAGGTCCCAGGTTAAGTCCCAGACTTAATGGGACAAATAACAATAAATCTTAAATCTCAAGAGTGATCCTCTTGTGCTGGATGCTCTGCCTTCAAGGCCCACTGGGTTGACAAGTCACTTCCATGGACTGGAAGGACAGCCCTACCAAGTGGTTCTCTGCCTGGGTCCCTCCCCTCTGTCAATGGCCCCATCCTCTGAGGTCTAGGTAGAGGCAGACATCCCCTACCTTGGTTCTTGCACTCTGCACATCCGTGGAGATGGTGCCCAGAGGAAGCTACCAAAGTTTGCTGCCCATGCACTTGGGAGGGGAGGCCACCTGCCTGCACTGCACGGGAGCATACTGAAACCACACCTGGGACAGCAGAGGAGTGGTACCAGAGGGTGAACAGAGCTGCGATTTGCGGCAGCAACTGAAGGTGGGCATCTATGGGCCCCAGGAGCCACTCCTCCTTTGAAATTTCTCTGCCCTGCAAGTCCTTACACTCTGAGCCTCTGACTGGGGTGGCAGCTCTGATCATCTCTGAATTGCCTTCGGGGTCATTCTTCCATTGCCTTAAATGATAGCTCCTGGCTTCTGTTGGGGTGACGGACCCATACACACTTCCTCATCAATGGTCACTTGGCCACACTCTCAGCATTCCCAGTTTTCCTAATATGGATAGGCTGAAAATTTTCCAAAGTTTTACCTTCTGCTTCCTTTTTCTTAACTATTCCGTCCTTTAGTCATTTTTCCCTTCTTGCATCTTACTATGAGCAGTCAGGAGGAGCCAAGCCCAGAGCTTCAAAACTTTGCTTAGAAATAGCTTCAACTAAATATCCAGTTTCATCGCTCGCAAGTTCCACCTTCCACAAAAGTAGAACACAAACACAACTCAACCAAGTTCTTTGCCAGTTTATAACAAAGACAGGCTTCCTTTCAGTTTCCAACAGCACGTTCCTCATTTCCATATGAGACCTCATCAGAAAGGCCTTTACTGTTCTTATTTCTAACCAATATTGTCTTCAGGATTACATAAATATTTTCTAAGAATTTTGAAGCTTTCACCACCAGAATCACCTTTAAAGGTCTGTTCATGGCAATGTAGACTTTTTCTAGCATCACCTCAAAACTCTTCCAGCCTCTATCCACTACCCAGTTCCAAAGCTGCTTCCACATTTTTAGGTATTAGTTACAGCAGCATCCCACTTCTCAGGACCAATTTCTATTTTAGTCCATTTGGGTTGCTAAAACGAAACTCCTTAGAATGGATGGCTTAAACAACAAATATTTATATCTTACAGTTTTGGAGATTAGAAGTCCAAGATCAAGTTGCTCATCGATTCAGCATTTGGTAAGGACCTGTATGCTTCTTCATAAATGGCTATCTTGTTGAGGTGTCCTCACACGGCAGAAGGAACAAGGGAGCTCTCTGGGGTCTCTTTTATAAAGGCATTCATGAGACTTCACCCTCATGACCTAATCACCTCCCTAAAGCCCAGCTTCCAGATACTGTCACATTAGGAATTAGTTTTCAACAAATGAATTTGGGGGCAACACATTCAGTTTATAGCAGAGATCAATATTCTCTGGCTAATAACTTACTTGGGTTAAGGTGACGTCCCCTTATAATTTATAGAGTAAGGTCATTTACATATACAGTGCATGACTAACCAGGACATTTTCAGAAGAATGTAAATCACTTAAAACTGTTACAAATTAACATTGAAAATTACTGTCTTTATAGGAGAGGTTGTATATTTGTTAGAAAGTATCAGAATTTTATAGTTTTTTAAATGCTCTATTAATTCATGTATTTATTCATTTATTAATTGTACAAAAAACGAACACATAAACACACACACATAATATTTCGTACAGAACCTAACAATGTACTTTATTCTTGTGATGAATTTTCAAAATAAATGACATTAACTTTAGGAATTGTGGTAAATTGGCTCTTGGTGTGCAGTTTTATGTTCATTTGGCTAGGAATTATGCTGTGTTTGTTTGCACTAGCTGTAAATGTCACAGGCTAAAATTTCTTCTGCTGTTTTTGTTTTAGTCTCCTCTGTTGCCTTGGGTTTCCATTGATATTCCTTTTTAGATAGGGTCTGAGTCTTGCAGTTGTTTTCCACGTTAATTCTCAGAGGAGCTGGTTGATGTGGTAGTAAGATATGCAGACAGGGGAAATGTCCTATAGCCCTGTGATCAAGTCAGGTCTAAGTCTTTTAGGAAGCCTATGACCCTGAGCTGTGACTTTCACAAGTGCTTCTCAGTTTTTTCCTTTCTTTTCCTTTTTTTTTCTTTCACTTAAGTGAGACAGGAAGGCTAGAGAGAAATGGACTTAGGTATTTCCCTTCCTCCACATGGGTGAGGCTCTGCTAAAACCCACTTTGGGTAGTCTATGGTAGAACAGTTTCCCTTATGGGTATGCCTTTGTTAAGGAGAACAGAATTCTCTGAGCATATTCCTAAAGGGTTACTTTTCCCTTCTCCTGTTGGAAGCAGGAAGGGATTTCTCTCAGCTCTTCAAAGTGAAAACCTCATGGGGCTCCTGGAGGGAAAACTGCAGAAGTGCAGGCGATCCTTAGGACTGTCTTTCTGAAGTTTTGATATCTTATGTTATCCACACCAGTCTCTAGCAATTAGTCAATGAACTGTTACTTCGAATGCTGGCTCTAGTGCTTGTTTCTGCCCCTGATAAGCTACAATCTCTGTATCTACTTTTCTTTCCAATTTTCAGGGCAGTGGTTTTCCTTAACCTTATTTATCTGATGAATGTAAGAGAGCTGTTGACTTTCGGTTTTTCAGTGTTTTCCTTGTTATGAGAATGAGTACAATGACTTCCAAACTCTTTTCATTTGGACTGGAAACTGGAAGTCTAATATTAACTGTGACTTGCACAGGCAATGAAATGTCAGTGGAGTAATATGGGTTACTTTGGGGATGATGTTTTAAGACCTGGTGCAAAGTTTTAAGTTTTAAGCATAATGTAGTTCACATTTTATATCACATATATTGTCAGAAAATTATATAATCTAGAATTAAATAAAATCAGGATAACTTATTCAAAGATACACTTGTTAAAATTTTACCTAATTGGGTAGGCAGCAGATTTTATGCCAAAACAAATTTATATGATGATATTTTATTTAAATTCTCTTAATAGGAAAAAGTTAAAATTGCCTCTGTATTTTAAGTTACATTGGAAAAGGAAGTATAGTAATAATCAAAATTATACTTTCATAACATTTAGGAAAGAGTTATATAACGTGTAAAATGTTTCCTAACATAAGTTTAAATTTTAAAAGAAACAAATAATAAATTTTTAAAGACAAGAAAATCACATTAAGATAAAAAAAGTATTATAAATGCTCTAAATAGTCAAACTGATGGCATCCTTTTTAATTTCCTACCTTTTTATTCTACATACTTATGAAATGGCATTATATGTTAAATACCATCTAAAAACTTTCCAGGTTTTTTTGTTTGATTTTCTCCAGTGTTTTCTTTTACTGTGTAATTATGCCAACAGTATAGAAAAGGTAATCTTAAGATAGTTAAGTGTTCTATGAAAATAAAGTGGAATTCATAGATTCTAAGTTATTTGCCTTTCAGCATTCAAAACAAAGTCTTATTTCTAGTGTCTGTATAATAAAAACATTCTAAACATAAAGCTTTTGAAAATACCTATAATACTAATACCTACTACCAATTTTTAAATTATTTTTCTTATTTTATCCTGACTCTAATTTCTGGGTACTTCTTCAATTTCTAACAGTCTAAAATGAGCATCTTGTTTAGTCATTAACCCAATTGTATTATCGTACAAGAATTTACATATGTGTGTACAGTGATATGCTTCCAAATGATTTTGCCTATATTATATGTTTATTAGGCATATAGACAAAAGTGTCTTCTGAAAAGAAATGTCAAAAATTTCCATTTAGCATTTTCTTGGTTGTCAATTTAATACAATAAATGAAAACAGGACAGAGAATCAGAAACTCTCTATGTAATCCTTTTGCTAAATATCTAATTGTGTTTATTTAGTCTGATCAATGTTCTAGTTAGTTCACTGTTGTCTCTATGAAGTAGAAATTATACCACCTGTTCATTCCATTTATTAAACTGTAAGAATGAAATAAAATGTGTTCAGGAAGTTAAGTAATTCAAATAGGGGAACTGATTGGATTTGCCAAGAATAGCTTTCTGACAGTGCTCCCAAACTCACCAGCAGTGCACATATTAATACTGTTGACATGATTAAGATACCATGTGAAAGCACATAGAAAATTATAATGTTATGAAAAATAATGGATGCCATTATTTTAATCATGTGTTGTGTTACTGTTGTTTATTCTGTGCCTCCATATTCTCTTGATTTTGAATCCATTTTAAGTTATCAACAAAAGAATTCTCTAGTTCTAGCCGTGAATTCTGATGAAATAATATCTTAACCCCAAAGGCATGGAAATAAATAAACTTCCTTTCAATTTAATGACCAGAGGACCAACAATTTCTCCAAATAGCAGCTACGTTCACTATACCTGAAATCATGTGTGAGGTTTGTACCACAATCCTTATTGCTAGCACACTGAACCAAAATAGATTATTTTAGAACTAAAATTTCTCTACACTATATAAATCGAACTTCAATTTAAATTCATTCCAGGCCCATCTATAACTTTTAGATCACTGCTTTTGGAGAGTACTGATGCAGAAAATCACATTATTTAAAGAGAAATGTTTTAAGATGACTTTAATTTTAAAACTCAAAATCATATATCTTAACAATAGATACTGTATAGGAAGCTTATCTCTGTACTCTGGAAGTTATACATTTTCCTATTTTATTTTAAGTCAGGGCATTCATTTAACTAGCCAATGCAACATGTAGTAAAATTCCTGCTACAATTTATTCACAGCCATTTGAAGAAGAATGGTTGATAGATTGATATATTCTGAAATTGTGTACTGAGGTAGAAGAAAACAAATCTGTAAAATATATAAATCTTTTGTCAGGCTTTCCAAGTTCAAAACCACTTGAAGCTTTTCTACATCTTGCCTGATGTTTAAATACCTGTGTGATGACATATTGAGGTTAGAGTTCTCAATGAAGCAGTGCTGTGTATTTGAAAGCACTTGCATTGATTTTATCACTAGATAGCAGCTGTGTGACAATTGACAGATTGTAGGGACCACAGTCCGTTAACTCTATGGGCCTATCTGTTGTCTGTAGACTTTTAAAGTCTCCTTATTCTGCACATTTGATATTTGCTAAAACAGCACACTTTTATTTGACCAATATATTTTTTTGCTCAAGAAACCAATGATAATAATTACCCAGAGTAGATTCAAATAATATGTATTCAAACTGATTGGTGTCTTAGTACTTTAATTTAACCAATAACATAAGATATATGTTGATTCCATAAAGAGACAGATGCATTACTCTTTATTTTCTGTTAAATTCTTAGTTCTTGATAAATCATTCTTTTTATCAATAAGTGCTGCAGGACACGGGGGAATTGCTTGTTGATATGTGATTAACAATTCTCAGAAGGCTAACTCCACCTCCTCACCAACCCTCTATAATGTTAATTGTATCTTTAACACGGAGAAACTCTTTTACAATAATGTAATTCATAAAGGAAATAGACAAATCTAAGAAGGTTGAAGGAACATTTTTAAATTATATTGTTAGAAAGTTTTGAAAATCTTAAGAGTCAGTAAAGGTGTTAATGATTTTTTTCTGTATCTTGATAGTCAATAGCTTGTTGGCTCTTTCTATGTTAATACAATTGATATAAAAAAATCCATGGGCAAGCAGGTGGTCCAAATTTATATGGTGAAAAGATCTGCATTGAGATTCTGGTACTATTATTTACTAGCTGAATTTCTTAATGTTTCTTAATCCCAGTTTTGTCATGTGTAAAATAAGAATAATCGTAGCTACCCTGTTGTCAGAGACAGGACATAAAGCAGATTCTCAACAAATGGGTCTAACATTTTATAGACCAAAATTTCTAGTAAAATTAATTCGGGCATTTGGTATAACTGACAGATGTCAAATAGGGTCAGATAGAAAAGAAAACTTTGCCTTGTGGTCCCAGAGACACAGGTCTGGCGTTAGAAAGACCCGTGGGAAAGCTGCTGTTTCGCTGCGGGCAGCACACGTCTTTATCAGCTGAATGCTTAGATGGATCCCAGAAAAATTCTGGGTTACATAACATACAAAACATTAAAAAACAAGGGTGCTATAACTTTTTCTAACTTTCAGACATTATATTTTAATAATCTTAATAACTGAGGACGTTACACCAGCGTGATGTAAGTAAGCATTATATTAGGGGATGGGGTGGTCTGATCTGTTTTATGTTAAAATCATTATAATAAAACCCCAGAACTACCATACAATCTACTTTCAATATTAGTCTGAACATTAGGTGTAAATGGGATCCTAAATCATGTGAAAATAAAATTACATGATTCATATGATTGCCCTGTATAGAAAGACATGTAAATCCCACAAATCTTAATACTCTAGTGGGTTGACATTAAAAATCAAGTCATTGGGAAAAACAACAAAAAGCAATGATTAGCAATTGATTCAACTGTGAACTAGGGAAATATTTTTAAACCACAAAAATTATGGATGCTTTGACAAAAATAAGATTGGACAATTTGACCACAAACAGTAGCAATTTGTAGGTCAAGATAGGCCAATTGAAATTATTTTTGAATGAAACAAAATTGAAAGTCAAATAGAAAACAATAAAATATTATCAACAAATGCTACATAATCCTTCACCATGTAGAATATATATAATTTTCTCATTAATATCATTAAGGACTCATAAAAGTGACAAGTAATAAGAGCTCTTTTCACAATAATAAAAAAATAAAATAGACTAAAGTAAAGATATATTTTTAAAGAAATATCTCATTAAACATAAGGAATTATAATTCTCAAAAATATCTGAGGTATTTTCAAAGAAATACATTATGAAGAAATATTGAGATATTTTATTATTAAATTCACAAGGATAAATTTTTAACATGTTTTTAATGATGAAAGAGAATGCTGATGAAACAGATACTTTGAAACAGTACTGGTAGTAGTTTAAAATGCCACAGTTGTTCTGGAAAACAATCATGAGCTTTAAAAATATTCTTTTTAACCAGATAACTCCAACTGGGGAATCTGTCCTAATGAAATAATTTCAAACACGTGATATATATGTTATTGTAAAAAGTCATTATTTAACAAAAAACAACATAATAACATATTTACTAGCTCTAGGTAACCTTAATTCCTTGAGGGAAAAAAAAGGCAAATTTTTGAATTAGGATTTTGAGAAAAATATGAATATTCTGGGCATTACAGTGTTTTTAATTCTTCTTTTGTGACATATGCAACATTTTCCTATTCTCTGGCTTTTATATCTCCTTTTCAAAATGACATTATCTAGTGAATAGATATATATGATTTCTAAAAATTGGCTAATAATTCATACTTTTTTATGGAATGGCAATGAAACTGTCTTGTGTGCTAGTTTTGTGTCCTGCTAATGATTTTTTCAAATATTCATCATAATTTATAATACTGAATCCTTGAAGCACATTATTCTATTTATAAAACTTGTTTGCTGAACATTAATGTTTCATAAAGTTCATACTTAGAACTTTATGCTCAACTAATTTAGATGGAAAAATAACTGGAGAGAATACAAGGGCAAGAAGGAAATGAAAGAAATAATACTTGGTGACTAATTGTGCTTGATGTAACAGCAATACAGGCTGTGTTACAAGTGTACAGGAAGCTATGCTTGTTGGTGAAGAGAGATCTGCTGCATCAATAGATGACAGGAGGAAAAATGGAAAGAAATTACTTTTTTCAAAATTCAAGAAGAATACATTCAATACTGTATTAACTCTAAGATAGAACAACCTGCTATTGTTTCCTTTCCTCTAATCACACTCTGCCTGGGTATCAACATTGTTTAAAATTTCAATTCTGTCTGCTAACAACACTTTTATAATTCTTTAGAAAGAAAAAAAATTACTAGCACATTTGCTGACAAAATATTTTTTAACAAAAGGAAAAGCTAATAAAGATTGGGCAAAAATTGACTTCTATTCTAAAATGGTACTAAAGTTTAAACAGTTGATTCTAGAGATCTGCTTATGAGCTAATAAAATACAATATATTCCCAAGCACTGTTCTAATAGGTGAAAAATAGAATCTTCTTGAAAAAAATGTTAACCCTCTTTGTTTTTCTATTTTTATTGAAAAATAATTGACATACATCACTGCATAAATTTAAGGGTTTTAGCATGATAGTTTAATTAATATATATTGTGAAATGATTACCATAGTAGGTTTAGTTAGCATCCATTGTCTCATATAGATATAAGAGAAAGAAAATACACGAACTTATGATGAGAACTTATAGAATTTACTCTCAACTTTCCTATATATCATACAGCAGTGTTAGCTTTAGTTATCATATTGTACATTCATCTCTAGTAATTATTTATATTATAACTGGAGATTGTACTTTGGACCACCTGCCTCCAGTTCCCCTCTTCACCTCTAATAACCACAAGTCTGACTGATCTCTTTTTCTATGAGTTTGGTGATTTCTGCTGTTGTTGTCTTGTTGGTTTGTTTTGATTTTTAGATTCCATAGATAAGTGAGATTATACGTATGGTTTTTCTCTGTCTGATTCACTTCACTTAGCATAATGTCTTTAAAATGAACATGGATGTGTATATATTTTTTCAAGTTAGTGGTTTTGTTTTCTTTGGATATATTCCCAAAAGTGGAATTGTTGGCTCATATGGTATATGTATTTTTAATTTTCTTGAGGATCCTCCATACTGTTTTCCATAGGAGATATTCCAATTTACAATTCTACCAACAGTGCACAAAGGTTCCCTTTTTCTCCACATCCACTGTTATCTCTTGTCTTTTTGATGATGGCCATTCTAACAGGCTTGAGGTGATATCTCATTGTGGTTTTAATTTGTATTTCCCTAAAGACAAGTGACATTGAAGCATCTTTGCATGCACCTGTTGGCTTTTGGATATCTTACTTGAAAAAATGTCCATTCAGGTCTTTTGTCCATTTTTAAAATTGGGTTATTTGGTTTTGCTATTGAATTGTATTGAGTTCTTTACACATTTGAAGTTCTTATCTGATAAACCGCTTGCAGATATTTTTCCCTTTCTTTCAGTTGTCTTTGCACTTTGTTGAGAGTTTCATTTTGCTGTTCAGAAACTTTTTAGTTTAAAGTAGTCTCACTGCTTTGTATGTTAATTTGTTTCTTGTGCTTTAGGTGACACAGTGAAAAAATCGTTACCAAGACCCATGTCAAGATTTACTCCAGTGTTTTCTTCTAGGAGTTTCATGTTTTTCATTTAAGTCTTTAATCTATTTTGAGTTAATTTTTGTGTGTGGTGTAAGATATGCATCCAGTTTCATTCTTTTACATGTGAATATCCAATTATCCTAGCACCATGAGGCTTACATAAAATAAAATACCTTAATCTCATGAGACCCTATTTTAAACTGTTAACAACTTACAGAGAATTTGTAAACTCTGCACTTTTACTCCCCCCCTCACACTTTAGGTTATTGCTATTAAAATGTACATGTGTTTTTATATGGTATAACTAATAACAGATGATTATAGTTATGGTTATTTTTACTACATTCTTTTTTTAAAATTTTCAAACTAGTTTTAAGTGAATTAGGCACGACTATTAGCATATTGCAGAATCTAACTATGACTATATATTTACCATTACTGGTGAGATATAGGCTACATTTTTTTGTCTTTATGATGTTAATTAGTGTTCTTTTCTTTCACTCAAAGAACTTCCTTTAGAATTTCCTGTAAAGCAGGTCTCAGGCAGGTCCCTCAGCCTCTGTTTGTTCAGGAAAGTCTTTCTTTCTCCTCCATTTCCAAAGGGTAGCTTTAGAAGTTATAGAATTCTTGACTGATAGTTTTTTTCCAATATTTTCAATATGTCCTCCTATTCTCTCCTGGCTCAAAAAGTTTCTGTTGAAAAATCTGCTGACAGGCAAATGGGGTTCCCTTGTATGGTTCTCTTTTCTCTGCTGCTCTTAAAATTATTAGTCTTTGACGTTAGTAACGTCCTTGGGTAGGTGGGGCCTGCTATTATGGTGTATTTCTAGGTAAGGCAACTGTTTGAGCTTTGAAGATATGCACGGTTTGGGGGTGGGGGGGAGGGAGGGCCACTGCCTGAGAACAGCTGGATAGAAATGCTGGCTTGGTTTTCTATCAAGTGAGGCTGTAGGATGAGCTCCGTGGTTGCTTGGATTCTCTGGTCGGGATTACGAGATGGTCAGGATTGGGTACTATATTCAGTAGATCTTAGATGGGCTATGAATTAGCTTCCCTGTGCTGATGGGGCAGCAGGACGCTTAGATCCCATACAGCTCACTGTTTGGGGACCCAAATCAGGCCAGAGTGTGCCCTGAATTCCCTGGTCAGGTGAGGCTGCTGGTTCTGCTTTGCAGATGGGGGTGGCACAGGCTGTACTCTTCTGTTCAAGTGCCTCTGTGTTTAGGGTGTTGAACAGGCTACACCACATCCTGTGTGCTCTGGGTGGGTTCCCTGGTCAGACAGGCTGAAGGCTGTGTTCAGTGATGAGCAGGGCTGTGGATTACATCCCTGCCTGGACACTGCAGGAAAATAAAATCCATATTCACCTAAAGAAGAAGCTCTAAAGATGGTAAGGCTCTTCGTTGTCTTAAGACAACCTGCACCCCAAGTTTCCTGACCAAATACAGGGCCACTGGCTTTGTTCTCTGAACTGTCAGCTCTGCCTGCCTTTCAGCTGGAGTGCCACTGGGCTACACAGTTTCCAGGATGTCTCTGGCCCTTCAGGTCAGGTAATCCTGGAAGACACACTCCACGTGGGTGGGGCTCAGCTCCCTTACCTAGGTGGGAGGGGAAGGGGCCTCCCTAGGCTACTCTCAAGTCCCCTGACAGAGTCTCTGCTTGGGAGGGGCTATCAATTATTCCCCTGCCTGCAGGTGGCCTGGGAATGCCCGATGCCCAGTACTGGCTTTGCTCTGAGGACAGTCAGCTCTGCCTGCTTCTCTACTCAAGTGCCACTGGATGGCACAGCTTCCAGGAGTTACTCCAGCCCTTCTGTTCAGATAGGCCCGGAAGATACTCTACACAGGGGCTGGGTTTGTGATTTAGCTCTTTGCCTGGGTTTGGGCCCTCTGGGCTCTAGGGACAAGATTTCTTGCTTGAGCATCCAACTCAAGCAGCCCTGCACCCGCCATGTTCTCGGGTCAGAGTGTCCTCCAGCCTGCAGATGACCAAAGCTGCAGTTGGAATTGCTCCGTGGGCCTACAGGTAAGAACTCGGTCTGCCAAGTCTGTGTGCTGCCCCTCCCACTTCTCCATCACAGTCAGGTTCCCAGTGATAGAACCCCACACACCCCTGCAATCCCACTGGTGCTAGATCAAAGTAGGGGCTCCTGCAACACCACCCACAATGCTGAGGGAGCAAGTCGTCTCCTCTTGGTCTTCTTTTTCCACTGGAGGAACCAGAGGCTTAGGGGTTGAGGCCTCTCTGTGTGGAGCTGCACTGGCCTGCAAGTGAGGCCATGTGGTCCACGCGTTGCTGCTCTCTTACCCTTCTAATGCAGGCTGCCTTGGTCTTTGTGGTACAAGGAGTGCGTCAGCATTACCACCATATTCTAGGATCATTTCAGTGTTATCTTGTTCTTGAAGAGTTGTTAACTGTTCTTCTTGTAATGAGGCGGGAAATCAGAAACAACCCATGCCGCCACCTTGGTGATGTCACCCAGCCCAAGCCAACACTCTTGAAACTCCTCCACATATTAACTCCTCCACGTATTCTGTATCTGATACATATACAGAAACTTTATTTCCTTCTTATTGTTATTCCTTATTAGAGAGAAACTTATTCCTTCCCTAAGGTCACATTTTTTAATTAAGAAGCTCCTGCCCACTGTTTAACATACTTAGGTTTGAAGTTGTCCCCTTCTTCTGTTTATTCTTTTTTAAGCAAGGTTCTGCATTTGTCTTCCCACCCACTACCACCCTGCTAACAGTTGTAGTGAACATTTGTCCCCTAACTGAATGACACTTCGCTCTACTTCTGATTACCTCCCAGATTCAAACCACCATTATCTCCAGCCAAGACGGGCTACTCTTACTGTCTACTTGCTTTCAAACTTGTATTCCTATAACCTACTTCCACAAAGATATCAGTGCAATTATCTTAGAATATAAATAAGATTTTATCTATCACTTGAATGCTTACAACCTTCCAATGACTTTGAATTCCAAGTAGAAAATATGAAAGATATGAAAAAATTTTCTGCTGGCCTTTTGGTCCCTGCAGGATGTAACTCTGACTTCTCTAACATTATCAACTACATACACTTATTCACCATGGTCTAGTCTAGGGTTGCCAGATTTAGCAAAAAGGGAAGAGAAAAACAAACAAAAATCAAAGCAGAAAAAAAAAGAACACGCATTTACATTTAAATTTCAGATTAAAAAACAAACAAACTCTTTTTAAAGTATGAGATATGCCATCCAATTGTTGAGACATACTTATACTAATTTTTTTTAATCTGAAATTCAATTTTAACTGGGTGTCCTGTTTCTTCACTGACAACTGTACTCTAAACCCCCCAAATACAGCTTGCTCAAAATTTTCAAGCTTATACATGCCACAGAGTTTTTGAACATACTCTTCCCTGTGCCTGAAATGCACTTCCTCAAATTTTCCATTTGCAAAAATATTAAAATTTAAATGACAACTAAGTGAAATAAAACACATGTGAAAATTCAAATGTACTAACAAATGGCCATAACCATTTTTTCAAAGATTAGAAAAACCAGTTTCACAAGCCTAGGACCGCTCTATGGCATCAAACATATCCAGTAGAACATAAGCAAAGAAAAGGGAGGATTTTGTGAAGCAAAATTCCTTAGGGGAGAAGTGAAACAGGGCAGGTAAAAAGAGAACAAATCAGCTGTGATGGCCTGAATAATGGCTCCCTGAATACGTCCATGCCATAATCCCTGGCACTGTGAATGCTATGTTATGTGGCAAAAGGGATTTCTCAGGTGTGACTCAGTTATAGAGCTTGAGACGGGGAGATCATCATGGATTATCCGGATAGGCCCCATACAATCGTGATGACCCTTATGAGAGGGACCCAGGAGAGTCAGCAGAGAAGAAAGCAACGTGATGACAGTTGCAGAGACTGGAGAGAGTCAGTTTGAAGGTGGAGGTAAGGACCCAAGCCAAAGAGTAGAGGCAGCCCATAAAAGCAGAAAAATGCAAGGCAACAGAGCCTTCAGAAGGAACCAGCTCTGCTGACAGCTTGACTTTTCAGTCCCATAAGACTCAGCTCTCAAGACTCTAAGAATAAATGTGTTGTTTTAAGCCATTAAATTTGTGGCAATTTGTTACAGTGACTATAGGAAACTAATACACCAGCCAACTCACAGTTTCTACTCTTTCCCTGTTAACAGCTTCCAAACTTAATGATCAAGACTTTTTTAAAGGAACTTTATTCATGCTTGTTTTAAATTTGGCATTCACCCAGCACTCCAGTTAAATTAAGTCTTATTTAATCATTTCTCTGTATTACTCTGAGTTCTTTTTAAAAATTTTGGTGGGGAGAGTGGTTTCAACCCTCAACCTGTTTTTTTTTGTTTTGTTTTGTTTTTATGACAAGTACAATGAAATATTGTGGAATCCCTGAAGAAATATGCTAAGAAAAATGCATTAAACCTTTTAATTTAGCCATTGAAATAGCCTTGCTAAAACAGCACTTTTAGGCACTCCCTGGATGATACACAGTTTGTCTACTTCCTTTCAGAAACCAAGCATGTAAATAAAAACATCTGGTAGCCTCTCTAGTCTGTTGCTCAGCAACAACAAATTATGTGGTTTTAGAATCGGGGAACAAAGAGAATTATTATGCTTAAAGCATGTTCTAAAAATAAGAGAAAAAGAAAATACAATTGGATTTTTATCCAGTACAAAGACTGCAAACATAATAGTATTCATAAATATGAGACATTACAATATGAGCACAATTATGGTGACTGATGGGGAGGATTAGTAATGATTACCAGGATGACAGAACTGAGAATGTAAGAAATTCTTACCTTTTTTTCAAAATTCAGAGGCACAGTTTAGGCTTAGTTTTAGTGTTAGTAAGGCTACTTACTTGGTTAATTTTTCAGCACAATGAAACAGTTTCTTCAAGTAGCATGATAAAACGTCTTCAACACACCAATTCTATAGAAGTAAATAAAAAATTTGGCAACTTGGAAAGAGAGATATTTTTGCTACAAATATTTATCTAAAATTAATATAGTCATTTTAAGATTATAAAAATACAAAATATAATGAGTGCACTAAGGATAGGAAGGAAAATAATCATATCATTGCAATTTTTCTCTGTAGGCACCTTTTCTGTTTGTCCTATAACTACTGGCTTGCCCAAGACTCTGCCTCATTCCTTCTTTGTATTGTATACAGCTTTCCAAAGAAAGTCTATGCAAAACTTAAAAATAAATAATTCCCAACTCATTTCATCTCACTCAATGCTAATTGCATTTCTCTATACTTACCTAATCTCTAAACATCATCTCCTAAATGTTCAGGATCAGTCCAAAACTAAACACCTTCAAGAGTCTGCTGCTTTTTCTCCTGTATTTTTTTAAAATTAACTAATTAATTTATTTTTTTGTCTGTGTTGGGTCTTCGTTGCTGCACATGGGCTTTCTTTAGTTGAGCTGAGCGGGGGCTACTCTTCCTTGTGGTGCGTGGGCTTCTCATTGCGTTGGCCTCTCTTGTTGCAGAGCACGGGCTCTAGGCGCGTGGGCTTCGGTAGTTGCGGCACATGGGCTCAATAGTTGTATCTCACCGGTTCTAAAGAGCAGACTCAATAGTTGTGGCACATGGGCTTAGTTGCTCCACAGCATGTGGTATCTTCCTGGGGCAGGGATCGAACCTGTGTCCCCTGCGTTGGCAGGTGGATTCTTACCCACTGCGCCACCTAGGAAGTCCTCTCCTGTATTTTTAATCTTGACAAATGACACCTTTACTCACTTGCCCTGACAATGAACTAAAAACCATCCTAAATGCCATCATTTTTCAATTTTAAGCAACTGTTAATAATCTCTTTCCCATCTGTATCCTAATTTCACTACTTACAAGTTCTATCACCTGCCTTTGAGGCTGTCTCAATCATTCTTCATTGGCCCTATCAACTCTCTGCTTCTCATTATTCTATAGCATCATTGGCATCTACCAACAATCCAAGTTCTCTACCAATTCCCTAGTGATGACATATAAGATAGAAATGTTTCAGTGTGTTACTTCTCTTTCTTATGAAATCTATATGTCCACTTCACCCTCAATGACATTAAATTACATTCATTTTCTCAATACTCATTTTTCTTCAATCTATACTATTCCTATGAAGTCTTCCTTCACTCCTATAGGCAGATATAAGTCCTTTTTTCCTCATACTTCCTTGTTTAAACCTCACACATTAACCAGAATTTTTGGTTCCAAGCAACAGAAAATATTACAGTCATCACCATTTTATTACTATATTGTATTTTACCTTGTTATTTCACATTGTAGTTTACTAATTGATTGAATTCATATTTGCCACCCCATGTGAAGCTTAAATATTAGAAATACTGGGACAGTGTTTTAAATCAACTGTATAATTGGCATAAAGCAGAGTTCATGGCATGTAGTAGATATTTCTTATATGTATGCTAACTGACTTTTTAAGTTAATTATATGAAATAAATTAGATGAAATGCATTTATGTGGTTTATAATATGATTAGGCAGAAAACATTGTACTGTTGGTAGACATAAGTAAAGCAGGTAAAGAGTCATCTCATTAAAGTGCAAGTACTTACTACAATACATAAATTGCAACCAGCAGAGCTTAACATATCATGAACTTTTTAGCTGACTTTCAAAACAAAAGTAAATTTAGTTAAAAAAAAAAACAGGATGACAAGCAGGGCACCCTAATATGAGCAGGGACTCTAAGGCAGTAAGCAGAAGCAAAAGACAGAATAGCCTTGAATGAAATAAGCATTTCACTACTGCTTTCTGGAAACTAAGGTTAAAAAAAAAAAGCAAACCTCAGATTTAGTCCGACAAACATTTAAAATAGTTCAATTATTAGATATGGAATATAAAATTAGTACGTGGGAAATACATATAAAATAAAAGAAGGACTCACACAAATAAGAAAGGAACAAAAGATTATAAAATGGCCTGTGAGATACAGAGACTATATAGATAGTATTGTAGTCCCTTGGTATCCTGGGGAATTGTTTCCAGAACCCACAGTGGATACCAAAATCCACAGATGCTCAAGTCCCACTGTAGGCTTCCTACATCTGAGGTTTCCAGTTGGGGGTTCAGCCAACCATGGACAGTACAGTACGGTAGTACTTACTGAAAAAAAGAAATCTGCCTCTAGGTGGACACCCCCCTCCCCCCATTTAAACCCATGTTGTTCAAGTCAGCTATATTTTATACACACACACACACACACACACACAGGAAAAAAAAGGATTTTAAAATTTTTATAAACAAAACAGAGCAGTTAGACACGCTGAAAATATGTGTGACTAGAAGTTAAGTTCAATGGGACTAAAATGAAGCACAGAGAAATTTAAATATACAAAGAGTCAGGGGATATTATAGGACACGAAAGGTGGAATGACAAGATGTAAAATTGCCTAATCAGAGTCCCTAAAAGAGGAAATAAAGACTATGAAAGACAAGCGATATTTCAAAGATCACACCTAAAAGTTTCCCAGAGCTGTTGGAAGATATGCATCCTCCGATCGGCTGTCAGTTGGGTGATGCACAACTTCTTTGGCTTACTTCTGCTTGTGCTCTAAGAGTTGAACAATTTTAAGTTTTGCGGGTTGGTAATTTCTTTTCTTGTTTTGACAATACGATGCTTGGCAATACAATTCCTACAAATCTAAAAATATGGTCTATTTGTTTCTGGTCAGTTCTACATACGAACAACTACAGATCTTATCTATATAAAGTTGTTATGCCCGAGGGTCCTGTCTTATGTTCAGCAGACTCTGTTCTCTGCCCATCCCTCTCTGTCCCTCAACTTGACTGAGCTCACATGAAACAAGCAGCTCTGGGGGGGCCTTAGGCTCCTTCCTATGTTGGCTCCCATCACAGTGCAGAAAACACCTAGCAGAAGATGTGTCTAGAAGAGGTTTGGGCCAAATATTTCTTCTTTCATAAGACATACACTTTAAGGTCACTGCTTCTAACAGCTATATCTTGTCACATGGAGCCCAAAGGCTCCAAATCTCAAAATTCTCCATCAAAGTAGACTGTAAACCAGAAGCAGCTTAAGCAGAACTTTTTCTCCAACCATCACAACTTACAGACAGAAGATCTCTAGTGTGTTTACCTTTCTTTTGCAGGATTTTCTTTAAAGTGGAAAGAATCAACAAAAACATACACACTGCCTTAATTTACCCTAACATTCCCACCAACATTACAGTGCCGTAGGTATACACTCTGCCTTCCATGATACAATCAACAAAAGGTTGCCAAACATTTTGCCAGGAATAACGATCCTGTAAATACATTAGTTTCATCCAAATCATTGTTTATATCCAGCACAAATCTAAACGATACCTTTGAAAGATTTTTCTAGAAAATAAGCATACAATTTAAATGAAGAATTCAGTTGAAAAAGAAGCATATCTTGGGATGGCTAACCTTATCGGATACTAATATTCATTACAAAATTATTGTATTTGACGTTGCTTTGTTGCTTCATAGATTTTCCCATTAAAATATGGGTCACTATAAAAACTGCAGAAAGAGATGAACACATATGGTGAACACTGCTATACAACAATGGTAATGTCACGAATCTTCAAAATAATCATTGTGGACAATTCCTTCAATATCCATAAGAGGATGACAGTGAAATTGGGTCCTTATTTCACACTACACACAAAATTCAATTCTAGATGAACTAAAAGTTTAAAACTAAAGTCTGGTGAAGAAATTATAGAATATTTTTATGATCTCAATTTTATAAATAAAAGGACTTCTGCGAAATCACACAATATGAGTAAATCAAGAAGGCAGAAATGAATAATTTTGATTGTTTTGAAATTGGAGATTTCAATTGATAGTGTAAAAATAAACCAGTATTTCCTGAGAAGATATTTGAAAAGCATAGCTGTGAAAGAATAATATCCAAAATATGTAAGCATGCCATGAAAAGAAAAGTTGAATATCTCAGGAAAATGTGGCCTGAAGACAGAAACTGGTACTGTGCAGGGGAGAACACATAATTGGCAATATGTTGAATCTTATTACCTGGGGGAAATGTAAAATTGGAAAACATTGAGATGTAAGTTTTTTTCCTCTCTAGATCTGTAAAAATTGAGAAAATTTTTACTACCAAATGTTGTCATAGATAAGAACTAATGGAAATATGGGTACATCTGGTGTGAGTATAACTGATAAAAACAATTTGGAAAACATTTTTGTATTATCTTATAAAAATGAAACATATAAACTCTAAGCACCAGATATTCCATACTGTTGGATATATTTTGCAGAAATTGTTGTCCAAGTGCAAGAGGCATGTATGAGAATGTATATGTGCAGTGCTGCTTAGAATAGCAAATAGCTGGAAACAAATGATTATTAGCCAGAGAATGGATAACTGTATTAAAGGAGATGTTCATACCATGGATTATTATCCATCAGGGAGGATGAATACACAGCAGTTATCTACAACAATATTACCATGCTTAAAAAATGCAATATTGTATGGAAAAGGTCAGTTATGGGTGACTACAGAGAATAAGGTACTCTTTGTTAAAGGCTGAAAAGAAAGCACAATGAAACATACATTGTTTAGGGGTAAATGCATTTTTGATTATACTATAATAGAAAGATAATTTCTGATAAGCAATCGCATTTGACGAAAGGCAGGAACGTGGAAAATGGAGGAGCGCATAGTTTAATGTAAACTCGTCACTAATATTCCAAGTCTTAATTTGAGGGGTAACTTGGGTATAAATGTTCTAGTTATGCTACAGAATTACATGTATATTATGCATATTGTTTCATGTGCAATGAAACATTGCAAAATAGAAGATGTTTAAATTTCAGTGCCATTTTTTTACCCTATAATTAATTCTTATCCCAGGTACACACACTGATGAATAGATTTGAAAAGATCTATGGTCTCCTTCTCCTTGACCTCTTGCTATAGTGCTGTAGTGTTTCATCTTTGCCGCCCCTCCACTTCTTTGTCTTGTGAAGAGTGAAAAATTAAGCCATGTGGGTCAGTTTTCTCAGGAATATCACTTAGATATTGGGCTACAGGAGGGTGAGTGCATCAAGAGAGCACATAGAAGAGTTTCATGTGTAAAGGATAGAGGGATTCAGGTGCCAAAATGACAGGAAAGAGTTAAATTGATCTGAGAAATATTTTGAGAGAAGAGAATGAAAAGTCTGTCCAGCACTTCAACGTGTTAGCGGACAGGGGACAAAGGATATTTTCACGAGAGCTGACTCAGACTGTTTACTCCAACCCCACTAAATGTTTAAGAAACATATTTTAGAGAGTGCTCTTCATACACCTGCTCTGAGATTCCAACACTGAGCTCTGAATTTTCATGCTCAACAAAGAAAAAATTAAGAACAAGAACTTATGCATTTTTTGTAGAGCAGGTGCATGACTTTCAGAAGAGTTCTAAAGGGATTGGTGATAGGCATTTGCCATGCTTGTATGGCTACCCAATATTTTTCCTGCCTACCAATTATTCCACCACGGAATTCATGTCTTGGATTAAGACAATGATGCTTGGCATCAGTAACAGCACTGACTGTCATCTTCCAAGCTAATTCTCAAAGCGTAATCACAGTAACGTGCAGCATTTAATGTTTGGCAGTGCTGACAACAATGTCCTCACGAATTCAATTCTGCAGCTTCAGTATTTTTCTTCCGCTTTCCTTGTCTGTGTGCTCTCAACATAGGATTTAGGTCCTGGGGCATACATCTAAGACTAATGTAAGATCCACATGATAGATACTGCAAGTTGATTTCTTCAAGTCCTACTTCAAACTCCTTCTCCCTTGCTTTATTCTACTATAGAGGCTAGAGAGCAAATACTCAACATCTAGTCTCTCCTTGAACCTAGTAGTGTTTGTGGTCACAGTTTTGGGGATGGTTTTCCCTTCCCAGAGAAAGGAAGGAAGGAAGAAAGGAAGGAAGAGAGGGAGAGAGGGAAGTAGGAAGGGAGGGAGGAAAGGACAAAAGAAAAGAACAAGAAAAGAAAATAAAGAGGAAGAAAAGAAAGGAACACAGAAAGAAGGGAGGAAAATAGAAAATAGAAGAGAAAGGAAAAGAAGAAATGGCATAAATTTTGCTTGTTTTAGTTTTTTACTTCAATACCAAAAGGTATAACAGCCACATTCCAATCTTGAAGTTTAAAGTGTTAAACAAAGAACCATGAACAGAGCTCACTTGGGGTGCATATACGGGATACGGAAGGCCTCCCAACGGACATCTGCTCATGTAAAACAAGATACACCTGTTAATTATTAGCCACTGCTTGCTGATTTTTCCATTGCTCTAGAGCCTAACTGACATAGTTCATGGAAAAAAAAAGGATAAATATCACTGCAACTGATAATGTTTGGCTGGCTTTTATTATCTAAATAATGAATAATTACATTATTACATGAACAAATGGGCACATTACATACAGAATGAATCATGAAAATTAAAAGTATGTCTCTAAGTTTAAATCAAATATGAGATTAAACCTTCACCTTTAAAGAACTAATAATTCTTACTGTGCATTGTATTAGTCATGATTAAAGAACATAAATTATTCATTGTAATTAGGATAATACTTATATTCTCAATATAAAGTTTAATTTTTATCTACATTTTCGTAGTTGTTTCCCAATTGTGTTTAATCAATGGTAATGCCAGTAGCTTTTCCTGTTAAAACACCTCCTCACCAATCTGTGGATTCAAAACAGGCATTATAAATATACTGTCTTAGCCTCATCCTGCTCTCACAGCCCTCACAGTGAGTTCCTCCTATCCCAGGTATTTCTAGGAGTCAGCAGAGTTCTACTCTGTGCTACTCAGGAGGAAGCCAGAGCCTGTTTCTCTGCTCCACTCTCCTCCTGGTGGCTTTCCCTGTGGCTTCTGCCCAAGGAGAATGCAGTTCAGCGGGGGCACAGCTGTGGCCTGCAGGGGGTTTCCCCAGGCCCTCAGAGGCAGAGCACTAGCTGACTCATAGCTCTGTGACAGCCTTTGGCACGTAGGCCCTGAAGAAATACTGCTTAAACTCAGAATCTTTGAAGATGCTTGTCAGCTACTACGTCTCATGATACTAATCCCTAAAGATTTGAAAGAGTGGTCTGATCTTGTTGACTGCTTGAAACAGACCATGGTAATAATATTTACACCATGGAAATAAGCATATGATACAAATCAGGTTCAAGTTACAATTTTTTTAAGGAGGGAGTGACTCTTAAACATTTGCCTGACACCACTGATTCAAGACAATCACCAAAAAAATAAAAAATAAAAAACATAAAAATAACAACAAAAAAACAAAACTATCACCGAGATCAGAAATGCAAAAAAGACAGCATAGGACATTTACCATCATTTATTTCCCCATCTGTTCTCATCAGAATCTGGTGCATGTAGAAAAAAAAAAATTCAAATAAACAAACCACAATAACAGCCAAAAACTTCATTCCCCCTCCTTTAGCCAAAAGCAAAGGACCCATTTGTATTAACTCATGGAAATAAAAACCTGAATTTATTAACTCTCCACCATTTCTACAAACAACTATATTCTGAATTATTTGGCTTGTCTACTTCATTACAAAAGTAAAGATTTTTTTTTCATTTCTCTTTCTCTCTCCCTTTCTCTCACCCACAATATCCTCACACACTCACAGTCTCTGAGTTATGTTTCCTAAAAGTCAAATGTCCTTGAACTGACAACCCAACAGCTTTCTCTTAACCCTTTTACTTATTTCTCTAGTTTAATAATCCCTATTCTCTATAACAATTTTCCTGACATTACTGACATTGCTAGACGATTAAGTTATTAAGAAACATTGAGCCAAACACTATTTCCAGTAAACTATATGATCATTATTCTGCTGTGGATACTGAAAAAAAAGATAATGAATTCTTGAGACCTTATGGTAAAATCAAGAAGTTTACTGAAAAAGAATCTGACTCCACTTTTTATATTTGACTGTTCACAGCTTTCAAGCCCTAACAAACACTTCTATTTCTTTTCCCTTTTGTGCCCACCTTAGGGCAAATGAAAAAGAAAAGCCAAGTGCTCCCTACTTTAGTACTGGCAGGAAGTTCAAACCACACAAGCACCAGCATGTGTGCAGAAATTATCACCAGAGCCCTACCTCCTATGCACCGTGAAACTCCAAAGCACTCCCCTTTCCCTGCTTTCTCAAGCCATTTTCTGACGTGCCTTACTCCAAAATGTCTCATGATGTGAATGATAAATACCTTTATATATTTTTTGATATGTGTATAACACCATCAGTCATGACATCTGAACTGAATTTGGTGTGTGGGTGGAAGAAGGGAGGTACATCCTGTCTGGATGGAATTATCAAAATATTTACAGAGGCCATTTGGGCTGTATTTGGTCCAATAACGGGAAAGAATAGTTAGGAAAAAAGTCCATAAGGAAACCCTGACTAGACTGGAAATCATTTATATGGAATTAAAGAATTTGTGGGAGAGTGCTAATATAATAATTTGTCCACATTCCTTGATGTAGCGTACAGTATGTCTTGGCTTTTAATGTTGCCATTATTTTAATTCTGTGCCTAGACTCCAGTAAGTGGAAGAGGATGCAGTACAAATAACTGTACCACAATCAACTGCAATGTAAGACACAAGGTCTTTGTCTGTCATCTCAGCATTCTATCTTCCAGTATCTAGAACAGTGTCTAATGTACAACACATGATACAACAAAAAGAAGAAGCTGAGCAGAATATACCGAGTACAATATTAGAAGTACCATCAATATTTTATGCTTATTTAGAATATCAAGGACCATCCTCTGGCTGAGAAGAGAGGTGAAAGAAGAAAAGTGACAAAGACTATATCATGGAAGAAACCTTTGAACTAGGGCTTGCTTGAGAAATATTTAGAAATTCCAGTAGTGAGACTGGCAGAAAACTGACTTGGAGTTGGGAAATAGCATTTTAAACATTGTGTATTTAAGGCAACAATAAAGAGCTAAGAATTCAAGCCCTGATATCAATAGAATATAAAAGTCTAAATATAAGCAACAACGTGCATTCAGCTTGCATCTCACAAACACAATGTTTAGGGAACGTGGATAGATTATTTTAAAAGTGTACACAATACTATTTCAGTATGAAATTCAAAATGTGCTTTTAGCAGTTGGGATCCTCGTTCCCCTTGGGAGGGGCAGTTTAGTGAACAAAGGGGTCATAAAGGGGGCTTCTGGAATGCTCCTAATGTTCTGTTTCTTAATTTGGGTGCTGATTAAACAAATAGATTCAGATTATGAACATTTACTGAGCTGTATATTATGATTTGTATCATTTTCTAAATGGATATTATAATTTAATAAAGTTTATACCCAAAATTAAAATATATATCAACCATTACATTCTGAGTGAAAATTTATGAATGGTTACGTTTGGTTAAAGATTACATTAATATTGAATAACAGCAGGATACACATTCGGAAACGAGGGATACTGTAATAAGCTAGAAAAATGGTTCTCAGAAGATCTGGGATGCCAAAATTACACACTAAAGTATAAAGACTGGTATAAATACAGTTTAGTTTTGCCAAAACGTATGTGAAATTAATGTAGCTAATGAAAGGTAGGCAGTAAGCAGGTCATCACCTGGTGAGGCACTAGGACAGCTGGTAGAACAAACCAGACAGTAGTTTGTGCAGCAGTGCATTCATGTGAGAGCAGTGGGAATAGTCTCACAAATCAGACCCTGTGTGTACTAACATATCTTGCCATTTAATAAGATTAAGCTAAAAAGAAAGTGTAATATAAAGCTACTAACTCTTCTAGCTAATGATACTAATGATGCTAAAATAAGAAATTTGAAGCTTTGCACATTGAAATGAAGGACTGTCAGGATATGCTTGACTTGGGCTTTTCCCTACATTTTGGGAGACTGAGAAAAATGGAAACTGTTCTTTGTTTGGAAAAAGTTCAATTAAATCAATGTCTCAGTGCCTTTTGGGGAGCGTCAGCCATTCACTGTATGGTGCTTGGACTCTATTTCAAAGTGGCCCAAAGGTGTTATAAAAAGTGGTAATTAGGTTTATCAAACTGATTTGTATAGACTTTTGCCTGAAGCTATGGCTTATTTGTTTCAATAAACTCAGTGATAACAGGCTTAAGCCTTACTTATTTTCTAAAGAAAAGTCTCTTGACCATAATACCATCTGGCATAAAGGAGGCACATTCTTCAGCTCTTATTCATTCAAAGTATAGAAATGCGCAATTTGACCTGGCAGTACATTGATAGGACACTAATTGTGCTTCAACTGGGCATATTTCCTGGACATAAGCTCCCAGCAGAAGAAGACTATTGTCTCCTTGGCGTTGGTGGGGAGGGTGTAGGGGGAAAATCCGTTTGCAATAGCCTGAATGACTATTCCGGGGCTCTTGTAACACTAAATATTAGTATTGCTACTTGAGTACATATTTTCAGTTCCCTAAAATGCTTTAGTGCTATTTTAGGGCCAATATTTACTGTGTATTATTTTGTTCTGCATGCTTTGCCACCTCTAGCTGAGCAGTTCACAGAAGGAAATCAGATTATAGGGGTCTCTCAAAAACCCCCACCAAACCTGCCCAGCTACCCGCTTTGGCACCCATCTCTCCTTTTCCTCCCGTTAGAGTGAAATGTGTCCCCTCTTCCTACTCACCAGTGATCTGTGGATAATCTGGTTCCTATAAATACCACCTGTCTTTACTGGGCATCATGTTTGGTTATGCACCCTATTCTACTCTTCTATGGCACTGACCTATTTCATAGAAGACAAATTGCCCTAATAAGAATTAATTAGGCACCTAATATAGTTTTGCTTCATAAGTTATTTATCAGGCTACATCCCAAGAAAAGCCTCAAGAAAATAAGCCTAGAATTTCTGGAAAAATCATAGTAAGCAGTGATCAGTGGAAGACTTCCTATATATTTCTACACCTCTTTCTACATATGCACTGCAGATGTTTTCCTAGAAAACCCCCTTGACTTCTGGATCATGACACAGTGAAGGCACCCTGAGTTGTAATGACCAAGCAAAAGGAATCATCACATGATGGGAACACACTGCCTCCAGGAGGTTATCGTCAGAGGGAAGGTACTATAAAGTTCTCTGGGAATACCTGCCACTCTCTCCACTGTCCCCACACCCATGACATGCATGGGGCACCTAATGTCAAGACCAAAGGACCTGCTTCTCTGTGCTTAACTGTGTCACTGAATACATAGGAAGAGACCAGTGTGCTATTGAGAGACAGTCATTCAAGATAGGGCTCTCATCTCCATGGGTTCCAGTTACCTTAGGAAATTGTTACCTGCCGTACGCCTTTACTCTTTGGATTTGAGTAATAAAAACACTTAATTCTTCTAACATCACACGGCAGGTATATGAGTTCCTGACAAACATCAAGGAAGGAACATTTCATATGGTAAGGGAAAGGCCCCCAAACGATGATTTTAGTTTAGTTCTTTAAATGGAGTTGCCTTACTGAAGGGTCATAAAAATCTCTTTCCAGTTCAACTTCACTGCTAAAGCTCTATATTCAGAACGGAGAGAAAATTAAGCCATGCTAATTTTTACATGAGTATTATCTGAATATTTTTGAAATGCATATATATTTATATACACATACATATATACATACACGTACGTAAGCATACTTTATATGATAACCGTTAAAATTGCTTTATAGGTCATATATTTTTGAACAAATGCTCTTTATTTATATTTTTAATAAATTTATTTATTTATTTATTATTTTATTGGCTGTGTTGGGTCTTTTTTGCTGTGCACAGGCTTTCTTTTTAGTTGTGGTGAGTGGGGGCTACTCTTCCTTGTGGTGCGCGGGCTTCTCATTGCCATGGCTTCTCTTGTTGCGGAGCACAGGCTCTAGGCACGTGGGCTTCAGTAGTTGCAGTACATGGGCTCAATAGTTGCGGCTCACGGGCTCTAAAGCGCAGGCTCAATAGTTGTGGCCCATGGGCTTAGTTGCTCCGCGGCACATGGGATCTTCCTGGAGCAGGCATCGAACCCAGGTCCCCTGCATTGGCAGGCGGATTCTCAACCACTGCACCACCTAGGAAGCCCCCAAATGCTCTTTAAATACCTACAGATTATATGAATATCAAATGCTAACTCATTTATTCACCAAAACATGTGACAGTACTAGTCTAAATGCCGAGATTACAAATATAAATAGGACTTAGTCATGCTGATTAACTCTGGTTACCATAGGACAGAATAAAAATATCATAGTGTTAACAAATTATAACTTTATTTCTTAAAACACGGTCGGATTATAGTGTTCAAAGGGAAACATTCCATGTGATGTTTTAGGGTTAGGGTTTCCTCTAAATTTCTACACCACCAACTTCTAGAGCTATGCTGTCTGATACTGTAGCTATGAACCCCATGCAGCTCTTTAAGTTCAAATTAATTTAAATTAAAAACCAAGTTCCTCTCTTGCACTAGCCACATTTCAACTCCTCAATAGCTACCTACACGTAGTGTGTGGCTGCCATATTGAAGAGTGCAGAATTATTTCTTTTTGAGCCTTTCATTCATACTTATGGCAAGCAAAGAAAGATAACAAAAATGGAAGCTCATTCAGGAGATTTTGGAATTCAGGCTTGAAAGGAACGATTTCACTTTCTCCCACTTTATTTTGGTTGGAGATAGGCTCTGGATCCAGCATAAAAGTAAGAGGAATTGGAAATATATGTTTTGCCAATGAGGAAAATTAAGATAGTTCATCGAATGAGTTACATATGCTCCTCTACAGGCTGCTGCAGTCACTGAGCATTTACTCTATTTTTCTTAAGTGGATAAAATGTACTCACATACCTGCCCCCAACAGGAGATATCCCAAAGACCCAAACAGGTGCTGCTCAAGCCCACTCAGAGTCTAGTTTAAAGCCCACACCTGTTACATGGGAAAGTCTCATTAGAAGAATGAGCATTTATCATAATACCTAAACTGGTGGAGACTTTTTGAAGATATTTTTAAACCCTATAATTGTGATTCAGTAAGGATATTATATAGAAGATGAGATTATAGAACAATTGAAAATGAAACTGATGCTCTTTGTGACTGAAAATACGAATAAAGATTTTCACATAGCTGCCTATAAACCAAGGTTGGCTTTTATTTAAAGGTGGTGGGGAGAGCCCACATTTATTAATGTGCTCCTTTTCATTCCCCTATAGCTATATGTCATGCTTATAAAAATACTGTTTAAGGATAATACACAAATATGAAAAGCACGTGAGGTGCCTTTTAGCTTAACAAAATGAATTGTTCTATAGTGATAATTTCATCAATCATCTGTCAAAATTGATGTCTACATTTATTTCTACTTCTAAAACCAGGAAAGTCAGATTGGATATTTACGAGTATATTATGCCTTTGCCTCACCAGCATAAATGCATTCTATGATTATAAATTAACTGGAAGAAAACAGCATGCTTATGAGTTAAAACTTTTAAAACAGTGACTTTAGGATTAATACACAGAGTGGAAAGAAAACATCATATTTGTAATTGGAATTCCCTATATAAGGGAATATCAAAGAGAAAATCAGGCAATTACCAAGCAACACGGAAAAATGCAAAGATGACTCCTCCTGGTTATAGCCCACAGCGGCTCTTGCACATCCTGGAAAACAAACGGTCTCAATTATAAACTTGGCACAAAGAATCATGCTTGTGAATTATAATTAATGTAACTTACATGAGCTGATTTTTTCAGCTTTATGACCAATAACCTACAAGTAAACAGAATATTCTACATTTAAGAGGTTGTTCATAATTTAGAACTGTTTAACACGCAAACAATATTACTGTGTTTACCTGAAATCTAGAAATATTCTTCAGAAATAAGAGAATAAATAGAGAGATAAAGTATGCATTTTAAGGGTATATTTTTAATAATGACTAATTTAGTTTCATTTATTTATACTACCCCCATAACTGATTTGCATGTTACCAATGTAAAATAATCATTTGAGAACAAATAATTTTTATACAAATGTGGTCCCTTATTTTCTGAAGTTGATTATTTTTTAAATTATACTAAATCTTAATGATGAAATAAATAATTCTTCATTCAAGCTCTCTCTTTTTCACTGGGACAAATTAGAACATGAAATATATTTGGAATCACTATTTAAGAAATGTACTTGTGAACTATTAAGACTCAAATTTCAAAAGTTAAATGTCATACATTATTTCCCTGTAGGAAGTATACCTGGGAATACTCTTGTTGGACAATAACATTATAAGGGGCTGATACTACTTATTTAGTTCTGTTAGCTAAGGTCAATGAGATACTTCTGTTCAAGATGTTCTATCTTGATGAAAGAAAATCTCAGGGGCAATCCAATTTTTTAGCAGATAATATTAATTGTCTTCAAATATCTATTCTCTCCATTTTTATTTTAGCAATGGAAACTAACCACCTCAAATTTTAGTGGCACATATGGCCAACCAGCAAACCTCAAAGCTGATGTAACCATGTAACTAAGGTCTGTCAAATAAAATATGAACAGAAGTGATACGTGCAACTTCTGTGTGATATCGTCACAATGAAGTTATATACTTTTCACTGCCTTTCCCCACCCCATCCCCAAGCCCTGCATCTGGAGTCAGATATGATGGTGGTAAAGCCCTTTGGACAAAATGGATAAAATCTATGCCCTGAAAGAACTATGGAGCCAAGAGACAGAGAAACATCGTACAGTCTTGAATGGCTTTCTGAAGCAGAGCTGGCCAGTCCTGCCATGAGTACTCCTCCTCCAAACTTGCTGTAAATTTACTCCTCTGGGTCCTAGAGTCACATCCCTGTGTCTTCTCCGCCACCTTCCTTTTCCCCAGATGGTGCATCACCAGCACCTAAGAAAACTGTCTAGTAAAGCATAACTCACTCAAGAGGGACAGACATGGAACAAACTGAGAGCGCAACATTAGAATCCTCTTAAGTGGGCAAGAGAGAGAAAAATTTGTAATTCATAGGAAGATAAGCACTTCTATAATTAGCAGTGGCAAAAGCAGTATAGAGTTCAAAAGATAGCAGCAAATTTAAAAAGAAAGGGAGTAGACATGAGTTTTTTATTTACATATTATGTCATGGAATAGAGTTACTAAGGCATATTATAAGAGTCATTAAGAGGAAACCAAACCCTTAAATTCACATTTATTCAGTGATTATTGTATACGTTTGAAATTGCAAAAGATTAATTATAAATGGAGCATCAACTAGCATACCTTTTCTATGCGAAGCTTTGATACTCTTAACTAATTCATATTGGTGGTTATATAAAAATGCTACAATGGTTACAATTCTCTGATCATTGTACCTATACAGTAATTGGTAATTTTGAAACTTAAAATACACTTTAAATTACTAAAGGATAAATTACCTTATGCCTTGCCTTTGGCTATATTTAAGTTCCTAAAGGCAGTCTCTTTTATCCCATGGAGTGAATTTAACCCTCAATTCTTAATTGAAGCATGTACTTCAAGTGCTGAGCCTTTTTATTTAAAGCTTATTCATATCATATTTTAGAAGTAATTGTGACTGACTCAACTCTTGTGGCTTTTCTTAAATTCTGCTTCATGTTATAGTAACAGAAGTGTGACTTCAATTTTCTCTTTTCAATAGAGAAATAATTGAGGACAGTTTTGAAAAGCAGTCAAGTGCTTGTTTTCTTGGAATAATCCTGCAATTTTGTTTTTTGAGTGTGTAGCATCATGGATGATGTGTTTAATGCTGATGAACAAATTGCATTCAAGCCAGAAACGTAAGAAGCGTTTGTAGATAAAAGAAATGCAGTGGGTAAAAGCAGACAGAGCTAATTAATGTGGATCCATTCCAAAGGAAAATTGTGATTTTGGCAGTTACAAAAAGAAATACATGGTTTAGAACTCAAAAACTCAAATGACAGGGATGAACAAAGATAATAAAATAAACAGCAGCCATTGCTAATAAGAAAAAAATATCAAATTGTACACTTTAAATATATGCAATTTATTGAATGTCAATTATAGCTCAATAAAAGTTCTTAAAAAAAAAGACAGGGGTATGTAGAGCTGAGTAACCATTTAAAATTACTATGCACATTTTCGTAAAATTGATATTAGGCTCTATTGCATAAGTAAGACATAGGTTTAGGATATTACTTTATTATTACTTAAATAAAAAGACTAGCACATTAAAAATATTATAATGGAAAAAATTCCAAGTATAATTTCCTCATTGTTAGCAAAGAATGTATATAGTATATTATTATTTCTAAAACTGCTCTAAGCAATCTGTACATACGATCTCTTCAAGATGTTTCCCCACATCCTTAGGTTAGAAATAAAACTGTTCATATTTCAGAAGTAAAGAATAAACAGATAACAAAGGAGAAGGTGCACCTGCTGTGTATTCATACTTTGTTTCCTTCATTTATCTTTGTGAGGGTGGGTATGATACATTATTTAAAAGACTGGGGTGAAAATACTCTTTTGAGGTACAAGACACTAATTGGAAAATGGATTTGTTAAAAAAATCCTTGAATTCTTTGGTTTTCAGATAATTTGCAATCCACCAAAGAAAGGTAATTCAAATAAAATGTAAGTAATAGACCAATGACTATAAAAGCTGAGTTGAACTTGACATCTTTATCATTATGTGATTATTAATATTTACCAGATTTGATGATGTGTTTCATTGTACTATACATATTCATAATAAAATAATCAAATTCTTATGTTTCTTCTCCTCAATCTTATGTGCTATTCCATTTAGCAAACTTCAGATGGGAAAGAATCTTTGAGGAAATAAATAAACAAAGGGAACAAAAATGACTGAACTTTATAGTTAACTGGTTGAGCATTTATTTGAATTAAACATTTAAATGTGGCTAATTAACTCATTAACCTTTACATTAAAATTCTATTTCACACTGTGTACTACACTGTAGTTCAGCTGTGGTTCAGGTGTTACTTAATTAAATCTGAGGCCAAGATGTTTATTCAAAGATTCTCTATTAACTCATTTATTAGGAGACCATAAACATTCAGAACAATGCCCAGATATATTTTACTATTATTTTATTATTAAACAAGTTTCATTCTTATACCTGTTTAATAATTTGACTAAAAACACAAATCGTTTTCTACTAATTAAAAGGCATGATTATGAAAACGTCACGATTCTAATTAAGAGGCATAATTATGAAAACCTCATGGCTTTCAAATACCAGCATGACTGGGATTGTAGATTCTTTATACCAGTTATGCATTTCCACTTCAATTTTATACTCTGTTTTTATGATATACTGTTCATTTTAAAATTTAATTCAAGGAAATTTAATTGAAGTAATGACATTCTATATAAAGACAAATATTTATGAATCAGAATTTTTTCTTCAATTAGAGTAAAAATTCTACATCTTATGATGCTTACTATACCATTATGGGGAAAGTAAAAACTAATCTCTTAGTGTTAGGCTAAGCGTTTGGCTGCTACCAAGCATAAAGGTTAAGTATAGTAAGTGTATAATAATAAGTATATAATAAGTATAATAATAAGTATAACAGATAAATCTATCTATCTATCCATCTATGTATCTTATGTTCCAAATATTAGTTGCCTCTTAACGTGCCCTTTCCTAAGATTTCTATTACCATATGACTTTATGACTCCCCTCAATTTCTCAATAGTGAAAGCATTTGTGATAGCTTTTTGTTACATAATTTATACTTTGTCATGTTCCATTTAAAAAAATGAACCAAGTAAAATAACTTCTTTTAAGGTAGAGATTAGAAAAGCACTGATGAGTGGATTTTGAAAATCATAGTTTCCAGGTTAAATTGACAATAGAAAATCTAGAACAATGATGTTTATTAGCAAAAATATACACAGAAGTTTCCCCTTGTAGAATATTTTCAACAACACATGCATAATCTGCCTAAATTGCTTATTTTTAACGCACATAAAATTTCAGGCCTGGTTTTTCTAAGTTTATAGTTGTAAAAAAAGAGGATCCCCAAATCAGAAAAAAGCTACACTTTAAGCAGTGTTTCTTTAATTATTGTTCAACCTCACAACTTGATGTGGGAAAAATAAAAACTTCAGCAGCTCTTTCTCTGGTTTTTGGTTCCAACGATTTTGGATTTCAGGCATATTTTATCTGTGCCTGGTTCTTGCCTTTATCCTTTCAATCATTAGTAAAGTTTAGTGTTAGAGAAGATCTAGTTTTGAGAGATCAACCCTTATCTTATGACTTTGTAGTAGCAGCAAGATTGTTCTTCAGACCCATGGTTCACTTCTTTGACAGAAAAGAGAGAGTGAAAAAACTTGATGAGAACTGGATTTCAGGATGGCTTTCTAAGCATCCTTGAGAATCAAGTGATGAAAGTCCCAAATAAGTTTATGGGGTGGTTTTCAAGATTTAAACTTAGACCAGAGAAACTTGGCCAAGGGAAGAGACAGAGAATGCAAACCATTAAAAAAATAAATAAAGGTAAGGAAAAATTACTATTTCTTTGCTGATTTTAGTATTCCAATTGAAAACTTACAGAGAAAATAGAACAATCTAAGCGAAAGTAATATATATCTTTATATTTCTGTAAATGAGAAACTTTTTTGTATTTTCCTGGGTACCTGAATAGATATTATAAGTGAAGACTATACATGTGACTGGGAGCCAGGGCCAGATGACCATGGAATGCAGAGGATATTCTATTAAGAATGGGCCTCGGTATACCATGATTCCTGTGCAGATTAGAGAGGGCAGTTTAAAAGGCCTAAAGGCATAACTTGGAAGATATGGAAATTCTTGGAGGTCACTGTAATGGTACATCATGGGTTAGAAAATGATAGTGGGAAGGGTATTCTGTCACTTCATCCTCACAACACAAAGGCATGATGTCAATGTATATTATGCGTAAATGGGAGACTCTGACTTAACACTCTTACATGACATCCACCAAATCTCTCCTTCACCTGGTTTTAACTGTGATATTAAATGAGAACTTTTGGAATTGTTCAAGCTCCCCCTTGTAGTAATTTTATGCAATGTATTGCTCCTGGAGGGCAACAAGAGATAATTGGCTGAAAGATTAGTTTTGATTCACACTATACAAGGCAATGGGTCATGGAGACTGACATAAGACTATAGGGACTAAACAGGATGATTCCTCAAGCACTTCAGTTACATCTGATATGATAAAGTCAACCAACACAAGAAGTACAACTAGCGAAGAATGCCATAATGGACTTGGAAAGCATCTTCTTTTCCATTTTACTGTCAAAGTACAGCCAGGCATAATTGTAATTTCATTAAAAGTAAAATATTATGATACTAATTTGATTATTAAATGACTGTCTAAAGTTTTAATTAAATGTGGTGAAAAGGCAAAACAGTAAAACTAGTCAGAACTTTTAGTTTGGTTTTAAATAAATCATATATTACCAATGATACTACATTTTCCAATATTTTGCTACAAATCCTTGATTAGGAGTATTATATGTCTTTGAAATAATGTAGAAACATTTTCAATATTTTGTTTGTGAGTTGAGAATTCACTGAAAATTAGCCAAAGACTAGATGAGAAAATTTTTCTTTTTTTTTAATATGAAGTTTGTTTATTTATTTATTTATTTATTTAATTGGCTGTGTTGGGTCTTTTTCCTGTGCGTGGGCTTTCTTTAGTTGCGGTAAGTGGGGGCTACTCTTCGTTGTGGTGCGTGGGCTCCTCATTGCCATGGCTTGTCTTGTTGCAGAGCATGGGCTCTAGGCGCGTGGGCTTCAGTAGTTGCAGCACATGGGCTCAATAGTTGTGGCTCACGGGCTCTAAAGGGCAGGCTCAATAGTTGTGGCGCATGGGCTTAGTTGCTCCGCGGCATCTTCCTGCAGCAGGGCATGGAACCCGTGTCCTCTGCATTGGCAGGTGGATTCTTAACCACTGCACCACCTAGGAAGCCCTAGACTAGTTTTCATGTCTACATAGTCTCTAAGACCTCCTCACGTGTGGTCCATGTGCCCAGCTTTGTCTTTTATGATCCTCCTTCTCTCAATACAATCTCACTTTCAATTTCTGAGTTCCAGTGACTATGTTATAGTTATGTAACAGAAATTGCTAGCTGTTTCTTCCTTTCATAGGGAATTTTGCAGCCCTTGGTGACAGCAAGCCGTAAAACGGAAGGAACCTACATCTTTGAATGTCTGCATGGAAGAAAGCCATCCACCAGCCAGGAACACTTGAGCCATTATGTGAGTTTGAAACACATTTTATTTTGCTATGGAAATGAAAACACATTTTGATGCAGCAGCTGGTTGCAAATGGGGTTCCTAGAAAATGAACTACTTGAGATTTAGATCTGGATTTGTTTTTGATTCTCATTTTATGCTCAGTATCTAGCAAGGTCATACTCTCCTATATTTTTTAAACAAATACTATGAAAAATATAAACTCATAATACATAAAGAAATATGTATTTGACTCCCATTATATATAAATACCCACCTCTCATTTTTTCAAAATGTATATTAAATGTCTTTTAAAATATATATTATACATTTTCACTGCAAAGAACCTTTTACAGTTTGTTTTCCTGTGAAGTAAAGACCCTGATTCTTCTGTGAATTAAGAAACACTGCTTAGAAGGAATGTCAGTGAGGGAAACTTAAGTTGTTCAAATCTAAGAGGAAACTTGTAAAAATGGATGTGCTGTAAACTATGGTGTCGTAATACTCTGGGTGCTGGTTGGTGATCACGCTCATCATTTTCCCCTGCAGTCAGATTTCACTAAACAATAAAAGCCATGTGTGAAAAGTCCATGTATGTAGTCTTTCTTTATGTCCCAATGATTTTTAGTGGTCTTGTAATTATTTAGTATTTTTGCCCTTAAGTACAGCAGGTATGCCTGCAGATGTGGATCTCTATCACACATGGTAAAGTTCCTTTGTGTCTTGATTTCACATTCTCCTCTTTAAGTCTACTGCATGGAGATGCCGTCACTGACCACTATTTTTTTTTTTTTTTTTTTTGGTCAGTTTATCTTATTTGGAAGTCTATGAAAGCAAAGCAAATAGTCATCTGAAATGTACCTCATATATAACACACATAGATTAATTTTCAGGATTATTATCCACAATGTGTTAATATTTATAAATACTATAAATTATAAATATATGGGTAAAATGTTATTTTGGATACATACTATGGTTCAAAATCTGGGCTTTTTTAATGTTCTGTACTTACATCTGTTTTATTGTAAAATATAAATCAAAGTTTTGTGTACTATCAATAGAGAATTCTTATTAGAACTATTATTGTTTTCATTATTACTGGTTTTATGGTAACATCTCTAAAATATATTAACATTTTTCTCAGGCATGATCATCAGACCTTGAGGCTTTATAGTTGTTTTGAGAGAAAGAAATATCTTTTCATTCTAATATTCTCAGGGAAGGATTTTAAGCAAAGTCTGCAGTACTTCCCAAATCATAGATCAAAGAACCCCCACACAATTTTTTCTTTCCTTAAAGGGCATCTTTGGAATATTTTTTTCAATGTGATTCTATGTTTAGAAATCTGGATATAGATTTTTCCTCTTTATATAAATATGCATTCCTTTTTTATAAAATGCATTTTTCATCTATAGAGTTTTTGCTACAGTTTCTTTATAACAAACATATTTTTAAAAAATCTGAATATGCCAAGTATTATATATTTCCCCACTGGATAGTGCATTAAATAATGTGGACATGCAATTAGCATGACCTAAAGTTAGTTCAATGTAGAAACAATGTAAAATACCAAAATGAGTACAACTGCCCAAGAATATACACTGGAGTGATAGCTCCTAGTGGTGTATACCTATTTCCTAAGCAGCTGCTAAAAGCTTCTTAGATAGTAGTTGCATTAACTGCCTGGTAAATCTGATGTGAAGCTTACAGTTTGTTTTGCGTTTGAGATTTCCCTTACACAGGAATCAAGGGTCTTAAGTGTAATGTATAAAATTCATCATAAATGATATCTCAAATTTTTATAATTTTAGCAACACAATCATGAAATTTTAAGAGCCACTGTGGATACAGCAAACGTGTGTGTGTAGTCTCTACAAGAAATTGTTCCTGAAGTCAACTTTTAATATAAGTTTCTCTCTTCAAAACCTATTTCTGCTTTCCTATACTGGAGGGTCTAACATTACATTCACTATAAATCGCTAGTATAACTTTTTAAAATTATATATTCAGAACACATGTAAGTTAGAAAATATATAGAACAAACATATTTGGCTGTATTTGAATATAACAACAACAAAAGAGCAGGCTGCTATTCCATGGCAGTGGAGGATTCCAAGAAAACAAATATAATAATTCTTTGGAAAACAAATAATTTTAAGGGAAACATAAAAAGCAGAGAAGCATTTAAATATGATACTAGAAAAATCAGAAATAGTCAATACACAACAATAATCCAAACTCTATGAACCTAATTAAAAAATGAACACATTTTCTCTGATTATTGTCTTTTCCAGAAGTGCACGTTGCTTACTTTAAGCATAGAGCCAATAGTTTCTAATCCTGAGTTTCTAGGAAATACATCTCAACTTAGAGAAGGTGACTTTAAGAATTGTTGCCTTCTCTAAACTTTTTGGTCAATTGTTTACAATGACTGACATTTAAAGTCAAACCAATCACTGTGAACTTCATATAAGTGCCATCCTTACCTAAGGAATAAAGGTTTTTCATAGTTTATGAGCTGGCCTCAGCTCCCTTCCAGTAGTTTCCTTCACCACTTTATGACGGCTTTATGACCAATGTTATGGAACTCAGTTTTGCTAAACATACTTTATGCTATTCTGAGTGTTTTAGCTCTGTTCATTGGATGGCTATAGCTCACTTTTTTTGTGCTACATGCTAAATTGTATTACACCTTAGTATAAATATTTCATAAATATTTCATAATTTTTATTGGATGTTATGTTTCTTGAAGCCAAGGAACATAACATGGTTCTTCTCACATATAAAGTTCTCAGAGATTGTCTTTTTAAACAATAATTCACATTCATAACTTTAAACTGAATTATCTGAATTATATTAATGTTGTTTTGAAATAAATTATCCAAAAATGTCCAGTGTAATAATATTTTTAGCAATGCTCTGTTTGAACAATGATGAGGAGAGATTCATGGATAGGCATGATATAAGGAAAATAAGATCTATTGGGTTTCTTTACTATCCATTGAAAAAAGAGAAACAAGGACACAAATACAAAATGAGTACAAACCCACAGAAAAAAGTAAAACATCAGCAAGCTTTGCTATTGTACAGATAGGAAATGCAGACTGCAACATTAATCTAACTGAAGATTCTTTAAAATACAGGAGGTAATTTATTACGAGGAAACACAGATAGTCTCATGGAACCCCTGGAAACGAATCATTAAGATATGATGGAAACCAGGAGAGGATGAAAGGACAGTTCATTCTTCCAGCCCGACTGTGTGGCTCTGTTTTTGCTATCAACACATTTTTCAATTGCATTCCATCAGGGGCAACCACTCAAAGCTCTTGAGTATACTATCTCTTTGTTGTTGTTAATATTAATGACATTTTATGTAACTCAGTATATCAACAAATAATCAATGTATGTATTATTAATAATATACTGTTCTTATATATGATGTCCTTTTTCCATTAGATTACTTAACGAAATAATCCGTTACTAAATTCTCAGTGTGATAATGCCAGCATCTATGTCATATCTGAATCTGTTTCTGATGCTTATTCTGTCTTCAAACTGTAATTTTCTTTCTTTTTATATCTTAAATTTTTTTTGTTGTTGAACATAGGACAGGATGTACTGGGTTATCAGAACTAAGTTAAAGAGTCATTTAAAGTGAGTTTTTTTGCCACAGGAGTAGGCTGTGTTCAAGGTTTGCTGTAGCTATGTAGACATAAAATTATTCTCACATCCTTGTTTTTGTCTTCCATGTTTACTTTGGACTTCCCTAAGTAATACTCCTGGGAGAAAGTGTCTCTTGCCACTTTCGTCCAGCTGAATCCAGTTATTATATTGAAGACCTTTTGTGGTGGTGGTAAGGTGTGGGTGAGCAGAAGAGCTCTGTAATCTCATGGTTAAATCTCAGTGTTTTAGTTTGGTCAGTGTCCCTGGGCTCTGATCTTTATAAATTCTTCTTATCTCAGACTGTTCCCCCCCACACACACCATAATAAGACAGAAAGGCTTAACAGGGCTGGCATGAGAGAAGTGCCCTTCCTTCAAATAAGATAAGGCTCTGGTAAACTCTTTTTCCCCTGAGAGTAAGTCTCTGTTATGGAGAACATTTCAGCTGGATTTCACAATGATTAATCATCTCTCCTTGTGAAAGCTATGGAAGGATCTTCCTTAGGTCTTCAGTATGAGAATTCCATCAAATTTCTGGACATATAAAAGTGTGGTGGCTAGGAGCTTCTCACTCTGAGGGTAGTCCTCCAGGAATTCATCAAAATTACCATTTAAGTGTTCCTGCCAGTTTATAGGTCCAGATACTTCTGTTCTGTGTAAGAAGATCTTGGCTGTGGCTCTGTGCACTCTGGAGGTAACCTCCACACGAATGAACCTGAATGTGAGTGGCATGGCGGAATTAAGAAAATTCACCCAAGAGTATAGGAAAGCATGGGGTCAGGGGACTCAAGACCAAGCCAGTCAAGAGCCCCAAGCTCTGATTCCCATGGCGTATTTATTGAGAAAGATCAAATGCATTCTAGCAGAGGCCAAATTATAAAACAAAATAATGAAAAACACAAGGCATGAGGCTTCAGAAGAGCCAAAACAGAACGCCTTGTGTATATTATCACTATTAGGGAGGATAGCTAAGCTTCAACCCAGAGCTGGCACCATCGGGCTATGTGACTGCCTTATCTCAATCGGTTTTCCTTTGAGATTGGTTCTGTTTTCAGAACATGTTTACAGTCACTCAGCCGTCATGTGCCCTCCACAGGTTTTTCCAAGTTACTGTCCTCTGTGTCCTCTCTGGTTTCCCACAGTGCAGTAATGTGTTTCTCCAGATTTCTGCATGTGGTTTTGTCCTGTGTTCTCCATTCTCTGACGTGACCAAGAAAAATCATTGATTTTCCAATTGTTTAGATTTTTCTTATATAAAAATTGGAGAGATGACTTCCAAGCTCTTCACATGTTGGAGCTGGAACCAAAAATCTTGGGTATACTTTTTTATCTTATCAAGAGAACTGACAGACTAAGGTTGTAATATTCTAATATTCTAAATACCTGTGATATGTACTAAGATACATAATGCAGGTTTGTATTGTGTCCAAGTGGCTATTTTCTTTGTAACCTTGTGGATGAGAGAGCGGGGCCAGTTCCAAAGTGGAGAAATGCGCTAACAGGATGGCAGATGTCTACTACAAACTGTGTGGTGATGAAACAATAACTTGCAAGTGGAGTCCTCAGATAGGTTTTGGAGGTTTTGAGGTAGGAGGTAGACGGGCCCCTGGGCTGGACAGCTAGAGTCTGCTGAGCGGAGTAAATTGGAGCTGTGTTTTCCCTGGTCACTGCAAGGACAAATTTAGTGGCAGGAGCTGAGCTCTGCTGGAGTAAAGAGATAAGAGGACCACACCTATCACTCTTGAGGTCAAGGAAAGCTCCCCAGGCAGGAAAGCTCCTTAGGAGTCAAAAAGGGAGGGGGTGCTGTCCCACGATGTGTTGTCAAACCTCCCACAGGCCTCTGCACTGAGATCCAGCTTGGCAAAAAGCTGCGCATGCCCACTGGGGAGGATCCTAGGGTAGGTTAGGTGTGGAAAAGAAGCAAGATAATTGGCCAAGGGAAACAAAAACCCAGAACTGCCCTGTATGATTTAACCGCCTCTTTACTGAGCTCCTCCTCATTAGGGAGGATGCCCACAGCCTTTCTCTCTCTTGGGGCGTGTATTTTTGCCTTACTTCTGTCTTAAATAAACAAAATGTTTCTCTGTGTGCTCTCTCACATGTTATGCTGTGTTTCTGATAATAAACTTTGCACCTGTTTTTACAGTTTTTGTCTCTTTGAGAAATTCATTTTTCAAACAGGGCAAGAGCCAGGGGAATTTTACCTCTAGCCTCTAGCCCCTGGTGGTCTAGTGGCTACGATTCCTGGTTTTTCATCCAGGGTACCTAGGTTCAATTCCTGGGCAGGGAACTAAGACTGCTTCAAGACTACTTGCTGCTGTCTCTCCAAGATCAGTTTGACCAGGATTCTTGACTCCTGGATTTTCAGTGGGAGTCTGGCTTGTGGAAAATATTAATTCTGAAACAGACTGTATTCTAGGCCCAGATTATTAAACAAGAAGCGAATGGTCAAAACAAATCTGTTCACGTCTTAACTGCTATGTATTTCTAAGTGCCCTAGATCAATTGCTTCAGGAATGGTGTCAATATCATTATACAATGTATCCAAGGCAGCCTTCACTCATAGGTAAAGGGTAATATGCCCCAAATTTTAGTGGTTGTTGCTGTTGTTCACTTTTTTATATTCTAAGAGTACTTTAATATCTGTACTTTGACATAATAAGTGTTTTAAAGGAACCTAAAATATGTAGTTTTACATACTGTGTATATTATTAACTAGTAATCAACGTATAAACACTAATATATAAAATAATGTAATATAATTATATAATTAGTAATATAATTATAACATAATTAATAAAGTGTAAGTTTATATATTGTCTTTATATATTATAGCATCCTCCGTGGTGATTTTACTTTTCTTGGTCGAGATTCCACTTATTGAAATATCTCCTCACATCTAATTTGGAACATGAAGTTTGAAATCTCAGGTTTACATACGCTGGGTAAAATAAGAAAATAATATCCTAAATAAATTCTTTGCAAATTATCATGGCTAAGAATCAGGACACTTAACTATATGTATTCTAGAGAATCTTAACTATTATCATTATTTAGTAAAATTTGGTAATTATCTTCCATGGCATTTTATATATAGGATCATTAACTTCGACAAAGGCAATGTGTTCTAACAATCTCATTTACCTTACTGGTGTAGACTCTATTTTTAAATGCTGTACTTAGCACTTTCAATAATATATACGCTCTTTATTTCCAATAACTGGAACTGTATAGTATTATGTATAGTCATAACTCAAATGATTCAAAAGGTATTATCATAACAAGTGCTAGGCTGAATAAAGAAAGTACTGTTGGGTAAAATAAATTACAATGGTAAGTTACTAGGTGTATGTAATATAGCAACCCCAATTTGCAATATTTTTAAATTGGTACGTGTTATAACATTGATTTATTTCTTGGTTTATTAGGCACAATATTTCAATGATGACTATGAAATAAGCACTATGCTAAGTCATGGGGATTCAAATATTGATAAGAAATGCTCACTACCCTTGAAGTTTCCAAACTAAGGCAAAAATGTGTTCAAAATTAAAATATAATTACTAGAAGAAACTTATACATAAAGTTCCTTGGTGTTACAGAAGAGGAGAAAATTAAATATTCTTGAGCTGCGTAGGGAAGTTGCCATTTTAGTTTAACCTTGAAAAATGAGGTTAGTTTCATTACTTAGAGATGAAGAAGACAGATTATAGAAAGGAAAAAAACAAACATGGAGAAATATGGTGGGGTGCTTTAAAAAAGGTGAATAGTTTCATGAGACTGAAGTAGAGAGGTGGTGAGAAGAGAGTTTTGAATAAAGGAAGTATGAGAAGAGAATGAAGCTTTAATGTAGGTGCCTAAAGCATATCAGGCATCTGACAGATTAAATAGGATACATTAAATAGGAATGCAAATATCTTGATGAGTTATATTATTATTATTTATAATTTTTGATTGTTTAAAATATTTCCTAATTTTAATGAAATAAATTACACTTGACCAATCAAAAATGGAAGTTGCAACTGAATGTCACATTGGAAATGAAAACAAGTCATACATTTGCACATCTGCGAACAGTTTCCATTAAGGACTATGAAGACCAGCTTAGAGTAGATACCCAGTTACCAATATATCAGTAACAGAATGATATACATGCACATCTATACATAATATCTTGGAGGACTTATTTCAAGCCTTGAGTAAGAATGCAAACTAAAGACTAGAAAAGTCAGTGCTTTAGAAGTATCAATAGTCCATATGGAATATACTGGATATATAATCCAATAAAGGGTTGACACATAGTAGGAAATTATCATTAGGCCCAAATTACAGAGAAAACAGGAACCCAATATGTCTTCTGCATGCTGAAATAGGTGTTTACCTATTTTTTAAAAACTTGCATTTCAAAATCCACAAAGTACAATTTGCCTCACCCCCATGTTACATACTGTTAATGCAGCATTTAATGGAACATAATTTATATTGTACTTTAATATGGATGCTATCTTAACAGTTAGGATGATTGCATGATTATACCAGGCAGTCTTATATTTGAGCTGTGGAAAAATTCTTAGTTAAGATTAAAATTAATTCTGCTTTAGGAGTATATACTAAGAGATATTAAACAAGTATGCTTAAAATGTTTTGGGAGAGTTCAGAAATGACAATTAGGAAAAATAGAACACTTACTTTTTCTTTTTACAATATACCATTTTCCCACATTAATCAATACTTTAAATAATAAATTACATAGGAAATTTAAAAATAAAATTAAAAGAATAGTGTACAAGAGACTCACTTTTATGACCGAAATCACCAAATTTATGGAAATCTGTGTGTGTGTATGTATGTTTAAAAAAGAAAGAAGAAAAGAAAGAGAAATTGAATTACTTGCCCAAAATTAGAGAGTAGAAAAACTTGAAATTTGCAACAAATACTTTCCAAAATTTATTATACAAATATATTTTGGGCATTTCGTTTGGGAACCTGTATGTTTCTCTAGTTATTAGAACAGGTTTTCACAAGTTACATTTTCTAATACTATCCTTATATTTTCTTCTTACTATGATTTGAAAAGATATGAACACATTACTTTCCACCTTTACTCTTTCTATTCATCCATTCAGTACATCTTGGAGCTTCTGTTTAGAGTCCAGGCACTACTTTTAGGTAGTGAAGATAAAAGCAAGAAACAAAATAGACAAAAATCCCTTGCTCACTAAGAGCTCATATTCCAGTATGATGCCTTAATTAAGTTTTTCACAAGTGATATTGCTCCAAACTATGAATTGATACTGGAAAGAAAGTACCATTGCACATATTACACACATAAGGATAAAAGCAATATACAAGAATAAAATATTCTGTTATCCTATTCTATTATTCTATTCTAATAGTCTATAATAATTATCAGGGCACAAAACAAAAACATTTTAGGATAAAGTTTCTGGGGATTTATTTTGTTGCAAATTAGTTTAAGTACAAATGATGTGACCTGCCTCTTACCCATGATTTATAATACTGTGATCATATGAATGATACCAAGGCAAACTTCTAAGATGCTTGAAATGAAGATAAGTAACTGCAGCCTCTCTACAGAATGGAACTTTATGCACTGAACTATACCTACTTAAAGAGAAGAAAATAAGAATATAATACAACCTTCAAAGTTTTCTATACTTTCTGGGATTATGGAAATAAAATGTATTGATTCTTTGCTGCTTCAATAAGACACCCAAGAGGCCTATATATCTACTATGTAACATTAGGCTTTCAAGAGTTGAATAAGTATGCAAAGCAAAGACTACAAAAGTCAGTGCTTCAGAAATATTCATGGTTTAGGTGAGGAGTTGTTAGATTATGTAGCTGAAAGGTCCAATTTAGGAACTGATTGATTATGCAAGGTCTCAAAGAAATAACTGAGGAAGCAAAGTTTCAGCAGAAATTTTGATATTCTTACAATCAGAAGGAAAGAGCAACTGAAAGACTTAGAGAAAGAGCATGTGGTAGACTATTTCAAATACAGCTGTGAAAAAATCTCAGTTCCTGACATTCATTCCCATGTATAGTCCTTCCCTCACTGAGTCTAGGATTTTCCATGTGACTGGCTTTGGCCAATGGGAGATTAGCAAGCGTGATGCATGCAGAGGCTTAAAACGTGCTTGCAAATTGGAGCTTATCCTCTTAGAATGCTAGGCCTTGCTTTTAGGGGAACTGGCCCTGAATTGTTCTTTGGGGAAACTCTACCCAAATTAACTGCATCTTGTCATAGCATAATTCAGATTATGAGATCTTGGACTTCAGGTCTGTCTGAACATTATAATTATTGAATAGATAAAATTCTGATGGTTTTAGGATTGGGAGGTTGGTATGTTTTACATGTAGATGGAAAGTGAATCACTGATGTTCTGGAGGAAGATTGTGGTAGGCAGTTAAAATGCCCTTCTTTCTCCTGAACCACTAGTCCTAGTATTCATACATTTTGGTACTCCCCTTCCACATTGACTCTTGACTTTTGACTTTAACAAGTAGAATGCATGCAGAGGCTTGAAAAACTCTTGCCTACTTCCAGACACTTGTAACAAAATGAAACATACTTCTATAGTTATTTAAACCATTGTTATTGCAGGTGTATTTTAAATATACATACCTAAAAGATATGTAAATCAAAACACACAAACTGAAAGAGAAAAATGGGAAAATACATAATAGAAAAACTATAGCCAAAATAAAGCTGAATAACTATACTAAGAGTGAATAATACAAGCAAAATATTATTTGAGAAAAGCAAATCATTATATAATGGTAAGTTGTTTGGTTAACCATTAACATCCCAAATATGTATATACCTAATAATATATTTTAAAAATATGTAGAGCAATAATAGAGTAAATGATGAGAATAACTAATTAGTAAGGTAAAGAAAAATTAAATAACATATTTTAATATACAAAACATTAACCCCCCCCCAAATCTAAGCATACCCAACACAGTAGTTGCAATGGTCAATAACTGCAATAGTTCCCATTGTATTTGGAAATGATTTTGAAAATTATACTACATAACAGGTGGTAAAGCATAATAAAAATTTTTAAAGAATTCAATGGTAGTACAATAAAGTTAAAATTCAATAATAGGGCTTCCCTGGTGGTGCAGTGGTTATGAATCTGCTTGCTAATGCAGGGGACACAGGTTTGTGCCCTGGTCTGGGAAGATCCCACATGCCTTGGAGCAACTAAGCCAGGACATCACAACTACTGAGCCTCGAGCCACAACTACTGAGCCCACGCACCACAACTACTGAAGGCTGTGCACCTAAAGCCTGTGCTCTGCAACAAGAGAAGCCATGGTAATGAAAAGCCCATGCATCGCAATGAAGTGTAGCCCCTGCTCTCTGCAACTACAGAAAGCCCATGCACAGCAACAAAGACCCAATGCAGCCAATCAATAAAAGAAAGAAAAATCCAATAATAAAAGAAAAAATGTTCTGTGATATAAACAAATAAAACCCCAAAGAAATTAGAAAGAAAAAATATAAATGAAATAGAAATTAAAGAGGCCTTAGTGCATGAAGAGGAAATGAAAACGGAGGTAATTATTCTAATTTTTACAGATGTTCAAGAGAAATTCAATTCTGAAAAAAAGACTCATAAGTTTGTTTGTTTATATAGCCCTAACCTGATCAGTTGTGCAGGGAGAAGAGAGACAATAAATGGTCGGATAAATCCAGAGAACAAAAATGAAATGGATTAGAAAACTGGTAGGGTAGAATATATGAAGTTAAAAAACAAAAAACAACATTATTTAAGGTATAAATCGAGAAAATAGCCTTGGCATAGAGAGGATAAAAAACTTTACTCTGACATAAGAATAAAAGATTGAATAAGTAAAGATACACAAAGACATATTTAGTTGGAAACAAGATAAGCTCAGGAATTTCTGCTATATGATGGCAACCTTTTGAGTACAAAAAAAGTAATAGCAGAAGAAATGTGGAATTGGCCTGGAAGCTCAAGGAGCATGGAAAAGATCTGAAAAGCTTTTCTGTGGGATATAACTAAAAGTCATTAAGGACAATTTAAAATACTAAAGAATAAAAATGTTGGAGCTTCCTAGGTGGCACAGTGGTTAAGAATCCACCTGCCAATGCAGAGGACGTGGGTTCGATCCCTGCTCCAGGAAGATCCCACATGCCGCAGAGCAACTAAGCCCGTGTGCCAAAAAAAAAAAAAAAAAGAATAAAAATGTAGATTTGGTTAATCTGTGATAGACTTAGGAAATGGGATTTAATCATTATTTTACTATAAGCAATGTTCAGCAGTCTAAGAATGAGAATGTGGATGGGTGAGGATGCACGTATGACCATGAGCACACTAGTGGTATTACCCACCTAGGGAAAGACGCCAGCACACAAATAAGCTCTTTGTCTTTGTCTTTCAGTATTTTGACTATACTGTATTTGGGCACAGATGTCTCTGTTTTTATGATACTTCAATTTTGAGCTGCTTGGATATGCAGATAAATATTTTTCAGCATAACTGGAGTAGTTTTCAGCCATTATTTTTTCAAATATTTTTTCTGCTTCTTTCTCTTTCTCTTCTCTTTTTTGTCACTCCCCAATTATGTATATTTTGATGCACTTTAAAGCATCCCACATTTCTCTAAGTCTCTGTTTATTTTTCTTCTTTTTATTTTGTTTTCAGATTGCATTATCTCTATTAATCTAGTAACCTGTCTTCAAGCCTTCTGCCAGTTCAAATGCACCCTTGAGTCCTTCTAGTGAATTTGTTATTTCAGTTATTTTTTATTTCAAATTCAGCATTTCCACTTGGGAAATAAAATTCATATATTATGGCAAGACAAGAAAAACTTAAACATCAAAATTTCTCTGCCCTTTGGCCTCCTCACTCCCCTCTACTGTGCATTGTGTACCTGCATGATGCATAGACCAACCCAACCCCATCAGCAGAAATATCTGCTTAACCAGAAAGAGCAATATTCCCAACATAATTACATGACTGAAATTTAAAGAAATAACGTGTATGATGATTAATAAAATTTAATTCCACTATAAAAAATAAAAATTAAGAATAAAGAAGCATATATTTTATTTCAAAAAAAAAAAAAGTAACATTCTCCTAGCACTAACAAGACAACTCCTTAAAAGACAACATTCCTTCTTAATCTTGTAAGGGACCATGGTGACCCATGACCTACTACTTGCTAGATTGTGTAAATTGTCAATAATACTTAACTTAATGGACCTCTAACCAGTGGAACAGTTTTCAAAACTTCCTGAGAGTCTGTTGCCGAGTTATAAACCTCAAATTGGCTCAAATAAAATTTTCCATTTCTTTCTTAGATTAATTTTTGTCAACACATTTTATTCTTTATTATAATATTGGTCTCTGTATACTCTGTTTCACGAGATTTGACAGTCTCTGTTTCATTATCTTCATGTTTTCCTTTACTTCTTTAAGCATGGCTTTCTTTAGTTCTCTGAACAAACTTACAATGATTAATATGAAGTCTTTGTGAGATGTGATATCAGGTCTCTCTCACAGTGGCAGTTTCTGTTGCCTGTTTTTCCTGTGTATGAGTCAAACTTTCTCGCTTCTTTGCATGCCTCATAACTTTTTTGCTGAAAATTGGATGTTTAACATAGTAACTCTGGGTACTAATATTCTTCCCCTTCTCTGAGGGTTGTTTTTGTTGTTTGTTTGTGACTTGTCTAGGGAAATCTAATTCCCTTGTAGTGTGAAATCTTCTATAGTTCAACAGAGTGTGTAGTTCTGGATTTTCACACTGTCACGGGGCGGGGGGGGGGATGGGGAAGGGAGTGGGGACAAGGGTTTAGCAGGTCTCTTTCTTTGACTGTCCTTTCCCCAAATTTCTCTTAAGCTGTCTGCCTTGTTTGATATTACACTGCCTCATTTGCTATCTGGCTTCACTAATTCCTAGTTGATTGCTCTATTGTTTGCAGTAAAGCCCTGAGGCATCACTTCCTCAGTAGTCTGATCCAGTTACATTTGGGCAGGGGTAGTTTTTGAGGACATTTCTTTGAGGTTTGTTCGGAACCCAGGAGAACTCTCCTTAGCTTTCTCTATTCTGGATTCTCTCTGGTAAATTAGCCTATGGTTTACCTTGTTGCTCTTAATTAAGAAGAGCAGTTGTTTTCAAGAACACCCATTGACTTTAACTTGCCCTCTTTCTGTTTCAAATAAATTCAGTGTCTTTGGGGAGATCTCCAGGGTTCTCTTCCTTAAGGACTGCTTCTTCCCGTAGGCAAAATCTGAGTCATTACTCTAGATGCTGAATGTGGTGGTACCTCTGGTGTTATGATTTTCTCTGAGACAACTAAGGAAAGGGCAGTTAGGGACCCAGTACTTTCAGGCTACATTCCATCCAGTGGGTAGAGGCTAGGTGCAGGAAAGGAGCTCCAGTCTCTTGGCCACACGTAGCAGAAATTTAGCCTCTTCTACTTAGAGTTGGAGAGCATTTCTCATGTCTTACCCCTTCCAGTGAGATACAGTAAATCTTTATTGAGAGTTGATGGGAGAGGGATTCCCATCTTTATGGCTACACCCCAGATGGAGCAGAGCTTCTAAGTGTTGCTAGGCTGAGGGAGGTGTGGATGGAGGGAGCAGATTATGGCTCAAATACCTCACAATTTGGCTGTTCTTACAGAGTTTTCATAGATTTTCTTGAATAAATGTTTCTTCATTTGTTTTATGCCCTTAGGACAATTTCCAGAGAATTTAAATGGTTATTTTTAATAGTCTTCACTAACTTTGCTTGTTTCCCTGGGGAGTAATTCTGTGGTCTTTGTCAGGCTGCAATCTGCGAAGTGGAATCCTGCCATTCTGGAATTCAAACTATATAAACTTGTTAAATTGAAGAGATGGAAGAAAAGTTGTTTTAACAAAAAGAAGGCCCTCCAAAGTCACTGTCTTGAAGTTACAGAAGACTAAAGTAATGAAAAATTTATTTTCAGCATCAGCTCAAATATAACTTCTGTTGTTTCCCAAACAGTATAGATATATGTAGATGAATCAATAGCACTTGCTTTTCTTTAGTCTGCTGAATAAATAAATGCATATGACTATAATTGGAGCAGGTTTAATGAACAGTCTCTGAACTTGATCAATGTACTAATTTTAGCATGACTGAACTATCTAATGTCCTTTTTTAAAAATGGTCATGTTCCAAACAAGTCATTGTGTACCAGAAAACTAGCAGTCTCAACAATTACTTGACATATAATTGTGTAACTTTTACCATTCATATTTGTCAGTTTTGTATTACTAGCAATTGAACTGGATTATCCATCCACTGCAACCAGTGAAAAAATCCATTATATACTATATTATGCCTTATAAATCCTGTTAATTTTGATATATATTCCATGACTGAGGCATGAACACTCTCAGTAGTTTTTATATAGTGTTTATTCAAGAACCAGCTTTAATACACATGCAGTTTTGCTTATGCTCTGGGACTTACTCCAAAATAATTCCAATTATATTGAGTCTTTTGTTCTTAAATCATCCCCATGATCACCTTTGTGCATTCATCTGTTGTGATATATTGACTCAGCCTGTCTACTGAAATATGATTGAGTTTATTTGGCTGGATACCAGAATGCCTGTAACAGTATATTTACAGTTCATTTATTTTTGTGCTATCACTGTTTTGTGATTGGCAGGTCCATGGTCACATATACAAAAGTAAATCAGAATTCTCCCAAATATTCTTCCCAAAGTGAACAGTAGTTAGAAAATGCCTGGTGTTTGACCTACTTTTTTCCTGTAGGTTCTGGTGATATTCATTGTCAAATTTACTTTAAACGCACACACACAGAGAAAGAATAATTCTGCTCTTATTGGATACAAATTTTCTTGAATAGTGGAAATTAAAAAAAAAAGAAAGCAAAAAAACCACACCAGCTGTAGGCTATGACAAAACTCCAAAGCCTCATTTAAGAAATAGAGAAGAATATGAATTTCATCTTTTAACGTGAACTAAAAGTTCAACACATATTCAAACAAATATATGACACTGAGAAAAACATTAAAATAAGTATATGTAGGCATATTATTGATATTATCAATATTACTTTTTGGAAATAATAGTTGGATTAGAAAAATAAGAAACAAGGTAATTTAAACTAGTAACATTAATATCTGGAACCTTTGAACAAGTTTGATCTCACTGTCCTTATTAATAACATATGGATAATAATGTCTACTGACACACATTTTTGGTGAGGGTTTATATAAAGTAATGCCTATAAAATCATTCTCTAACCTTACAGAAATTTTGATACTTTAGTGTCTTTTTACTATTATTGCAAAAATAATTTAGTAGCCACACATTAAATAATGTATTATGCCTAAAACACTCAGTTTCAAGTACATGCTATGTATGTGGTAGGTACTTATAGAAAGTTAACTGTGGTCATGTCTAGCAGCACCTACTATGTTTTAAAAGTGGCAAGTTAGCAGGCAGGTTTTATTACCCAAATTTATTAATTTATAAAATGATATTTTAGAATTAGAAGAGAATCTAATGAAATTCATCCATCCATCTTGCTATTATTAGGCCACCAAGACCAAAGGAAGTAAGAGGGATTTGCTTTATTTATGGTCATAACAAGGGAAGAAATAGGATTAGGATTAAGTTCTCTAAATTTCCTAGTCAAGTTCTCTTTCACATTGTGTCACTGTATACAAATGCAGATTATGTTATAGTCAATTGAGTTGAATTACCGGTAGTTATGTTTCCTCGCTTTGTGTTGACAAATTATTCTTCAAGGCAATTTCAGTCCTGACTATGATTTATTCAATCAGATAGAATATCACTCTATGGATAGTAATAACCTTGAGGGAAAAAAAGTTTCATTACTAAAATTGTTCAGGTGTTTATTATACTTTATACAGATTGAAATTGCAGATACTTGAAATTGGACAAATTGAATTCTAACAGGAAGTCCATCTATCTGTAAACTTAGTCACAGAAACAGTTCCTTGATTACAGAAAACAAGGCAAAAGGTGGGCTCAATTTGGAAATGGAAATGTTACTTGGGGATGGAAACTGTCAGTGCAATCAAACACAACCACTGTAATTTTGCCACAATTATTAACAAACCCCCTCACTTTGTACTTTTTAGTGAAGATGAAAAATGGATACTGTGGGAAGAAAAGCATAAAGGATGCTACAGATTTTTCACTGAAGTGAAAGAAGAAAAAAAAGATTATTAAAGAAAATGGTACAAATGAATATATTTACAAAACAGAAGTAGAGTCACAGATGTAGAAAACAAACTTATGGTTACCAGGGGATGGGGGGGCGATAAATTGGGAGATTGGGATTGACATATACATACTACTATATATAAAATAAATAACTGATAAGGACCTACTGTATAGCACAGGGAACTCTTCTCAATACTCTGTCATGGCCTTTATGAGAAAAGAATCTAAAAAGAGTGGATATATATACATATATATATAACTGATTCACTTTGCTTTACAGTGAAAGTAACACAATATTGTAAAGCAACTATACTCTAATAAAATTAAAAAAAAGATTCAAGTTAAGTTAATGCAATGATGGTGTTTATTTTGCTCTTTCCATCATAATAGTCTAGATAAGCACATCAATATAACCCACTATTATTAAATGTCAGTTATGTGCCAGTCATTGTTTCCATATGGTAAAGGTGAAAAAAATAGAGTTTCTACCTTTCAAGACTTGTAGACTAGTGGAAATAAGAACACATGTGCAAATAACCAAAGCTACTGAGTAGAATTTAAGCAAGTGCATAAAATCATGACTAATGAGCGCTTATATCTTTGGAAGGAGGTGAAAAAGTGCTACTTGTGAGAAGATCATTTCATCTAAATATTCAGTGTGAGTACAAGTATTCTTCTGAGTCAGGGAAAAGGAGCATTTTTACACCGAAAGAACAGTATGGACATAAATGCAGGCAATAAATTAAGCTATTTGGCTATAAAAGAATTCAATTTAGAAGGTCTTTTTTCTTCGGATGGCAACTGTAATGAATTAAGATAAAATTGTGTTCAATTTTCTATTCTATAATGAATTTTGTCAATCAAAAATATACTTCTTGGTTAGAAATACAAAGATCTTAACTGTAAATGAAAAACAAACGCTTCTGTAGTGACAGATTCAATTCAGAACTTTCAAAATCATCAGGTTACACAGGCAGCCATGTAACTAATAGCAATGCATAAAAACAACCCAGATTCCTTACAAAATTACTCCTTGAAAAATCATGGAAGGTCAATTAATTCCAAAATGTGTGACCATTTTGTTTAAATAGCATTGAAGTAAGTTTCTGAGTGTAGCAAAGTATTTAGCAGAATTCGGTTCATAAGTCCCATTCTTAGAGACATAAGTTATTGTCTAATTGTTTAATTTCCATTCAAACATGTGAGTTAATTAAACATTACTTTGTCAATATTCATTTCAGTCTAGTTTATGATCAGCTGCATCGTTTTCCATTGCTAATCAGTCTAGAGACAAAAATCAAAGTTTCTAAGAAACATAAATACTAAAACAGTGTGTTCCTTTCACATTTCCTACAAGAAAAGCAAGTATTTAGAAAGCACTATATTAATTCACTAGCGAACTGTCATATCACTGCACTGAAGAATATTCAAAATTTAATGATAAAACATTTAAATTGAGAGGATAAACATTAATTTCCTTAATATGTTGAATTTTGTAGTATGTGAATATATTCTAATGAAAAGAACACTCAAAAATTTTGTTTCCTCATGCATAAAATAGAATAAATTCCCCATATACTTGAGCAATATGCAGACATACACCCATCTATTAAGGTAAAGTAAGTTCTGCACAATTTTTACAATGTATTTTATTCTCTATATATGTCTCTGTGTTTAAATATGCTCTATGGAATTTGACTTCCCAATACTCATTACAATTTTTAGAATAATGTTAGATTTGTAAAAACTCTTGAATGTGTGAGGAATTCTCACCACTATTGCTGCTTTGAACCCTTTATAATGCTATTTTTTTTAAAGAAGTGTAAAGGATCCACTTCTTTTTTCCTACTCCTTCACCCAAGGAACATTTACATTCCCAGTCTGTTGGAGTTTGAAAATATTTCCCTGCGTATATATTTCACAAGTTCAACTATAACCAGATGCTAATCTAAGGATTCCTGGGATAGAAATAAGGAGAGAGAATCAATGCCCAAAATGAAAGTGTAGGTGCATGAGATTTTAAGAGGATTTATTTTAACTGTTATTTTAACTATTATAATGGGAGAAAACAATCTAGATACCTCTACAGGTTAAATTTATCTTTCATGAAATAATAGAAACGTATTTTTTAAATAGTTTAAATGATATTTTTAAAATATTTATTATACACATAAAGCAGATGTTTACACAATTAGTTAATGGCAAAACTGGAGACAACAGTAGAGTTTTTAACTTATACATGTGAATTATGTTAGATGGTAATCAGATCGAAGGAAAACTATTAATAATACAGGCTCTGAATTATTACAGCTTCTACGATAAATCTTCTAAATTTCTAACAGGATTTGAGTAAATTTTACACATGATTTATCACAGAGAATAAAAGCAAAACTGTGATAATTATGTCTTTTAACCACCAGCTCTATATTCCCAGTACCCAGTGTATCACTAGAGTAGATATCTAATCACCCCTTTTCCAAATCAAAATTTTAGTTTTAAAATGAACTAGAAGGAAAAAAAATCAGGACTTCAAAGAACAAGTTTTAAATAGCAGACTGTGTAAGAGCAAGATAATTAACCCGGTTTTTTTTTGATCAATGGAAGAAGGTAAGACCCTGTGTTGACAAAAGACGCTACAGATTTCTGTAGGTGCAGAATTCCTATAAACTTGGTATCATTCTTTTTCAGCTTTTAAAAGTCTTTTCCAGGTAAGAAATAAATTGAGTTCAGATCATATCTGTCAGAACACTGTTTTAAAAAAATGACTGAATGTTGGATTCTCAGCTCTGCCACTAATTCTAAGGCTTGTTACAGTAACCACATTTGCCCAGTTCTGTCATTTAAATGTTGTCATTACATTGTGATAGATGAAAAGAATTTTCAAACTGTGTTCAGTTCCCTGTTAGTTTTTCCTCATTCAGAATTGTTTTCTAATAATTTCAGATCAGCATAGCTAGAGACTTTTGTACGGATATTTATTTTATTGTACTTAATAACTGCAATTTTCCTCTCCTCCTATGCTATTTTAGTATTGGCATCTCATGGTTTAAATAAAAGCCAAGGCTAATACTTGTAAATACAATGAAAGCATGCATGCAACATTCTGTAGGACTGACTGCAGTGTAAAATTATTCTTGTGTGTGTTCTGAGTCACAATCCAGTATATAGCTATAGTTTAATAAAACTATAATTTTTAACCTGGGTAGGCTGCCATGTGACCAACTTTCTCTTCCATTTCTAAACCAGAGCTTGATTGTCAAGAATCGAGTTTATATTGAACACAATGATAAGAAGATAACAGATCTTAGTTTCATTTTTTATACGTTTCCTTATAATCATCAATGGTGTTTGATGTACTCTTTCATGTTTTACTAAATATAATGATAGTCATAATCAACTACTTGTACTAAGAGCCAATTACAGTACCCTTTTTGAGTTCTAACTTGTTGCTTTATTATATAAGACAATCTTCAATAATGCCATGTAAGTATTTTTGAATAAAAGAGCATGATGTAAACATGCACATGAAACAGAAGAAACAGATTTGGAGAAACAGGTTTGAGGCAAGCCAATTAAAATCCTAAGAAACTGCAACAAGAATATTAATGCTGGGACTTCCCTGGTGGCACAGTACTTAAGAATCTGCCTGCCTATGCAGGGGACACTGGTTCAAGCCCTGGTCCAGGAAAATCCCACATGCCTTGGAGCAAATAAGCCTGTGTGCCAAAACTACTGAGCCTGCGTGCTGCAACTACTGAAGCATGTGCGCCTAGAGCCCATACTCCACAACAAGAGAAGCCACCACAATGAGAAGCCAAGCACTGCAACGAAGAGTAGCCCCTACTCGTCACAACTAGAGAAACCTGTGCACAGCAACAAAGATCCAATCCAGCCAAATAAATAAAAATAAATAAAAACGTTTAAAAAATTGAAAATTAAAAAAAGAATATTAATGCTTTAATTATTCTGATAAAAATAATAAAAACACTAACACAGCTAAAATAACATGCTGAATTCCTAATATATAACAAAATATTAGACTTAATGAACAGCTTTACCATTTAAAAAACTGAAAGTACAGCAAAGGAAACCATCAACAAAATGAAAAGACAGCCTACAAAATGGGAGAAAATATTTGTAAATGATGCAGTGAACAAGGGATTAGCTCATGCAACTCAATATCAAAAAAACAAACAATCTAATCAAAAAACTCAGCAGAAGACCTGAATAGACATTTTTCCAAAGAAGCCATACAGATGGCTAACAGGCACATGAAAAGATGTCCAGCATCACTAATTATTAGAGAAATACAGATCAAAACCACAACAAAGTATCACCTCACACCTGTCAGAATGGCTGGCATCAAAAAGTCTACAAATAACAAAAATTGGCAAGGATGTGAAGAAAAGACAACCCTCATACACTGTTGGTGGGAATGTAAATTGGTGCAGCCACTATGGAAAACAGTATGGAGTTCCCTTAAAAAATTAAAAATAGAACTGCTATATGATCCAGCACTTCTACTCCTGGATATATAACCAGAAAAAATGAAAACACTAATTCAAAAAGATACATGCACCTCAGTGTTCATAGCAGTACTATTTACAATAGCCAGGACATGGAAGGAACCCAAGTGCCAATCAACAGACAAATGGATTAAGAAGCTATAGTGTACACATGCATACACACACACACACACACACTATGGAATATTAGCCATAAAAAAATAATGAAATATTGCCACTCGCAGTAACTTGCGTGGACCTAGAGAATATTATGCTTAGTGAAATAAGACAGAGAAAGGCAATTACTATATCATTCATATGTGTAATCTGAAAAATACTACAAATGAATGTATGTACAAAATAGAAACAGATTCACAGACGTAGAAAACAAACTTACGATTACCAAAGGGGAGATGCAGGAGGAGCAGGGTAAACTTGGGGTATGGGATTAACAGATACAAACTGCTATACGTAAAACATAAGCAACAAGGATTTACTGTACAGCATAGGAAATTATACCCAATATCTTGTAATGACTTATAATGGAATATAATCTGTACACTGGAAAGTAACACAACATTGTAAATCAACTATATTTCAATTTAAAAAAAAAGGTGGAAGTAGCTTGTTTAAATGGTGTATAAGGAAAAGATGGGGTTAGCAATTTATGAAAACAAGGATAAAATGTGCAAATATCAGGGAGAACAGTGCAATCAGCACTACGTGGACAGAACATGTGGCCAAACTAAGACAAAAAGACCATGGGATGGAACTGGCTTTGAGTTTTAACAGGGCTTGCTGAGGCTGGCTGGTTTATTGTTCTGTATCTTTAGTTGCTGTACTTGGGAGCAGAAAGCATACGTGTGCTGGGAAAACACCATATGGACTAACACGGCTTGTGTCTTTTAACGTCACTCCTTTTTTTCCTAGTCATCCATGAGCTAATTTGAATTTACTGGGGAAAAAAAATGGACTACATTAATATAATTCTTTTTATCTGGATAAAAATGTTGTTACTCTATAAAACACGTACTTTGGTATTTTTCATGATATATATTAGTATAAATATGATAATTTTGGAGTAATTTTAAAAAATCTTCAGAAAGTTATGCATAATGATTGTCTTTTTCCATGTTAGAAATATCCCCATTTTTAAAATATATATATATGTGTATGTATATAACATATATATGTATATAATTTAAGGGATTTAGGTCAGTAGAAATTATGAAAATAGAAGAAAAATGTAAACTAGTGCATTTTAAGGAACTTTTTATTCTGATTCTTACCTTTTCACAAAACTTCAGAAAAGATGCTTTCAGCTTCCTTGCTTTTTTTGTTTGACAAGTTTGTGTTTTCCTCAGACTTATATCTGATAACTTGCATAGTCCAAATTCCACTAAGATCTAGCTTAGGTTCTGTCTTACATGTTATTCTTTTGCCCTTTATGATTTTTTTTTTCTTTGTGAATGTTTCTTGGAAGTTCCTCCAAGTCCTCCAAGCTTTTGCTTACATACAGTCTTATATTACTCTCATTTCTAATTCTGGGTATATTCAGCCTTTTGAATAACCATTTGTGAAAAAAGGCGGCCTCAATATTCTTAACATAACTCATGATCTTGAAAAGGCCATTCAAAATATGCACTTCCCTCATGCTCCACCAGATTTTTTTTTAAAGTTCTTTGAAAAGTTTACCGTTATCCAGGGAGTAAAGAAATAGCTTTGGTTACCTTTTAAAGAGTTATCAGCTAAGATTACAGTGTTCCCGCTCATCAATTTGCTTTTCCACACTGATCTCTGACTTGAAATTTTCAGGCTGTCTTGAAGGTCAAGTAACAAAATAGCACTATTCATTATAGGGAACATCACTGCTGCCCTTTCGTTTGGAAGACCCTGCTGTTCCATAGGTATGACAGCAAAAGGAGGGGCATGAAGGCTCCATCTGCTTCTGACCTTTGTAAGCTTCATTTCAGTAGAAGCAAGGATTAATGGAGAGAAATGTCTCTTCTTTTGAAAACATCATGTTAAAATTTCATAACACAAAAAAAGGGTGTCCAAAGATTCTATTTAAAGAACCAAAATTTTAAATTAAAAAATATATATAGATTATACATTCATTATAGGCCCAAACTGTTAGACATTTAACAACTCTTTTCTCTCATGGAATCACTGGGCTTAACATGCCCTTTTATATCCTGTTTCCAAGATAACTCAAGCATCTGCTTTATGACAGGACTTCAATCAGCATGGAGTCAAGTGTGACTATCCTGTTTCTTTTTATAGAAGGGATTAATTGTGTTTTACATCTTCTTAGTGACAATTATCCTGATAGATTCCCTTCACAATTCCTATCCTCTCTAGGCTCAGCAGGGTGACAACTGATGTTCTTCTTAAAATATCAAAATCTGACCTATTGGACCCTGACCTGAACCAGTATAAGAGCGAAAGAAATCATTGTATGGGAATCATTATATATTTTGACTCTCTTTGTTTCATCACAATAGCCTACTCTTGCTAACACACGCTTATAACGTTAGCCCCATATTTTAAATGAGAAAATACAAGTACTTCTCATTCAAATATGAAAGTTAACTACTTAAGTGTTTATGATTTTGGAATTAAATTCTAACCACTAAAAGCTCATATGTTCAAGACTAATTGTGATAATTCTATTAAATTGTACTCATAATCACTCCTTTAATATGCCAATGGCATTACACTCCCTGAACAATTTGCTGAGATATGTTTCATAAAAAGAATGGAGTTTAATCTTCAAGTTTGATTTCTTTTCATTTACTTCATACCTGCTCATTTTTTCCAAAAGTTTTTGCCCTATTATTTTATTCTTTGATTGTGATTTTTTTTTCTCTTTTGGTTCAGAAACAACATTTAGTCAGGTTATCCTTTCCAAATAGATTTTTCAGTGTTCCTGCATTTCCCTCTGGTCACCATTCTTTAATCTACCTGATATCTTAGAAGTATGCAACCATATCTTGAGCATATGTGGCTCAGAAGTTGCACTACAATGGTTCTTTATATTCTTCCTAAAAGAAAACTGGAGACATTCTTCAAAGTTAGAAGTCTTAAAATCTTGTCCCTTGCTTTGTCCAATCCCTTTTGTGAAATTTCAGGACACTGAAGCTAGTACCAAAACTATTCTCAAACATGTATTTTGAAAAAGAAATTATTTTTTCAAGTGTAATTATATATCTATCTGAAAAAGCAAAAAGTGATACCCAAGATAATAGGACTATTAAAGGAATCTGGGACTTAACTTTCACTTCTTCAAGCATAATATAAAAACAATATCACAGCTGGGATTCACTGATGAATTCAGAATATATTTACCAATTCATTTCTTTCTAAAGAATCATTATTTTGCCAAGAAACAAAACTAACAACAAAAATAGCAACAACAAAAAAATGAGAATTACAAATCTGTAAATGAAAAGAAAGTCTGAAATGTTTATTTCTTAATATAATAAAATAAGATTATTTGGGCAACAGGATGAAGAAAGATCCTGTAGCAAGTAAAATAAATTTAACAAATTCATCTATATCTTTAGATTGGACTCCCATTGTATTTTTGCAGGGAAAACACTGAGATCTGACATTGATCCACAACATAGTTGGATTAATTGGGGGAAGGAAAAGGATTGGTGGAAAAAGTACGTGCCCAGTGGAATCTAGGTGGGAGGAGGTACATAGGAGGCTACTGTTATTTGGAGAAACTATGAATTGAGTGTATGTGTGGCACATGTATGTGGACAGGGAATGCTGCCTGCTCTTCCAGTAAACAAAGAATGTTGCCCACCTTCCCAGTTCTAAAAGGGTCAAGCCATCAGGCCCTGCAGCTGCCTGGGACAGCACGCCCTGATGGGAATTCAGGATGGAGAAAAAGAGGAAGCATTTTGTGCTTTGGGTCCTGGCCCTAGATAGTTAAGATGTAAATCCAAGACATAATTTCAGTGAACCCAGATCTTTGCATCTTCCCATACACAGAAAAGCACTGAAATCACTAACGTGAGGCATCTGTTCTTTGTGATTAGCACTACTCTTGTGATGTTTGATTATACACCTCTTTTCCTAGCAAAAAAGTCCTATATATCCTGGCTCCTCCCTTACCTCTTCAGAGCAGCTCCTCAGTGCTATCTGAGAGGCTGCTGCCTGAGCCATAGTCCTCAGTAAGATCCTGGAGTAGAACGTAACTCGAAACTTTCAAGTTGTGAATTTTTCTTCAGTTGACATGTGTATTCAGGTATAAATTAAAGAAACAAAAAAGTTTGATTCTATTTTTTTGAACTATTTTTTTGGCCAGTGTGACAATTATAAGAATTGGACGAATTAAACTTTATCCTGAAGAAAGTTATGTCACATATAGATAAACACACAGAAAGAGAAATGTAAACTAGAAAAATTAGAGGCAGTATGCTAAGTATAGAAATCTATAGTGGAAAAAGTAGAAACAGAGTATACAGAGAATAAGAAAATAATTAACAAAGATATATTACCTAAAGTGACTTAGAATAGGAGAAATAAAGAGAAGATACAATTTAGCTTCATAGTGATAAATCAATATAATATAGGCCAATTCTAGATTTATAATATATAATTTTGATGTCAGTTCATGTGTCTGATAAAATTCAGACCAAGACTACAGTGACCAATAAAATTTACTTTCTTGCTCCTAAATAGCTGGGAAAACATCCATTTATTTATTTACCTATTTATTTATGTTGTTGATATTCCTAATTACATTATGTATCGTATTTCTGCAAATTTATTCTTTTCCCTTTTTTTTTTTCATGGAAAGGCGTTCTATTTTAAATATAGTAGTGTGTACACATGCCTTTTAAAACTGTATTTCTTTTTTTCTTCTCTTGGAAATCAACCAAAAGAAAATAGAAAAATGAGAAACAAAAAAAAAAAAAATGTGAATTTCAAAGAAATCAATATATATCTAAAACTCTGAATCCCCAAACAGGAGGAGAAGTTATTTCCAAAACCTTTTGAAGGTCAAATAAGTGCAGGAAAATGTAGATTATCACATCCCTGGTCACAGATCTTGAAAAAGCTTACAAATCACACTTCACACTCTGTCAAGTAAGTAGCACAGCCTTAAGTGGAAAGCAACAATATTCATCTTCAGCTATGTAAATTAAGTGCAAATACCTGGCTGTGAGACTTTACTGGGTTGGTAGTTTGATAGGCAGGGGTAAAAGAACCCCTTGGGCTGTTTATGTGTCTGGACAGCAGCAGGGGAGAGCTACTCTGGGTTGAGAACAGCCCTATGATGCTAGTCTTGACTGGCTAGGGAGACCTCATTCACACCCAAATAATCCTAAAAGGGAAATTCTAGTCATCTGGGAACATGAGCCTGGATTCCCCCACCCCGCCCCCCCACAAAGAATTATCTGGTTCCAATAAGAGAAATAATTCAAAAGAAACAATAACAGATCTACAAAAAGTAAATATAATGAATAGGACAAAGAATGAAGAAAGAAAGGAAAGAAAACTCACCAAAGGAAAAATACCATAAAATGTTGCTGTAGATAAGATACAAATCATCACAAAAATATCACATTGATAATAAAACTATTGAAGTAATCATGTTAATAATACAAGAGCATTAAACATTTCTTCACAGAGATGAAGTGGTGAGAAGGAAATAAAACATGAGTTGTTAAAACTCAGAAAAGAAATGAAATTTTGTCTCATAAAAATAAAGGTTAATAAAGACCTAAATGTAAGGCCAGACACTATAAAACTCCTAGAGGAAAACATAGGCAGAACACTCTATGACATCCATCAAAGCAAGATCCTTTTGGACCCACCTCCTAGAATCATGGAAATAAAATCAAGAATAAACAAATGGGACCTAATGAAACTTAAAAGCTTTTGCACAGTGAAAGAAACCATAAACAAGACAAGAAGACAACCCTCAGAATGGGAGAAAATACTTGCCAATGAAGCAATGAACAAAGGATTAATCTCCAAAATATACAAGCAGCTCATGAAGCTTGATACCAAAACAGCAAATAATCCAATCCACAAATGGGCAGAAGACCTAAATAGACATTTCTCCAAAGAAGACATATAGATGGCCAACAAACACATGAAAAGATGCTCAACATCACTAATCATCAGAGAAATGCAAGTCAAAGCCACAATGAGGTATCACCTCACACCGGTCAGAATGGCCACCAACACAAAAATCTAGAAACAACAAATGCTGGAGAGGGTGTGGAGAGAAGGGAACTCTCCTGCACTGTTGGTGGGAATATAAATTGGTACAGCCACTATGGAAAACAGTTTGGAGGTTCCTTAAAAAACTAAAAATAGAGCTACCATATGATCCAGTAATCCCACTATTAGGCATATACCCAGAGAAAACCATAATCCAAAAAGAAACATATACCATAATGTTCACTGCAGCACTATTTACAATAGCCAGGACATGGAAGCAACCCAAATGCCCATCAACAGATGAATGGTTAAAGAAGATGTGGCACATATATACAATGGAATACTACTCAGCCATAGACAGGAATGAAATGGAGCTATATGTAATGAGGTGAATAGACCTAGAGTCTGTCATATAGAGTGAAGTAAGCCAGAAGGAGAAAAACAAATACGGTATGCTAACTCATATATACAGAATCTAAAAAAAAATGGTACTGATGAACCCAGTAACAGGGCAAGAATAAGGATGCAGATGCAGAGAATGGACTGGAGGACACAGGGTTGGGGGCGTGAAGGGGAAGCTGGGATGAAGTGAGAGAATAGCACAGACATATTTACACTATCAGCTGTAAAATAGATATCTAGTGGGAAGTTGCTGTATAACAATGGGAGATCAACTCGATGATGAGTGATGCCTTAGGAGGCCAGGACAGGGAGTGTGGGAAGGAGTCGTGGGAGGGAGGGGATATAGGGATATATGTATAAATACAGCTGATTCACTTTGGTGTACCTCAAAAGCTGGTACAAGAGTGTAAAGCAATTATATTCCAATAAAGAGCTTAAAAAAAAAAAAAAAGTCCCTTAGGGGAATCTAATGTGTAGGCTGGGTTCACAACTACTGATTTAAGTCTAAAGGCTATATACACTATAATATGAATACTGGGTCTATCTGGGTGGTGAAAGTTACATGCAAATTCTATTTTCTTTTTTGTTGTTCTTGTTTACTGTTTTCCAATCTTTAAAATACGAAAATGTTTAAATTTCATATTAAATTTTTTTTTCAAAAATGGAAAAAAGTTTAAATTAGAAGCAGCAAAAATGTAAGACATTGCTAAAATCACAATAAGAAAAAACAGAGAGACTTTAAAAACTGAGCAAAATAAAGCACAAATAAACAAAATACAGAGCAAAATACAGAGAAACTTAAAATAAGCAGTAGTTTTTCAAACAAGATCTAATAGACTCAACCAGGATCTCTCAATGGGTCCAAATAAAATAGTGGAAAAATATTCAGATATTCAATTTAAAAGAAAAAACTTTTCAGATGTCAAAGAACACTTGAATTTACTTTTTTAAAGAGAACACTATGTTATAGGCGAATCTCACCTAAAATTATCCACTATAAAATAAACCCTTTAACTGAATTTCAAATTTTATATAGATATGAAAGCTTTGGGCAGCCAGGAAAAAAGATTTAATTCATCTATAAGGTGAAAAATTGGCTGACCTTCAACTTCTCCACAGCACTACTCAATGTTATAATGATTGTGAAAAACCACCTATACAATCTTCAAGGAAAGAAAGTGTGACCTAATAAATTTAGAGCTAGCCAAACCACTATTCAAACATGAATGAAACAGGGACAAGGGAGCTATATTTTTTAACTTACAAGAAACCAGAGCTCCTAGTAAGTTCATTTGAACTGTAAGTTCATTTTGAAGAAATTCTCAGGGAACACATATCATCTACCAAGAGAAAAATGGCAAATGAACAGCCAAGGGACTTTAAATCTATCTAACAGTGTCACTGAATGGGACTAAAAGGAAAGGAGGTGTTATGCTCACAGAACATAATGTGACTTTTTTAAGGACAAACACTGAAAAAATATAAAGAGATATGTGAGATTTTTAAGTGTGCTGATTTCCAAATGTTTACTAGCTGGAGTAAAACATATATCATTTAAGTGCATAAATTAAATAATAATAATGATAGTAAAAACAGTGATAAACTGTAATAAAGCTGGAAAGTAGAAAGTAACAGTGGAAATGACCAATCTAACAGAAAAAGGAAAGAATTCTCTTTTCATCACATATCTTAATGTATCTTTCAAATTTTGAGCTATATAAATACCCATCAAAAGAAAAGAATAAAAATAAATGAATGAACAAATCATAAACAACTAATTAAAGAAATAAAATTCCTGATTTGTTCTGGAAGGTAGTATATAACAAACGTTCCTAGACAGTCAAATAGACCTTAGGATTTCCTAATACCAAGTATCTCAACACTTACCACATGGTACTAACAATCTTTACACAAATATCAAGTTGTGGTTCACAGGACTAATGAAAATCATTTTTATTTTGCCTTTTAGTCTATTATTGTAAATTGAAATGTGTTACTAACATAATGCACAGTCAGAAGCAATGAAGTACCGCTACAAGGATATCTGCATATTCACTTATTTTGATTACCTATATTTATATTCAGATATTTTATTTTACTGTATAATGAAAACACTAGAATTCATTAAAATGTAATCTTTGTTCAGTTGCTCATGATACTTGTTTTAAAATTTTCTTTAGAAACTTTGCATACATATATAAGAATTAGTTTAAACTGATTATATTTTTCTCCTTGATTTACATAAGGAAAATAACTTTTTCCTCTGAAAACATGTTATGATCACTTTCAGTATATGTATGACAAAATGTGCTTGGATTTCCTTTCTTAATCTCAAAATTTTGCTAGTAAATTGGCAGGTCAAATAAAGCTATGTTTTATGTGTTGACAACATGGGAGATATTTCCTGGAAACTAATAACTCAATCCTATTTTTCTTGTGCTCCAGTAATATAAATAGAAATTCTGTTTCTGAAAATTAACTGCATATCGTAAATATACCAAAATTGACCTTAAAACAGAATAAAAGGCAAAATAAAAATGATTTTCAAATATTGCAAAGCTTTAAAATCAAGTCTGGAGACTAAACTCACCTGGAATAAATGCATATATATGAATAACTATGTGTAGGTCTGCTCAGTTTTGAGGTTCCTTTGAGCTGCTTTCACACCTATGACTGCCTCTGGCCCCTTGTTAACAAGGTGTTTTACAACTTAGCGAATACTTAACTGATGTCCTTAGGATGATTTCTTCTCAGTGCTAAAGTACCCGATTCTCAGTTTTTATAATACTTAAGTTTCTTCTCTCTGTGCACATTTCAAATATACACAATTACCAAACCGCAATTTAATCATATACTAAACTTCAGTTTCTTCAAAACTGATATATTTCCATACATAACCTACTAACACACTAAGAAAATTAAGTAGAATTGAATAGCATCTCTATTTTGAGGAAAATAGTATAGAAAAAAGAGAGAAAATGAAGTAGTTTTTAACTGTAGTCCATTTATACTTAAAAACTGCAGTGAACTCTCAAAGGAGCAATTGTAGAAATAAACTTTTTGAAGATAGAAATGCACAAAATATATCCTAAATTTTTCTTCATTAGAGAGTTTATTTTCAAGTTTAAAGCCATAGTAAAATTAGCCATAACTATTTGGCAAGTTAAAATTTCCATCCCTCCAACTTTGATAGAATGGTCAATAATAAATGTCAATATTGATACTAAAAATTACAAAATTTATCCATTTAATTAAAATGGCTAAGACTATTTGATAGTCTTTGGATAGTACTTACAAATAGAATGTTTTAAGCATTTGCAAATTTTTACTCAGCAGGTACTTTTAAGAAAAAGAAAACTGTAAACAAATTCAGTTAGTTGAAAAAGTTTAACTACAGCAACAACACATGAAGTCCACCATCATCCAGGTTTCTTCTTTTACAAATTCTTAGAGTATCCTCAGGTTGTATTTTGAAGAGTATTTACATTACATAACAGAAGTAAGAAAAGCAAATTGCGTACCATTTCTAGAGAATACTCTTGCTTCACTTTCTGGCTCTATTGTCAACCCTCACTACAAATGTGGATTGAAAACCTCAATAAAAACAAGGAGCTAAAATAAGCAGTGCTGAATGTCTTACAGTTTAAACTCTGTGATTAATAAAACAATCTCATTTCTCAAGATATATAAGAGCAACAATGACTTTTGCAAAAACATATGAGAAATGGATTGCATCATTCAGTAAATACACATTTCTCTTCACTGTATCAGGTGCTACTCTTGTGCCTGAGAGAGATAAAGATGGATTGGAAATTGTCCAAATGAAATGTACTTACCTGTCTAGCCTTATTTTGAATAAGAAAAAAAGTTATTTTCTAAACTGAAATAATACTAATCAATTAATCAAGAAAGATTATCTTTGGAATAATTTTCTTAAAGAAATATAATCTCAAATGATCCTCCCAACACCCACAAAACTGATAAAATGGTTAAACAATGGGTCACATCTCTTATGGTACACTTTGCAATGGTAAGCTCAGACATTGTGTAAGTTCTATAATTTTCTTAGGTTTGATGGAGAAAATACAACGTATCATCTTGGATTTGTTTGAAAGAAAGCTGATTGTACAACTGAATTAAAGGGTTCAAGTAACAGACTCCATTTCTTTTCCCACATCTCTCCAATTTTGTATATTTAAATCCTGTTTTTGCAGAAAATTATTTCCACACAGTAAATTTGTAGATTGCTTTATTAAAACACTGTTATATCAGAAAATATTTTTATAGTTACGTACAGAAAATATTTTTATTTTTTATTTTTAATCATAGATTGTGAAAGCTCAGTCCACTAAAGTATGTCATTTTGTTACAATAATGATAAATCAATACCTTCTAGGATTAAAACATCATTTACTGAGCCACTTGCATTAAAGTCTTTTTTGAATTATTCTATACATGCTTATAGGACACATGCATATATGGTTAAAATATACATGGATAACTAAATCAATCAAAAAAAATTACTGGCTATATACAAAAATTAGTATTCATATGATTGAACTAAAACAAAATTGTTAGGAAACATTCAATTAAAAAATAATCTTGTGTTTTTATGGGTGCATTTTTTTCCATTTTATATTATTCCCAAAGACTTTCTATTCTTGTGAAATAAAAGCTTGCTTTTAACTCATGAACTTTATATTAATTTCCTTTATATAAAAATAATGGTATATCAATCAGGATCTCAGGAAGCATAAAGAAACAGAATATAATATTATGAACTGCTAATCTGCTGCTTGAGAACCGAAAGGCCAACTAGGAACACTAGGGGTTAACGGGGTGGCTGAACTGCAGGAAGCAGCTCCCATGCCCAATGCTGGAGAATAAAGGAGAACAAAGAGAAGAGTTTGAAATCATTTAAACTGTAAAGCTTGAAGAACGGTCCCTGCCAAGGTGAGGTTCAGACTGCTGAGGAGTGGTTGTGGGTGGCAGGGTGCCTCTGAGGGGCAGGAAGGGGCTGGTTCTGGTCGGGTGGACTAAGGGCTGCTGGAACCAAGTGACAGTAACAGGGGCAGCGGGAAAGGAATGCCTCCTTCCTTCTCCAGCAGCCCATTGTCCCTTTAGAGCCCTCAAGTGGCATAACCTAAAAAGATGTCAACATCCCAAAGAAAACCACAGGAGCAGCTAGCTCTGAAGCTGAGAGACAGCAGTTAACAAGCAGCAGACGTAGAAAACAACTGCTGATTTCCACTATGCATCAGATTCCAGGGGTTCATAATAAAATGGGATGTAAAAAAAACAATGAAAAACTAAATCATATCAGTGTCGTAGATGGGGTTCCCTGGAAAGTCAAATCAGAGATGGACTTTTGGGTACCTAATATCAAGGAACGGCCTTTAGGTCATAACTTGTTCATAGGGAAAGAGAGTAGGAGAGGGTAGAGAGAAACTGAGTGGAGATTCACCCTCCAACTCTACAGGAAGCTTTGGAATTAACGTGGTCCTTTAGTGTTGTCCCAAGTGGGGTCTTGATGGCAAAATCTTTCAAGCCCCTCATCAGTCAGTCATCAGATGCGGTCTGTCCTGAGAAAGGTGACCTGTCTTGTGCAAACTCTGCCACTGAGGAAACCCCTAAGGATGCTGAGGATTTCTGCCCAGGCTGCCACTCACACTGTCCAACCCACTGAGGTGACAGTCCAGTACTGGATGATCCGTGTGACATATTACAGCATCCCCCAATGTCAGATTAACTACTGAAATTACCTGCAGTTACTCCACCTACGCAAGAAATGTGACTTAGCGATTTGGATGTGGCTAAAGCAAAAAATACTGACAACACCAAATTCTAAGACGGATGCAGAGCAATTGAATCACTCATGTATCGCTTGTGGGAAGGTAAAAATGGTACGGCCACCCTGGAAAAACAGTTTGGCATTTTCTTATAAAACTGAACAGGCAATCACCATCTTATCTGGCAAATGGACTTTTGAGCATTTATCCTAGAGAAATGAAAACTTATGTTCAAAACAAAAACCTATACAAGAACCTGCAGCAGCTTTATTTGTAACAGTGAAGAGGAAATCAGTTCAGATGTACTCTAGCAGGTGAACGGTAATCAAACTGGTACATCCAAACTATGGAACACATGTCAGCAATAGAAAGGAATGAACTGTTGTTACCTGTACCCACTTAGAGGAATCTCCAGGGACTGATGTCAAAAAGTCAACCCCAAAGGCTACATACTGTGTGATTCTATTTACATAGCATTTTCGAAATGAAAATATTTTGGAAATGGAGATCAGTTTAGTGGCTGCCAGTGGTTGAGACCCACAGGTAGGGATGGTTATAAAAAGGCATAACAGGGATTGTTGTAGTATTGGGTCTGTTATAGCTGGACTGTCATGAGTGACAGAAACCCATGCAGGTGAGAAAATTGTATAGAACTTACTACACACACACACACACATACACAGAGTAAGTACAAGTAAATCTGGGGAAATCTGAATACAATTGGTAAACTGCATCAATTCCAATATCCTTGTTGAGATAATTACACTCCAGTTTTGTGCAACGTTAGCTGTAGGAGGATATAATGTACAAAAGATTTCTTTGTATTCTTATGACTACATGTGAATTTACCATTATCTCAATAACAATTTCAGTTTAAAAACTCAGAACGATATGCTTATGTTCGGACGTGAGAAAAACCACTGTGAGACAGAGTAATTAGAGAAGGGGTAAAGAAGACATTAGGTCTTAGGCATTAAGTCATTAGTTTGATAGGTAGAAGCAAGAATGCACAACACAACACTTCACCACCACAGTCGGTATGTCCCGTTATAAAAATGAATTTCCTCCCTTAGTTCTTGGAAGGGGCCATGAACTCTTCTTGGAAGTCTGATTCTTCTTTTTACCCCCAGAATTTACCTGTTACTTGCATGCACGTCCTGATCAGGAAGTATTCAGTGATTGAATGTGTGATTTAATCAATAAGCTCATTGATAGAAGGGGGTATAAAAGTAATTGTATGATAGACTGAAAATGCTGGAATGCCTTTCACACAGAAAAGTTAATAGGATGAGAACGAACAAAAGTGTAATTGCACATTAGTGAAAATGACACAAAAAATCTGAATTAAAATGTTGGAGAGTTTTGATTGAAAAAGTATGGGTTCTTACTTAAGATTTTGGAAAGAGGGAAACTATATATCTCTCCATATACACGTATAGAAAGAATAATTGCAGCATTCTTGGATTCTCTTTCCCTGGGTTTGTGATCTAAATTTATAGCTTTACCATCTACATCGTTGTCTAGGACTCTGGAGGTATTTTTCAATCCTCCTTCTCTCTTACCAAATATATCAAACTGGTCTATAATCTCTTCTTGATATAATTTCCAAATTGTTTCTCAATCTCCATTCCTCCTGTCTCTATTCTAATTCCAGGTCTCATTCTCTCTCACCTACACTATAGCAATCATCTCCAGACTGGCATCCCTGTTGGTAACATCCTCAGCTTCAAATCCATGTATTGTACTGCCAACAGAATTCGTTTCCTAAAACACAGATTTGACCAAGTTATACTACTATTCAGAGTGCTCCAATAGCATTTCTTCTCTCATGAAAAAACGTCAAAAATCTCAGGAAAATATACAAATTTCAGTTAATTTGGCCTCAATCATTCTTTTTAGTATTAATACTATTAAGTATCTTTACTATATGTTAAAAATTACCATTTTTTTCTTCATGCCATGCTGTCTCCAAAAAACACATCTTTATTTTACGATTATTTCAGTCTGGAGTGCTGTTTCACATTTCATTGTGTTCTTCAGAATTGGTCTCAAAATAAACTTTGATCACTTTTCTTTGAAAATTCATTGTTTCCTTCTAAAATCCTTTGTTTATATAATCCTTCTATTTAGCACAAATACAGTTTAACTCTTATTAAACACTTCCTCTAACATTTGATTTTTTTAAATCCTTGAGATTAGACACAATGTCTTACTCTATTAGCATCTGCAAGAAGGTCTAGCTTTCACTGAATTGAACTTAATAGCTTTCATGCATTCTTTCAACAATTATTTATTGTAGTTGCAAGTCATGTGTCCACATATTAGAGAGGAGACAAGGAATAAAAGATAAAAAGTCCCTGCCTGCATCTAATAATCATTCTACTGAGAAATGGACACGTAGTAGCAGGTCAGATACTAAACGTTATCTGCTATAAATAAATAAATAAACAGAAAAAGAATATTAAATTGAACTGAATTCATGAATGATATCGAGAGTTAAAACATCTTTTTATAAAAGTCAAATTGACATGTTAATTCTTCTGGGATTACATTCTAAATGTGTATCTAGTATTGTGAATGATAAAACTATCACACATTTTGTGACTGCTGGGAATTCAGAAAGAGATATTTTAAATGGATGAGAGAAATCAGCAATCTTACTGATAAAACAGCATAATGCCACAGACATTAACCCCCAGATTGTGACACTCTTTTTCTACTTACGGCAATGCCTCTTGCGCTTAGAATACAAAATAGAAATCGTGACCAAGTTATCTTCAGAATTTTTACCTCATGTTGCTATAATTACACTGTTAGATTAAAAGAGTTTTTGAAAACATAGGGTAGAATGAACTGCAAGTTCAGCAGCTGTGGAAAAAGGCTTTTCAAGATATCAATAGTTAAGAAAAATATCTCCTTGGTTATTTAAACCTTTACATCCGAGCAAGATGGCAGAGTAAGAGGTTCCTGACATTTTCTCTGCCCATAGAGGGATCAAGTAGAGAGCCACATATGGTACAATTCCTTCCGAAAAAAATTCAGAAACTAGTAGAATGACTCCTACAGATTAGGAAAATGAGAAAATACTCATATTGAAACAGGAGGAAAGGCTGAGACACACTTTCATCATAAACTTCACCCCCAGGACAACACTTTATAATCAGGAGCGAATCTCCTACCCCCGGTTACTCTCTAAGGAGTGAAGGGTTTGGACCACACATCTAGTGCCCCAACTTTTATAGCTGCCACCTAGCTTGGAGAGCCAACAGGGTCTGGCATTCAGGAGTCCCTCAGGATCGCAGTAAGCAAAGATGCAGTCTTCAAATGGGCACGTGAACGCCTCCTGTGACTCTCTCCCAGTACTTGGCACAGAGATATCACTGCCTAGTTTCTCCTTGGAAGGGATTTGACTGCATTTTTTTTCTTTCAGCTGACATCCAAGGGCTGGACTTCTAATCAACCTGCCTCTAGGAGCTAACTGAAAAAAACTGGTGGGTACTTCCCTCACCTTCTCCTCCTGACTCGCTCCAACAATAAATCCAAGTTCCCGCTTTGCCACACATCTAGTGCCCCAACGTTTAAGGCTGCCGCCTGAGGGCCTAGCTCCCAAACCACCCAGCTCTGAGAGCCAGTGGGGCTATATCCCCATGTCCCGGGGACCACATTAAACAAAGAAGGAGTTTCTAAACAAGCACATGAGTGCTCCCCACAGTTTCCCCTCACTGCTGGGCTGAAGGAACAGGCAAAAATGCTCATTGCCCAGTCTCTCCTTGAAAGACTTTTGACTGCACACTTTCGCAGCTGCTGCCTGAAGGTCAGGCTTCCCTGTAAGACTGGTCCTAAATCATTTAACTCTAGGAGATGACAGATAAACCAGAACAAATAGATAAATCCTTAGAAATATACAGCCTATAAAGCCAGAATCATGAAGAAATAGAAAATCTGAACTAATTCCAATTATTAGTAAGGATGTGGAATCAATAAACAAAATCTCACAACACAAAAATGTACAGGACCTGATGGCTTCACTGGTGGATTCTATCAAACATTGAAAGAAGAATGAATACCAGTGCTTCTTAAACTCCTGGAGAGGAAGAAATACTTCCAGACTCATTTTATGAGGCCAGAATTGCCCAGATACGAAAGCCATGCAAGGAGGCTATAAGAAAAGAAAGTTATAAGCCAATATCCCAAATGAACATAGATGCAAAAATCCTCACCAAAATATTAGCAGACTGAATTCAACTGTACACTAAAGAATTATACACCATGATCGAGTGGGATTTGTATCTGAGATACAAAACGGTTCAACATATGCAAAGCAATGATATGCCACATTAACAAAATGAAGGATAAAAGTAATATCTCAATGGATGCAGAAGAAGCATTTGACAAAATTTAACATCTTTTCATAGTAAAAAAAAATCAACAAATAGGTGTAGATAGAAGATATTACAACATAGTAAAAGCCATATATGACAAGCCCACAGCTAAAATCACATACAAAGATGAAGAGCTGAAAGGTCATCCCCTAACATCAGGAACGAGACAAAGATGCCCACTCTCATCACTTTAATCCAACATAGAATCGGAAGTCCCAATACCCAGACCAATCAGATGAGAAAACAAAACAGAAGGCATCCAAATCAGAATGCTTTCATATGGTTGATATTATATATAGAAAAACCTAGACTCCACCAAAAAATGATAGAACTAATTAATGCATTCAGTAAAGTTGCAGGATATAAAATCAATATACAAAAATCAATTGCATCTCTATGCATTAACAACTATCAAAGAGAAATTAAGAAAATTACATTTACAATAACATAAAAAAGAATAAAATATTTAAGAACAAATTTAACCAAGGAGGGAATCACTTCACAATATATGCACAATCAAATCATCATGTTGTATGCTTTAAGTACACTGCAATGTTATTTGTCAATTATAACTACTCAAATCTGAGAAAAAACTTTATATCAAATTATATATCTTTTTATCTTTTTATTTCATGTTTTTGTTTGAAGCAGGATAATTCATTAAATAAGGATTTGGTGAGTACCGTTAATAATTCATGGTAATTTTTATGATCTTAACTATAATTATCCATGTTATATAATTGGCTATAATTTTAATTCATGTACATCATGGTATGGAACTTGAATACTCCTTTAAACTGGTTTTTCACGTATAATAATACACATACCTTGTTATATCATTGGAAAATGTTAATTTTATAGAGCATGTTGTGGCATTAATGATCTAGGTTAACAGTTTAGTACTACAGTCACATGATCCTATAAAATTATTAAATACTACATAGGGACTTACAGAATGAAAAATTTCTTCCTCTTTCTCTTTTTCTTTTCTTAAATATTTTTGCTTGGCGATTTCTGGGGTTTCCTTGCTCCCCTCTTCCAGCACGAAACTCCTTACTATAGGAAATATGTCCATGTTACCACGATTTGATTTATTATTTTGAGACCTTATTTATTAGCTGCCTCCTGTGAAATTGGGGTTTACACTGCTTACTCTCCTCCCTTTCCCAAATTTTAGTTATAACATTAGTTGTTAAGTGTTTTTTAATTAAAAATAACAAATATTTGTATTCTTAGAATATTTGTGTTACTAGAATGAGCAACATAGTTTTTAATTTTAAACATATCTGTTATCTAATAGCATAATATATTATGTAATAAGCCCAATGCTTGGGGGCTTAAAACAATAACCATTTAGTACTTCTATAAATCCACAGGTCAGCTAGGCTATTAGGCGATCTTGTCCCGGTGAAGCTTGGTGGTTTTTCTGGTCTCCAGAAGACTCAATATGTGTAAGATGGTCTTGATCGGGAATGACGTGGCTTTTCCCTCAAGTTTCGCATAGTTTAGAAGGCCTGTGCGAGCTTATCCTCATGATATAAGCAGAAGTCTAGGAAAGAGCAAGGCCTCTTAAGGCACGACCTTGGCTCTATGAAATGCTATGGACCAAAGCAAAACCAAAATCCACTCAGATCCAAGGGGGAACACAGAGTCTTCCTCTCTTGATGGCAGAAGGTACAAACTCATTTTTCAAAACCATGGATACAGGGAAAGGAGAATAAGTGTGGTGTTTCCTATCCGTTTACCACAAAATGTTTGGAAAATAACGCATGCTAACGAATATATCTGATTCTGTCATCAGAATAAATATAAAATAATTTGGCAATATCCTCTTTTCTTTTGTTAAGAAGAAACTAAGATAACTATCTTTACTATATTTTTAACTCGTGCTTAATTGAGTGATATCATATAGAATGAAGATTCTATCTCTCCAATTAAATGTCATTGCTATTAACATATTAATGTTGACACCAGTAATATATGTGTCTACTACTAAGAAATGTATCCCATATAGTTACCTTTCCCCTAAGTATAAAACTTACAGAATTAGATGATATTTAAAACAATGTAAGTGCAACAGGAGAGGGTTCACTGAATCCCAGTTCAACACTCTGCTATTTCAGTTCCCATACCATCAGCCATGATGATGCTATTTCAGGAGATTTGTAAAATATAATGGCTGTGATTAGCTATCTACATGTATAATTCATGAGGACAAGTTGCAAACATTTCTGGTATATGAAGCAAATCTATTTTTCATTTGCATTTTTTCAGTGACTTCTGAAAGAATTTTTAATTTTGCTTGTCTGATGTTTAAAAAGAATCAAATTTAAGATTTGTATATCATTCAGTCATATGTATTACTTATGAAACTGATTTACTTCCTTAAAGGTACTGTAGGTTAAGAAGGCCAACGGTCTGCTTATAATTATCAGTTATCTATAAGTATGTGAAATGCACCAAAGGAAAATATTAGAGTGTTAAAATAGGCCATTTTCCTGGTGGAAATTAAGCAATTCTAAATGGCTAACACTAATTTTACAAGATTCAATACGAGGAACAATTTACCAAAATCACTCCAACTGGGATACATCAGACTCTGATCATTTTCCTTAGTACACTCACATAGGATGGAATTTCTTTCACCTTGAAATGTTGTATGTTGAATGGTTATAATGTTACAGATTTTTAAAACTGTAGTTAAAATGAATCTACTTGAATAATTTATTCAGAAAGAATACCTTTGCTATGGCCGGAAAATGTTTTTGCAGTGCAAGGATAAGAAGGTATAAGGTAATCAGGGTCTCAAATGGTCATGATTTTGGGGACAGGTTGGAAGCAGAGATATGAGAAGCAAAGACTCGAATAATTAAATCTGTGATACACTATGAGGGAGACTGATAATTCTCGTTATGGATAGCCAAAACAGGGAATTAGTGATGAAAAGCTTATTGGGAGGCCAGAAGATCAAATATCCTTCAAAAATCATCAAAATATCCTCCCTACTCAATTCATGTTTATTTCTATACCACTAATGAAAATATGCCACTCTTCTCTGATTCAAGTTTAATAATCTATTTTTGGCCTTTTCATCCTAATCCATGGATGTAGAATTGTGTCCTGAATGACGAAGAAATAAAGCATCCTCTTAAAGATGTTAGTGCAAAAGTTATGCAAGCACTAAACAGGGAGCATATCTTTGAAAATCAGACCTTGTAACAACTCAAATCAAATTACACATCTTCAACTTATTTTTCTCTCATTTATTTTCCATTCTGTTCATCGAATTCTAAATATTCTGCAAACAATAAAATAAGTTATGAGCAACATACAAAAATTTTATTTTAGCCTAAACCTTGGTGTCAGACAGCAAAACATATGTAATGTGTTCTGCACAAATTTTTAAAATGTCTATGCGTAACATAATAACTAGTATTCAATTCACACTAAATACAAATGAAGCCCTAGGCTACTCATGAATATTTCTTGTTACAATAATATTAGCAGGCTGGGGAAGAATATCAAATTTTATGTTAACTCAAGTTCAGTGTTTTTAACATTAAATAGAACTACTACTAAATTTTGATTATATTACGACAAAGTTATCACAGATCTATCGGTTAACAAAGAGAGAAAGAAGAGAGAAATCCATGGGACTTTAGGAATTTTCTTCCAAAGATAGTGGAGGTTTGCCTCCACTGCATAAAAGAAAAACAAACAAACAAAAAAAACAAACAAAAAACACTGTGAGAGAAGTTGGTTTTTTTTTAAAGTTTAGTGTCTTTATTTCAACTGTAATTATTAATAATTGGCATGAGATCAAAGAATTTTTGAGCAGGAAGGGTTTTGGAGATTTCCAGCTCGACATCCTCAATGCTATGAATGAAAACACTAAGTAACATGGAAACAAAATGACTTGTTCAAAATCACACATCAGATTTAGACTTAGAGTCGGCAATGGAACCTGAGTCTACTGATTACGGAGCCCCCTTTTAGAAGTCTTAGACTGTAACATCATTTTTCAGCCTCTAGGATTCTTTTACTATTGGGAACTTGACAAATGGAATGAAAATACTTGTTTTGTGGGTAGCTGTAAGGATTAAATGAGAGACCCATGTGGATTTGTGTTTGGCAAAATGAGAGACAACAAATATTCCGTGCTCGACAAGTGTTTGTCTTGTCTCAACCACCATGAAGATGATGATTAACTCATGAAAAGTCTAAAATTTGAGAGTAAGGCTTATATAATTCTCAAATTCAAATGTGAGCCCCCAAATAACTAGAAGTTTGCTATTGACCAGGCAAAATGGACTTGAAAGATTGCTAAAGATGTGATTTTACTTAAAATAAATGGAGGTGGGAGTTGCATATGAAAGCATGAATGGTTCTCCACGTTTTGCTAACATTATCTTGAATCTACTTTTTAGCCAGTCAAACACACCCTCCAGAATCACAGCTATTATGTGAGGACTGAGTAACTGGAAGAATTTGCCATAGAAGTGGTAGCTTTTTAGCTGGATTCTACAACCATTCATTTCCCAGTCTTTTATCATCCTACACAATCTCTATTGCAAGTCTTCCAATTTGTCAATAGCCCTCTTAAATAAAATGAGAATCTAGGTAATAATTTATACGTAGTCTAAAAATGTTTCAATTGTGGAACTATATGGGAATTTATGACCCTGTAAGAACATAAATGAAAAAAATAGCATGTTGTTTACTATTTGACTCAAAAACTTAGCACACTAGATCTTCTAAATAAACTACAAATATGTATCTATTTTTTTCCATGTAAGCTATTTGTATAGAATGAAAACATGTTGAAATAAACTAGAACCCAAATACTATTAAAAGATTTGGCTAGTTCATGTTTTAAATTAATGTAAACAGTATAACACCACGTCCAACATGAATCACACTGAGTTAAATATTTTAGAAAAAAATAAAAGATCTTCTCTTTCTCTGATTGTTTTTCAGTTATTGCTAAGTGTATATTTAGAAATACATACTTCAGTATTTTAAAAATTCTGTGCTAAAGTTAAATGTTAACTTATTCTAGATTCATCTAGAAACATATATTCCATAGGTTTTATGAGATTTAAAAATTCTTTTAATGGTGGGACACAACACAGTGGCACTTGGATAGATGAAAAGTAGAACTCTTTGTTGCTTACAACAAAGAGAAAGTTGTCTTAAAATATCAATATAAAATGAGAAGGTTGTCAGGTAGGGCCACACCGGGGTTGCACCCAGGAATAGGGCAACGGTTCTGTGTGGCCAGTGGGGGTGGGGTTAGCTAGGTTTCAGAGGCTTCCAGTGGCCTGGCTCATTTGAATGATGTCCCAGTCTCCAGAGCACAGATGCTGTTTTACTTTGTCTGGTGCCTGGCCTGGGGCAATTAGGTGAGGTGTATACTGGCCCTGGAGCCTAAAAGCTGCCTGAAAAGGGAATTGTTTGGTGTGTGGACCTAATCAGATGCTCAAGAAGAAGTGACTAGTTCTAGCCTAAGCTTCAAAATTGATACCATCAAAAAAAATTTTTTAAGACAGCATTAAAAAAACTATTGCACATCAAATTATTATCCTAATAAAATGATAGATATCAGTCTTCAATTTTGAGTATTGGGAATGAACTTCACACATTAAACAAAAACTGTCAAATTGAAAGTGATTTAACAGACTATAGAATAAAACCTAAAAAAAAGAAAGAAAGGAAAAAAAAAAAGAATGTTTTGACCTGAATAGAGGTAACAGAAATTACTGATCCCCTTTACAAGTAAAAGAAATATTATCATATAGCTATCTCAAATAATTATTCATGGCAACTAACAAGAATCCAGAATTTTCTCAAATAATGTATCCTTCTCACTTTATAAAACAATGTGAAGATACAATATAGATATACGTTAATCTGACTTGAGCAAAGTCAAAATATACCATGTATGGTCAAAGCTGGGAACCAAAACTAACGGCTAGCTCCGACTATTTATTTTAGACTAACTTGACTGAAGTATATTTTACATCAATAAAAATGCATTCATTTAAAATGTACATCTGAACAAGTTCTGACAAATTCATGCACCTGTGTAATGACCATCACATTCTTTCATCTCGAAAAGTTCCTTGAGTGCACACCATGAACTCCAGCCCCAGGGAGCAAATCAATGGCTTTCTTTCACCATGGCTTAGACTTATCTTTTCTAGAATTTCTTATAAATGGAATCATCCAGCATATACTCTTCTGTGTTTGAATTCTTGCACTCAGCATGTTTTTGAGATTCATCCATGTTATTGCATATAAAATTTTAGTTATTTCAGTAGATATGTGGAAGTATCTCACAATGGATTTACTTTGTATTTCCCTCATGACTTATGGCATTGAGCATCTTAGCAGGTGCTTATTGGTCATGTGCATCTCCTCTTTTGTATTATTTCTATTCAAGTATTTGCCTATTTTCTATTAGGTTGTTTTTTTTTTCTAATTATTCAGTATAAGAGTTCTCTAATTATTCTGAATAAATCCTTTTTAGTAATGTGTTTTGCAAATATTTTCTCTCAGTCTGTGGCTGGATTTGACTTTTCTTCACAATGTCTTTCTAAGAGCAGATTTCTAATTTATTAGTTTTCTTTTTCTTTTATTATGAGTGTTTATAGCCTAAGAAATCTTTGCTCCTTTTCCAAGGTCACAGAGATTTCCTCTGATGTTTTCTTTTAGAAATGTAATAGGTTTTACTTTTATATTTAAATCTACAACCTATTTAAGTTACTGAGGTATGTTTAACCATGGAACATTAAATTGGTAAGTGAATCTGAAATGTATAAAGGAATTAGAATATGGTACAAAATTTGACAGATTTGGAAAGATGAAATTGATTCCAAATTTCACAATATTATTGGGACTCCTGGGATTAATATACAAAAAATATATTTTAAAGTGTTCAAATCCCTACTGTTACAATATATCCCATTCGTGTAAGAAGAAAATTATTAAATAAAGAGAGCATTAGTATTTGCAATTCAATAAATCTTAGCTCATGAAAAAAACATGTTGGAGAAACAAAATTGGTATCCAGAAAAATGAATTCTATGGGCAAAAAAGGAAATAAAGGGGATTTAAAGTTCAAGTCAACCAAGTTCTTACCAGTAATTATATTTACCCTTGATTTTATGTGTAATTAGAAGCCAAGAAAAATAGATAAATTAAAAATTGCAAAGTGTTACAAATTAATTTTAGCTTATTTCCCCTTTATTTTTAATAATTAAGATAATCAAACTATTATAATTTTGTTTACACATACCTGCCTATATAATATAACTATGTAAAAGAGATAATATCAAACTTAAAATTTTGAATAAATAAAAGATATTCAGGCTTAATAAATTAATGAATTCACTAAATATGTATGAAGTTCCTCAAATGTATTAAGCATTCCAGAGACTGGGTAAACAGTCGTTAAAAAAAGGCACAAGTTCCACTCATCATGGAGATTAAATTCTAGATTACTCAATGGCTCAAAATCTGTTCTTCAAATATATCACAGTGATTAGAATTTTTAAATGATTATTTCATAAATAGTCCACTGAAAACACACATATCCACAGATTTTCATGATTTTTCAATACAGAACATTTCAAAGCATTAATGCTAAAATTTGATAGTAATATCTTTAAAAGTATTAGTTATAAAGTCAAAAATTATAATCCATTCTTTGGTGACTAAAATAATTTAACCACAAAGTGAAAATGCCTATATAAATTAAAATTTTTCAACATGGAATTTAATTCCTTAGCCCTTCAAATCTAAATATTTCCTTTCAACATTAATCCACAACAGAATTATGAATAAATTATATCCATATCTACTTTCTTTTTTTAATTGAAGTGTAATTGACATACAACATTGTGTAAATTTAAGGTGTACAACGTGTACCCTTTGATATGTTTATATATTTAGCAATATGACGTTAGCTAACAGCTCTATCAAGTTATAATTATCATTTATTTTTTGTGGTGAGAACAGTTAAGGTCTAGTCTCTTACCAACTTTAAGGTATATAATACAACATCGTTAACTATAATCACAATGTTCATTAGATCTCCAGAACTTAATCATTATCTAACTGCAAATTTACACACTTTGACCAACATCTCCCCAAGTTCCCTCATTCCCCCAGCCCCTGTTAACCACCAATTCTCGCTGTTTTACAAGCTCAGCTCTTTATCATATATAACAGATATCAGACAGTATTTGTCTCTCTCTGTCTGATATATCTCATTAAGCACAATGCCCTCAAGATCCATCCATGTTGTTGCAGAAGGCAAGGCCTCCTTCTTTCTTATGGCTGAATAACACATATACAAACACCACATCTTTAGCCATTCATCTGTTGACAAACTCAAGTTGTTTCCATACCTTGGCTACTATGAATAGAGCTGCAGTAAACATGAGTGTGCATATATCTCTTTGATATCATATTTTCATTTTCTTTGGGTATATACCCAGAAGTGGGATTGCTGGATCATGTGATAGTTCTGATTTAATTTTTTGAGGAACCTCTACCCTGTTTTCATAGTGGCCAATTTACATTCTAATAAGAGCAATGAGGTTTTCTAAACAAAACATTTTGTTAAATTAAAATGCAAATAAAATAATGCAGATACACAGGAACTCAGATTTGATAATGGCAAGGAAGATAGTAGAAGATATGGGAGAGCTAAAGTATTTGATAAAATATTAAGAAAAAAAGAAAATATTACCTATATTCAGAATCAGAAAGATGAAATTTTTTCTAGTATAGTCTTTTTATTTGTTATTTACATAACTTTTATGAAATTAAGTAATAAGCTCATATTCTCATTTATTGTTCCACCAATAATATTCTATATTTCTTTACTGCCCAGTTGGTAAAGCAAGATCATTGGTACCTTTAATTTTTCAAAGTCTTTCTACCTTCCAACTTTTAGCAGCTAATGCTTTTACATTATAGAGACAAACTTTGGGTTATTAATTTTTCATTGCTTCCACATGTGTCTATGTTGTGCTACCCACTGTGCAAGGTGGCAGGTATGTAAAATGGAGAAGGTCAAGTGTGAGCCTTTAATGAGATCGTCAATGAATCAAGTTCTTTTTTATTGTTTCAACCTGTTTGCATATTTCCCTGTGTTTTCTATGGTTTTGACACATGTTCTGATGCATGGATAGTTTAGAACTCAAATTACAGTTTAGCCTGGTACTGAAATACCACGTTTTGCACGATGAAATTTCTGCTTGAATTTTACCCATTATCAGTATTGGAATTTCAGGGTTCCAAAGTCAAAGCTATTTGGAATTAAGTTTGTTAGTATTAGAGGTCATCTTTGTTCATGTCTTTTAATGACAATAATTGCAACTGACTTCTATGAACCCTTTGAAAGTTTAAAATGAAAAGGAAATCTAGCACCAACCTTATTTGCATATCTGGCAATATGTCCTTACTATTAAAGGGGAGAAAATAATATTTTATACAGGTATTGTAAACAGTACTACAGTTCAGTTGCATGTTTTATTTATGAATAAAAAGAGGTAGGTGGTAGTGAGACACAAGACCACAGCAGTCCAACAAATTCCAAGCATCTGCTAGGGTCACACCTTGTACTTTTCTAAGTAAACTCAACATCAGGGAAGCTACAGAGGATCAGTTCTCCCAAAAAGTTGGTGCTGAGACAGCTAATCTTAATAAGCATAGAAATCTTGAGGGGTATTAAGGGGAATTAATTAACCAGTTAACCAAAAAGCCCAGCATGAATGAAGGTAGCTTAAAATCTGAATGGTAATTCCCTAGGAGAATCCTCAAATAAAATTTTATCCAGATTTCCTCACCTTCAAATACATAAAATAATTTTGAAGCAAAACAGCATTTTAAAAGCTTTAAACAAATAATTTTATGAAAAGAAAAATTACAGATGAGTCCAGAATTTCAGAAAGGTTACACTGGAAACTTTCCAGTATCTATAGAAAATCATAGCAAAAAAGGAACATGTGAAGTAAAAAGAGAGAATACAGCCTGGGTAGCCATGAAAAGAGAAAATTATGGAACATGAAATAGTTTCCTATGGGGACTGACGAATGCACAATTTTGAATCCATGCTGTTTCCAAGATATTAAAACTAAATATAGTACATCTGCTCTACTGCATCAGAGATAATATATCACAGTGTGAAGTTTCATGATGATTATGTGTATTCAGCTGTTTTTTCTGGATATTGCTACTCCTTTGCTTTTTTTCATTATCTGAGAGCTAGAAAGGCTGCTTTTAAGGAACTAGTAAAAAAAAAAAATACTAAAGCAATCTGGGAGACACCATAATGAAAAATGCAGCAAAGTAAAAATCCCATATTGGAAAGTAGGCTGGTATTCAGACCTAGGACTGATTATGTTGTTGGAGGACTAAATTCTCCGGGGTAGTATACTCCAGCAGCTGACATGCAGTCAAACTGCTCACACACCAGTTTAGCTATATGGTATCGTTTCTGCTTTTTGACTACAGAGACACTACTAACCCGAACCCTTATTCTGAGTTAAAAGTCACACAGATACAAAAGACGGGAAGGAACAAGGTATGACAGGCTTATACACTGAAGGCAAAATGGACAGCTAAGAATTCCTTGATATTATAAAAATGTTACAATACTGCACCATGAAACCATCAACTACCCGGAACAGCATTATGAAAACATAACTAAATGTTTGTTTCCTCTATGACATAAAAAGTTAAACAGAATTCTCTCCAAGCCAACTTAACAAGGGGAGATTAAAAAAATGTCCAAGTACTTAATCATAATAACCAACATATTTTTATTAAGTAAAATGAATGCTGAAGAGATAATTTTGTGATGGAAACATGATACCAGTTAACTTTCAAATCACACAGAGCAAGTGTAGTTTTCTTACCCCAGCACACACATCTCCAAGCCAGGAAATTTAGATTTCTGTGATCATGGACAGAAGCTTATTATTAATGTGTTTTTCTCGTCCCTTAGTCTCTTCCCTGAAATAGAATTCAGGTCTCATGCTGTGACTCTGCAATATTGTTCCCTGCAAGAAACGATTTTGTTCTGCCTCAGAAGCAGTATGTTTTTATGCTTAATTCTGCCCTGGGTAACCACAATGCTTGTTTATGTCCTTAACACACGCCTTTTAAAGAAATTAATTTCCATGACTCATCAATAAATCCTGCTTCTAGGATCTAATTTTCTCCGTTATGAGCTGAGGGAAAAAAATTATATTTTTTTGCTTTCTCATATGTTTACTAATCATGATTAAGCAGCAGCATTTAAACACGTGTGGAGATATACAAATACATTGTTTTCATATTTCAGCATTACTTTAATTATATACTTTTATTTAAAGTTTTGTCACTAGCTTCAGATCAGTTTAGCCCTAAGTATAGTTAAAGAATTTACATTTACAGTGTTATAAAGTTATGCAACTAAACTTTATCTTTTGAATAAATGCAAAATAAAATAAAGCTGTGTTCAAAGGAGTGAGAAAAATGGTAAGCTCTGGTGCCTCAGGGGAAGAAAAAAAATCCAGCGTCCATCATTAATGACTGACATCATTGTTATATTATTTTTCATTGTTCACAAAATAGTGGGGTAATATGATGAAACCAATCTATATTTCAGAGTGATATAATTAAAGTGTCAAAATTTGCATTTTGAAGATAAAAAATTAAATTAGAGAGATGTCTTGAAGCAAAGCCACCTACATCCAAGTAGAAAGGATCATTAAATATTTAGATATTTAGTAATATTAAAAAGAAGTTGAATAATAAGGAAGTTCTACATAAAGAGAGTTTCCTTCTACTTGGAGGAAAGAAAAGAATCCAAATTTTAAAAATTCTTATTTAAAAATGTGTTTAGTGTCTATCTGAAGAGTAAATGTTCTCAAAGATATTTCTGTTTTGTTAAAAATATACATGCTCATAAATATTAAAGCTATAACCACTGATGACACATTTTTGAACATTCTAGTAAGCATCACTATTCTTCATATATTCAGCTAAATCAATAAACATATACACATTTTTGTGATTAATCTTCCACAAACTATTATTTTATGCATGCTGCATTGTAAACTATTTATCAAGTTTGCCATGGTCATTTGCCATATCAACAGATACTTTCCTGAATCATTATTTATACTGTTTTAATAGTATTCAAAAGAATGTTTATGGTATTTTTCTTAGCAATCTCCTATTGACAAGCAATATATTTTTCCCAATTTTGCAATTATAAATACCCTAAAACAAAACAGTTATTAAATATTTACTGAGGATCTGACTTGGCCTTATCCTATGACTGACTTCTATGGTCATGCATTTATTTAGCCTCATCATAACAAACAACAACTAGTACTTTAAAATTTCAATACCAAACATCACACTCTCTGACCACCGTATTTCTAGCAAATGCTCTCCATTGCTCTGGCTGCAATAATCCTTAATCCATGAAGCAGAACACGGCTGGAGGAAAGCACAAAACCATTCTTACTTGTGTTGTTTCATATTCACGATCAGAAACCAGAGTAGCTCGTAATGCAATCTAATATCGTACTACTCTTCCTTGGTTCATTTTCTTTCCTCTTCTCCTAGACAACTTTTATACTTTTTCTGCTTAAACCTTCACACCCTCCTCTCTAATATTCAATCTTAGCTAAAGAGCTGGGTTCTCCCTTCACCTAAAAAATGGAAGCAATCAGAAAAGATGTTCCACGAGCTTCTACACATCAAAGCTCTGGGTAATCAGTGGGCTTGTACCATCTTCTTTCCAGTTACTGTGAACTTACTGTTTAAACGCTACCTTGGCACAGGATTCCATCTCCTCTGCTCCCACAATTTGCATTCTTGCGCCTACCTTTGCATCATCCCTTTTTCCACTGTACTGGATCACACACATTGATATACAGATATTATTTTATTTTGTTCTCTTTTACAAACAAAACAAAGCTAACAACAGCAAAAACAAACCAAAACAACAACGAGAATCACGTTGCCCAATTTCTCTTCTTGACAATACAGGAAAATTCTTTAGTTGCTATCTCCAATTCCTTTCCCCCACTTCTCTTTTACTTCACCCAAGTTTCTTCCTGCCACTGCTCCTAAATTGCTCTTGCCAAAGTTGCCAACGATCCCCGAGGAGCTAAATTTGGTAGCTGTTTCACAATTCTTATCCTACTTGATGTCACAGGAATTATTTTTTGCTTCTTAAAATACTTTTTCCCATGGCATCCAAGACGCCACATCAACTGACTTTCCTCCTTTCATTTTGGAAACCTCTCATTGCATTCTTCACAATTTTCTCATTCACCCACTTTCCAAATGTCAAATGACCCAGAACTTAATCCTTAGGTGATTTTAACCAGCATTATGGTTTTAATACAATTCATTTACTAATGACATGCATATGCATATCTCTAAACCAGACCTTTCCCCTAAATTCCACGTTATATTTAACTGCCTACTTCAATACCTAACACACATCCCATACAAAACTGAGCTCTTGGTATTCTGAACCCCCAATCAGCCCCTCTACAGTCACTGCATCTCAGTTAATGCCAACTACATTATTCCAGTTGCTTAGGCCAAAATATTTTTATCATCTTTGATTCTTTTCCTTCTTTCACACCCTTGATCTGGTGAACAGTAAATCTAGATGACGATATCCTAAAAAGACATGTCTGGAATTTGACCATTTTCCCTCTGCATGCTGCCCTTACTCTGAGAAACCAGAGTCTATTGACTACATTATTGCCGTAGCCATTTATCCAGTCTTCTGTCTCAGCCCCCTAGTTCTTCTCAACATAGCTGCCAGAATTTTAACACATAACTCAGGTAGTGGGATCATGTGTTTGTTTTCTTTAAACACTCTCATGGCTTTATATATCCCTCACAGTAATAAACAAAGTGTTTAAGAGACCCCACATGGCCTCGCTCACTATCACCACATCAATCTTGTCTCTTATTATCTCCACCCTTGCTCTTCCTACCTCGGCTATCCCAGCCTCCTCCTCACCACTCTATGAGCACAGCAGGCGTGCTGCTGTCTTAAGGGCCTTTTTATTACAAATCTTTACTCAAAAATTCACCTTCTCAGTTAGGTCTTCCACAGTCACTTTTATCAAGAATTATACACACATCCCTGATTTGTATAATGACTCTTTCATACTTTCTGTATCTTCATCCCTCATCACTAATATATGTAGTCTACATTATTCATATTTTTCTTGCATGTATGTCTTTATCCTATTGAATAACAATTCAGAAGGATAATGTGTTTCTCTATTTCATGTACAACTGCATCCTGAGCCCTGGAAACCCTGCTGTACACATAGCAAGAATGCAATTAATATTTTGAGTGAACAAATGGATGTTTCTTGCATTAATTCCATCTTACTTTATATTAATGTTTCTATATCATTTGCCCTAGAAACTAACATCTCAGCTTTGCTAAAGCAGAAGAGTTGGTAAGGGATATACCCAGGCGGGTTCCTATGGATGGTGAAAAATACAAATTCTATAACAAACATAAAACTTTGAGGAATTGGTGTGTTATGGCCTTGTAGCTTGAGTGATGAGTCACCCAAGGCAACAACCAATATCAATATCAAACAATAGGTATCAATGAACACTCTATAGAAATATTATTAACCCATGAAAATCCAGGAGAGAACCTACTGGGTTAGAAACAGTATTTCTGAGCTGAAGAAATGAACACAAAGTGTAGGGTGAGAAAATAGAAAATGAATGGTTACATGATACTTTTTTTTTTTTTTTTTATTTCATAAGTAGGTCATGTTTCTAGAGTTGGCTTGGTTAAATTACAAGGAAAATCATATATACCATGGAACGGAGACCATTCTTATAGTAGAAATATTTGCATCCTTATTTGCTTTTTGGTACCTAGACCTTTTTTCACATTCGATTAATACAGCATTTGACTAAGGAGAAGAGTCAAACACATGCAAATAGAAAGTTCATTTTGTACATTTGGAAGACATTTTCCATGTGTGCAGGAGAAAGGAGAAAAATAAGGAGAAACAAGTAAGAAGGGTTGTAATCTTCCCTTAAAAAGAGAGAGGGAAATTTACATCTTATTTTTTCCTTAGCACACATATTGACAATGAAGAGCGAGTAATAAGACACTTTCTATTTAAAGTAGAATTCGTGTTGGAGCTTAGAAGGTTATTTAGAATATCTTATAAAGTTGCTTGATGTCGGGACTCTTAGGTAAGACTTGATTCAATAGCAATAGTGTAGTTTTGGTTTACTGAACAGAAAGTGCCTACGATAAAGTGATTTTATCAAGACTGATTTGGCAAGAACCATTAGTAAAGAAGGCAGGAAGCGCAGAAAATGTGGTCATCAAAGGCGCAGGATTCGGGAGAAAGAATGTTGACTACAGTGTGAAATAGAAGACATACTGAGGAAAAGAGAGAGGGAGGAATCACTTTAACTTATGATTAGCTGACTGTGGGACAAGAAGAGTTAGTAGTTACTACTAAATAACTTGAATCCTAAGTAACTTATCAAAATGCAAGATACTTTGGTTTGGTTTGCTATTGTTAGAGAAACTATTAACTAACAGTAAGAATGGTTAAAAATGAGAATCTATATGAAGCATTCACATACATGCCGTCACATTTGGGTCTCAAAATAGTCCTTGATTTAGATCCATATTCCAATGTGTTTTTTAATGCAACACAATTTTTAAAGAAATAGTAGTATTGTTTGCCTAATGACATATATATGCTTGAACTGTTTTGCTTCTCTGAAAGGGAATAAATACCCATGATCATTCTCAAATTTACTGATTATATTTTAATATCTTTGATCAAATTGTAAAAAGACATTTACACTCTTGTGTCTTCTGAGAAAAAGTTTTAAGTCAAAGTCTAGCACACTTAACGCTGTCTAGTGAATAGAAAATAATACCTAGAGTTGATTGCTTTTTTCCATGTAAAAGATGACCTTTTCTCAGCAGTAACTTCCTTCTCAATTACCGTTGATTAAAAAGTGTCCCAGGTAGCAGCCATCATGGTCTCCACAAATCTATTACCATGCTTCCTATCTTTTTGAAGATATTTGTTGTCTATAAACTGTAGCCAAATATACTAAAATGTTACTTTTTTTCCAATCCTCTGTGCATATTTTATTTAGAGTGTCAAATCAGCCAATACACACAATTCCCAGTCAATATCTAAAATGGCTAGAATGGATTTCCTATAAACATTAACAAAATTATAAACACAGCCCAGAAGTTTTTGAGAATATATCTTTAGTAAAACTAAAGATATCTATTGTTTTTGAGATAAGAATGTTTAGATACTGTGCAAAGTATGTGAAATGCATTATCTCATCACTGTTCACTAAGCTACTATTCCGTTTCCCTCCCATCAGGGCACAGATGCCTCTTTTCTTGTAGAAGAGCTTTAGGGCTTCATGGTGCCTCTACCTAAAACTATCTTCTCTAGGAACTTTGCTTAATGGGCTCCATTCCATGTTTCAGGTCTCAGATTAAATGTCACATCCCTAAAGAGGTCATAATCATTCACACTATATAAACTCTACAAGTCCACATGAATTATTTAACAGGTCATACATTCAATTATTTTATAAAATGAATTACAGTGCATATTTTATATATGATTACATTCTCCACTTTCTTATTTTTCTTTATTATTAAAATAGTTGTCCCCTTGAGGTCACACATACAAAAATGTTCAACCTATTATAATACTTTAGGCTCTATCTGCAAGGATTATTTAAATATTTTTACTGAAAGGTGGATAGATGACATACTAAAATTCACAATTTAGTATTTCTACTTTGATCATATTTAAATATCTTTCATTCATTATGAAACATTATATAAATTTATATTTTAATATGAAGTTTCTCCATTTTGGGGCTGCGAGATTTTGCTTTTTTTTTTTTTTTTTTTTTTTGCTATTCCTAGACATAGATTTCAAGCTACATATTACCAACTACTCCATAAAAGCTTCATTTCAAAGTGTGCCCTGGCTTAGAATTATACACAACTCAATGGAAGTTTATTTCTACTTTCAGAAAAAAAAGTCATCAAATGATTTTTTTAATTATACTGAGTTTTAAATTTTATCATAAGATTAGAGTACTATTTAATTTTAATTTTAAAACACACTGAAATGCATACACTGTTCCTATTAATGGCATTACAAACCATCCCAGGTTTATGCCATAAAACAAAAATATTTTTACTGTGTCCAAGGGCACGTGAGTCAGGGAACTCGGCAGGGTGCAGCAGGGATGGCTTGTCTTTGCTCCATCATCACCAGAGGGGACTAGAAAGACTGGAAGCTGGAACCATCAGCAGGCTTCTTCAGCCACATATGTGGTGCCTTGACTGGGATGGCTCTAAGGGCTTAGCCGCTTGTGGCTTGGGCTCACCCAATTATATGGTTTGGTTCCAAGACTGAGTACTGAGAATAAATGTCTTCAAAGCCAGTCTTCAAAAGATCCAGGGGAAAAGTGCATGCTTTATATGACTTCGTTTCAGAAGTCACACACCATCACTTGCGTGATCCTCTATTGTTTGAAGCAGTCACAAGCCTGCCCAATTCTAAAAGGTGGGGACATAAACACCCCCTTTTTTTGTGGTAAGAACACTTAACATGAGATCCACCCTCTTAACAATTTTTAAATACACTCTACAGAATTAAGTATAGGCACAATGCTGTACAGCAGATCTCTGACAAGTATTCATCTTGTATAACTGAAACTCTATACCATTTGAACAGAAATTCCCCATTTCTGCCCTCTTTCAGCCCTTGGCAACCACCATCCTACTCTCTGCTCTATGAGTTTGACAATTTTTTAAAAAATTTTATTTTATGTGGAGCATAGTTGATTAACAATGTTGCGTTAGTTTCAGGTATCCAGTTAAGTGATTCAGTTATACATATACATGTATCTATTCTTTTTCAAAAGAATTTAGGTTATCTCCCATTTAGGTTATCACAGAATATTTCTCCCATTTAGGTTATCACAGAATATTGAGCAGAGTTCCCTGTGCTATACACTAGGTTCTAGTTGGTTATCTATTATATATACAGTAGCATGTACATGTCAATCCCAAACTATTCATATAAGCCGATTCAAGTAGGATTACGTCACATAGCATAATGTTCCCCAGGTCTGTCCACGTTGTCACGTACAGGAGAATTCTCTTCCTTTTATAAGGTTAAATAATATTCCATTGTATGTGTATACCACATTTTCTTTATCTGTTCATCCATCAGTGGACATTTAGGTTGTTTCCATATCTTGCCTATTATATGTAATGCTGCAATGAGAATGGAAGTGTGGATATCTATTAATCTTGACTTCAATTATTTTGGATAAATTAATGTGAAAGTGGGATTACTAGCTCATATGATAGCTGTATTTTTAATTTTTTGAGAAACCTCCAGATTGCTTTCCATAGAAGCTGGACAATTTTATACTTCAAACAACAGTGTGAAGGTCTAGTTTTTCCACATCCTTGCCAACACTTGTTAACTCTCTTTTTTTCTTTTGATAGGCATACTAACAGGTATGAAGTTATATATCATTGTGATTTTGATTTGCATTTCCCTGACAATTAGGGATGTTGAACATCTTTTCATACATCTGTGGGCTATTTGTATGTTTTGTTTGGAGAAATGTCTATTCAAGCCATTTGCCCATTTCAAAGCAATCTTAAGAAAGAAGAACAAAGCTGGAGGCATCATACTTCCTGATTCCAAAATACATTACAAAGATAGAATAATTAAAATAATATCATGCTTACATAAAAACAGACACATAGGTCAAAGAAGTAAAACAGAAAGCCCAGAAATATACCCATTCATATACAGTCAACTGATCTTCAACAAGGGTTCCAAGAATACACAAAGGCGAAAGGATAGTCTCTTAAACAAATGATTTTGGGTAAACTGGATATCCACATACAAAAGAATGAAACTGGACACTTATCAGACACATCTTACACCATATACAAAAGTAAAGCCATGAATGGTTTAATTATTTCAATATGATCCTTGAAACCGTAAATCTGGGAGAAGAAAACACAGGGAAAAGCTTCATGACAGTGGTTTGGACCATGTTATCTTGGATATGACATTGAAAACACACAAAACAAAAATAAAAATAAACAAGTGAGGGCTATATCAAACTAAAAGTTTGTGCACAGCAAAGGAAACAACACAGTTAAATGGGAGAAAATATTTGCAAACTATGTATCTGATAAGTGGTTAATATTCAAAATATATAAGGAACTCCTACAACTTAAAGGGCAAAAAATCACAATAACCCTCCCCCCCCCCCACCTTGATGGCAGGAATTTCAAAATAGCTGTGGCCATTTTAAAACCTGTATGTATATTTTTATATGCATTCAGATACATATTCACATGCTGCGCAATTGGACTAAATTTTCTCAGATTACATTATTTCCTCTTACGGTTTCTGGCCATAATAATTTTTATTTCTGAATTCTCTGATGACAAGAAAAAGACAGAGATAATGTAGATTGTCCAATTTGTAAGTATACTCCATAAATATTCATTCTAATACAAAACAACCTTGAATTTGGTATATACTTATAGGAAAGTAATGGATGAAACATTTTCCATCAAAATGATAGAAAAATGTTTGGTGACAGAATGTAATCTGTCTGAAAAAAAATTACTTAATATTTTATGTTACTCTCATATTCTGGGTTTATTTCTTATCTAGAGAATAAACTTACATGTGTCTATGACTGCTCAGCATTTTATGTGAATTATATGTTCTTATCTCTTAAAAGTAATTTTTAAAAATGGAATAACAATATACTTAAAATTTTTAGAGCATCTATTTTTAAATAGAAAAGTGAATGCAATGCGGGTCTAACCAAATTTGACAGAAAACTTCACAGATAAACTTTGTTTGACATTTTTCTCAAAATTGAATATGTCTGAGAAACATAAGAAGTTTTCTAGATATCACCAAGCCTTTGACTCCACTTCGACTGAGTAAAGGGATTAACATCTGAATCATTCTAGTGTCAGCTTTGTTGGAATTGGCTCTGTTGACTTTAAATGAATTTACACCAGCACCTGAGCAGTGAAACCTGTCTTACTTGGTTAACAGCAAGGTATTCATGTCCTCTTGTCACATTAAGTTGGTCTTCAGGTTTTAAACCTAACCCTCTGCATTTTCCTAGGAAATGTGCTTTTTAGCTAAAAGTGAGGGAATATATATATACACATTTTGCTTTTTTCATAATTTTTTGTATTGCTCCCAGAAAGGTGCCACATATGAGGAAACACCCTAAGATATTGCTTTCACAAGATCTAATTACTGGGAAAGTGATATAATGGACTAAAAGGTACAGTTGAACACTTTTCTTCACCTATGAGTATCTCCAGCTTTTCTCCGATTAAGTGTCTTCAATATTTTATAGCATTATTCTGTCCCAGGAGCTAGCATTTTAAAACTGAATTTTAGTTGTTTTCCTCCATAACATAATTTGTTAAAATACTATAATTATCAAAGAATGTCATGGAAAGATGCCTGATTTTATAACTGAAAAATACATCCATTTATTTTAAAATGATATACTCAATTTTAATTTTTGATGATTTTTACCCTGCTAAATCAACATTGATTCTGCCTTTTAATATCATCTTCGATGTAAGAAAATATTCCTTAATTCAATAGTAAATCCAACCTACTTCAGCTGATCCAAACTTTTCAACTTGTTCTTTCCACAGAGCCCACAGTTTCCTTTTTACTAAGAATTACTCATCAAAAATAATAGAAAATGAAACAAACCCTTGCAACATTGAAGTGGATTGGAAGGCCCAAAGTGAAAAATACTGTAGCAGCTTAGGTGTCCCCAACAATAACTTTCTACTTCTGAACAAAATATAACTTCCATTTCCTGGCTTTTAAATTAAAAAAAAAAAAAGTTAAGATTTTGTACTTACATTTTTTTCCCTCCTGAGATTAACCATGACTGACCTGGAAGTCAGCAATGTCATTGCCATATCCTATAAGCTGTCTCACTTACAGCTTTTTTTTTTCTATTTAAAAATGTGAAATATGAGTTGCATACTGACAGCCAAATAAAATAATTAATTGAACTCTCACCAACCCAGGGTGATATTCAAATAAGTCTCAGCATCTTGAACTATTATGGTAGATGGGTGACATGATGAAATATTTCAACTGATAACAGAAAGTTGTTTCTACCCTATTTGAATACATAAATTGCTTTGAGTGGGGAGCAGTAAAGAAACTGCAGTTTGTCATGTTACTTTCCCAACATTTTAAATATTAACTGGTCACATAACTATGGTAGGAAATGATATAGTCCTTCTCTAATAAAACAGATTTGGGAGTCAATATAATTTCTATATTTTCAAGACTTAAAGATTTGCTAAAATTTGTAGTAGAGAATCAATTTTAGGGAAAAAAAATCACAAGAATTGTTTCTTATTAAATGCATGAATCATTAAGAAGGCAACACTAATTTGGGAACACTTCTTTCCCTAGAAATAATTTGTACCACTTATGTGTGGGATGCTGTCCATACTTGTACAATTTTTACTGTGCACAATTACATGGGGCTTGCATGTGAGTCTTATTTAATTTGAATTATCCTCTCAACATTATAAGTTAATCACTGTTACCTCAATTTTTTTCAAATGGTGAAACTCATGTCCAGGGTCAGTACCTAACATCATTCTAGGAATCACCTTCAAGCTAAGGGCAAGTTCCCAGAAAAGGGTGAAGGTGTAAACCATTAACCCACAAGCACTTAAGCTGGATGATGGGGCAGTGGAAGCTGCTCAGTCTATCTGGAAGGGGAACCAAAAGCCTTCAGCATAAGAGATAAAACACAGATTCAGTCTGTTATGCCTTTTGTAATTAGGTAGTATGTTCGTTCAGTCAACCAAGATTTATTGAGAGCCAGCTGTGTGTCAGCTACTGTACTAGGAAACCATGGATATACAGACAAAGAAATATGGTTTCTGCCTTGGAAGATTCTTCAGTGCAGTTAAGAAAACCAGAGTACACAAATAATTACAACAATAAGATGAAGTACTGTACTAGAAGAATCTACAAGTTTCTCTGGGGGCATAGAAAACGTGGAAAATTTCACCTTCCAACAGGCATTTTTTCTCAGATACTAATCCTTTAGATTTCTATTTTCTTCCACGGTCCCTTAACTCTCCTCTTCATATATTTTATCTGTCTAAAGTCCATCTCCTCTTAGCACACTGATTATATTAACATCTCCCTTAATTACAGCAGAGCAGAGACCCATGGAGCTTATCTCCTGAACACAATGCAGTACATATATGCATAGCTTTCCTCAACCTATGCTTAAGCTTTGTTTTTCTTTTCTCATAAGATAATGTGAAAATCCAGCCAAACAGCACTCAAATGTTTTTCTTTTGCCTGACCTACGATTCCTACTTCATTTAATACAGAAAGAGTTCTCAAAAAGAAACTTCTAATAGACACTTTTTTCATTTATTCACCAAATATTTAGTTGCAATGAGCAACCTCATTCTTGTCCCTATATACACCAGTGTGGGAGTTTGTTTAGCATATAGACGCAAAAGCTAAGTTTCCAGGTCTGAAGACATGACTGCTTAATTTGAATAAGTTTTAAAAGATTCTTCTTCAATGTGGCTACACCCATCGCCCATTGTACCAGCTGTGCATGAGAATTCCCATGTCCTCACACAACTGCCAACACGCGGCTTCTTTCCACTGCTTATTTTGTCACTCTGATGACTTTTGTGTAATATCTCATTGATATTTCCTTTCCTTTAGTTACTAATGTGTCTAGGGTTTGGAAATCCTCTTTGTAAATCTTCTCTTCACATTTTTTGCTGCTTTGACATTAAAGATCCTTTTTTCCTTGCCAGTTTACAGGAATGTCTTGATATCCTAGATATTAGCTACTAGTTTTAAAAACTATAAGTACCTTTTCCCAACCTATAATCTATTAATATGTACGATGTTATTGCACAGAAAAATTGAACTTTATGTAATCATAGCCACCAACATCATGCCTTAAGGTGGTACTGTGGGAGTTTTAGGAAGAACTTTCTCATCTCTGGATCAAAAAAAAATTTTCCTATATAATGTGTGTATTAGTCAGGGTTCCCCAGAGAAACAGAACCAACAGAAGATTAAAAAGAATCAACAACAGATCCACATCTAGATCTAGATATTTTTCCTCCACCATTCCCATTCTATACAAGTTTTATTCCAATAACAAAAACAAACACACACACACAGTGGGGATGGACTAAGATGACCATGAAGAGTAATCATCATTACAATAAAGTATTCAATTGGACCAAATAGGGATCCAATTCAATCTGTGCTATCCTCTCACTACACAAGTTAAAAAAATTCACTTTCTCAGTGTTGAAGAGTAGGACCACTTTTACACTGAAATGGTGCCCCATAAGAGTTATAAAAATCCCTAATTTTATCTTCTATATAACCTTTTCTTTTTCATTTTTTTATACTCAGCCTTAGCTGCTTCTTCATTTTTTTGTTTTTGAAACATACATAAAGAAATTTTTCATCATGTGTGTGTTTCTTCCACACCAACAAGCAAGTCTCTGGCACCAGCTTGATGTCCTACAATTCAACTCAATTCTGATATTGTCTGCCTGAAGATAGCATCAGAATCCACAGGTTAAGGGCTCAGTCCTGCAAGACTGCCCCCACTCCCACTTCAGATACCAGTCACAAGTCCATGTTGTTACCTGTGCTACTGACTGGCTATAGATTGGAGGTTCCAATGACAGCCTCCACAGGTTTGATTAATTTTCTAGGGCAGCCTACAGAATTCAGGAAGACATTTTACTTAGTAGATTAGTGGTTCATGTGCATGTGCAGGTCTGTGTGCACGTCCAGGAAAAAAAATCTGACCTTGAGGCTGTACACAAGCAGGAAGTGAAGGCTACAGCAGAGTTGTTAAAACTGTTGGCTGCTTGTTGGAGTGACTAAAACATACCCTAACATACACAGAGCTTATTGATCAAGGCTGGGAGATTTATTGGTTGAAAGCATTTAAGAAAATCTCTGTCCTGTATTATCAGACAGAAAGGATAATCCAGTAGAAATCTCATTAGTCACATACAACAATACAGACTTTAAAGAATTAGTCCAGGAAAGTCACTGGATGCTAGAAGAAACAGATTCTTAATGCAGACTTGTAAGTTAGCTATAGCACGTGGAACTACTCTCTGAGTTTTAATTTTCACGTTGTGAAGTTTTTTCTTCCTGCTAGCAAATCTGGGGGAGATGACATATTTCATTAGGTAAATTTTCTCAATGAGGGGAAGTTTAGGGTCATATCAGACTCAGAGCAAATGTATAGATTGTGTATTTATCATTATTTTTTTAATGGGCAAATAAGGGAGAAGATAGCTGAGTGATTTTCCAAAAGTTTCAATTATATGCATTTTATTAAGTAAGATTCTACTAGGAGATGAGTAAAAAGTTTATTTTATTTAAGTATTACAATGGATAAATAAATAAAGGATGACAGAGCTCAAGAATCACTAGTTCAAAATCCCTCCTGATGCTGGATGATGGGAACATGAGAGTTTATGATTTTATTCTTCCTATTATCGCATTTATTGAAATGTTCCATAATAGATTTTTTAAAATTCTATATAGATTGTACTTGCCTCTGAGAGCTCTAATTTGTACTATTGGCATTCTTCTGGTCCTCTGCCAATAGATACAGAATTTATTACAATGGTTTTAATATATTATAATATCAGTTTGGATAGTTTCCCATTTTCACTGAAGTCTTTCAAAGTAGACTTTATATTATGAACATTATTCTTCACGCAATTTTAGAATAAATATCAATTTCAGAAGTCCAAAATAAATGATGACTGGCAGAAAATTTAATTTATAAATTATTTGGGGATAACTGACAGCTGTATAATACTGTGGCATCTCACCAAATACCAAGAAGTCATCTTCTCTATTCTCTACCAGTATTTCAGCATACAGTATAGGTCTACAGATATCCTAGACAGACATATATTTTATTGCTAATAATGGAAGTGGGCCAATCTGAAAATATAATAACAAATCATTTCCATTCCTGGCAATAAAATATATGTCTATCTAGGGCATTTACTTATTCAAGGATATGCAGATGTATATGTTCATAATATAAAGTCTACTTTGAAAAACAATAGTGAAAATAAATAGATAAAAATAGTGTTTGTTTTTTCCCGTAACTACAAGAAATCGTAACGTTTTTCTAAAATATATTCCAATGTGTTCCTCTGAATCCTTTTTAGAATATTTTAAACTTAGCTATCTGTGTTTCAGTGTAAACATTAAGAATTTGTACATTTTATTTTCCTATAAAAAGAAGATGGCACAATAGTCTACTCCCCAAAGCCAAATACCAGCCAAATTTTCTTCACTGTTGAGATAAGCAGAAGTAACATAATGATTATTTTGTTTCTTGGTCAAATCATGTCTTTCATGTGCATATAATTTTAGAATAACCACTCTTTTGTAGATGTATTTCAAATGATAGTTTTTGATTGAATATAAACGAATCAATGGGCTTTGTAAACTAACGCAGACATAGGCAGCCCCAAACTATTCATACACATCATCCCTGTTTTTTCAATATAGAAGATTTGGTAAAAGAGAGTTTAGTAGTAAAACAAATAGGAGGGGTCTTTTAAGGTAGTCCAGGCCTCACTTAGACATCACAATGCACAATTGTGCAACTTTACTTTGACAATTGCTCTAATGCAAAACTTAACTTTGTTAAAGACACATTATTTAAACTGAAGTTAACACAGAACACTTCTTGACATAATGCCACTACAGAATCAGAGATCATGGGATGCTTTTTGCAATCAGCTGTTCTAAAGCAATTTTCATAGATAATTTGGTATATTATTTTTCATTCATGATTCATGACGCTGTACACGCAGACTGATGTATACCTAGAGATATAAGTTCTTTATAATCATGTATCAACAGATATTTCTGAACTTGTTTTGTCAACTTCTACATCAATATGTTAATGCCATCTCTAAATCCCTCAACCATTCTCAGATTATGAGTTTTTCAAATTAATATTATTATAAATATAAACATTTAGGAAGGAATATCTACTTTGGTATTTATATTTTATTGTAGTTCCTTTCAAAACTACCCAGGCCTACTTTGGTATTTATATTTTATTGTAGTTTCTTTCAAAATAAATTCTCTGGATGACTAAATGTGAAAATTGTTAGGGAAATGATTGTTTTATTTAATTTTTGAATTTATATTACTTAGCATAGTCATAAAGACTCAACAACTACCTTTGGATAAATTAATTGATATGTGATAGAAACAATCAACTATAGATTGGTAACTAAAACTGCTAACCTAGTTGGTATAAATTTTAAAAATCTACATGGGAAAGGTTTGGTATTATAATACTGATACCCTTAGCCCTTCAGCCACTTTTCAGTCCAATGTATTACCATCAGTTTTACATCATGTATCAGGAAGGTACATGACATTGCTAAGTTCTGAGAAGATGAAAGCATTTTACTGGAATGTAAGTAAGTTACTTTGCCATATGTTTGCTAATTGTGTCAACAGATTAAACTGAAACTTTTTTTAAAAATCTGAATAAATCTCCTTCCATCTGCCACTTGCAAAAGATATTAACTGCGTTTACCATAATAAGATAAAAAATGATCACATAAGTGTTAAAATGAATTATTGGAACTAGAAAAATGTATTGACATCATACTCTACAATAAGGAAATAGCCAATCACTTGAAAAAGGAAACTGCTGAGATGAAAATTAAACATTTCATTCTTGTTGAAATAAGTTTTTCAATAGTTTCTTTTAAAAATAATTTCCAATGACCAAAGGGAAAAAAGAATCTTATAAAATCATGGTAATTTAAGACATGTGTAATTAAAGTTAATATGATATTAATACTTTATGTTATTCTTTATAGTATACAAAGTAAACAAAATATAATGAATATGATAAAAAGTTAGACTTTTTCAGATTTCATGCATCATAAAATACAACAAAATCAGGCATGTAGTTCTCACTTCTTTAAAATTGCAAGTTTGTCTAATATTACTGACTGATTAAAATCAGGTCAAATAAGAGAGACATTTAAGAACCAGGGTCCCAAATCAAAAATCACTCACAAAGGAAATAGTCGTAAGTTTTCTCAATGCCAGAAGACCAAAGTTCTCCTAATACTTAAAATTATTAACAGAAATGGGCATTCTAAGAACCTGGACTGTAGAAAGTCTGTTTTGTTTCTAAGTTTTACCCCCAAACTGGGTATCTTGCAAATATACCTGGACATTATTCTCAACCCATTACCTATCATTTTATTTTTTTAAGACTTGGAATAAGGCAATAATCTGTATAGCAATTCTTTTATTGTGGAATTTTCTTTTCTTGTTGAAAATTTCATGATCTTTGAAGGTATAGTCTGTGCTGCGTCAGACACAGGACTAAGTGTAGTTACAGATCCAAAGGTGAACAAGAGAGTTATAGCCTCAAAGAAGGTCACCATTAATTGGGAATAAAACAATATATAAACAACTTCACTATGAAAAAGTTTGCTGAATGTTATAATACCCACTTGCCATTGTATCACTATCACAAATAACTCTCCACATCATCTTTATCAAATTCTACACTGTAATATTCCTTATTACTTATTTACAACCTGTCAAGTAAACATCGGTGTAATTCATCTTCCTTGTAAACTCACTATATCCCTTTACTTTGACTCTACTTAAAACAGGCTCAAAGTCCGTCCTGTTCACTAACGTAGTCTGCACTTACTGTAGTGTCTCCCATAATAGTAAGAGCTCCATCATCTTCATGCAAATAGTTTATATCCCCTTTCTCACTTCATAGCCTCACATCCAAATTCCCACTTCCTTCTCTGCAAATATAATGACCTTAAACAGTGTAACTCCATTTAGCATGTCACATGCTTTGATGATTGTTGTTATATTTTCTACTTCCACATGTGTTATAAATCCATCAGTGCACTGGACATATCATTGTGTTCTTTTGGGCTTATAACATTATTGATGAGACATCAGCATAGGGCTTCCCTGGTGGCGCAGTGGTTAAGAATACTCCTGCCAAAGCAGGGGACACGGGTTTGAGCCCTGATCCAGGAAGATCCCACATGCCACAGAACAACAAAGCCTGTGCGCCACAACTACTGAGCCTGTGCTCTAGAGCCCGCGATCCACAACTACTGAGCCCATGTGCTGCAACTACTTAAGCCAATGTGCTTAGAGCCCATGCTCCACAACAAGAGAAGCCACCACAATGAGAAGTCCAAGCACGGCAACAAAGAGTAGCCTCCGCTCACCACAACTAGAGAAAGTCCATGCACAGAAACGAAGACCCAACGCAGCCAAAAAAAAATATGATCATTGCTTTGTGGGTGAACAGCTTTACTGAGATAAACTTAACATACCATATAATTTAACCATTTAACTGAAGTGAACAACACAATGGTTCTTAGTATATTCACAGACTTGTGCCATCACCACACTCAATTAAAAACATTTCCATCACCCCTAAAAGAAACCATGTACCCTTTGGTGGTCATGTTCCCTGTTTTCTTCCACTAATTTACTTTCATCCTCTACAGATTTGCCTATTCTAGACATTTCATATAAGTGAAATTATATAATATGTGGTCTTTTGTGACCAGCTCTTTTCACTTAGCATGATGTGTTCAAGGCTTATCCATGCTGTAGCATGTATCAGTACTTCACATTTTTAGCAATTAAAAGGGAAATATTATTCATATTTATTTTGTCAAGTAAAGTCATTAAAAATGCCCCCAAGCCCCTATTATGTAACTCTTAATCTTACAAAAACATTTTAACACACACACACAAAAAGGAACAACATAATCCCTAATGAATATATTAATTACATTTAGTGACATGAAAAACAGCATTTCTTTCTCACTGTGGGTCATTAAAAAAATTCCGTGTGACTTGCTTTTCTCTATCTTCAGCAAAACGCATATAGCCCAATAAAGGCAATTTTTTGCTTCCTTTGTAGGAACTTAAGTGACACGGGAAAACCCCATGGCTGTTTAAAAGTGTGGGGCTCCTCTCTCATCTGTAAAAGACAAGATGGACCAGATGATTTATCTAGTACTCCAAACAACAACAAAAAATATATCACCCATTATGTGCCAGGCGTTATGCCCAACATGATGGCTTTTAATAAACCTTTAATTTTACAGCCTTCTATCACTTAACTCACATTTATTAGTTTGTTTTAACAGAACAGCTTCACTGACTTTATTTTTTTTAAATTTCAGAAAGTGGACTAGGCTGGGGTTGCAAAAAGAAGTTCCAGACGATGCACTGTAGAGAAGTCAGTGGTCACGTGGGTGAAAAATTATTAGTCTCACCATGTTTTCGGGTCAGGCTTCACAAAAGAGGGGTCACTTGAGAAAGGTAAGACAGGCAGGGCAAGACATCTCAAGGCTTAGCTGGAACGCAGGCGCCGGCGTGTGTCACCTGCGAAGGAAGGGGGATTTTCACCTCTGAGATGAGCTGCCTGCTGGGCTTTTCCAGCAGAGAAAGGGCAGTGGGCATCATCCGGTCCGCACCACCGAGGATGAGCAAGACAAGCCCAAGGAAGGACTCCACCAAAAGTCCGAGGAGAAAGGTGTAGCATAACAGGCGGGAAGGAGGGGTCGGGTTCCAGGCAGTTTTGAAGCAGAAACATTTGTCAAAGGCACCCGCCACCTGCACGAGCTCCATTAAAGATCCGACTTCTTTTCCCTGGAGCTGCGACCCCCTTTCTTCCCATCATCCTGCCGTCACCCCTCCTTTGTCTGAACTTCTTAAGAAACGGGGTGTCACGCGGCTGGACCCTGGCTCTTGGGTTCTAGACCTCTCCTTCCGCACAGCGGGGTCAGCCAATCAACCCGGTCCTCCCGCCGCCTGAGAGCCCGCGCTCGCTAAGCGCGCAGGCGCACTGGCGTCAGGCTCCAGTCCTTCTTACGAGCAGTTAATATGGCTTTGCACATTTTCTTTACATGTGGGTGTATGGACGTTTGGGTGGCTTCCACTTAATGACTGTTATGAATAATGTTTTCATGAACCTCCACGTATAAGTTTCTGTGTACACGTTCTTATTTCTCTTGGGTAGACACCTAGGAGAGGTATTGCTAGATTGTATGGTAACTCTGGTTTTTGTTTTTTGGAGAGGGAGCGGGTTGGCTTTTTTTTTTTTTTTTTTGGTTTTTGCTTTTGTTGTTGTTGCTTGAGGAATTGACAAGCTGTTTTTCAGAGAGACTGCATTATCCTACGTTCCCACCAGCAATGTATGAGAGTCTTAATTTCTCCATATTTTCACTTGCTAACTGTCCTTTTGATCATAGCCGTCATAGTGGGTGTGAAGTTGTATCTCATTATACTTTTTGTTTGCATTTCCCTGATGGCTAACGACCTTGAGCATCTTTTCATGTGCTTATTGCTCATTTGTATGTTGCTGTTGTTGTTGTTAATATCTATTCAGAACATTTGCTTATGCCTTAAATGAGTGTTTTGTCTTTTCATTAAGTTGCCAGTGTTCTTTATATATTCTGGATGTGTTTCTCATCAGAAATTTGATTTTTAATATTTTCCTCCATTCAGTGGGTTGTCTTCACTTTCTTCATGGGATGTTTTTAGGCATAGAATTAAGTCCAATAAATCTTTTTTTTTTTTCTTGGGATACTTTTGCTTTTGGTGTCATATTTAAGAAACCATTGCCTACTGCAAGGTCGTGAATATTTACACCTATACTTTCTCTCAGGTATTATATATTTTTAATGTACATTTATGTCTTTGATCCATTTTGAATTCATTTTTGTATTTGATGTAGAGGTAGGAGTCTAACTTTGTTCTTCTCATGTAGTTATCCAGTTGTCCCAGCATTATTTGTGGAAAAGACTATCCTTACGTCATCAAATCATCTTGGCACTTTTATTGATGATAATTTTTGTTTTGCTTTGTTTTGTATTAAATACTGGACATTTTGGATACTATTTTGTAAAAATGCAGAATTCTTTCTGAAAATTTTAATTTTAACTGACAGTTTAATTACTGCTGGGTTCCATTGAATTTATTTAGACTTGTTTTACACTTTGTTGATGTAGACCCAAGGTGTTTCCCAGCCCCAATAAGTTGGCAATATTCAAATTCCATGTCCTGTCTTCCTTGAGGATTTTTTTCAGACTTGGGTTTCAGCTTTGTCAGGATGTCATTCTTATTTTGAGACCTTTCTGATATTTCAGCTTACATGTTAAGGAGATATTTCCAATGGCAAGGCCAGATGTCATCAGACACTGCTTTTTTTTGCCTTCCCCTGTGACCAGCACTGCTCCATTGCTACTCAACCCTGTAGAGGCTGGTACCCAGTAAGACTTGAGTGGTCTCATTTTGTGCACATATATCCCAGCTCTTGTACACTGGTAGGTGTCTCACCCTGACCTATGTCATTCCCTCTGCATGGAACTTCCCTTCCTGATGCTTCACCTGACAGATTCTAGCCACTTCACTCTGATTAATTTCTCCTCAGCTTTATGGGATTGCGTGCTCTGTTGAGACCCCAGCTCTGGGCTGTGGTTCATTGGGAAATTGTCCATAGGCTTGAAGCTGAGAATTTATGGAGCTAAACTCTGGAGTTTCCCTTTATATAAGAATCACAGCTATGTGCTGTCTATTGCCCGTTGCCTGAAAACAGCTATCCTCTCCTACCATTCTTTATAATGGAAAGACTAGTCTGGGTACCAGTTGCTCCATTATGGCTGTTTGATGCAGACTTTTAAAAAACTACTTTACAATGCGAATATATTTGTTTCATTTTTCTAAATACTCAGAATCACAAAATAATATTACTTATCCTGAGTCTCCTTTGTGATACATAATGAAATTATCTACCTTTGTGATACATAATGAAATTATCTACCATATGTTTAGTATCCTGGAATTTTTAAATAATTCTGCATTGAAAAGAGAGCATAGTACATTTTGTAAAATCCTAAGAGAGACTGATAATTCTGAAGTGGCCTTAAAAATTACAGCATACATCTTTCAATAGCAAAAATCTAAGGAAAACTGAAAAATGCCTGCTATAAATCAGCTGAATTATTTGAATGCAATTCAAATTACTAGAAATAACTTACTAAAGAGTGCAAATAATACTGTTACAAGATTCATAACGAGGGGGAAATTATTCTAAAGAAGTAGAGTGCTCAGCTGGAGGAGATAATTAGGTAATGAATGGTTAATTGGTAGAGTATGAAGTTGGTGTGTAGGTATATTAAAGTAGATTAAAAAGTCTCGAGAGACAAAGCAAAGGAGAAAGCAATTTAGCGTATTAACCAGTATCCTCCCTCCTTACAATTCTTAGATATATGTAAGACCATAATCTTTCAGGGAGAAAACTGATACCATTCATTGATTCACTAAACGGAGAAAACTATGAAAATTCTTTGGAAGCATTACAATTATGAAAATTACGGCATTGAGAAATCAATTAAATAGCTATATAATCTAACTTGACTCTCAGGTCTTTAATACATAATATTAAATCTTTTAAAGTAAAAGACTAGCACCCTGAGATTAAAAAATTAACACTAAACAGAACAGAACTACTCAACACAGGCAACCAAAAGATTCCCATAGACTAAACCCATAAATATATAGCAGGCCACTATCATTCTCCCCAAGTGCTGGACTTCGGTAGAAACAGCACGTTGTCTAGTAGAGTAAAAACATGTCCTCTTCCAGCAACTTCTTTGTGTAGTATTTTCTTATTTATGACACACCATAAATGGTCAAGCCATTTGAAATTCTCCTTGCTGAGAAATGATCTCTGATCTCCCACAGACTTTAATGTCTCTGAACTCTCTTTTAAGTGCAAGTGCTCTTGATCAGCTCTCCAGGCTGTGTCTAGCAAACAAGACAGCCTGTTTGTAGGGTGGTCGGAAAACATACAAGCAGTCCAGTTAAATTGTATTTCACATAAACAGCTCTGAGGGGGACGTATAAGCAGGTGCTAAATACTATATGGGTCACACTTCTATAAATTATTTATTATTCATCATTTATGTGAAGTGCACATTTCACTGAATGTCCTGTACTTTTATTTATTAGATCTGGCAAATCTACCTACTCAGTAAATGCATGCCAGCTTGGTCAGCAGTGGCAACTGGAGGTTAAGACTGTAGCCTCAGAGACTGAGAGACTTAGGTTCTTATATAAGAACTGCCTCCAGTTGACCTTGTTGGGTATGATTCATTTTTTTCAGCTGTAAAAGGGCATAATTATAGTATGTCTAATATTCTTGCTGGAAGGATTTAACTAATTTTTTAAAAAGTAACATGACAACAATGCCAAGGTCTTACAACTAGTAAACCCTCAATAAATATAAGCTATTACTATAATAATATGATAATTAATGTTATTTTTCATTCAAAGAGACTTATAAAATATATGTCCATATATCTTTACAATACCTAAAGATTGTTTCCTCAGCATACTACTTCTCTATAAAGATATTTTGAAGTTCCCTTTTACCATCACAATATTTCATTCAATATTTCATTCTTAATATTCTTAATACGTATAAACAATTTGAGCCATTCGGATCAAATAATCTTCTCAAAGCTGTGAAGATCAATGAGCTAGGTCCATTTTTTCCTCTCTATTCTTCATGTAAATTTACTGAACTGTTGAAATGGAGTAGGACCCTATGGTCCTTGTCCCATGTCCTCTGCCTGCCTTTTGTCTGTGGAAAAACTTTAACCAAAGAATATGTTTAATCGGAGAAGTCAGAAAATGCAGAAACAAAGAAAAACAGTCAAAGGAGACCAAATAATAATAATTTAGTCAGTAAGCAAGGTCAAGGACCTTTAGATCCTCCTCAAGGGCGATAGATAATATTCTGAGCCATATCCTCTGAGCTGTTTTGTAGATACTGAAACCCCCACCAGGTGGAAGAAGTTTACGTGATGACCAGACTATAGCCATGACATAAGCTGCCACAATTCTGAGAACTGGCCTCAAGGAAATGGGAACAAACTGACCCTGGAACTAAAGATTAATTGTACTTAAAAGAATCAAGATCATGCTGTCTGTGCTGTTTCTGCATGTAACCCACCCCCCCAAACCCCCATCTATAAAAGCTCTTACTTCTTTTAGTTGGGGTGGGAGGAGTCGATCTTTGAACAGGCATCTGCCATCTCCACCCCACGCCACCTCCGTTGCTGGCCTCCAAAATAAGGCAAACTTTCCTTTCCACCAGCCTTGCCTCTTTATTAGCTCTTGAGAGGCAAGCAGTCAGACTCCACTTTCAGTTACATTGTTGGTATAAATCAGTGCATAACCTATAAGTTTAAAACAATTATTATTCATCATAGGTAACTGATCTATTAAAATATTGGTTTATCTCATGTTGCTGTCAAGTTGGACATACATATAAAGTGGAGAACTAAATATAGTGTATAATGGAGTGTGTAAGTGAATATTTTATTTCAGCCTCTAGAACAAGAAATGGAAAGAGTCGAAAATGGTTTGCAGCCAGTTAACATCTGCCACAATACCGTTTCAACAAGACTCAGTTGCCAGCACCAGAATCTTGTCCTCATTTTTTGACTCCTCCTGCTTCCTCATTCTCTGCTCCTGTGACTCTTTTAATGGACTTTACCAAATATGCATATCTGAAATGTATCAATGTTTCTCCAACTCCCACTAAAATAACTTAGTTCAATCATTTTTATTTTTCATCTGGCTTTTGTTCATACTTTCTGACTTGCATTTTTCTAACAATTCTCCACATGGAAGCCAATGATTTGTTCAACTCTGCTCTCTAACACTCTTTTGTGTTTCTTCAGTACTCAAGATAAATTCCACATTCTAGATCATGGCTTATAAAGTCCTCATAACCTTTTTTTTTTAATAAATTTATTTATTTATTTTATTGGCTGTGTTGGGTCTTTTTTTGCTGTGCATGGGCTTTCTTTAGTTGTGGTGAGTGGGGGCTACTCTTTGTTGTGGTGCATGGGCTCCTCATTGCCATGGCTTCTCTTGTTGTGGAGCATGGGCTCTAGGTGCGTGGGCTTCAGTAGTTGCAGCACATGGGCTTGGTAGCTGTGGCACACGGGCTTAGTTGCTCCATGGCATGTGGGATCTTCCTGGACCAGGGATCGAACCCGTGTCCCCTGCATTGGCAGGCGGATTCTTAACCACTGTGCCACCTAGGGAGCCCAGCCCTCATAACCTTTCATTTGTTTTTCTTTGCAGAATTATTTATTAATTTTTAGCCACATACTCTTTCTTCCAACTACCCTTGCTTTTTAAAAATTTTGTCCAAAATACTACACCTTTGATCTATAGAAATTAAATGAAATGGAAATAATTTAGATTTATAGACAATTGAAACCAATTTCAGGTCAGTAATAAATAAGATTGTAGAATAACCTATATGTATACTACTTCCTTCAACTTTTAGAAATATTTAATCTTATTTTACAATGGTGTAGTTAAGAATTAAGTTTACTCAACAAAAAGCCAGATTTTAACTCTTGGCTCATGGGAAGTGACCTCTAAGCCCTTGGAATGTCGTAAGGAGGCTACCTAATAATGTCTTTGTTTACCTTGGTACCTTGGGCTACAGCACATAATCTAACAGTATGATTTATAGTGGGGGCTTTGGGTCACGCAGTATTTGTTCAGTCTCTGGAAGGTCTGGAAATTGAAGTCAGCAGCACGAGGGACCAACCATGTCTACGTGACCGAGTCCTAATGAAAATTGTGGATAGCAAGGCTCAGGTAAGCTTCCCCGGCTGGCAATATTCTGCATATTGTCACACATTGTTGCCCAGAAATTTAGAACTGTGACTCCACTGGGAGAGGACAACTGGAAGTTCTGTGTACGGAACTTGCCTGGACTCTGCCTCATGTGTCTCTTCCCTTGGCTGATCTTAATCTGTATCTTTCTCTGTAATAAGCCTTAACTGCGGATAGAACAGCTTTCAGGTAGTCTGTGAGTCCTGCTACTGAATTATCCAAATTGAAGGTGGTCTTGAAGACAGTCAGAGTTGCAATTGGTGTCAAAGTTAGGGTGAGTCTAGGGACTGTTCCCTAACTTTATAATAATGTATTAAGTAAGGTCATTTTTCTTCTATAGAATATATATGTATGTGTATTTGTGTACATGTGTGTGTTAATTTATATATCTGTCCAGTATCCAAAGAGTGTTTCCTCAAGATACCTCTGTTGTATTAAATGTTGAAGCCTTACTTTACCATCCATCCCCTGAATACCAGACCCCAGTAACTCACCAGTGCTGACTTTACACTAATATGACTGTATGCTTATATAGTATATACCTGATAGATTATGAATTCCTTGGCAGCTGGGACTTTAGACTTTTCATTTGCAATATTAATTTTAAGCATCTGGCACATTTACAGGCATATTTCAGGTATCAATGTGTTAAGTGAATAAGTAAATGAATCTATAAATAATACCATTACAAAATTCAAAAACATGTAAGTTAGATTTTGTTCATGTGACAAACAGGACTTCAGATTCATAATAAATAACACAATTTAGAAAAAGTTGAAATAATATAGCTTGAGTTTTATGATGTTTATAGCCTCCAGTTTTCTTTTTAATCCTCTTTTCCCAATCACAATTACTGAAATTCTAAACCATTCAGCATGAAATGTAATATAAAACTCAGAGTCTAAATATATTTATGCAAATTCTCTGATTGGAGCAGTGTTAAGTTCACACTTACCCCATCACTACACAGGTCAGGAGAATTCTAAAATGAATCCTTGATTTCCTGCCCCCGGTTATCCACATCCTTGTGTAATACTTAAGCTTGAGTGTGAGTGGAAGACATGATTCAATTCTAACCAACAGAACATAAAAAAAAAAAAAAAAAAAAAACCAAGGAATTTTGCAGATGTAATTAAAGTCCCTACTCAGATGATCATCAGGTACTCAAAGGGATATTTTCCAAGGTGAGGGCCACAAATTATCTTAAAGAAGAGTGTCAAAGCTGGAGAAAGCCTCTCCTGCTGGCCTTGAAGAAGAAAACATTTATGTGAAGTACATGTGGAGGGGGTGCCTCTGGGAGCTGAGGGCCTCGGGCTTGTCACCGAAAGGAAGTGATTTCTGCTAACACCCTGAGAGAGCTGGGAAATGAACCCCAGACTCTACGTGAGAACCCAATCCAGACAATATCTTGATTTCAGCCTTGTGAACCCCCGAGTAGAGGAACCAGTTAAGCTGTGCTTGGACTTGTGACCCAAGGAAACTGTGAGATAAGAAGCGTATGTTGTGTTAAGCCACTAAATTTGGGGTAATTTGCTATGCAGCTTAGAAAACGAATACAACCACTTTATTGCAATGCAGAAATAGTGATAATTTCACTTTTGCACATAGGTCTTTTTATCTAGTCTGAACCTTGTTTCCCTTCCTTCCTAAGAGGTATTAAGTTAGATCCAATATAGATGAACATAAAAATATATTTTATTCTTACTTAATTTTTTCTTACAACTATAACTTTTTTCCTCACTAAATTATAAACATCTGGAGGGTTTATCATTATTTGTATCCAAGATCACCTAACACTTGGCTACGCTCATGATGGTATGCAATAAATATTTGTTGATTATAGAAACAAAAAAAGAGAAAAAGAGAAACAATTTATTTCATAATTAAATGTAACGATGATCTAAATAAAACAAGATAAAGTAGTTAATTGGCTAGTTTGTAATGCTAATTAATTTAAATGAGGTAAAATGATATGTCTTTTCCTGATGTGTTGTCTCTTTCCCCCTCATTTAGATACATGTACAAATCCTTTTTTCAGAAAATTTACTTAATTCTAATAATATATATCCTTACATTCTCATATTAAGTTAATTTTGTCCCATTTAATTCAATTCGTACTTTAGTAATTAGAATCCCGTTCTGTTTTTTTTAAATTTTGATCAGAAAATTTTGAAATATAACATTAATTTGGATATTTTGTGTTTAGCAATATTTCTATTTACATTGCTGTGAAATACTTTCTGTGAACATAAGCTAAATATTACAAAAGTGGGATAAAAATTAACTTTGGCAAATCTTTAAATAAAGTCCACTGCAATTGCATATGCATGGGGTATTTTGAAATTGAATTATTTGCTGTGAGTAGATTTGATATTTCTCTTCTTATCTAAATATAAAGTTTATATACGTAAAAATTTAAGATCTTAATATTAATGCTTAAGAAAAATAATGTCACAGCAATTATTATTTTGTTTAGGATGCTAGCATGAAATGTCTATTTCATATACACAAAATAAATTAATATTAATAATTCATATAGAAAAGAATTTTTAATTCTAAATATATTGTTAGAGCCTATAGAAAGATAACTATGTGAACTGTTAAAATTTAGGAGAATAAAAGGTTAAAACTATAAAAATAAGTGTTTCATTTTGTACACATGTTTATGTAAAATTGTCCTTAGGCATACGCGTAGGCTATAGAAAGATGAATGTAGCATTAAGCTTTCTTAGAATTCAATCATCCGCCCAGTCCTGACATCCTATAGCTAATTTAAACTAAACACATTTACACATTTCTGGCTTCAGACTTCAAAGTTGAAGTGTGTGGGCTCTAATTGCATTCTGTCAATTATTTGCTAGAAGTTTAAGCAGGCGAGCTTTGAAATCTTTCCGGGATGCTGTTTATATATTAACTAGCTCAACATGTACTGTGATTAAACCAGTGAGTCTACAAATCAGTCTCAAGGGAAGAACATTCTTTGAACATCTGTGAAATTATTTTTCAATCATTTTAAATTTTATTTAAAATTAAATAGAGGTGTCTTGAGAGTCCACATTTATTCTCTTGTTATTTATGCCTATTGCCATCTCAGTCTGCATGTCAAGCCCCTGCTTCTCTTTCGGTTGTTAATCAGCTTCATTTTGAGATGTCAGGATCAGACAAAATTCAGCGTGTCTGAAATCAATTCACTCTTCCTGTGAAATGGAACACTTTTCCTGAATGTCCAATTTATGTTCTTTTCCATTATCCAGGATCAAACACAATTTCTGTTGCATCCTTCACTGTGGTGTACAATCAGATGTCATGTTTTTTCATTTCTTCCCTCACATTGTCTATTGCGTGTTTTAGCTGTAGTTGCCCACAATACACACATAAAGACACACACACACACACATATTATATACCCATTCTTCACTTCTAGTCTGAGTAATCATTAATTTTAAATGGCTTATAAGCTTTCTAACTGTTTCTATCTCTCCCCTTTAATTTATCCTAATGTAACTATCAAATTAACCTAATAAGCTGAGACTTTCTTCATATTTTTTCTTACTCATACCAAAGCAATGGTGCCCATTTAACACTGACCATTTTATATTATTATTCCAGTGTGGTTTCTAATCGATAATTTTCTACACCACATATCCAATTGTTAGTCATCCCATTTTTGTCCCTTTTCATTTCATATTGTAAATATTGAGTTCTTAGATGGACTTTTTACCTGAGTGGTCATGAAATGAAATTTCAGCCTTTGGCTTTGAAAACTATAAGCCCTCCCAATCACTACTAAAAGAAATCTTAAGATAAAGAAAACTCCCCCTTCTCTCATAGGACTCAGGAAAACAATCACTAGCTTGTTATCATAAAAGTATCCCTGCCAAGTGTTATTTTTTAAGAAATAAGCCTTTTAAGACATATGGGGCTTAGGCATTGTTGCTATATGCATGACAGTTCTGTGAGTCTGCTCTCAGACTAGCAATTTCACTTGATAGAATGTGTACTTATGTTCACCACAAGGCATAATTAAGAACACTATCTCTAGTAGCCAAACTGGGAATGACCCAAAGATCTATCAATTATAGAATAGATACATTATATTATATTAAGATAACAGAATACTGTAAAACAATAACTAAGAATTAGAAAAATAAAACAACAATGAGGAAAAATAAAACAACAATGCCTTTAGGCATTGACCAGAATAAATGAACTCTATGATTCCATTTATAAAGATTCCAAAACAGGCAAAACCAATCTATCGTTTTAGAAGTGAGAATAATGGTTACCCTTGCTGGGGTGAGGTGGGAGGAATGGGGGGATAGTAGTTACTAGATGTGACTTAGAGGGGGTGATGCAGATCACACTTTTGGCCCCAAATTCGACAACCTGACTTTCTTATTGATTATTTCTCCCCTCTTTGCTCATTGATACCTACGCTTTTATCAACTGGTGACACTTTACACCTTCTTCTACTTTGGATGTGATGTGTTCAGATCAGGTTTTTAAACGGCACTTTAGAAGAGGAATATTCCCAATATTCCTAGATATTCAGAATTAAACCACACATACACACACAGATAAATTCTTTCCTTGTCCTATCCTTCCGTACGGTCATCTATACATGTATAGACTGATTGCATCAATGTACATTATTGTACACCTATCATTTGAAAAGCACCTGGACACAGTACTTAGAATACAAAAATGAACTCTCTGCATTCCTAGTCTTGTTTTGTATGGGATCCTAATGAAGCACAACAGCACATAAACTAATAGCAATTTAATAAATTATATAATAGAGGTATGTATAAAGCTACATAGGAATGCAGACACCTCACTGAGAAGTCCTCATATTGACATAATATTTGAAATGTTATTTGACCTTCTTAGGAAGACAAGAGGGGAAAGTAATTCTGGGAGAATAGCAACTTATGTTAGAGGCACAACCACCTGCAAAACCACAGGATGTTCTCAGAGCAGTGAGCTGCATTACACGGTGGTATATGGGTTGGAATAGGGGACGGAGCATGAGATGAGTTCAGAAAGATGAGAAAGTATGAATTACGTAAATGTTAGGTCTAGAAAGGACTAGAGGCCAGGTATTCATTTTTTTTCATTGTAAACCGAACCCAATTCAATGTGACTTTCTGCAGGATACATAAAGTGAGACTTTTAAATAAAAAATAATTTCTGGATGTCTTGTTCAAATTTATTTCAAAGCAGTATATTCTTATGTTGCAGTAGAAGCTAGGAATATAAATTAGTAAATCATAAGTTTAGTAAGAGAGACAAACAAGAAAACAACTAATCTCAATACAAAAGCATAGCATTTGTTTCACTGCAATTAATTGCCTATAAAAGAAGTTAGAATAAGAAAATGGGGGAAAAAAGTAAAAAAATAAGAAAAGTTAATGTATGTCAATAAAGAGGGAAGAGGACGTTAAGGAAGGAAAATATCAAGCTTATGCATAGACTAAAAAAATCACTTGTTAAAAGAAAAAGACACAAAATTTGAGACATTTTGGAAATTAGGGAGTATTTCTAGTTACAAAAGTCAATGGCAATGGTGTTATAACTTTTAGAGTTTGATTTTTAGCCTCAAAGGAACCAAGCGGCAAGTGGTTTAAACTAGTTTGGATGCAGAAAACTCATATCTGAAATGTAATCCAGGAAAATAAAGATGAAACCCATTGGGAGTGCCTCTAAGGAATGCAGGGCCAGTATGCACTTCCTTGTGGTCTCATTCTTTCTCTGCTGCAGCGACAAGCAGCGGTTTACAAAAACGCAACTCCACAGTGAGAATGTCACATATCCAGACCCAGCCCAGTGAACACAGACATGAAACATTAGCAAGAAGTACACTTCTCTTGTTTTAAATTCCTGGTAATTGGGGATTTCTTTTGCTATTAGATTATAATCTAGTGCATTCAAAACTGACTTACCTATTAAGCGTAGTAGCCACAATACCCCATGGTTTTAGGGACCTGGAAAAATGTTTTAATTTCCTTAAAATCAGAAGAAAAGTTAATATAATCAAGTCTTAATCGATTATATTCATGTTTATATCTATGCAGTCATGAAATATGGTAATAAGTGTTTTTCTGAAAGAAGAGGCCACAAAAGTCCTGGGACCCATGAAAGTCATAATGTGGCCTTGAGCTCACTCTAAATAACACAGAAATCGAGAAACAAGAAGTTGGGAGTGTGGTCATAACACAAACATAAAATAAGCAGAGAACTAGTTTAGGTGTCAAGTAGTGAGGTGGCGAGGAAAATGCAGGCGTGAAGAAAGTTTATTTACACTACATAGTCATAAAACATTTGGTTAAACTATCACCTGTGATTGTATAGAAGGCAACTTGTGAACTTAATAAACCCATAGTGTGTTCAGTTTTATTGGCTGTGGTTGGCAAACAATTAAAGGAAAGATAAACTCGGAAAATACTAGTCCTATTTTAAGCCAAACAGAAATAAAGTTGGGGGGGGGGAGGGTGGCAGTGGGGCAGAGAGAGTAACGCATAACACAAAAAACAGGAAATCAAAGACCTATGTATAGAGAAGAACGCTGGTAGGTGGGTTTGACTATTGGCACATGGACCTGAGTCATGTTTGTATATTTGCAAACGCCTTGAGATACTCTAATACGTGAAGACAATTTGGCATATTCTAAGGTTATATTTATTTTCTCATAAAACTCTGTGGCTGTTCCCCACTATCTTCTGGTACATAGGATTTTAGAAGAGAAATCTGATAGTAGGCCAACAGGTTTGGTTTGGTTTTGCTTGATGTGTGTTTGTTTGTATTATTTTGTTTGATGCCTTGGCTCACTGTCCAGGACCCTGTGGGATTCTCTCTTTATCATACAGTCCAATAGGTTCATCACAACATTTTAATTTTGCAGTTCCTACCTCCCTCATTTCTTTATAACAGAACCTAGAATTAGAGGGTCCTTTGCTTTATAAATTTGGCTCCCTTTATTTCAGGATTTTTTTCTGTTTCTTTTTTTGAATGCAGTGTTAATTCAACTTTTTATCTAATTATGGCTAATTTTTGTATCATTATTTCTTTTTAGTAAGCCTTGTGGTTCCTTTGTCATGTGGTCCATTGTTCCATTTCCTGTTTCATACATTTTACATTGTTTTTAGTCATTGAAAGTAAGAAGCAATTATGCAGGTGCTTGTGGGCTGTTTTTATGGAGATTTCTGTGTGTGTATGTGTGTGTTTATTTAGAACTTTTCGTTTATCTCTGGTTCTCAGCAGGAAAATAAATTTTCTTCTAAAATTTATTTTTCAAGTTAGAATTCTTTCACAGAAAGAATATACAGCTTGAATGAGTGATTCTTTATCCTGCTCTAACTCTCTGCCGAAAGTACAAGAGTTACGTCTCAAAGTGGGAATTTCTTCTCTTCCTTGGAGCACCTTCACTGCCCAGCCCTCACTCACAGCACTTGGATGAGGACTCTCATACCTGGTTTTATTCTCACTTTATAGATGAGACAATTGAGGCTCAAAGAATTAAAATAATTTCCATAAAATTAAAAAAAAAACTGTACAAACCTGTCAGGAACTAAAACTGAGGTCAATGATCCCATTTTTGCTGTATTGATATTTCTGTTCTCTCCAAACATGTACATAATTTGTTGTTTTACTCAAATATTTCCCATTGATCCTAGAGAACCTATTGCCATGACATACTTATTTTGGGGATGTCCAGAATAGGTGATATTTAATTAAATTTTAAAATATCCAGATTTCCCCAGAAGGAATAACTTTAGATATCTGTATGGCCCTTGATAGGTCCTGAGCCAAGTCAGATATTCTAGATGACATACTCTGAAGTGGGAGAAAAAAAGTTATTATACGTCTAAGATGAAACCTTATGAACAGGAATTTAATCTGAGCAAAGCAATTATAAAGCAAAGTCATACATGTTTAGTCAAATTGGAATACCTGTGTGCCTAGAGCAAGCTGGAGAAGAGGGTCAGGACAGGGGTGGCAGGGGAAGGCCTGTCGCTAGCCTTCCTCAGCATGTGTGTCAGCCCATCCTGAAGACAGAAGACCTGCGCACTGAACAACTCATCTCTTATTCCAGGTAGTCAAGATTTATCTTCGTAATTTTGTTCACCAAGTGACAAGATGCTTAGGCAGATAGATGGCCTCCGTTCCAGGATGTCATCTCATCTGTAGAAACGAATTCTAATGCACCAGCGAAATGGAGAAGCCACTGGCCAGGACCCACTGGGATTAAGGTGACATAAGAAGTGTCTCTAGTGAAAGAAGGTGCCTTAGAAATACAAATTGGGAATAGAACTATTACTTCTAAGTTCTATCATTTCTAAATTTTCACCATACTGTTATTTGTGGCACTTATGACAGAGAATTCTCAGTGCAGTATTAAAACCAGTATCTACATAACACCAACAAGAACATGCTTGCTTCAATCTTCTTCATAAGCCCTTCCACCCCCACCTTTTTTTTTTGACATACAATAAACTGCATATATTTAAAGTGTACAATTTGATTTTTTTTATTACTAATGTATATATGGCAATCCCAATCTCCCAATTCATTCCACCCCAATCCCCCCACACCTTTCCCCCTTTTCCATATGTTTGTTCTCTATATCTGTGACTCTCTGCCTCGCAAACCTGTTGATCTGTACCACTTTTAAAAAATCTTTATTGGAGTATAATTACTTTACAGTATTGTGTCAGTTTCTGCTGTACAACAAAGTGAAAGAGCCACATGTATACATATATCCCCATATCCCCTCCCTCTTGAGCCTCCCTCCCAACCTCCCTATCCCACCCCTTTAGGCATCAAGCATCAAGCTGATCTCCCTGTGCTCTGTAGTAGCTTCCCACTAGCCATCTATTTTACATTTGGTAGTGTGTATATGTTGATGGTACTCTCTCACTATGTCCCAGCTTCCTCTTCCCCTGGTGTCCTCAAGTCCATTCTCTATGTCTGCATCTCTATTCCTACCCTGCCACTAGGTTCATCAGTACCATTTTTCTAGATTCCTTCTATATGTGTTAATATACAATATTTGTTTCTCTCTTTCTGACTTACTTCACTCTGTATGACCATCTCTAGATCTATCCATGTCTTTACAAATGTCCCAATTTCTCTCCTTTTTATAGCTGAGTAATATTCCATTGTATATATATCCCACATCTTCTTTATCCATTCATCTCTTGGTGGACATTTAGGTTGCTTCCATGACCTGGCTATTGTAAATAGTGCTGCAATGAACATTAGGGGGTATGTGTCTTTTTGAATTACAGTTTTCTCTGTGTATATGCCCAGTAGTGGGATTGCTGGGTCATATGATAATTCCATTTTTAGTTTTTTAAGGAACCTTCATACTGTTCTCCATAGTGCCTGCATCAATTTTACGTTCCCACCAACAATGCAAGAGGGTTTCCTTTTCTCCACACCCTCTCCAGCATTTATTGGTTGTAGATTTTCTGATGATGCCCTTTCTAACTGGTGTGAGGTGAGACCTCATTGTAGTTTTGATTTGCATTTCTCTAATAGTTAGTGATGTTGAGCAGCTTTTCATGTGCCTCTTGGCCATCCATATGTCTTCTTCGGAGAAATGCCTATTTAGGTCTTCTGCCCATTTTTTGATTGGGTTGTTTGTTTTTTTGATATTGAGCTGCATGAACTGTTTATATATTTTAGAGATTAATCCTTTGTCTGTTGATTCGTTTGCAAATATTTTCTCCCATTCTGAGGGTTGTCTTTTCATCTTGTTTATAGTTTCCTTTGCTGTGCAAAAGATTTTAAGTTTCATTAGGTCCCACTTGTTTATTTTTATTTCCATTACTCTAGGAGGTGGGTCAAAAAATATCTTGCTGTGATTTATGTCAAAGAGTGTTCTGCCTATGTTTTCCTCTAAGAGTTTTATAGTGTCTGGCCTTACATTTAGGTCTTAAATCCATTTTTGAGTTTATTTTTGTGTATGGTGTTAGGCAGTGTTCTAATTTCATTCTTTTACATGTAGCTGTCCACCCCTTTTTAACTTTGCTTTTTTTCTAGATATCTAAGTTTGGAATATAAAAGCGCTGACACCATGAATACTGTTACAGTTGCTAAGGTGGAAAGAATAGTTGTGTAAGTGAAAAAAACTGTGTTTTGTCACTGTATATATCAGATAAGATGCAGATGTATCTACATATCATGTATACGCCAATATATAGTGATGTAAATAACACCCACTTATTTAGCTCACAATTCTGTGGGTCAGCAACCTGGCTTTAGTTCAACTAAGCAGCACACCTGGCTGGGCTTGACCTGACTCACTCGTGCATTGACAGTCAACTAGCACTCAGTGGCTTTACTTTCATGTTTGGCAGTTTGCTGCCATCTGATTCAGCAGTAGTGATTGTGCATCTCTCATCACCCAGTGCCTGTCATCACTGAGTAGATTACTCTGGGTTTGTTCACAACTGCCTTTTTCAATATTCCAAAAGTAGCAAGCATGAAAACCCCAATTCTCTAGTGCTTTGTAAATTTCTCCTTTGGATGTCTGATGTCTCATTAGCCAAAACAAGTCATGTGGCTCTGATCCAAGGGCTGCATCCATCTTTTATGATGGGGGACAATGCTTTGGCCACAAATAGGGGATCTCTCACTCAAGCTTAAATAGTGAGGAAATCAGTTATTTCATGTATCAAGAAGCCCAGAGATAGGGTGTCCTCCACGATGATTGATTTGGGAGCTCAAAAATGACCTCGAATTTCTTTCAGATCCTTTCCACCTGTCCTCTCTGACATCAACAGTATTCCAGCATGTGTAGGCCTATAACACGATGGCCACAGAAGTTCCAGATATCACATTTTACAAAGAAAAAGTAAAGGGAGATAGTCTCTTCTGAGGTCTTATTGTCTGAGGAATAGGAAAAATTTCCCAGAATAGCCCAGAGACCACCTTTTACGTACCACTGGCTATATCGATGTCATAAAACCATTTCTGAAATCATCCTTTCCTATGACAGGATATTACCATGACTACCTTAGACTGAACACCTGGCAAGGAATGGGCCATAGATTAATTCAACAACTATTTATTGCATACCTGCTACATGGGAGCGTATGCCAGGCAAGGAGGATACAGCAGTGAATGAAATAGTGTCAACCCTCATGAAATTTACATTCTAGTCAATAAGGATGTGCAGCAAAAAAACAAGTACATAGATTATACAACTGATAACAGATAAAAGCTACTGAGAAAAAAATGGTAAAAGGGATACTGAAAGAGGATGGGGTGGGGATTCTGATTTGTTTAGAAGAGTTAGGCAAGGCCTGATTGGCCTGGTGACCTTTGTTCAGAGTCTTGTAAGAAAAGAACTGCTTTGCCATGGGGATATCTGAGGAAAAGACCTCCCATGCAGAGGGAAAAGCACTTACAAAAATCAGGCCTTGAAGAGGCTTTTTGAGAAAGAGTACACAAGCCAATGAAACTGGATCAGAATGATCTGGGGATACGGTGAAGGTCAGAATCATACACAGCCTGGTAAACAATAAGGTTTTTGTATTTTCCTCTAAGTGAAAGGGGAAGCCATTCAAAGATTTTGAACTGATTTGTGACATTCCTGAATTTATTGCAATATATTCTGCTATGTTTGTAACAAACAGTATGGGGCAGGGGGAGAAGCAGCAGAATATTGGAATGTTCTAGGTGAGCACCTGTGATGGATTTGAACGAGGGGGTGTTGACAGAAAAGTGTTTTGGTTCTGGATACAGGCTAACCATGGAACAGAGAGAATTTGATGACAGATTTGATGCTCTTCGTGCAAGTAACTTTTCTGAGCTGTAGCTTCCTGGTCTGTAAAAATAATACCTATGTCACAGTGTGGTTGTGAGGATTCCATGATATAATTTATGTAAAATTGTGTTCAACCATTTCTAATATCCAGTCTTTTATCTCATCCCAAAATGATTATAATTCATCGTGCTTGTATATGGAATTTCTAGCTAATAGGTATTTCACATACCATACGTCTGCTAAATAAGGAGGTCGGGATGGATTTGGGTGGGCCTTGAGAAACAGAGCTTGAAAGAGAGCTCAGAAAGTCAGGAGGATAGGAATAGAAAACAAGGAGGCAAGTGAAGTGTAATGAGTTGGAAGTATTTGTCCTTGGCTGACTTTTTTTTTGTTGTTCTGTGCTATAAATGATGGGCAAGTAAACCAGCTACATACAAAAGTTCATGGACAAAAATGTCCTCTTCTTCGTCAGGTCTTCTCATTTTGGATAAACTTTAACTTTTCTGAGGGCTCCAAATAAAATACCTAGAAATATCCTGATGCATATCTAATTCAGGAGTTAATTCCTATGACCCTTTTGCTAGCCTATATCTTTCCCAGGAAGCAGACATCATGGATGTCTTTATCACTACAGTATTCGGCCTTTTATAAGCTCAGATTTGTGTAATGTTACTTTCTTTACTTTCCAACAATAAGTGACTTATTCCAACAAATAGGACCATGCATGAGTTATCTGAAAATTTTATATATTATTATTTCTTTTTGTAAATAAAATCAAATTTTACACTGGTATACTTTGAGCATATCACAAAAATAATCCCTGGATATTTCTACCTGTGCCTTTAATTACCATAGGATTTCAGAAAATTCTGTTATAAATGTATTCCCATTTCTGTGGATTTAGTTTTAAGGTATATCAAAAGATTTGGCTTCAACATAGCTCTCCCTATTCTATGGAATGTTTTTCTTGCCCTCAACAATATGGCCTGATAACATGGCCACAAGAGTACAAGGTTTAAATGTCTTTTAAGTGAAGCCAATTTTTATGGACCATAATTTGATCCACGAAATTTATATTTGTGAAATACACTTTAAGAACTGCATTATACAAGGCAGTTTATATCCATTGCTGTTCTTCTTTTTCTTCCTGATATGGAAAGCTGTGTTGTCATTTTTATTGTAGCCACAGATATACAACTGGGGATCATTTACTTTTGTTTGTTTTAGAAATTATTTCAGCCAGGATCTGGTTAGACAAGCTGTTGCATGAGTTTGTGTTTGCGTTTAAATTAAGTCTAACAAATCAGTACTTAAAACCACTGGCACAATTTAGATTATATATCATAGCAAATCTTGGGCAACCTGATTTTATATTCAAAGATAAACTTTGGCTGCTGACTTGATGGTTCATACGTTGAGATAAAAATGTGGCTATTTAAGATAGCTAGTGGGAAGTTGCTGTATGACAAAGGGAGAGCAACTCGATGATGGGTCATGCCTTAGAGGGCCAAGACAGGGAGGATGGGAGGGAGTCGAGGGAGGGAGGGGATATGGGGATATATGTATAAACACTGCTGACTCACTTTGCTGTACCTCAAAAGCTGGTACAAGAGTGTAAAGCAATTATATTCCAATAAAGAGCTAAAAAAAAAAATTCCTACACTAAAAAAAAAAAAAAAAAGTGGCTATTTAGAAGTTGGCCAGGCTGCTTCAATAGATCAGTGCTGCAAAATATCTTGAAAAGGACTTAAGTAGGCAGCCTAACACAAATTCTGCTTTTTCACAATGACACCAGAGTTGTGCAACTATATAATTGGAGTGCTTATACAAAATCTGAAAAAAATTGTTACTTTATTTCTAGAATTACGTATAGTCTTGGTCACAAAGGTGGAATAAGAGGGTAACTGTGTTTTGCATATATGATAGTGATTTGAATATTCAAGTGTTTACATGCATTCTATAAGTTGAGCGATATGAAACCACCAGTAGCCCTCCATTCTCTGCACCATCAAAAATGTTAATTTCCTATGGCTCGAACTAAAATACGTGAAAATCTGGCACCCTGAAAGTCTAGGATAATATTCCACCTCTAACGTATTATTGCATGAGAAGAAGGTAAGTATAATTCTGAAAAGATAGAAGTCAAAACAAAATACAATAGTCCAATAAGTGATCAAAAGGCACATAGTACTTATAATTCTCATTTTTTAAAGATTTCAAATTACCTAATATGCAGGATGCAATTTTTTAAAGTGTATATTATTCTTCTTAGTTTGTCTTCATGATGTTACTGACTTACATTCTGTAATATGCAATGTTGATTTCATGCAATTTGAGGAGTTGACGTTTGTCCTTAGCCCTCCTTCTCTGCAGATGCACCTTTCCCTCCTTCTAGCAGCAAGGCTCATCATTCTAGGATACCTAAGAGAACAGTGTGCTTTTTTCCCCTCCTTGAAGCCCGTTAAGGGTTCTTTTTGCTCTTCATATTAGAAGACAAGAAGAAGACCTAAAGTTTTTTGACTAATTCAAATTGGAAGGCAAATGAACATTTTAGTCAGGGGCTTGCAGCTGAAATCTGAGACCACAGCAAACCGTTCATTACAAGTGAAACATGTAGAAGGAAGAGGAAGCAGCAGCAGGAGGTTTTCAGTTCCTTGATCATTGCTGCCAGATGGAATTCAGTGTTATAACCATAGCCAACTGGCAATGATTATATTTGTATAAAAAGTTTGAATTTAGGCTTTGATTCAAGGTAGAGAAAAGATGAAATTCAAGGATGTCAATTGAAAGAAGCAACCAGGAAAACCACAAATCATTTATTACATACTGTATACATATTTATATTAAAGATGCTATTCAAATAATCTCTTGGATCAAATGATCAAGGGGTCATGCACTTAATTAACATGGCTGCTACACTGCCTTGACCACCAAGAAGTGACTTTACAAACCAACAGAGAAAGGCAGGCACTGCCTTTTCCCCACGTTTAGATAGTTCATCTACTGCCTCAGACTGCTCTTTATTCCTAGCCTGTGCCTCAAAATGATGCTTTGTTCTTGAATGTTCTTTATCCCAAAGAGAGTAATGGGGTTACAGTGACCTTATGATGTATGTGAAATGGTCCACAGCCGGCTCAGTGCACTCTAGGGAAACACAGAGAGACTGGTGTTGTGGTTTTTGATGATGGTGAGGCAAGCTGTACTTTTATGCTGATTGAGTGTTTTAGACATGACATATTCTATGAATCTAGGGTCATTTTTATTACAGCCTGGAGAGTTCCAGTCAACAAAGGTGAGTACAAGAGATGTTACCTTTTATATTTTAAGCACTAGCAGGTGTTTTTCTCTTATGAGAAATAGAGTAATACCCTTATCAAAGCAACTTTAAAACTTATCAGTAACTTGGTTATAAGTTTAGAGGATAAAGTATGTTTACTTTTTTCCAGGAATTTCATCACAACCAACAACTCAGGTGGGACATCCTTTACTTAATGTATAAGCCATAAATATGTTGTTGTCCCTATACTAACATCCAAAGTATGTCCTCAGACATTTTTCAGGGCTGTTGAATGTTCTGTACAACAATTCAGCAAGTGGGTATTAGAACCAGGTCTTCTGCTTCTTCTGGGCCATAACAAAGTACAAGAAATATTCCTGAAGAATACAGGCTCCAACTGCATGTAAGAAAGTTTTTTCCTGAGTATAAAAGATTTTGAGCACTAATAAAAGTGGTAAAAATCATTATGGGTCTAAATAAAATAGATAAGATAGTGTGAAAATTCTTTATCTGAGGATACATGTCGAAAATACTATGTGTTTCACTATAAAAGATAAAAGCTTGAATAACTCAGTAACTGGCACAAACAAGAACTTGGCTTGAAGGAATGATCTGGGACAGGTAACAAAAGAGTGATGAAGTTGGAAAAGAAGGACCAGCATCTAGCCACGGAAAAGAGCCATTCAGTGGCAACAAATCCCTCAATGAAAATTCTCCAAATTCCATGGAGCCAACATACACGATCCGCAAATAGCCTGTTTTTTAATCATTTGGATTTTGTGATTTCCTCTCTTAAAATAAATAACAGAAGCCAAAAGAATACTTTTATTTCTGCTTGAGACAATGTGAAAGGTTGTGTAAGTGTCTTGATAAAATTGGTTATCTTAAAGTATTTTCAACATGATAATTAGATATGGGCTAAGAAAGTAATACAGTTTGCAAATACTGAGCCGGGCTACACTTTTAATATATTTTTTTTAACTTCAATTGAAACAAAAATATATTGTATATTGATTTTTTGTGTTAAAACCGGACGTGTTTAATGTGAGTGAAGAAATGTGTTCAGTTTCTACAAGTCACTTATATAGCAAATAATTCAAAATATTCTAATATGTAGAATGCTTCTGGTAATAGAAAATAAATTGCTAAAGACCATTTGCATATCTATAACATTGACACAAACTTCAGCATTCTGAGGACTGTCAAAGTTTAGTTACAGATTCAACTGTGGTTTTTACTTTATATTCTTTAATCTACACACATTTTACATGCAGAAACATCAGTCACAGATCTATCTTAGTGCATATTTGCATAATACCCTTTCTTTTCCAGCCCATTTAGCAAATAGAAGCATGTCTGATCTATTATAAACAGGTAGGCAAAAATCAACAGTTTCATATGGTTGGTATATAATTTAAACTTCATTCTGGTAATGGATTTTGAAAAGAATAGATTGTGGAGAATGCGGATCTTTTTAGGAGGCATCAGCCTATATGTATCACTTGAAATATGAAGAATTCTTTGATTTTGACCTTTCATATGCATGTACAGTCATCCCTCAGTATCCCTGGGGCATTGGTTCCAGGACCCCTTGAGGACACCAAAATCTGCAGATGTTTAAGCCCCATATATAAAATGATGTAGTATTTTACATCACTTATGCACATGTTCCCGTATACTTTTTAAATGATCTCTAGGTTACTTATAATACCTAATACAATATAAATGCTGTGTAAATCATTATAAACACAATATAAATGTTATGTAAATATTTGCCTGTGCAGCAAATTCAAGTTTTGCTTTTTGGAACTTTATGGATTAAAAAAAAATGTTTTTCTGTTCTCCCGTTGGTTGAATTCGTGGATGGCAGATGGGGAATTTGCAGATGTGGAGGGCCACCTGCAGTGCCTTTCTGTGTCATTTAGTTTCATTTTTTATATATTTAGATTGTGCAGTTAAAAATATTTCCTATCTCCTTGACTGAAAGTATTCTGTAGCTTTCTGACTTCCAGAATAGCCTTTCATCCATGTTAAAACTTGTCTTGGGGAAAAGAAAAACAGGTATAAATACTTAGTCACATGCATGTATAAGTAGATACTTTGGATTGTAAACACTTTAGTGACCCAAACCATGAAATTACAAATAGATGCTCAATAAACCTTGATGGAATGAGGGAATAATATCTTCATTGTGCTTAAGAATACATAGTAAATTTAATAGAAATAAAATTATGTACACATCAATTTTTCTTTAACATCTTGAAGAAAGCATTAGTTTGGTATTGCTTGATAATTTGAAAGATTATAATTTTAGATGAGTATATCTTTCTATTTTAATAACTTGTGGTGGTAAAATCTTCTCACTAACCTTTTCGTTTCTGAATTTTGCAGTCAACATTACTCTGCAATATCAAATCACTTCTTAGGTATCTTTTAGGGTACCTTGGATAAAAACTACCAGTTGACACCAAATTTAGTTTATTGTCATAATTGAATCAAGAAATAGTGACAAACAAGATTTCTAATCACTTTCTTTTCAAAATGTACATGAAATGAAAGTTCTAAGTTGTTTGATTTCAAAAGAAAATTTCATATGTGGACGTCACGTGTTATTGTGTAAAGAGATCCTGATTAAGAGTAAAGGTATACAGTTTCTAATACTAGTTTTGTTACATAACCTCCGAATTTAAATTTCCTCACATGAAAATAGAGCTCAGTACTACCCATCTTACTCATTTGTAGTAATTGTAACAGTTTCTGATAACTCATTTTGGTGAGAGAACTTTGAAATGAGTATTAAAAAAATCCAAAATAATGACATAGAAAATGATTTAAAAAGAAAATAAAATGTGTAATTTAATATGATGCCACATAGGTAAATATGAGAACTTTAGTTTTATTTTATTTAATGTGAATTTAATGCAAAAAGTATTCAACTCCCAATGTTTCTAATAATTTGGTTCAGAAACTAACAATACTGAACACATCACAATTTGAAAGTCTTATTTAAAACACTAATGTTTAAAATTATTCAAAGTAATCATGGTTGCTTCAAAAGCAAAAAAAAGCATGGAAATGGTAAATGATTTTGTGAGTCAAATCTATGAGAAGGAAAAAATAATGTTTGTCATTTTACAAAAAATAAGTAATAAAAACAGGAACTGTCTATGGACACTCTAAATGGTGAGCATGTCCTAAAACCACAGACTTACTGTATTTGTAATGCATATATGTAAAGTATGCAAGGTAATAATTGACCAATGTGCCTTACTTTTAACTCTCCCTGTATAGGAAAAGTATATTTTCTGTACTGAATATAGTGTCCCATCACTAGCATATAATAGGGGATTAATTGTTAATTATTTCTTAGTACTGACACTCTAAGAAAATTAACACATAGTCATTTGACACAAGACTGCCATTCTAAGGGGAAGAAAAAGATACAAAACATTTTCTGAAAATAGTCAGAAACAGCCTTTGTATTAAATTTATAAATTAAACATGCATACTCTTGATATGTAATTCAAGTCCATTTTATTAAATGTATGATTGATATTTTATAATACTGTCACATGGTATACACTATCATCTCTTTTTTGTGATTATGACATATGTGTCTAAAATTAATCAGGAGATCAAAAATTATCTTCAGTTGAAATGATGAAAATTCTAACAGAATTCCTGTGGGTATGTTTACAGACATAGTTTATAAACTATTTGTGAAAACCTAAACTATATTAGGGGACAAGCTTTATGAATGTAAATTATTTAAATCACCATTACATGAAGGTTATTTTAAGTAAGCATTTACCAACATATGTTTGAGTATAGGAAGTTGCACAAATCATAACTATGCAGTTTGATAGACTTTCACAAACTGAACACCCATGTGTGACCAGCACTCAGCTCAGGAAACAGAGCAGCAGCAGCAGCCCAGAGGCCCCCGTTGTGTGCTTCTAGCCACAAAATCCAATCTAAATACTGTGATGGGTAATCTTACGTGTCAATTTGACTAGGCCACAAGGTGCCCAGATATTTGCTCAGACATTATTCTGTGTGTTTCTGTGAGGGGCTTTTGGATGAGATTAACATTTAAATCAACAGATTGAGACTTAAGAAGATTGTCCGCCATAACATGGGTACCACATCCAATCAGTTGAAACCCTGAATAGAACTAAAAGGTTGACTCTCCTCCGAGCAAGGAGAATTCTTCCTGTCTGACTTTGGTGTTTTCTTTCCTTCAAACTCAGAATGAAATATTGGCTTTTCCTGTGTCCTGAATCTATAGGCCTTCAGACTGAAACTAAAGGGTCAGCTCTCCTAGGTCTGCAGCTTGCTAACTCACCCTGAAGATCTTGGAACTTTCCAGCTCTCATAATTGTGTGAGCTGATTCCTTATAATAAATCTCTCTCTGTCTCTCTGTCCCATACACACAGACACAGAGACATTCAGAAAGACAGACAGACACACACACACACACACACACAGGACTTCTGGAGAAACCTGACTAATAAAAATACTTTTTTAATTTATATCTTAGAATGACTTTACCCATTGTTGAACTTCATATACATGGTATCATGCAATATGTATTATTTTATGCTTGGCTTCTTTCACTCATCAATATATTTGTGAGATTTATCTACACTATTGCTGGTTGCATGAATTTCAGTTTATTTTTATTACTGTATAGATTTTTAGTCTCTGTGTATATAATTCATTTTCTATTCCAATTCACTGCATATTAACTTATATGAAGTTTCCATCTTACAGCTGTTATGAATATTGGTGTTATGTGATTCTACTACATGTTTCTTGATGAACACTTTTGAATGTTTCTTTTGAGTGTACACTTAGAAGTACAACTGCTAAATAGTAAAAAATGTATATATTGTTTGAGTGTGTATGACCATATTTATTCACACTCTTATCAACGTTTTAAAGGTGTTTCAATTGCTCCACAGCTTCTACAAATTGGTTGTTTAATTTTAGACTTTACAGTAGGTGTGGATTGGTACTATGTTATATTTTGAAATTCGTGTTCCTGATTAGTAATAGCATTGACTTTCTCATTTGTTTATAGATCATATTTTATGGCATACCTGAAAACATTTTTCCACTTTTCTGTTAGATTGTCTACCATTTTTTCTTATTAATTATAATAGATTTTTAAATATATTGGATACATTTTTTTTCTCAAATGTATGCATATATCCTTCAGAAGTGAAGGAGAAATAAAGACTTTCTCAGACAAAAATTTAGGGAATGTGTTGCCCATAGACCTACCTTGAAATAAATGCTAAAAGGTGTTCTTTAGTGACAAGGAAAATAATATAGGTCAATAATACAGATCTACACGAAGAAAGGAAGAGCACTGAAGGAGAAATAAGAAAAGATGAAATAAAAACTCTTATTGTATTCTTAATTAATTTAAAAGGCAACAGGTTTTTTTCACATTAAAATGGCAACAATGTATTTGATTATGTATGCTTGTGGATATATCTAATATATGGGAAATGAATGAGAGCAGTGATAGAAGGGGTAGGTCTTCCGAATTAGGAATATTTTGTAATTATATGGTACTCACATTGCCAGTGAAGTGCTGTTTGAAACTGAACTTCAACCACTAAAAAAAGGTTTTTTGTTTTTTTTTTTTTTAAAAAAGCAAAATTAGTATGCTAAGAAAGGAGAGGGACTTACCTGGCAGTGCAGTGGCTAAGATGCCATGCTCCCAATGCAGGGGGCCCAGGTTTAATCCCTGGTCAGGGAACTAGGTCCCACATGTTATAACTAAAAGCCCACATGCCGCAACTAAGAGTTCACATCCCACAACCAAAAAAAAAAAAAAAAAGAAAAGATCCTGCATGTTGCAACGAAGATCCCAAGTGCCACAACTAAGATCTGATGCAACTAAATAAATAAATAAATATTTTTTTAAAAACAAAGAAAGGAGAGAAAATGGAATCTTCTAAAGTACTCAATTTAAACCACAAATGGCAGAAAAGAAATGGAAGACAAAGCTAGCAACAAAAAATAAGGGAAACAGAAAACAGTGATGAATATGGTACTTATTTACCTAACTTCATCAATAATCATTATGAATATCAGTGGTATTGTGCACCAGTTAAAAGACAGGGATTGTCACAGCAGATCAAAATCCACAACTCAATTATATGTTGTCTAGAAGAAATCCACTATAAATATAGAGACACATATAAATTAAAAGTGCATTGATGGAGAAAATTATACCATGGTAACACAAATGAAAGGAAAGCAGGAGTAGATATATTAATTTCAGACTGAGCAGACTTCAAAGTAAGGGAAGTTATCAGAAACAAAGAAAGGAGTTACATGATGATGAAGGGGTCAGTTCTCCAAGAAGACAACAATTCTTAATGTGTATGCACCTAAGTGGCAACAATATGAGGCAAAAACCAATAGTACTGCAAGGAAAAGTAGATAAATCCAACTGCTCTGGTAGTTGGAGACTTCAGCACCACTCTCCCAGAAATGGACAGCTCCAAGGGACTGGAAATCAGTAAGGACGTGGTTGAACTCAACACCACCATCAATCAGCTGGATGTAACTGACATCTATAAAATCCTTCATCCAACAAGAGCAGAACACATATTTTTCTCAAGCTCACATAGATAATCCACCTAGATAACATTCTAGGCCATAAAACACTCCTGAACAAATTTAAAAGAATAGAAATCATACTATGTCTACCCTCAAATCACAATGAAATTAAACTAGACCTTAAACAGAAAGAGAACTGGAAACTCCCCAAATAAGCTGAGATTAAACAATATACTTCTACATAACACATGACTCAGAAAGGAAATCTGAAGAGAAATTTTAAAATATCCTGAATTAAATGAAAATGAAAAGTTAAAATTTGTTTTAATGTAGCAATAGATTAAAGATAAATTTATAGCATCAAATGCACATATTAGAAAAAAGCAATCTCAAATAAACAATTTAAGATTCCACATTAGGAACCAAGAAAAAAGAGTAAATTAAATCCAAAGTAAGTAGGAGAAAAGAAAGAAAGCAGAAATCAGTGAAATTGAAAACAGGTAGTCAATATAGAAAATCCAAAAGCTGAATCTTTGAAAGACCAATGAAATTGATAACTCTTCATCCAGGCTATCTAGGAAAAAGAAGAGAGAGAGAGAGACAAGATACAAATTACTGATATGAGATGAAAAGGAAACATCACTACAGATCTCATGAAATAAAAAAGATAATAAAGAAATACTATGAACAATTCTATCACCACAAATTTTATAACCTAAACGAAATGGACCAATTTCTTGAAATGGACAATCTGTGAGAAATCACTCAAGAAGAAATAAATAATATTAATAGGCCTATGTCTATTTTTAAAATTAAATCAATAATTAATAACCTTCCAAAGTAGTAAACACCAGGCCCAGACTGGTCCACAGGTAAGTTTTATCAAACATTTAGGAAAGAAACTATACTAATAATATACAATCTCTTTTGAAGGATAGAATCAGAGAATATTTCCTAACTCATCAGATGAGGTCAACGTTACCCTAATACCCAAACAAGACAAAGACAATACAAGAACAGAATGGAAAAGCTCAGAAATAGATGCCCATAAATATAAAACTTCCTCTCATGTCCTCTTTTCCCTGCATGTTACACAATTAACATGCACCAGACTAGTGATGTTTACTCACAAAGTTTTGGTAGAAACAAACGAAGATTATTACACAATAATTCTAAAGTTCTTATTTTTTTTTTCATCTTAGACAATAAAAGACACCTTGTGTTTTTTTCATGAAACATTAATAGATATTGATGATTTTGTGAGCAATTAAAGTTTCATGGGAAAAAATCATATATAGTATGCTATCTGATAATAATACAATTAATAAAACCATAGCTAGGAAATTTTCATAATTACAAAGCTTCAAGTTACTTCTAACGAACCCACATGTCAAATAGGAAATCATATTAAAAAGTATGGAAAGTTAACTGGATAATATTGGGAAAAACTATGTAATTGGATAGATCTGATTGTTTTTAAATGTCCTTTATTATACACAGTTCAAATGTGTTCAAAAACAGCTTGGAAATAGGAAAAAAATAAAGCCTTATTTGTCATGAACATCAAAGTTCAAATGCTTGCATTATGCAAATTGTGTATATGTATGGTAGCACATAAAAACAACCACAGAAGATAATAAATTAGCGTGCTTATTATATTGTACAGTTTCCAATTAAATAAACCACAAAACTAGAATTGTGAGTCAAAGAGCATTCACCATTTTATCTGAGCAGTACAACTTGCAGTAAACAAGTTGTTTACTTTCCATGTAAATTGCTTTCCTGAATGCTCTAACAGCATATATTAAAAAGAAACAAAAATATAAACAGAAACCTCAATAAGCGTAACTCGAAAAAGTGGAAAGTTTTACATGCATGTGTTTTAAACTCAGACTGAAATATTTTCATGAAGTTTCAGGCGACTTCCTATTTTAGTCTAGCTCACATAAAATGTTCTTTCATTTTATTTATTGCACTTTGAAATGTGCTGTAGTGTAACAGTTAAAGGAACTTTGTAATAGATATTGAATGGAATAAAATTAGAAATGCTGATTCAACAGTCTTGTAGTTTGTGGCATTTTATTAATTTCTAGATGATTAAAAAATTGAGCATTAGTCAACAGGCTATAGTTCTAAAATACTCATCGATTTACATTTTCATTGTGTACAAAATACGTTTAAACTGCTTAGTAGCGAAGGTTCACCAACATTATCGAATCAATCTTATTTAAAATAACCCCCATTAAAAGATTAAATTATCATAAGAATAAATTTTCAGTGTAAAAAAATTGCTTTGGCAGAATGAAAGGCTTCAATAAAAATATAGTAACTTAAATATCTAAAAGCTAAAATGTCAAGGAAGTCATGTTCAAAGTTAAAGAAATGTGAATATATTACAAGAGATGCCATTTAAAAAATTCATTTAATGAATTTTAGAATAGTTTTAGATTTATGGTAAAATTGTCAGGATAATATAGAGACATTCCATATACCCCTGTTATTAACGTGCTACATTAATATATTAGCATATTCAGCACAATTAAAGAGCGAATATTGATACATTATTTTTAACTAAAGTCCATATTTTATTCAGGTTCCCTTCCTTTTTATCGTTTCATTACTCCATTACAGAATACTATCCAAGATACCACATTGCATTTAAGATTCAGATCTCCTTAGAATAGAGTTATATGTTTTGGGGAGGAAGATCACAGAGGTAAAGTGGCATTGTATCAAATCATATTAATGGTACAAAACATCAGCATGACTTTTCAGTGCTGTTGTGAATCTTGATTACTTGGCTGAAGTAGTGTTTATAAGATTTCTGTAACTTTACCGCCCCATACATATTCATGTACATAGAGAGAAATCTATATCTATAAATCTATCTATATGTCTATCATCTATCTATCTATCTACCTACCTATCTACCTATCATCTATCAGATCTATCATCTACCTGAAAGGAAGTCACTATGTAAAGTCCACGCATAAGTAGGTGGACTTTACATAGTGATAATTCTCCCTCAAGGAGAGAGAGAAACATAAATTGTTTGGAATTCTTTTTCACAAGAGATTTGTTTCTTCTCTTCCATTTATTTACTTATTTAAATCACTATGGACTCATGATATTTGTTTCATAATTTGGGTTATAATCTAATATCGTTTTATTTTGTTGTTCAAGTTATTCCAGTTTTGGCCTTTGGGAGCTCTTTCAGTTGGCTCCTCTGTCAACTGTCCCTTTGACATACTCTATCCCCCTGACCTACTCCAATCTGTGTGTGTGTGTGTGTGTGTGTGTGTGTGTGTGTGTGTGTTAGCACTTTCTTGTGGATGCTCCAGGCTCATTTTGCCCAATTCCTGTCCTCTGAGTCCTAGAATCAGCTACTCATCCAAGGACCTTTGCTTTCTCTCTCTCTCTCTCTCTCTTTTTTTTTTTTTTAGAGAGAAACACGCTCCACAGACAGAGCGTGGGCCATCTCAGAAGGTGAGCAAGGCTCACCTTTGCTTTCTTTTAGTGAAAGTGATCACCACCACTAGGTGGTACTGGCTCTAGATCCTCTCAGCTAAGTAGTGATATATGTATATACACTAACCATCATCTATGCACATGTCTACACATAGTTCTATTTGTAACTGTGTTTATAATAAAGTAAACATGCATTCATGCTAACATGTCCAACTGCAAATCATTATTTCCACTTGGGTCATTCTAGCTACTACCCTTGCTTACCTGTAGCCACCTCCATCAGTGAGAAACCTGGCTCCTATTATTCACTATTGATTTTCTTAATTGTTCAGTTCCAGTATACATGTATAGCAGTATCTGAATTGTTAACATGTAATCCCATGGGCAACAACTTTATAAGTCTGAGTATAATGCTTGGGTACAGAGGTTTTTGTTTATTTTTACTTTCAGTTTTATTCCATTCATTTCCAAAGGTAGCAACTTCCCCCACTCCCTTCAGCAAGATTGTTTCATACATTTGTAATACAGTTAGGTTCTTCTGTCATATTTTATACTTCAACCAGGGATCACCTGGCCTCCTATTTATTTAATTCTAATATTCTAAGGGTCTCATTTGTTCCATAAGGTCCCATCGGGTTTGACCCATACAGTTTTGTGTATCCGTTATTACAGTATCCTCAGAATAATTTCACAGCCCTAAAATACTCCCTGTGCTTCACATATTTAAATCTTTGTTCCCTGCTGACCCTGCCATATTCGCGACAAACACTAATCTTTGTAATGTCTCTATAGTTTTGCCTTTTCCACAATGTTGTATAAGTGGAATCTTACGGTACATAGACTTTTCACACTGGTCTCTTTAACTTGGAGATATGCATTCCAGATTCATCCAGGTCTTCTTGTGACTGTATAGCTCATTTTCTCTTATCACTGAATAGTATTCCATTGTATGATGTACTGTGGCTTGCTTATTCACTCCCCTTATGAAGGACATCTTGATTCTTTTCAGTCCTGGCTCTTATGAATAAAGCATCTATAAACATTTTCATGCAGGATTTTATGTAGAGGTAAGTTTCAAATCATTTGGGTGAATACCTAGAAGCACTATTGCTAAATTGTGTGGCAAGATTACATTTAGCTTTGTGAGGAAATGTTAAACTGTCTTCCAAAGTGGTTGCACCATTTTGCAATCCCACCGCAAAGAATGAGAGCTTCTCTTGCTCCACAGTATAGCCAGCTAACAATTTTAACTCCTTTTGGATTTTAACCCTTATAATAGGTGGCTAGTAGCATCATATTATTGTTTTAATTTGCAATTCTTAATATCAAATGATGTCCATTACCTTTACACATGATTATTTACTATGCAGAACTGCTTTGGTAAGGTCTTCTTCCAGATATTTTACCCAATTTTTAACTGAGTTGTATGTTTTCTGTTATTCAGTTTTAATAGTTATTTGTATAGTTTGTCAACGAGTTTTACAGAAGATATGTATTTTGCAAATATTTTCTCATAGTCTGTGGCTTGTATTTTCCTTTTCTTAACAGGTTCTTTCTATAGCAGCAGTTGTAAATTTTATTAAAGTCCAACTTACCATTCTTTTCATTCATACATCATGTTTTTGTGTTGTATGTAAAAACTCATCACCATCCCAAGTAAATGTTCATTTATTCCTGTACTTATCTCCAGAAGTTTTGTAATCATGCATTTTATTTTTAGGTGTATGATCATACACATCGTGGGTTAATTTTTGTGAAGTTAACTGAGTAGCTTCTATCTAGGCCTCAATTCTCCTTTTTTTTCTCTCTCTCTCTTTTTTGCATTTGAATGCCCAGCTGTTCCAGAACCAGTTGTTGAAAAGACTGTCATTTTTCATTTCTGCAACAAGTAGAAATACTAGAAATACTATTTGTAGAAGTATTACTTGTAGAAATACAAGAAATTACTTGTATTTCTTGTAGAAATTGTATTACTTGTAGAAGTACTACCTGTAGAAGTATTTCTGGGCTTTCTGTTCAATTTCGTTTATCTATGTATTTATTCTTGATCTTGATTATTAAAATTTGTCATCACATAGTGTCCTCCAAATTCTGTTCTTCAGTATTTTGTTGGCTATGTTAGATGTTTGCCTTTAAATTTCCGAATCAGTTAGTTAATATCTACAATATAGTCCACTATAATTTTTTTTGAATTGTATTGAATCTACAGATGTTGGTGGGAAGAACAGACATCTTAACAATATTGCATCTTCCAATCCCTGAACATGGAATATCTCTCTAGTTATTCCTATTTTCTTGAACTTTTTTCAGCAGTTTTGTAGTTTTCTGCATATAGATCTTGTATGCAGGTCTATATGTTAGATGTACACCTAAGTAGTTCCTTTTTTTGTGCTGTTACAAATGGTAATTTTTTTTTCAATTTCAAATTCCAATTGTTTTTTGCTGGTGTATAGAATGGAATTGACTTCTGTACATTAGTCTTGTATCTTGTGTTTTTGCTATATCTATTTACTTTTCCAGAAATTTTTTGGCAATAGACAATCATGTCATCTATGGATAAAAATGGTTATATTTATTCCTTTTTAATCTGTATACCATATTTCCTTTTTTTGTTTTGGTGCACTAGTTAAGAATTCCAGTACAGTGTTGGATAGGTGTGGTAAAAGAGAACTTCCTTACTTTCTCCTCATCTTAGGTGGGAAGTGTCCAGTTTCTCACTATTAAGTATAAGGTTAGCTGTATCGTGTGTGTGTGTGTGTGTGTGTGTGTGTGTGGTTTTTGTTTTTGCTTTTGTTTTGGTAGATGTTCTTTATCAAGTTGAGAAAGTGCCTCCTACTCCTAAATTGCTAAGACTTTTTATCATGAATGGGTTGTTGGATTTGCCAAATACTTTTTTGCATCATTTAATATTATGTGGTTTTTCTTCTCTGTCTTTCTGATATGGAAGAATACATTGTTAATTCCTCACTTGTTGAAAGATCTTTGCATAACTAGAATTAATTCCTCCTGTTCCTGGTGCATAATTACTTTTATAAATTATTATATTCAGTGTACTAATATTTTGTTGAGGATTTTTGCATTTATGTCCATGAGAGGTATTGGTCTTTGCTTTCCCTTTCTTGAAAGTCTCTATCTGTTTTACATATTTCATGTTGCTTGTGTAATGCTGGCCTCATAAAATAAGTTGGTAAGTGTTCCTGTTGTTTTCTTTCTGGAAGAGATTATATGGAATTGGTGTCATTTCCTCCTTAAATGTTTGCTAGAACTTACCAGTGAAATCGTTGGGGACTGATGCTTTCTTTTATGAAAGGTTCTCAATTTTTTATTAAATACCTTTAATAAATGTGGGACTATTCAGGTTATTTTTTCTCCTTGTGTAGGGTTTGGTAGTTAATGGCTTTCAAAGAATTGGTTCACTTTGTGTTATCATATGTGTGCATATAGAGCTTTTCATAGTATTCCTTTACAAATATTTTTAATGCCCATGGAATCAGTAACGACAAGTCCTTTTCATTTCTTATGTTTTTTTTAATTTTTGTCATTATGATTTTTTATTATTAATTTTTATTGGCATGTAGTTGCTTTACAATGTTGTGTTAGTTTCTGCTAAACAGCAAAGTGGATCAGCTATATGTGTACATATATCCCCATATCCCCCCTCTCTTGAGCCTTCCTTCCACCCTCCCTATCCCACCCCTTTAGTTCTTCACAAAGCATCAAGCTGATATCCTTGTGCTCTGTAGCAGCTTCCCACTAGCCATCTATTTTACAGTTGGTAGTGTGTATATGTTAATGCTACTCTCTCACTATGTCCCAGCTTCCCCTCCACCACCACCCTCCCACTGGTGTCCTCAAGTCTGTTCTCTACATCTGCATCTTTATTCCTGCCCTGCCACAGGTTCATCAGTACCATTTTTCTAGATTCCATATATATGCATTAGCATACAGTATTTGTTTTTCTCTTTCTGATTTACTTTGCTCTGTATGACAGATTCTAGGTCCATCCACCTCACTACAAATAGCTCAATTTCATTCCTTTTTATGGCTGAGTAATATTCCATTGTATATATGTGCCACATCTTCTTTATCCATTCATCTGTCAATGGACATTTAGGTTTCTTCCATGTCCTGGCTATTGTAAATAGCGCTGCAATGAACATTGTGGTACATGTTTCTTTTTGAATTATGGCTTTCTCTGGGTATATGCCCAGTAGTGGGATTGCTGGGTCCTCTGCTAGCTCTGTGTTTAGTTTTTTAAGGACCCTCCTTACTGTTTTCCATTGTGGCTGTATCAATATACATTCCCACCAACAGTGTAGGAGGGTTCTCTTTTCTCCACACCCTCTCCAGCATTTATTGTTTCTAGATTTTTTGATGATGGCCATTATGCCTGTGTGAGATGATACCTCATTGTGGTTTTGATTTGCATTTCTCTAATGATTAGTAACGTTGAGTATCTTTTCATGTGTTTGTTTGCAATCTGTATGTCTTCCTTGGAGAAATGTCTATTTTTTGGATTTCCTTCCCATTTAGGTCACCACAGAGCACTGAGTAGAGTTCCCTGTGCTATACAGTAGGTTCTCATTAGTTATCTATTTTATACATGGTAGTGTATATATGTTAATCCCAATCTCCCAATTCATCTCACCCCTCCTTCCCCCCTTGGTATCCATATGTTTGTTTTCTACATCTGTGTCTCTATTTCTGTTTTGCAAATAAATTCATCTGTACCATTTTTCTAGATTCCACATGTAAGTGGTATTATACAACATTTGTTTTTCTCTTTCTGACTTACTTCACTCTGTATGACAGTCTTTCGCAGAGATGTGGATGGACCTAGAGACTGTCATTTCTGATAGTTTTAATTTGTGATTTCTCTCTCTCTGTTTCTCCGTTTATCAATTGAATTCCTCTTTTCAAAGAACGAGCTTTTGATTTTGATAGTTTTTTCCCTATTGTTTTCCTGTTTTAAATTTATTTTTATACGTTTTGTACATTATTATATTGATATACGTTAATTTATGTTTATTATAACTTCTTTTCTTTTTCTTGTATTAGGATTAAATTTTGCTTTTTTTCTCTAGTTTCCTAAGAAAGAAACTTAGGTTATTCATTTTAGATCTTTCTTCCTTTCTAACATATTTATTTAATGCTATAAATTTCCCTCTAACTATTGCTTTCACTGAATCCCACAAATTTTGGCACGTTGTAGTTTTATTTTCATTTTGTTCAAAATACTTCTTAATTTCTCTTGAGACTTCATCTTGGACTCATATGTTATTATGAAATGCGTTGTTTAATTTCTAAGTATTTGGGGGATTTTTCATCTATATTTCTGTCACTGAGTTCTAGTTTAATTCAATTGATATCTGATAAAATAAAAATATGATTATCATGCTTTAAATTTATTAAAGTGTATTTAATGGCCCCTAATGTTGTCTATATTGATGAATACTCCACTTGAGAGGAAGGTGTATTTTCCTGTTGTCCAAAAAATATATACTATAAGTATCTAAGTCTATAATGTTGATTGATAGTGTATTCCTGTAAACCGTATCTTTAATGCTTTTCTGCCTGTCCAATAAGTTCATAAAAGGGATGTTGAAATCTCCAACCCTAATAATAGATTTCTTTTTTTAGTTCTGTCACTTTTTGCCTCACTATTTAGACACTCTGCTTTTGGGTACATACACTGTTAGATTATGATATCTTCTTGGAGTATTTATCCCTTTATCATTGTGTAATGCCTCTCTTCGTCCTTGAAAGTTTGTTTTGTTCTACAGTGTATGTTGACATTTTTCAGTGTTATTTAAAAACATAAATTATATAAATTTCTGAGAGGGTATAAATATAAAAGATACTGACTTATTTGTTTTTGTTAAAGGAAATGTAATCACCATCTAAGTTTCTCCCTGCCAAATGCAAAAGAAAATAAAAAGAAATTTTATTACAGAACTACAGTATTCCACATGCAAAACCAAGGTTTAATAACAACTTCAGAAATTTCCTTTTTCAGAACTTTTCATCTCTTTTAAGACTGAACATCCTGGACTTTGGTAGGTCTCATTTAAAAGGCATACAATAGCACAATATGCGATAGTTTCTTAATTAGAATAGGAATAAAAATACTGACATGACACTTAGACAAAAATGCCTTTCAAAATATTCCTAGGTGGCACAGTGGTTAAGAATCTGCCTGCCAATGCAGGGGACATGGATTCGACCCCTGCTCCAAGAAGATCCCACAAGCCACGGAGAAACTAAGCCCATGCACCACAACTATTGAGCCTGTGCTTTAGAGCCCGTGAGCCACAACTATTGAGCCCATGTGCTGCAACTACTGAAGCCCACGCGCCTAGAGCCCATGCTCCACAACAAGAGAAGCCACGGCAATGAGGAGCCCGCTCACCACAATGAAGAGTAGCCCCCACTCACCGCAACTAAAGAAAGCCCACACACAGCAAAAAGAAAAAGACCCAACACAGCCAATAAAATAAATAAATAAATAAATTAATTAATTAATTTAAAAAATATGCCTTAGACAAAAATATTGACATGACACAGACAATGTGTTCAACATGCTTAAATGTCTCATTTTTTATGACATCAACACAATTCCCCAAAGTAAATGCAAGAGACTCTCTTTTTCATTTTTTTTATAATACTTTACAAGCAAGGACCCATTTAATGTATGTAATTCTTCTACAACTTTATCTTTAAAATCAGGGACTTATTTAAAATACAAGTTACTGTTCACTATGACAAAGCAAGTCAATGAAAGCAGAGAGAAACAAATCTATTCTTGTTTTGTATATTTGAAGACATATCAACTATAATTTTCCTCCAAAATTACATATTACTTGACAGGACTGAATAAATTTCCAAGTATTGTGTCCAAAGGCTCAAGTTACTCATTAAGTTGAACTCTTAAATTTCAGTACAATATTTATTATTTTTATTACTTTGAATATCTTTCAAAAAGTAAAGCAAAAAAATGTGAATTATAGATAGAAGTACATGTTTACGAGGTGTGTTACTTTCTCCTTTGAGAAAAATTAAAAATAACCCCTACATCACAGAAAGCTTGTGAATGTAAAACAACCAATAAAGAATATGTAAAGAGCATAGCATCTGTTATGATGTTTGATAAAATTAAATTTTCTTACTCTATTTTATCTAGCAATCTTCCTACATTCCTGTCCAAAACATTCAATTTATGAAATACCCTCATTCTTGCACTCAAATAATAGTTTTTCTTGATTTGTTCATTACATCGGTAGGTATTATAATTACTTAATTTCTGTAAATTCCTTATCTTGTTTCAGCTGAGACAAAGTGTTTACATGGGTCCATAGTCATTTATAAGCACCTCTGCTCAACAGGGATAATTTCCAAAACTAGGTAGCCAAATATGTAAGAAATATAGGTAGCAAACATAATTTCTAAAAGCTCCTTTTTAAATATAGACAAATTAGCTATGAGCTATTCCTAAGGAACAGCTAAGAGATTAGTCTCAGATTTACATGAAAATTTTGTTCACTTAAAAGAAAAATCATGATTAGAAATTTTTCGATCAAAAATTAAAAATAGTGTTAATCCCTATGTTTTGTTCTTTATTATGTTCAACTTTGCATGTGTATCTGCGAATAATGTTCTCCAAATAATACATTTATTTTTAATAATAATTTAGAATGTGGCAGCATTAAGCATAGCCACTTAAAGGGCAATTATAAGGAGGGAAAAAACAATTGGTCAGCCAAGTAGAATTCAGAATATTGAAAATAAGCCCTATAATTCCCATTCTACAATTCAAATTCTTCTCCATGTAATAAAGTTTATCTTTTCTTTCAAGAGGTAAAAATTACCTAAAAGAACAACTCATATATAATAATTCTTAAAGTATGATATAGAAAATTGCATAATGCCACTCACATTCAAAATATTTTCACGGAAATATGTATATGTATTTATATATGTGTATACACACATATATATACACATATATATACACACACACATATATATATTGCTGGTGCAATAGATTCTTAGGAAATAAATTTTGGATTAAAAAGAGTTTGCCTTATTGTTTTACATGTTGAAGAATGTGGTACTTCCCATATTCATAGTACTTTCTATCTAAAATTGGAAAACTAGAGGGCCTGCAGAAGATGCAGAGAAATCCTTGAACGATTTCCCAAAACCAAGAATGAACACATGTTGAAATGCTTCTATTACTGAGTTTAGGCAAGGCTTCCAAAGCATTACAGAATCAGAAGAGCACAGCTGGGACAGTGTCTAGTATATCCATCCCTTTGTCACATGTAGTGATGAATGAATCCATGACTTGTTTTTACAATTCTACTTCCCCGTAATTCTTCTTCAGTCACAATGAGATAGTTAAAATGACTTTTAACTTTTGACTTTTTCTAAAGAAAGTTTACTGTCATTATCCAGTTTTGTTTATTTGCAGTAACCTTGATTTAGTTCTTCCTATGAATAGTCCACACATCTGTCCCTACTCCTCTTCGTTGGCAGAGTCTCTACTGCAATGAAGATGTGCCTGTGCTATGGTTCTCCTTGCTTCTGGCTGCTCTGCTATCTCAGGCTTAAGTCAGATGGGGGTTTTCCTTTGTCCAGGTTTCTCTCTGCTCTGATCAGGGAGGGGTATCTAGCAGTTAAGGCAATGTTATTCCCCTCAAAGATGGCTAACCATCATTCCTTTTTTAACATGCAAGGAAAAAACGTTATCATCTTGGGTCTGAATTCTCTTCTGAAGATCTTACAGTATATCTTGGTTGAGAGATATATTGTTTTTTTAATCTGACTCTGATCCTATCCTTCAAGAAATATAACCATCACTGTATTTGGCTAAAAGTGTATTCACTGAATATTCAGGATTGTTTTCTTTTTGAAAGGCAGCCTCACTGGCTTAGAAGGAGCCAGTGTGCAGAAAATCATTCCCACATAGTTGCAGGACAGTTTGTGAATCTAAGTTCATTTGCTACAAATATGTTCTGGGCCAACATTTTACATCATGCCGAAGGAGGAAGTAAGCGTATTCTGCTTCTTCAGTGTAATGTAGCCTGCATGCCTCTTGAATTGGAGTCAGGCTGCCTTGTTTTAAATCACCTCTGGCCCTTAATGGATCCAATTTGGGGTAAGTTCTCTGTTGTTCAGTGTCTTCATTTGTATAATGGGGATATTAATAATTTATCTCCTGAGGAGATTAACATTAAAATAATGTGTACACATGTGTATGTAATTTGCTTAACACATATATGTATGCATATATATGTATATATATGTATATATGTCTAATATACACACACACGTGTTAAATGTTCTGTGTGTATGTGTGTGTGCGCATGTGTGGATATACACATTAAGTCCTTGTTTTTAATGCCTGGCATATAATAAATACCAAATAAATTTCACCAGAAACAAAAACTGCACAATAACAGATAAATTTTTTTAAAGGTCAAAAGATTATTTTAACTATTTAACTATGCCATAACCACGAGGTATAACTATCCTCCCCACAGAAGCCTCTTCAAAAATAAGACGCAAACCATAGATAAAGGCATGCAAGATGTTAGAATAGGTGCAACCAGAAGAAGAAAATGACTTTATAAACACAGAACCCAGAAGTGGAAATGAGAAAAGGAAGCAACGTTTGTATTAAACCAGATGTAGTGAAGTTAAAATATCCATTTCTCAAATCCAGAGGTTGTCAGACCTTAGCCCCTGCTGGAGTCAAATGCTTCCATCGGAAGGGCTTGTTCATACACAGATTAAAGGATGCCACCCACCAGAGTTGCTAATTCTGTAGGCTTGGGCTGTGACTCAGTAATTTGCATTTTCTGTTTCGCTTTTGGGTCTAAGGCTTCTGGTACTGGCCAGGGAATGTAAGAGGAGAATCACTGACTTAACCACAGCTGAAAACTCAGACCCCTGTGCTGAATTTGTAAAAGGAGTATCCTAAAGAACAGAGGGAAGAAGCACGTGGATCCAAATCTATTTTAAACATCCACAGATTTTGGGTTCCTGTGTTTGACCAGTAAACTCATCTCAATTCAGTATAATTATTTCTCCTCTTAGATCTCTCACAACAGAAATAAAATAACTGACTTCACAAGTATAACACCAGGCTTCCCTACATGATGTGGAACTTTCTGATGTTTTTATATTAAAATTGGATGGAAGCACTCTTCCTATTACTTTAAAATAAAGATTGATTACCATTCCTGTTCATTTAACTTAAGCAAGTCAGGACTTGTCCTGCCTGGAGACCTGAAAATATTAAATTTTATTACCATCAGATTTTCTGATATGTTTCAAATGGAAGTAGTGCTTTTTAATCTAGATTTAAAAATAATATATGCCTGGTTAATGTACGCAAATTTAAAAATGTGGTTATTGATAAAAACTTTGGTTACTGTAATGGTGCTTCAAAAATGTTAGGATACTGCCAAGACACTACAAAAGTGAGCTCTGACTGCTATCAAAATCACAGCTGGATTTTTGCAGAAATTGACAATCAAATCTTAAAATTGACATGAAAATATAAGAGACCCAGAATAGCCAAAATCATCTTGAAAACGAAAAACAGAGAACTTTCCTAATTTCAAAATTTATGACAAAAATTTCAAAATTTACTATAAAGCTACAGTAATCAAGTCAATATGGTTCCGGCATAAAGATAGTGAAATAGATTAATTGAGTCAAGAATAAACCCTTACATTTATGGTCACTTGTTATTTGACATGACTGCCAAGATAAGTCAATGGGGAAAGGAGAGTCTTTTTAACAAATAGTTCTGGGATATATGTTTATCTTTATGCAAAAGAGTAAAATTGGACCTCTGCTATGCACCACACACAAAAATTAACAACAAATAATGAATTATGGAGCTAAACACAAGAGCTTAAATTTATATAAACCCTAAGTGAGAATATGATAGAAAACCTTCCTGATTTTGGATTAGGCAATAATTTCTTAGATATGACAAATAAAGCAACAGAAACAAAAGAAAAAGTAGATAACTTGATCTTCATCAAAAACTAAAAAGTTTTCGCAGTTTATAAAAAAAAAAGAAAAAAAAAAAAGTTTTATACAACAATACAACCAAGAAAGTAAAAAAGATAATCTGCAGAATGGAAAATATTTGCAAATCATGTATGGATAAGGGTCTTGTATCAAAAAATTATAAAGAATTTTTACAACTTAATAATCAAGAGACAACTTAATTTTTATTATTTTATTTTTTTCATCTTTATTGAAGTATAATTGCTTTACAGTGTTGTGTTCGTTTTTGCTGTACAACAAAGTGAATCAGCTATATGTATACATAACTCTCCATGTCCCCTCCCTGTTGAGCCTCCCTCCAACCCTCCTTATCATACCCCTTTAGTTCTTCACAAAGCATCAAGCCGATATCCTTGTGCTCTGTAGCAGCTTCTCACTAGCTATCTATTGTACGTTTGGTAGTGTATATATGTCAGTGCTATTCTCTCACTACGTCCCAGCTTCCCCTTCCCCCTCATGTCCTCAAGTCTGTTCTGTACATCTGCATCTCTATTTCTGCCCTGCCACTAGGTTTATCAGTACCATTTTTCCAGATTCCATATATATGTGTTAGCATACAGTATTTGTTTTTCTTTTTCTGATTTACTCCACTCTGTATGACAGACTCTAAGTCCATCCACTTCACTACAAATAGCTCAGTTTCATTCCTTTTTATGGTTGAGTAATATTCCATTGTATATATGTGCCACATCTTCTTTATCCATTCATCTGCCAATGAACATTTAGGTTGCTTCCATGTCCTGGCCCTAATTTTTTTTTAAAGAACTTTTATTGAGATACAGTTAACAGACAATAAACTGCATGTATTTATAGTGTACAATTTGGTATTCCAATCTCCCAATTCATCCTTCCCCCCCAATTTTTAAAAATAGGCAAAGAATCTGTTCTGATGTGTAATATACAGGCTTAAATTTATGTTCTCTGAGCACTTTTGACAGATGCTTCTTTTTATTTTCTAAATACAAAACCCTTTTGAAACTTTTTTAGAAATATGGAGTATCTTCTTTTTCCATGACTGTAATTATTGTAAACTTATATATAAAAATGATTTTTTTAAAGTATAGTTAGTTTTGGTTTATTTTCTTTGTCTTTGCGAAGGTTTCCCTCCCACCCCAACAGGCATCTCCCTTGAATGGTAGGTATCTGGATGTTCTCAGAAGAAAGTCAAACACACAGGTGGCCAACAAACACATGAAAAGATGCTCAACAGCACTACTTAGAGAAAAGCAAATCAAAACTACAATGAGGTATCATCTCACACTGGTCAAAATGGCCATCAGCAAAAACTCTACAAGGGTGAGTCAAAAATTACCCACACTCTGGTTATATTAAAACTCCTACAAATTCTACAGCCAGAGCATGGATAATTTTTGACTCACCTTCATACAAACAATAAATGATGGAGAGAATGAGGAGAAAAGGGAACCCTCCTGCACTGATGGTGGGAATATAAATTGGTACAGCCACTATAAAGAACAGTGTGGAGGTTCTGTAAAAAGCTAAAAACAGAACTACTATATGACCTAGCAATCCCACTCCTGGGCATATACCTGGAGAAAACCGTAATTCAAAAAAGACACAGGCACCCCAATGTTCACTGCAGCACTATTTACAAGAGCCAGGACATGGAAACAACTTAAATGTCCATAATGGATGAATGGATAAAGAAGATGTGGTACATATATATGATGGAATATTACTCAGTCATAAAAAGGAACAAAATAGTACAATTTTTAGAGACATAGACAGACATAGAGATTGTCACACAGAGTGAAGTCAGTAAAAAAAAACAAATGTTGTATAATATTGCTCATATGTGGAATCTGGAAAAATGGTACAGATGAATTTGTTTGCAAAGCAGAAATAGAGACAGATATAGGGAACAAACTCATGAATACAAGGAGGGAAGCGGGGGTGGGATGAATTGGGAGGTTGGGATTAACATATATAGACTACTATGTATAAAGGAGATAACTAATGAGAACCTACTGTATAGAACAGGGAACTCTACTCAGTGCTCTGTGGTGACCTAAACAGGTACGAAATCCAAAAAAGAGGGGATATACGTATAACTGAATCACTCTGCTGTACAGCAGAAACTAACACATTGTAAAGCAACTATACTTCAATAAAAAGTAATTAAAAAATAAAAAGAAGAAAGTGAGCTAAGTAGTTTTTGAAAAACTTTATACTGAATGGTCTTCAGAAGAAAAGTCCCAGACTCTGATCCACAGAAATATCTGAAACATAGTTGGCTAGAAGACTGTAAAACAGGGACAGGTTTTTCATCTAGATTTTTAATTTCTAGTGAGGAAGAATCAATGATATTCCACTAGAGATGATAGCTTTGGATAAGGAGTAAACACACTTTGAGGAGGCAACAAAGAGAAACATACCAAGATGAATTAAGCTGTGAAAACTCACTAAATAAATTATAATGTCCGTCTCCAAGAATGCCAATCTCTAACTGCATTGGAAAATTCATTTAATAAATGGACTTTTTACAGATGTTCTGTATTTTGACGATAGTGTTTAAATGTTGTGAAATGGTTACCTGAAGTTCTGAACACGTACAACATGTTGCAATGACGTCTATTAAGTTAAGGCACTTAATTTCTGCAGAGGGCTGCAGAAGTGTAATATTAATTTGTAGAAACAAATTGGAATTGTGGTGTGAATTGGAAATGTGCTATCACTGTGACTCATTCTACGTTCAGTCATTAGCATCGGAATGAAGTCTTGTTATTTCATTTTCAGGTTTTCATTAAGAAGCTTTATAATAAGGATGAAACATTAGCATTTTAATGCTTTTGTGAATAAAATTGTTGTTGCACTTGCTCTTGGACATGGGTGCAATCATGTTTCAAGTGTGCACCCTCCATTACAATTAAAGATTGTCTACTTGACAAAAACCCTAGTCTCTGAAATAATAGATAGCATTGTTTTAAGAACTGCATTATTATTCAGAAAGCTTTTTGTACCCATTTTAAAATTTCTTTTAATATTTTCTTCCCAGATTATCAATATCCTTGCTTAAACCCAATGGACATTTTTCAAGCCTCATCTTTCTCGTCATCTTAGTCACCTTTGACACTGATGACTCCTCCCTTCCTCATCAAACACTCTCGTCTTTCATCCGTGGCGATTCTGGATTTCCTTATGCATATCTGAATACACATTAACTTATTTTGTATTTTATTTTTCTCGTCTCCCAAATTCTGGTGTCTTCAGGTTTCTGTCCTGGGACCTCATTATTATCACTATCGTTCACTGTAACATGCATGCCAAATCCTGTAAGCACTTTACATAGACTATCTAGTTCAAGTCTCCCTTTAACACTATGTGCTATGTGACATAACAACATCATCTAGATGAGTATTTGAGTAACTTGCCAAAGTAACTTACTTGTGATTAGAACTCAGGTCTAAATGAACCAGAGAATGATTTTTTAATGTCTATTTAAAATTTTCATCACAGCAAGAGCTGACATAAAATAGCCTATATCATAAATTACCTTACCTGTAGTACATATGCATGCAGGGAGAAATACTCATACACCAAACTAATACTCAGCTTCTTCAGTTAAATATAACTTACATACCACAAGTTCAACATAAACTATTTAATAGACTACTTCCCGGGACTTCCATGATGGTGCAGTAGTTAAGGATCTGCCTGCCAATGCAGGAGACACTGGTTCGATCCTTGATCCAGGAGGATCCCACATGCCGCTGAGCAAGTAAGCCCATGCGCCACAACTACTGAGCCTGCGTGCTGCAACTACAGAAGCTCATGTGCCTAGAGCCCGTGCTCCGCAACAAGAGAAGCCACTGCAATAAGAAGCCCCTGCACCACAACAAATAGTAGCCCCTGCCCACCATAACTAGAGAAAGCCTGTGCACCTCAACGAAGACCCAACACAGCCATCTCATCAATATGTCTTGCATCCATTTACTTCCTCACTTTTTTTCTATTGCAATTTCCATGATCAAATCCACCATCTTCTCACATGTGGATGCTTGAGATATATTTTACCAAACATGCCTGCCCCTTGCTCATAGTTGTTTTTTTTTTTTAATTAAATGTAATTATGTCACATTTCCTTTCCTACTGCCAGAGAGCAGAAAATGTCTCCTCCCTTTAACTTCCATTGCTTGTGAAGCTAAAATCAAATCATCTTAAAGTAGCTTACAAGATCTGTATGTCTGAATTTAGCATAAAGTAATTCTCACATTACTTATTAAGTGTACTTAAGGAATAGTGATTTTTCCACATTCAGGACCTTTACTTTGCTTTTTACTTAATCTGAGTGTCACCTATATTCATTACTTTTCTAGGTCTTTTTATTTTTTCTCGAAGTTGAAACATTTATTTACATCTTAAGTTTTGATGTTGTGTTTTGTTTTCTTTTCCTTTTTTTACTGAAGTATAACTGACATACAGTATTATATTAGTTTCAGGTGTGCAACATAGTGATTCAATATCTATATACGTTATAAATTGATCACCACAGTAAGTTTAGTTACCATCTGTCACCATACAAAGTTAATACCATAATTGTTGACTATATTCCTGATGGTGTACAATATATCCCCACGACCTATTCACTTTGTAACTGGAAGTTTGTACCTTTCAAAACCCCAAACTTTTTGCCCACCCCCAAAACCTGCCTCTCTGGCAACCACCAGTCTATTCTCTGTATCTATAAATATGGTTTTGTTTTGTTTTGTTTGTTTTTGTTCTCTAGATTCTACATAAAGGTGAAATCATGCAGTATTTGTCTTTCTCTGTCTGACTTATTTCACTTAGTAAAATACCCTCAAGATCGATCCATGTTGTTATAAATGGCAAGAATTCATTCTTTCTTATGGCTGAGTAACATTACATGATATATCTACACATTTATATATCTTACATCTTCTGTGTTCATTTGCCTATTGATGGACACTTAGGATGCTTTCATATCTTAGCTATTGTAAATAATGCTGCAATGATCTTAGGGGTGCATATATCTTTTTGAATTAGTGTTTTCATTTTCTTTGGATAAATAGCCACAAATGAAATTGCTGGATCATATGGTAGTTCTATTTTTAATATTTCAGTAGCCTCCATACTTTTTTCCATTATGACTGTACCAATTTATATTTCTACTAACAGTGAGCGAGCGTTCCTTTTCTCCACATCCTTGCCAAATCTTATTTTCTTTTTGTCTTTTCCATAATAGCTATTCTGACAGGTGACAATTCATCTTTTAATTGAATTGCTTGTTTTATTAATGCATGCATTATTTATATATTTGGGATATTAACGTTTTATTATATGATTTGCAAATATCTTATCCCATTTAGTAGGTTGCCTTTTCATTTTGTTGATGATTTTGTTCTTCTTGCAGAGCATTTAACTTGATGTAGTCCCATTTGTTTATTTTTGCTTTTGTTGCACTTGCCTGTAGAATCAGATCCTAAAAATATTATTGAGACCAATGTCAAGGAAATCACCCTCTGTGTTTTCTACTAGGAGTTTTACTGATTCAGGTCTTACATTCCAAACTTTAATATATTTTGATTTAATTTTTGTATATGGTGTGAGACAGTGGTCCCGTTTGATTTTTTTTTTTTTTGCATGTAGCTGTCCAGTTTTCCCAGCACCATTTATTGAAGAGACTGCCTATTTCCCATTGTATATTTTTGCCTCTTTTTTCATATATTAATTGAGCTTAGCAACGTGAATTTATTTCTGGGTTCTGTATTCAGATCCATCGATCTATGTGTCTATGTCTATGCCAGTACCATGCTGTATTCATTACTATAGCTCTTAGTATAGCTTGAAATCAGGGAGCATGGTACCTCCAGCTTTGTTGTTTTTCTAGATTACTTTGGTGATTTGGGGTCTTTTGTGGCACCATACACATTTTGAGATTATTGTACTAGTTCTGTGAAGAATGCCATGAGTATTGTGATAGGAATTCCGTTAAACCTTTAGATAGTATTACATTTTAAAAGGATTGATTCTTCCAATTTATGAGCATAGTATGCCTATCCATTTATTTGTGTCATTTTCAATTTCTTTTATCAATGTCTTATAGTTTTTAGAGTACTCACTTGGTTAGATATATTCATAGGTATTTTCCTCTTTTTGATGGAATTTTAAATGGAGTTGTTTTCTTAATTTCTCTTTCTGATAGTTTGTTCTTAGTGCATAGAAACACAACAGATTTCTGTGTATTAATTTTGCATCCTGCAACTTTAATGAATTTACTTATTAGTTCTAATAGGTTTTTGGTGGAGTCTTCAGGGTTTTCTATATATAGTATCACATCATCTGCAAATAGTGACAGTCTTACTTCTTTTCCAGTTTGGGTGCCTTTTATTGCTTTTTCTTGCCTAATTGCTATAGCTAGAACTTCCAATACTATGTTGAAGAAAACTGCTGTGAGTGGGCACCCTAGTCTTATTCCTTATCTTAGAAAAAAAGCTTCAGCTTCTCACTGTTGAGTATTATGTTAGCTGTGAGTTTGTCATATATGGCCTCTATTATGCTGAGGTATGTTCCTTCTATACCCATTTTTATTGACAGTTTTTATCATAAATAAATGTTTTCTTTTGTCAAATGCTTGTTCTGCTTCTATTGAGCTGATCATATGGCTTTTACCCTCCATGTTGTTAATGTGGTATATCACTTGATTGATTGATTGATTTGTGAATGTTAAACCATCATTGCATCCCTGGAATGAATCTCACATAAACGTGGTGTATGATCTTTTTAACGTATTGTTGAATTCAGTTTGCTAATATTTTGATTACTATTTTTACATTTGTGCTCATTGGTGTATCAATTTCCACATCTGTAAGACAGGAATAATAATGTGTGCCTCATTGTTATGAAGACTACATGCTTCAAGGTTTTTACTGAAACAAAATTAGTATTTACACTGGCTGAAGAAATAAGAAAATAAGAAATAAGTTTTTCTGAGTAAGAAAAACTACATCGTTAAATGTCACAACAATCAAAATCTTAATTTATGTTTGGATATACATTTTATAAAAACATTAAATGTATGTCATATCACGATAAATATGTAAGTAAACAGTAATGATTAATTAAATGTTAGAAAAATAAACAGACATACAAATATGTTCTATGATGTTTCAGTGAAAGATGCTGAACAGAATTCTGGCTGACAATCAAATGATCAATTTTGTTATTCTCCCAGCATAAATTTCTGTACAAAATCAGTGCTTGGAAAAAAAAATTTAATTGAAGGAGTAAATGATGTGCTCAGTACTGTCCTGTTTAGTTAATGAAAGTATACTAACATGTTAATGCATTTCATGTAAATAAATAGTTTTTGAAAACAATTTTCATTTCATAATAAAAGGCAATTTTATATTTTTCTGGGTTTATATGTAATATGTAAAATAAATGTAACGTTTTCAAGCGTATACAAGATACTTTGAAATAAAAACCTGATACAGATTTTATATAATAAGAGAATCAAGTATGACATATATTTTATTTAATTATTATTTACACAAGAATTTAAGTTAAAACATGAAAGTTCCAGAATGTTCTAAATTGTGCAACAAATGTCACCTATCCAAATAAAAATAATTATGAATTGAATTTTCTTTTGGTTCTGCTGTGTATTGATGTGTGCACACTGAAAATGAGACTGCATATTAAAAAAATAAAGCTTTTCAAAAGAGAGGCTAGAAACGAATATGATCTGTTCTCAAATTTCGATCTTTTTTAGTTGAGATTTCCATTATTCCAAGTCAGCAGGGAGAGTGCTAATTACTCACTTAGGGGTGCTAACGTGTCCCTGGGAGGTAGATGAGAAGAGGTAAGACCCTAACTAGAAAACATGTCCCCTACAGGGACTACTTTTTAGCAGCTCTTTCCTTTGAAAACCTCAGAGGGAAAGTTTTTTACAGTCAGTCAAAAAAAAAAAAAAAAAAATCTATTAACACTACGTAGAAATAACAAGCATTATTAAAATTTTAATGTTGAAAGTTACTTCATTAGGGCTTCCCATCAACCCCTTGAGCCCATAATCTTGCTGTGCTGGGTGGCAAGTTCACCGAGGGGAAGGTCCCATCCGCAACCCTGCAACCAAGGCCATCTACTTCTCAGCACTGGAGATGTATGAGCAGAGATCCCCAGCCAAGCAATTGAGCATCTTAAGCAAGAGAAAATCAAACCAGATGCCAATAGTGCTGTTTTCAAGACCAAGACTACTACAGAAAGGACAGATAAAGTGAAACGACTGAGCTGCCTAATCCTTACCCAAGAAGCTGATCAGAAGCAACCGTATTAATAACACAAGCCAAGCGGAAGTCCTGAGAGGGATGTAAATTCTCTCCTCTCCTCAGAGAAGTCTTTTGAAGAGCTGGACTGAAAACACAGCTTCTTCAGGGAGTCTGTGTCACGAGCTTGAACCGTGAATCTAAGACACAAGAAAATGCATTGCCTCTGACGCTCTTTGATCCGCACAGAACCTGATTGCCCGGTTTCAGTTCCGCATTGGTAAAGGAGCTGCCTTTGTCTCGGCCATGCACAGCCAAACACATGCTCGCGAGGTTTGTGCCTCTTTCCAGTATGTGAACTGCCCTTCAAGCAGGAAAAGTGATTGAACAGATCAGGATGGCCTCTTCTTTGGTCATATTACACAGTGTACATTTTTGGCACTTCTTAAGTGAGCTAGAAGATTACACTTACGCATGACTGAGGCACTACCTCCTACACTGCAGAACAGAAAGCCTTATGTTTTAACACCTATTTGCTCTTCAAAGTAATCCTCTTACCTGTAATCTCCAGCATCTTTTTGCAACTTAATCTGCTCTAGATCTCTATGGGCATTATTCTTTTCTCAAAATCACATCTCTCTCTTTTAAAATTTTTCCCTAACTCCTTAGCAAACATTTAATCAAGCAAATTTTATGTTACCAGGATGGTAAAGCATATATCATGCAGAGAGCAACCATAAGAATCCTACAATGACTACATCAATATAAGACTAAATGGACTCTAAATTTAAAAAAAAGAAAAAACTGGCCCTAAACATAATCAGGAACATGTTATAATGATAATGACACATTTCTTAAGAAGTGAATTTTTAGTGTGTTGGGATAGCAGTATAAAAGTCAATCTTGAATTTTTATATATTGTTACTTATCTTTGGCTGGATTTTTTTTTTCCTGATCTTTCAGTCTGATAGAATAGCAGAATAAAAACCACCCAGAAGCAAGGATGGGTACTGGTAAAGTTTACCTGGATTCCAGGTATAAGGCTAAATGCTAGCCTAGGCAGTGGTTTTCCATTCATTCAGCCCTGCTTATTAACATTCAACACTGAAGTTTGAGAACACAATTGAAGTTCATTTCCCAATATGTTGCTTAACTTTTTCCTCTATATACATATTATTCCTAGGATTTTCTCTGGTAGCAATTTTAGGCGTGGTTTCGAGGTTTAAAGAATTCTTATCACTTCTTAATCTATTTCCACTTATTTCAATCCTTTAATCTATTACATACATGACTGATGATTTTGAATATTTTTTGTCTATTTATTCATTAACATATGCATGTTTTTAGGGGGAGGAGGTTTTATTGCTGCAGAAATGTTAGATCCAGTAAAAAAGATTTGAGAAAGCAAAGCAAGCAAGATTATCTCACTGGAAGCCTTGTTAAATTGCTTGCTATCTCATTTTGGTTGACCAAATTATATAAAGCCAGAGAATCATTAGAATTTAATGTGTATTTTAACTGTATGTGAGTTTATCAATCAGTTATTAAAACAGCTTAAGGTTTATAAGTTCCAATTAGAGACAAACACTTAAAAAATAATTTTGGATGTCAAACTGGAGACCCCAGGCATTTTATTTCTTCTCTGGAAGAATATCTTAATGAATTTGAAATGAATTGACACACAAGCAATAGAATGAACATTTTTCTAGAAGCAACAATGTATTTTTCAAAGACAAAACTATGTTGTTTATACAGTAAATATAATTTGTACTAATAGTACTTTACTTGAGGGTAATATGTTTGAGAAATAATATATGTATTTATATTTACTTAAACCAGAAATTCCTGGTATATAAGCTATACCTTTAGAATTCATTAAAAACTTTTGAAAGTTATGGAATTTTCTAAATCAGTCATTCTCAACCACAGGCAGTTTTGCTTCCTGGGGATATCTGACAATGTCTGAAGACATAATTTGTTGTCATGGGGGTGGTACCGTACTTGCATCTAGTCGGTGGAGTCCAGAACTGCTGTTAAACATTCTATAGTGCAGGACGGCTTCCTACAACAAAGAATGATCCTGTCCAAAAGGTCAACACTGCCAAGCCTGAGGAACCCTGCTCTACATGGTATAGCATACTTGAAAACAACAATAGATTTGGCGCAATGGACTTGAGTCATTATGAGGGCCAAAACTTAGGGTAATTTTCTTCCTGACCTAAATACTACATCTTCTGTTCATTTTTCTGTTAACTAAAACTGACCTAAAAAATAGATTACTTTTACAAAAAAAGAAACTGAGATGAAAGATATGTTTTTTAAAAAAATATTTGTCTAAAACTAAAATATTAGCAGAAAAAAATTATTATTTTAAAGTTTTTTTCTGAGTAAAATAATTCTGAAGGAGGTATGCTAAAAAATATGTTTTTAAAGCTTCATCACAATAACATATGCAGGAAAAGATATACCTTTAAAGGGAAGAAAATATGATATATATACACACATACACATTTATCACAGTATATATATGTATTACATAAACATATTTATATAGAGATTTATATATAATGTATGTATATGTTATATATAATGCTCTGGTAAAAAATTGTATCCATACAAAATTTTATTTAAATAACTGTTGCAAAAATTGAAGGGAATAAGCAGTAAGAACATCTAGAGAATGCCAACGATCGGTCACATCTTGTCATAAAGGTAGAGATGAGTGACTCTGGTGTTAATTTTAAGAAGATGAACCCCCCCACAAGAATATTTATTTTATGCCCTGTCCTGTGTCGCTAGGCAGAACAGAAATCTTAAAAACAACAGAACAGTGGTATACTACCCAATTGGTAGGACTTGCTACTTGAACTTGTTCTTCCAGATTTATTTCTGAGCACTCACCCACAAATCTGTTCCATTATTTTTCATTTGACACCTTATACATATACATCTACTATGATATCTGCTACATAACTGTGTAAAAGTCACTTGAATTAGGGACTGTTTCTCAACACGAACTATGCACTTGGAAAAATGGACGGCATGTTGTATATATGTAAATAATATATATATATGATCCTCAGCAGCTTTAGAAGGAAGGGAGGAAGGAAGAAAGGGAGGAAAGAGGTAAGGAGACTTTATTTAAAAAAAAAAATCAAACATTAAAACATTTCCCAACCTCCCTGTATCAGTGTCAAAGAGAAAGAGGGGAATTTGATTACAGAATGGTTACAAAGGGGCAAAAGTGGGTACATTATATTATCCAGAATGTAAGAAGCTGCTACCTCCGTGAGCCTGGACCCATAAAAATAAAATTACTGCTGACTGAGCCACTGTCACTGCAGGCAACATTGCTGTGGCCTTATGAAAGATGATACTGGGGCCACTATCATTGACACTGCTGAAACTGACCACAGCCAGTGGGATTTTCCCTTGCTTCTGCTTTCAAACCTCATATGAATGCTTTCTAGTGAGATCCTTCATGTTAGATATCATAAAGGACATAGGTCGGGCAGAGACATCTGATGAGTGAATCAGTATCTTTACAAGATGATAATAGTGATTTGTTGTATATAAATATATATACACATAATTATTATCCAAGGAAACGCAACAACAGATAAAAATTTGACGCATTATACCAGGAAAAAGTTAACAAATTCTCCAATATTACTTTAGAATGTATAGAAAGGGTGTGCTCCCTTTACAGATTCAAAATGTTTCTTTTCTCCAGAAATCTCTCAGTTTTAAAAGTAATAACTTGAATGTTTGTTTCATTTTCCTTTAGCTTTGTATTCTCCACTCTCCAGAAGTTTCAAGTAGAAAGCCAATAATTGTGTTGTCAGGAAACACGCATACATCTTTGGGAAGGACCGAAGTATAATGATAAGCAATACACAGAAGTGGAATCAAAGAAATTATTTTTCTTTATTCAATTGCAATACAAATCCTCTATAGTAGAAGATATCAAAGAAACATATCACATTTACTTATTTTTGTATGAGTTCCTTGGAAGCTAACATTCTCTGTTAGACGACCATGAACAGTAGAGATGTGAACATTTAGAAGATTTGTTCCAAGGTCACTTTTGCCTTTAAAAAGTACTGAAGCTTCTAAAAATGATACTTCTCTATTATAACAGTAGAATAATCTTAAGGTCAAAGAACAGCATTTCTTCTTCTTTTTTTTTTATAAGAATCTAAAGCTTATAAGAACAGAAATGCTTGAGGATATCAATAAAGAAGGCATTTTAGGATAAAAATCCCTAAAGGATGTTTCCATTGTGTAAAAAAGAGTCACAATCATTTAATTGCCTGCATGTTTATCTTCAAAATGCCTCCAGATAGTATATCTTAAAGAATTGAAATTTGGATAAAAAAAATAAGTGCCCAGGATTCAAAAACTCTGTTTTTAAAGGTCATAATATATTAGAAGACTTCTGACACATGGCAAGGGTTAGGAAAGTTTTATTTCTTTCTTTTCAGTTAATTCTGAGAAATCTTGAGAAAATTAATTATATGTTTAGCTATGACAAAGGCTTCTTTCTTTATGCATCTGATTTTTTTAAACGAGAATAAATGTTTATTCTAATTTTACTTCACCACAGTAAAAACAGAGATTAGAGCAAAATATATCTTAAATACACGTGTATTTGTGTGTGTATATTCTAAAGCCTTATAAGAGAAATCTCAGAAATCATATTATATTCAACAATCTTTATTTCATAGGTATGTGTAATAATTCTATAATTTTACAGGTAAATATCTATATCCCTTTATGAAAATGACTGTTGAAGTTAATATTGTTTTCTGAGATTATACATGTATATATTCCTTATGAAAGCCATGAGACAGATCAATCTACTCATCTATTTATCTATGACATATTCAAGAAGCAATTTTTAAGGATAGATGTTTTAAAGAGAAAATGTATCTCATATGACACTTCTTACAAAGAAAAATACTTTTCCATACAAGTCCATATAAGTAGCAGTGGACTAATTCACAAGAATTTATTTAGAATTAGATATAACAGCTTGCAGTTGTCAGAATCTGCATCTCTGTGCCTGCTTTACTCTCCAACACTATGGAAAGCCACGTTGCTTTTGTCCGTACAGCAAGCTCAACGTGCTAGGTATTAACAACCCTCGGAGAGCAGCCCTCAACCAAAACTGTATATATAGTAATCCAGAACCATGTGTTTTAAACTGTTTCCCAGTGTCTCCTACAGGAATAAACTCAGTCACTTATAGTCAGCTGGCTTAATAATGAACACTTTAGTGGCTCTAATTGGTTGCTTTTTATTCCTTTATCAATTCCCCAATGCACAACTTATGTTTCTTGCACCTGCCAAATAAATTGTTTACACATATCATTGTGTAAGATTGAATAATTTACCAGCCTAATGACAAAAAGGACAATATTGTTGATAAATATCCTGAGATCACAGAATCTTTATAACTTCACAAATGATAAGAATTTCCAATGCTGTGCAATATGATGATATGATGAAAGTTTAAACAATAGCTTATTAGTAGATGTAACAGATGTGGAAATATCTAGCATTTAAGGGATACGCTGGCAGTGGTAATTATAAGAACATGTAGTTTTTGGCTGGTTGTTGTTAAGTATTACTAATGCATTGATAAAGGAAATTATAGGTCTAAGTCACCCAACAATCATCTCAGGGCATCATGTGAATGTCACAAGGCCTTGATGATAACATAAACAGACTCATCACCTGCAACTGGAAGGCAGATTGTCCCGAAAACCCATTCCATAACTGATTATGAGAGAAGGTTTAATTCGCACCCCAGGTAGGTCTCCTGAGCCAACAGAACATGCCTAGGAATGGATTTGGAAGGAGCAGGATGAGAGGGAGGATGTCATGATAGATAAGGATACTTTTGAGCAGTGTTATTTGCACCAGTGGTGCATGACTATGCTGGGTGCCCCACATCTTTGATATATATTTGGTCTTCTCTGAAATTTTCATTTTAGCACTTTTGGTGGGTAGAAAATAGCCTTGTATTTTTATTTTATTTTGAATTTCTCCTAATGTCTAATGATTTGGATCACATTTTTGTAAGTTGTTATTAGTCATTGTGAAATCAACCAAGTGGAATTCTCAAGTCCTTTGCCCATTTTTCTATTTAAGGGTCTCTTTTTTTCCTTGTCGATTTATATATTCTGAATATGAGTCTGTTGTTGGATATATGTGTTACTATTATTTTTTCCTTCTGGAAGTTGTCTTCTCATGTTAATTGTATTTTTTTGCATCGATTACACAGGATTGGATATTTGAAAGTACTCACAAGACTCTTCAGGGATTACACATCCAAGGCTCTAATGAAGGTAAAGGTTAGAGAATTTCTTGATGAAGCATACTCTCATGTGACTCAGGATTTTACACACTGATAAATACCCCTGGAGCCAGTACCAATACACAGCTGGATTTGCTACTTGGCTCATGGAAAGATCAATGGCTTACAATTCATGAGATAATGATAATATTAAGGTGGCAGAGTATTAAAAATGAATCAAAAACCTCAATGAGATGAGGATGTCAATATGAATATGTCACATAAGACTGGAGAACAGATTGCTAACTATTTTTTCCAGGAAGAACTAGAGACATTCCCTTCAATAAAACAAATAATAATGGCTATGTTATTGGGGCATGGGCATCTCCAAGAAGCCAGAGTTGATGGCAGGGGACTTGTTATAGAACTCATCTCCCTAGAATTAATGGGGCTACTAGAATTCTGCAGTAGCAGAGGTTAGGTAGTAGCATTTTACTTTTATAAGGAAGGTGGACATATTAAGAAGTAAGAAGTAGAGGGAAAACCAAAAGCCAATATCGTTCTCAATGGGGAAAAAACAGGAAGAATTCCCTCTAAGAACAGGAACAAGACAAGGGTGTCCACTCTCATCATTATTATTCAACATAGTTTTGGAAGTTTTAGCCACAGCAATCAGAGAAGAAAAAGAAATTAAAGGAATCCAAATTGGAAAAGAAGAAGTAAAATTGTCACTCTTTGCAGATGACATGATATTATATATAGAAAACTCTAAATACTCTACCAGAAAACAGCTAGCACTAATTGATGAGTTTAGTAAAATAGCAGGATACAAAATTAATGCGCAGAAATCTCTTGCATTCCTATACACTAACAATGGAAGAGCAGAAAGAGAAATTAAGGAAACTCTCCCATTCACCATTGCAACAAAAAGAATAAAATACCTTGGAATAAACCTGCCTAAGGAGGCAAAAGATCTGTATGCAGAAAACTTTAAGACATTGCTGAAAGAAATCAAAGATGACACAAACAGATGGAGGGAAAGACCATGTTCCTGGATTGGAAGAATCAACATCGTGAAAATGACTGTACTACCCAAAGCAATTTACAGATTCAATGCAAGCCCAATCAAATTACCAATGGCATTTTTCACAGAACTAGAGCAAGAAATCTTACGATTTGTATGGAAACACAAAAGACCCCGAATAGCCAAAGCAATCTTGAGAAGGAAAAATGGAGTTGGTGGAATCAGGCTTCCTGACTTCAAACTATACTACAAGGCCATAGTGATCAAGACAGTATGGTACTGGCACAAAAATAGAAAGGAAAATCAATGGAATAGAATAGAGAACTCAGAATTAAGCCCAAACACATACGGGCACCTTATCTTTGACAAAGGAGGCACGAATATACAATGGAAAAAAGACAGCCTCTTCAATAAGTGGTGCTGGGAAAATTGGACAGCAACATGGAAAAGAATGAAATTAGAACACTTCCTAACACCATTCACAAAAATAAACCCCAAATGGATTAAAGACCTACATGTAAGGCCAGACACTATCAAACTCCTAGAGGAAAACATAGGCAGAACACTCTATGACATCCATCAAAGCAAGATCCTTTTGGACCCACCTCCTAGAATCATGGACATAAAAGCAAGAATAAACAAATGGGACCTCATGAAACTTAAAAGCTTTTGCACAGCAAAAGAAACCATAAACAAAACTAAAAGGCAACCCTCAGAATGGGAAAAAATAATCGCCTATGAAACAACGGACAAAGGATTAACCTCCAAAATATACAAGCAGCTCATGAAGCTTAATACCAAAAAAGCAAATAACCAAATCCACAAATGGGCAGAAGACCTAAATAGACATTTCTCCAAAGAAGACATACAGATGGCCAACAAACACATGAAAAGATGCTCAACATCACTCATCATCAGAGAAATGCAAGTCAAAGCCACAATGAGGTATCACCTCATACCAATCAGAATGGCCATCATCACAAAATCTGGAAACCACAAATGTTGGAGAGGGTGTGGAGAAAAGGGAACTCTCCTGCACTGTTGGTGGGAATGTAAGTTGGTACAGCCACTATGGAAAACAATTTGGAGGTTCCTTCAAAAACTACAAATAGAACTACCATATGATCCAGTCATCCCACTCCTGGGCATATACCCAAAGAAAACCATAATCCCAAAAGAAACATGTACCATAATGTTTATTGCAGCACTATTTATAATAGCCAGGACATGGAAGCAACTTAAATGCCCATCAACAAATGAATGGATAAAGAAGATGTGGCATATACATACAATGGAATATTACTCAGCTATAAAAAGGGATGAGATGGAGCTATATGTAATGAGGTGGATAGAACTACAGTCTGTCATACAGAGTGAAGTAAGTCAGAAAGAGAAAGACAAATATTGTATGCTAACTCACATATACGGAATCTAAAAATGGTACTGATGAACTCAGTGACAAGAACAGGGAAGCAGATACAGAGAATGGACTGGAGAACTCGAGGTTTGGGAGGGGGCGGGGGGTGAAGGTGAAGCTGAGACGAGGCGAGAGAGTAGCACAGACATATGTATACTACCAACTGTAGAAAAGATAGTCAGTGGGAAGCTGTTGTATAATAAAGGGAGTCCAACTCGAGGATGGAAGATGCCTTGGAGGACTGGGCTGGGGAGGGTGGGGGGGACTCGAGGTGGGGGGAGTCAAGGAAGGGAGGGAATACTGGGATATGTGTATAAAAACAGCCGATTGAACTTGGTGTACCCCCCAAAAAATAATAAATAAATAAATAAAATTTTTAAAAAAAGAAGAATAAGTAGAGGGAAAGCCAGGGAATAATGGCTCCCAGGAATTTGTGGCTGTGGCTAATATACCATGGTGCTCCTAAGATCAAGAGACATGGACAGCCAACAAGGATATTGACTGATCTACATAACTACAATCAATGTCAACCAAATAGGAAATCAGTACATTTTAGCCAGTTTCCAGACCTAAACCACTTTCAGACCTGAGCTCTTCAAACTAAGTAGAGCCAAGGTCAACGTAAAGAGGGACACTTGTAACACTACAGGAAGAGTATAGAGCAGAAATTTCCCCCGTTTTTCACACATAGGAACCCTATAGCCATTTATCAGAGACTCATTCACTGAGGGAAACAGAATTCCCAGATATTTCCAAGGCTTTTGGTTACATGGCTGTATCCAACAGTAATACCCCAGGGATGACACAATCGCCCATGAATGAGTAACCATAGAGGTGGGAAAGGAGGGTTTTCATGGGTCCAACAACATTGAGTTTCCTCTCACAACGGTATATCTAGCTACAAGTGCTACTGGATGCCCGAACTATAGGAAACGTTTAAAGATTGAGCCTGTGATATTGTACCAGCCTGCTAGGGGATAACAGGTTGATTATGTCATAGCCCTTCCACCAGGGAGCTTGAAGGCATATATATTTATTGGAATTGAAACATATTCTCTGCATAAGTGTGCCTCTCTTGCTTATAATACATCAGTAAGAAAATTATCTGAGGGCTTACTTGAGTGTCTGATTTATCATCTTGGAATCCTGCCTCTAGAACTTGGATGTCCCAGCCTCTAGAACTACGAGAAATAACTGTCTGATGTTTAGGCTACCTAGTCTATGGTATTTTGTTATAGCAGCCTGAGGAGACTAAGACACCTCCCTAAGGATAAAAGTTAATCTCCTGTGGGATTGATGTGCTGTCCTACAAGATACAGTGTGCACTGGAACTTTCATATGTAGCCTCAATGGTAGAATACATGTGTCTGAGAACCAAGACGTGGAGTTGAAATGACTTCTCTCACTATTAATCTCAGTGACTCACCTGGGAAATTTGTTCTTCCTGTCACCTTAACTTTAATCATAACTGGTCTAGAAGTCCTATTTGCAGTGGGAGAAACAGCTTTACAATGGGCACCGAAAGGATTCTACTGAATCTAAAATTATGGCCGCTGCCTCGCAGTGTTGGGGTTCTTGTACCAATACATCAACAGGCAAGTGTAGGAGTGACTCTACTGGCAGGGTAATTGATATGGATTATGATAAGGACACAGGTTGTTATTGTATGATAGGAGCAGGGAAGAGAAATTTTGGAAATGAAGAGATTCATGGGCAAAGGTAATAATAAATATTCAAAACCCTTAACTCCCTAATTAATTTACTTATTCTGTCATTATTTATGCTTCTGAAATCTACTACTTAGTTATTATTTGGAAATTGTATATAATGGTGTGCTACTATACATCTCTCTCTAACTCAATCCCTAACCTTACATGTATAGCTTGAAATTGGCCATGATGGGAATTTTATACCATGGAAACTTGGAAATGCTACAAATCCAGGGTTGGATTATTGTTTTGCTGATTGTCCAGAACAGGAGCCAACAATCTATAGCCTACAGGCATGATCTGCTTGTGGTTTTTTTTCTTCTAAAGACTACAAGCTGAAAAAAAAAAAAAAGACTATAAGCTAAGCATGTTGTTTATAGTTTAAGGGGTTTTTAAAGACAAACAAAAAAGAAAAACTGTGACAGGAATTGTGTATGCCCACAAAGCTTAAAACATTTACTCTCTGTTCCTTTATAGAAAAAAATGGGCTGATCCATGGTCTAGATTTTTTAAAGTGATAGAGAAGATGTGAATAGTGCAGATGAGACTTCAGAGTATGTCAGCTCTGCAGTTGTTTACATGGTGAGTGGCGCAAGTAATGGAGGAAATATATTTCCAGTTTCAAGAACTATTACCTGACATCATAATTTGATTATGTCACTGAAAGTTAGTGCAGTTTTGACAAATATTTTGGCAGTTTCTCTTTGCTCTTATTGGTTTGCACACCGTGAAGAGACATATCAACGAACATTCATGTTGGAAGCGTATTTAGAGGGCCAGTAGTTAAACAATTACCAGCACACTACTGAGGGTACCCCACTGACCAGCAACTGAGACCAGGACCATCACTGTTGGAAGGTAAAGGGGCTCCACCATGGGTGGCAGAAGAGGGATATACTGAGCATCAGTGGTGACTTCACCACTCATTGCATCAGAGACCAGTGTGGCTTTTGCCCATTAGTTCTTTTGTTATAAGTATCCTTCTTAGAAACTGTGACTGGTCATCACCGTGATAACAGGACGGAGAGAATTTAACATGGAGCAAAAATGGATCTGAGTGATGAGAGGGAGGCCACATCAGAGGCCGACAGCGCTACGCCCAACTCCCCGGGGAATTTCAATGTGCTTCCGCTGATTTCCAACTGCCAGTGTCTTTTTCTGTGTCTGAGGCCTTTTGTCAACCCCAGAAGACCACTGTCAGCTTGTGGCAGGAGTTAAATGCCTGGAAATGGGCAGCCCTGGGATCGCTCTTTAACTACTGACAGGAAGCGATTGATGTAAGAGTTCATCTACCTTCTCCATCCAGTGGGATAATTCTGACACAATATAATTTATACCATTTCCTAAAGTTTCCCTGTGGGTCTGAGTTCTAGTCACCCACAATGCATGTTGACTAAATAAAACATCTTTGAATGACTGCTTTGCTTCTTTGTTCCAAATCCTCAGTCCCCCACCATTGTTTCTTGAGTTCCCAACTAACATGTTTTCACTGGAATTCTTATCTCAGGGTTGGCTTCCCCAATAACCCAAACTAAGACAACTTGTAGGACCTCAGAAATCCTCCTAAGGGCTGATATGACCTACATTACTTTCTAAAAGTGCTGTAAGCCACTGAAGAGGAGTAAAAAATGTTCTGGTCCAAAAATGGTATTTTTATGATTGAAAAAGCAAAGTGAAATAAAGTGAATATATTTTACTTGTAATTATACATGACCCATGAATTGTTATCTTTTTTTCTTTAATCATCTGATAGGTCATTAGAATAATCTCTGGTGAATGGAAAAAATAAAGAGATAAAAAAGTACTATAGCTAAAACCAAGCAAGGCCTTCTGGTTGACATATAATTTTCCAGGGCCTATCTATTTGTCTCTCTATCTATCTATTTATCTATCTGGTGACCATTCTGAGTTGTAAAATAATAAGCTCCTCCCTAACTATTTTTCTGGCAAACATTAAATATATAATTAGAGGAGCAGAAGAAATAGAAGAAGTATGTTTTTTCCCAAACGACCGAGAAGCACTAGAAATTCTCTAGGTCACCATTTCCTAAAATATGCTCTGGGGAAACACTAGTCCTTCTATAACTCTTAAGAATCAGTAAAGTAAGAGACCACAAGAGATACTCTCTTTTCCCTATACTTCATTCATTCCAATTCTCCCTCCTGTATTCACAAAGCAAATGTGAAAATCCTATTTTAATAAACTTTTCTTCTTAAATATTGTTTTACTTGGTATTCCTCTGACTTATTTTACCAAGGATTTGTAAATAAGTGTGTATACATATATGTAAAGATACATAAAAAGTTCTGCAGACTTTGGTAATCAAATATTAGGATTCAAGCAAATCTCATTAATGTCTTGTTATCTTAAATACTATTCGTCCATATATTTCATGTATTTATTCCAATAAATCAAGTATGACCATTGTATATGAAGTCCACAGCCTTGCCTATAATAAATATAAAACCTTATATTAATTGGCCAATTATTTATCAGTATCTAATGCGTCCAAGATGTCAAGATTTTTGTGGTTATACTCAGATAATCAACTGATATTATCTGTCACCTCAAAACTGATTTAAGTGATATAAAAGAGAATTATGTTTAAGCATTGAATAAACACAGATGCTACAAGGGATATGTAGACAGTAGCTTATTTTCTTACCATGAATAATTTGAAATTTTGGAGGAAAACAAGATTTATGTGAAATTATTAGAGCATAAAAGTTACAATGCATAACTAAAAGCTAGGCATAATTCTATAAAATAGAAGTGTAATACAGTTTCATAGAAAACCAATATTAGTGCAAACTTCACCATTTACGAATTCCTCTGAATCATCCTGACTATTATAATCATAGTTAATTATTTTGAGTCTGTGCCATTATTTATTTACTCATACTGGACTGAGCCACAGCATGATTCAAACCAGTTTCCCTTGATACAATGAGAACTTTCTTCAAAGGCACAGTAATCTTCATGTTAATGTAGCTGGGAATGTCAAGGGCATACCTGATATAACAATGTGTTGTCATAAATATTTCTGACATTTATGCATTATACTTTCTTTAAAAGCAAGTTAATATTTCAAAAATAAATTAATAGTAACATCATATCTCAGCTCAATTATAAAATATGCTAATGTGTCAGGCATTGTTAATGCGTCAGGATTGGCTGGGGACTGCTATAGCCAAAGTGAAAAAGAATTTTAAGAAGCAGTATTCCGTGGTGAATAATTTAACCATATGGTCATTGGCTTTGATTTAGTTCAGCAATGGGTGTTAGGAATTTTATGGTGCAACTGAGATAGATATATTACTTCTAAAAAGGACATTTTACAGAAAAGGAAATATAAATAGTATGATGAAAATTTCATTTATTATATTTCTCTCCAAATTTTACCATGGCCTTTTCAAATTCTCCAAGGAAACATATTTCCTTTGGTATATTAGCAATGACTTATCCAATTCAGGCTAAGTTCAAGAACCCAGACACTGTTAATGTGTAGGAATTATATTTTGGATGAACTTTGATAAATCAGAAATAACCAGGGAAATTTCTCACAATTAAACTTTACTTAGGCTTGAATACCAGAGAAGGACAGAGAGAGAGAATGAGAACAAGAGTGAGAGTCGTTGGAGGATAAAACTATCTTGCACTAATGAAGTAAAGTCTTAAAGTTCAATCCGCAGGCACATCTTAAAAAAGAATCCATCAACAAGTATTTTATATATATATTAAAATATATATTTGTAGTATAAGGGTGTGTGTACATTGACATGTGTTTTTGAGTCAACAATTTTGTCTTCCACCAAGTAAGATGATGTCCATGACACCGAGTATTCACTTGACCTGGTTGCCCATATTAACACATACACACTACTATGTATAAAATAGATAACCAACAAGGACCTACTGTACAACAGAGGGAACTCTACTTGATATTTTGTAATAACCTAAATGGGAAAAGAATTTGAAAAGGAATAGATATATGTATATGTATACCTGAATCACTTTGCTGTACACCTGAAACTAACACAACATTGTAAATCAACTAAACTCCAATATAAAATAAAAATGAAAAAAAATAAACCAATGTATTTACTGATAGGGCGTGTAAAGCGAAGCCTGGGGTTGCCATGTGCAGACCTGAGAAACAAAAGCAGGCCATAATTAGGGCAAAGGCCAATGGAGTTCCTTGAGTGGGCTTTGGTAAAATTCAGGCTGAAACATTTATGGATCCCATTCAATTTTTGTGTTTAAATGTAGCAAAATGTAACAGTGGGTCTTTGCATACACTATATCAGATTTTTTTAGCTCTTGCATCTTAATTTATAAAAGAAGGATAATAATTTCTGTCTTAGGTTCTTCATGGTTTTGTATCAAGGAGTGATAGTAATTGAAAATGCCTCCACGAATATACAGTTTTATTTTTCCTTCTCGTTTTGTATCTGACTGTATTTGTCACCCAAATCCCTTAGGCCTACGTGAGAAAGTATGCAGGAATAAATTGAAGCAAAGAAAATAAATAAAAGAGATATAAAAATGGGACTACCATTTAGAGAAAACTGACACTTACAAATGAAAAGCAATGGCACTGAAAATGCTGTGAAATGCAGTATCGGCACTGACATTCTGTGGTCAAAGAAAGCCATAGAGAAAAATACTACTTGTGTGTCTCAACCTTGTTCAGATATCTGAACAGTTCAAAAGTATCGCAGGGAGTGTGAATATGCTACTGAAATGACTGAGAGATAAAACCACCAGACACCAGATTCTAGAAATTACCATCACGATTATGTATTTAATTGCAGCAATGAGATGCCTTATCATCCTTCAAACTGTCATTGTTAGCGGAGTCCACTACTCAATTTAAACAGGATTTTAGGTAAAATTTGGGCTTCTTCTTCCTAGAAACGATTCTGAAACCATACTTGACTAGCTCTCTCTCGCCCTCCTTTTAATTCATTTCATGTTATTTCTTCCTGCTGGTGTTCATTTTCACTGCCCTCACTGTCAGATAGGTGTTTTCCCCCTAATTGTCACCAATATCACTCTCTTCACAAGGTGACACTGCCATAGAATTTTTGTCACCTAAATCAGCATGACCATTCTCTCTCTTGACCAGTACACTAACATCTGTCATCGCTGATGGCTTAGTCCCAACTAAGAACTTTGCACTCAAAATAAAGTTTAGTGCCACCGAAGTCACGTTTTAATAAGGAGAGAAGTGGATTAGAACTGCTTGATTGGAAAAAAGAAAAAATAAACATGCCCTTGTGGTACTTTCATTATACCCCATCTTCTTCATTCTGTTTTTTGTTTACATACTATCTATTTTTTTCCACTATGTACTGTTTTAGTTAATTCCACTCTTTCTTTGGATGTTCATGGTTAAAGGCAATCAGCATTGAGGTGGTGAGAAGGAAGAGATAAACAGTGATGTATTAAGCTCAGAGATATAGGACTGTCACCATATTCATGAGCCCCCTCTGCTATTTGAAGTGTAATGTTCTTTCTGTCACCGTTGCTCCTCTGGTGTAAATCATTACTTCGGTTTAATCCTGTCTCTCCTGCATTTTGACTTCATGATCCTGACCAAGTCTCTTAACCTCTTAAACATGTTTTCTTATAAACAAACTAGCAATACTGCTCCTGAGGGTTTACATCACACTGTTTATTTACCCATTCATTCATTACTATAATGTTTCTTCCTTGTTACCTTGTAAACTCCAAGATGAAAGGGTCATCTCTACTGGTTTAACTTTGTGTTCCCAGTGTCCAGCACTATGCCCAGAACATAGTAGGTACTCAGTAAATATTTGAAAGATCTGAAAGATTAAGCAGTATCTGTATCAAAAAAAAAAAAGACAATTAAATGAGTAGGAACATGGATAATCTTCTAAAAAGGAATTTTTTAGATGATATGATAAATTTCTATACATAATGATTAAATCCTACTATTAGGCACTAAAATATATATTAACAGATTTGAGAGCATAGGAGGACTGACTTGTGCCAAACAGAAGCTTAGTTGTAAAACACTAAGCTAAAATAAACTACCAACTGAAGTACTAAACTTTATATTTCTTAAAAAATATATTTTTAAACTCATCTATGTGTAGATGGTAGATATCATCAACTGATTTGGGGGGCAACTGCTTTTGTTCCACTTCAGTTAAGCATCTCTATTAAACAACTGTTTAATTATATTCAACAACTGTTGGGGATAACACAGTACTCCCACTCCCCTACCACCGATGTCACCAGTAGGGCAGCGCCCACACCTCCCCTATATCCTCCCAGCTCTATCCGGGGCGCTTGGCATCACCAGGTTGGGCCATAGGGGAAATCATCAGGCCACACCTCCTTGGCCATGGTGATTAAAGCAAGCTCATATATTATACTACAATGTTACAGAAAGACAGTTTGGACTTTTAATTTGCATCACTTAGCCAATGTTTATAATATTTATATATTTCTACTGGAATAGAAGTGGTGAAGAAGAGTAAACAAAGAACAGTCTATTTTTAGTGTGTCTTGAAGTACACTCATAAATAAGATATATATACACAAAATATATACACACTAATTAAAGATATACATATATACTCACACAAAGTACATGTGTCCATATAAACATATATAAGTATAGATATATATATATGTGTATATATACACACATATATATACACATATACATCACTAACAATAACACAGTGCATAAGAATGTCAAATAATACAAAACAACCACAGGAATGTGTGTATATGTCAAATAACTGAGATGAATGTTCAGTCACATTATACTTCTCTAAGAAGGGATTTTATCTCTCTCTCTTTTTTTTTTGATCTCCAGATCCAGAACAAAGCACAGAAGCTAACATATACTCAATAAATGATGCCTGAAAAAGTGAGTGAATAACTTTTTTGATATTTCATAAAAGATTTACTTAGTAATATAAAGATGATTTCTTTTGGAAAATAAAATCAACATTTAAACAAATAGAGCTGACAATGGAAAATAAAAGGCACATTAAATTCTGTAGAGTTATAGATAACGAGTTATATATATCAATACCTTAATTTTATGATGGAAACAGATACTGTGAAATTGTAACTTGATAACGGTTGGTAATATAGCACTGGGGTGAAGATTAGACCTGTAATACTTGATATCCAGAACAATATTCACTTTATTCCATACAAAGCTCACAAATTCTACTTTATACTGGGTTAGGTCAAAAAATTATCATCAAAAATAAAAATATATTTTAGCTCAGAAAGTATAATAGGGATCCTGTTTACTTTTAAGTGGTAAAAACAGTTTTGCTAAGAAAAACTGTGCAAAAAGATTAGGTTCTTAAGCAGCCATTTAAACCATAAGAAGCTACACAGAACTTTTATATTGTATTATGTCACTATATTTATCAATTGGTATATTTGTAACTATTTTCAACATGCTGCGGTATAAAGAGAAAAACAAATAGAAGACAAATATTTAAAATATAGGACTTCTGAAAAATAGAGTGTTGGCTATGTATAAATCATTTTATAAGGAAATTTCTGGCTCAGAGTCCTTTGTAGAGGGAAATATATTGATTCATCTAAAAGGATACAATTAACAAGGGAAAAAAAGAAAAACTAAGAACCAGTGAAGTTACTACTATAATCTATAGTAATACATTTTAAATTCCAGACTCGAGATAACCCAACCAATTATCATTATAAAGCATAAAAATTATAATTAAAAGAATAATCCATTTGAAAATTCATCAAGTTATTATAAAAGGGTTCTCTTTACCTGAAATATTTATATATATTTTTGAATATATTAGAGAAAATATTTTTAGACTTTGCATTCAATTAGTCTTTGGGGATATTGTGTGCTGAAAAATTATCATTTCAGATGTAAAGGTTCAAAACATGAAAGTGATTAGTGCCCTCATGTTGTAAAAATACTGAATATTACACTAATTGGAATTGCTAAAGAAAAACTAATAAAATATTTTCCCAGTAGATAATTTATATATAATTGCACAAAATATGAATGTAACATTAAATATTCTCCCTTACTTTTTCCTACAGGATATTTTCACAAGTTATTTTCCCTTTGAAAATATTTTTCTATGAGTTCATATTTTACATAATGCCTGAAAAGAACTTTTGTAGGAATGGATTTTAAAAATATTAAAATTTACATGTTAACAAGTGCTTTCCAAACACATTTAGCTGTATTACATAATTTATCAAAATATTTATCATATAAAAGACTAAATATTCTCCTATAACCCATAATCTTTACTTAGTGCCGCATTTTTATTTATTTATTAAAACAAAATTTTTTTTTGGCTGCGCCGCCCAGCATGTGAGATCTTAGTTCCCCAAGCAGGGATCAAACCTGAGCCCTTGGAAGTGAAAGCTCAGAGTCCTAACCACTGGACCACTAGGGAATTCCCATAGTACCTCATTTTTTTTAAATATATTTTTAAAATTTTAGAACAGATTTAAAATTACAAAAAAATCGTGAAGGTAGTCTCCATATATCTTACATCCATTTCCCTGTATTATTAACACCTTATATTAGTATTGTATGTTTTTGACAATTAATAAACAACTATTGATATATTATTATTATTAACTAAGTTCCACACTTTATTCAAATTTATTTATGTAGATTTCCATAGTTTTAACCTAATGCTATTTTTCTGTTCCAGGATCCCCTCCAGGAAACCATATCATATTTACAATAGTTATGCTGTGGAGAAAAGAAGGTGGCAAAGTAGAGGGAGGTGGAATGCATCCCTCTCCACAGATGCATTGAGAACGCACCAAAAGATGCAATAATTCCCACAGAGAACCAACTGAACACCAGCAGATGACCGCGGACACCAGAAGGGACCGCAAGGATCCCAACATAACCGGTAGGGAGGCATCTACGACCACTCAAAGAGGGTGAAGCGGCTGAGCTATGGCAGACGGGAGGGAGTGAGAAACACACGGAAGGTCCACACCGCAGCTCAGTGTTCCGGACCGAGACGTTGATTCACAGCTGAACAGAGGGTCCAGGAGCGGGAGCGTGGGAACTGGAGAGCTGGTTCTGGGTGAGAAAAATTGTTGCCAGTAAGATGACGGAACGAGAGGACAGGAGGGAAGAGGTCCGCGGTGAGGAGTGCCTGCCCCTGAGAGCTGCCCGGCCATGATGGCACCTGGATGCTGCAGGCTTGCAGGCTGGGGGGAGGAGCCGCGGGCATAGCCTCTCTCTCTCTTTCAGTGCCTGCAACTGGCAGTGGAGGGACCCCTGTGGGCCACCTAAGGCACTCAGAGATAACAAGTATCCTCAGGCTCTCGGGTGGGGCTAGCATAAAGCCCCAGCAGGCGGCCGAGAGCAGACCGAGAGCAGGCTTGGAACGCTGGCAGCAGGGAGGATGCCGAGAAAAAAAAAAAAAAAAACCCGGAGAGACACCCAACTGTGAGACTTTCTGTTTACATCTGACCAACTGGCATCCCTCCAGGTACCTCCAAGCCTGACTGAAACAACAGTGCACCACTGCCCACTCACTCCCAGGGGAAGGAGCCACTATTGTACCCTCTCCCTCCCCACACACTACCGCTTACAGACCAACAATAAAGGAAGCTCTGCTGGTCACAGAATAATACAAAAAACCCAAGGTGAATAGACGGACACTTACAGCTGAGACTCTAAGGAAACAGAAATATTAGTATCAATTCTATTGAACTGGTCCATTCTGGGATCAGCTCTAGTTTTTTTTTTTGTTTTTTTTTTTTCTTTATTAATTACAATCTTAGTCCTAAGGGATCTACAAGTTTTATAACATATTTTTTTCTACTCTGTTTTTTTATTCTATTTTTATTTTTTGCCTTTTTATATACTTCTATTTCTTGCTAAGTTTTTGGTAGTATGGACTATATATCTCTCCTAACTTCCTTTCATTTCTATCTTTTATACATTTCTATTCCCTTCTTTTTATTTGCATATTTCCAGTCGCACTACGCTCTTCTGTTCCCCTGTCTTCCATCCATTCTTAGTTTATTTTATCTTAACATACTTATAAGCAACACTATCGACCTGCTCAGACTCCTTGCTCTATTCTCAAGATGACACACCGCCTTGGTATTTAATATTAGGTTTTTGTCTTTATCTTAGTTCTTAGTACAATTGTCTAATTTCATTCTGAGAATCTCCATTCTGTCTGGTGGTACTCTAGCACTTTTTTATATTTGATCCTAGCTTTCAATATTTCCCTGGATTTGTGTTTGTATGTGTAAGGTGTTATTTGTTTGTTTGTTTGTTTTTGCTTTTGTTTCTGTTTTGTTCTGTTGTGGTTTTCAATTTCTGTTGGTTTTCTCTTTGAATATCTGATATCATACTGGGGTTCTTCTGTCAGGTCTTTCTAGAACCTTATGTCTTAATGGATTCAGTAATTGTGTGTCTTAGACATGTATGTGTTTCCTAGACTTAGTATTTGTTTAACCCAACACTCAGACATTAGTCTGGGGCTTGGACAGTCTTCTATAAACCCCTCCATCACCAGGACAAGCAACCCCAGAAGTTTGGACTACCATGAGGAAAAAAAGAAACACCAGGCAGGCAAAGGAGCAGGAAAAAAAACCCACAAGACCAAATAAATTAAGAGGAAATAGGAAAAATGCCTGAAAAAGAATTCAGAGTAATGATAATAAAAATGATACAAAATCTCAATAACAAAACAGAGAAAGTACAAGAAACAGTTCATAAGAACTCAGAAGAACTAAAGAACAAACAAACAGCAATGGATAAAAAAATAACTGAAATTAAAAATACTCTAGATGCTCTAACCAGCAGAATGACTGAGGCAGAAGAATGAATAAGTGAGTTGGAAGATAGGATGGGGGAAATAAATGCCACAGAGCAGGAAAAAGAAAAAAAGAATAAAAAGAATAGAAGACAGTCTCAGAGACCTCAGTGATAACATTAAGCATACCAACATTCGAATCATAGGCATCCCAGAAGAAGAAGAAAAAAAGAAAGGGTCTGAGCAAATATTTGAAGAGGTTCTAGTGGAAAACTTCCCCAACATGGGAAAGGAATTAGTTAACCAAGTCCAAGAAGCACAGAGAGTCCCATACAGAATAAACCCAAGGAGAAATACACCAAGGCACATATTAATCAAACTAATGACAATTAAACAAAAGAAAAAATATTAAAAGCAGCAAGAGAAAAGCAACAAATAATATATAAGGGAAAACCCATCAGGATAACAGCTGACCTTTCTACAGAAACTCTACAGGCCAGAAGGGAATGGCAGGATATACTGAAAGTCCTGAAAGAGAGAAACCTACAGCCAAGAATACTCTACCCAGCAAGAATCTCATTCAGATTTGAGGGAGAAATCAAAAGCTTTCCAGACAAGCAAAAGTGAAGAGAATTCAGCACCACCAAACCAGCCTTACAACAAGTGCTAAAGGAACTTCTCTAAGTAGGAAACACAAGAAAAGGAAAACACCTACAAATACAAACACAAAATAATTAACAAAATGGTAATTGGAACACACATGTCAATAATCACCTTAAATGTAAATGGATTCAATGCTCCAACAAAAAGACACAGACTGGCTGAATGGATACAAAAACAAGACCCTTCTATATGCTGCCTACAAGAAACCCACTTCAGACCAAGGGATACATATAGACTGAAAGGAAAGGGATGGAAAAAGATATTCCATGTAAATGGAAGTCAAAAGAAAGCTGGAGTAGCAATACTCATATCAGACAAATTAGACTTGAAAGTAAAGACTATTACAAGAGACAAGGAAGGACACTATCTAATGATCAAGGGATCCATTCAAGAAGAACATATCACAATGGTAAATATCTATGCCCCCTACATAGGAGCACCTCAATACATAAGGCAAAAGCTAACAGCCATAAAAGGGGACATCGACAGGAACACAATAATAGTGGGAGACTTGAACACCCCACTTACATCAATGGACAGATCATCCAAACAGAAAATGAATCAGGACACACAAGCTTTAAATGACACATTAGACCATCTCGACTTAATTGACATTTATAGGACATTCCAACCAAAAACGACAGACTACACTTTCTTCTCATGTGCACACAGAACATTTTCCCAGATAGATCACATCTTGGGTCACAAATCAAACCTCGACAAGTTCAAGAAAATTGAAATCATATCAAGCATCTTCTCAGACCACAACGCCATGAGACTAGATATCAATTACAGGAAAAAAACTGCAAAAAATACAAACACATGGAGGCTAAACAATTCACTCTTAAACAACCAAGAAATCACTACAGAAATCAAAGAGGAAATAAAAAAATATCTAGAAACAAACGACATTGAAAACACAACAACCCAAAACCTATGGGATGCAGCTAAAGCAGTTCTAAGAGGGAAGTTTATAGCAATACAGTCCTACCTTAAGAATCAAGAAAATTATCGAGTAGACAACCTAACCTTACACCTAAAACAATTAGAAAAAGAAGAACAAAGAAACCCCAAAGTGAGCAGAAGGAAAGAAATCATAAAGATCAGAGCAGAAATAAATGAAAAAGAAAGGAAGGAAGCAATAGCAAAAATTAATAAAACTAAAAGCCGGTTCTTTGAGAAGATTAACAAAATTGATAAACCATTAACCAGACTCATCAGGAAAAAAAGGGAGAAGATGCAAATCAACAGAATTAGAAATGAAAAAGGAGAAGTAACAACAGACACCACAGAAATACAGAAGATCATGAGAGACTACTACAAGCAACTATATGCCAATAAATTGGATAACCTGGAAGAAATGGATAAATTCTTAGAAAAATACAATCTTCCAAGACTGAACCAGGAAGAAATAGAAACTATGAACACACCAATCACAAGTACAGAAATTGAGGCAGTGATCAAAAATATCCTAACAAACAAAAGCCCAGGGCCAGATGGATTCACGGGCAAATTCTATCAAACATTTAAAGAAGAGCTAACACCTATCCTTCTCAAACTCTTCCAAAATATCGCAGAAGGAGGAACACTCCCAAACTCATTCTACGAGGCCACCATCTCCCTGATAGCAAAACCAGGCAAAGATGTCACAAAAAAAGAAAATTACAGACCAATATCACTGATGAATATAGATGCAAAAATCTTCAACAAAATACTAGCTAACAGAATCCAACAGCACATTAAAAAAATCATACACCATGATCAAGTGGGGTTTATCCCTGGGATGCAATGATTCTTCAATATACACAAATCAATCAATGTGATACATCATATCAACAAATTGAAGGATAAAAACCATATGATCATCTCAATAGATGCAGAAAAAGCTTTTGACAAAATTCAACATCCATTTATGATAAAAGCTCTCCAGAAAATGGGCATAGAAGGAAATTACCTCATCATAATAAAAGCCATATATAAGAAACCAAAAGTCAACATTGTTCTAAATGGGGAAAAACTGAAAGTATTCCCTCTAAGAACAGGAACAAGACAAGGGTGTCCACTCACCATTATTATTCAACATAGTTTTGGAAGTTTTAGCCACAGCAATCAGAGAAGAAAAAGAAATCAAAGGAATCCAAATTGGAAAAGAAGAAGTAAAATTGTCACTCTTTGCAGATGACATGATATTATATATAGAAAACCCTAAAGACTCTACCAGAAAACTACTAGCACTAATTGATGAGTTTAGTAAGGTAGCAGGATACAAAATTAATGCACAGAAATCTCTTGCATTCCTATACGCTAACAACGGAAGAGCAGAAAGAGAAATTAAGGAAACTCTCCCATTCACCATTGCAACAAAAAGAATAAAATACCTTGGAATAAACCTGCCTAAGGAGGCAAAAGATCTGTATGCAGAAAACTTTAAGACATTGATGAAAGAAATCAAAGATGACACAAACAGATGGAGGGAAAGACCATGTTCCTGGATTGGAAGAATCAACATCGTGAAAATGACTGTACTACCCAAAGCAATTTACAGATTCAATGCAAGCCCAATCAAATTACCAATGGCATTTTTCACAGAACTAGAGCAAGAAATCTTACGATTTGTATGGAAACGCAAAAGACCCCGAATAGCCAAAGCAATCTTGAGAAGGAAAAATGGAGTTGGTGGAATCAGGCTTCCTGACTTCAAACTATACTACAAGGCCATAGTGATCAAGACAGTATGGTACTGGCACAAAAATAGAAAGGAAGATCAATGGAATAGAATAGAGAACTCAGAGGTAAGCCCAAATACATACGGGCACCTTATCTTTGACAAAGGAGGCATGAATATACAATGGAAAAAAGACAGCCTCTTCAATAAGTGGTGCTGAGAAAATTGGAGAGCTACATGTAAAAGAATGAAATTAGAACACTTCCTAACACAATACACAAAAATAAACTCCAAATGGATTAAAGACCTACATGTAAGGCCAGACACGATAAAACTTCTTGAGGAAAACATAGGCAGAACACTCTATGACATTCATCAAAGCAAGATCCTTTTGGACCCACCTCCTAGAATCATGGACAGAAAAGCAAGAATAAACAAATGGGACCTAACAAAGCTTAAAAGCTTTTGCACAGCAAAAGAAACCATAAACAAGACTAGAAGGCAACTCTCAGAATGCGAAAAAATAGTTGCCAACAAAACAACGGACAAAGGATTAACCTCCAAAATATACAAGCAGCTCATGCATTAATACCAAAAAAAGCAAATAACCCAATCCACAAATGGGCAGAAGACCTAAATAGACATTTCTCCAAAGAAGACATACAGATGGCCAACAAACACATGAAAAGATGCTCAACATCACTCATCATCAGAGAAATGCAAGTCAAAGCCACAATGAGGTATCACCTCACACCAATCAGAATGGCCATCATCACAAAATCTGGAAACAACAAATGTTGGAGAGGGTGTGGAGAAAAGGGAACTCTCCTGCACTGTTGGTGGGACTGTAAGTTGGTACAGCCACTATGGAAAACAATTTGGAGGTTCCTTAAAAAAACTACAAATAGAACTACCATATGATCCAGTAATCCCACTCCTGGGCATATACCCAAAGAAAACCATAATCCCAAAAGAAACTTGTACCATAATGTTTATTGCAGCACTCTTTACAATAGCCAGGACATGGAAGCAACCTAAATGCCCATCAACAAATGAATGGATACAGAAGATGTGGCATATATATACAATGGAATATTACTCAGCTATAAAAAGGGATGAGATGGAGCTATATGTCATGAGGTGGATAGACCTAGAGTCTGTCATACAGAGTGAAGTAAGTCAGAAAGAGAACGACAAATATTATATGCTCACTCATATATACGGAATCTAAAAATGGTACTGATGAACTCAGTGACAAGAAAAAGGACGCAGATGTAGAGAATGGACTGGGGAACGAGAGGTTTGGGAGGGGGTGGGGGGTGAAGGGGAAGCTGAGACGAAGTGAGAGAGTAGCACAGACATATATATACTACCAACTGTAAAGTAGATAGCTAGTGGGAAGTTGCTGTATAACAAAGGGAGTTCAAGTCGATGATGGATGATGTCTTAGAGGACTGGGACAGGGAGGGGTGGGGGAGTCAAGGGAGGGAGGGAATATGGGGATATGTGTATAAATACAGATGATTGACCTTGGTGTACCTCAAAAACTGGTACAGGAGTGTAAAGCAATTATATTTCAATAAAAATAAAATAAGATAAAATAAAATAAATATTTGGACACATTGAAAAAAATAGTTATCGTGTTTTCTAGACTCCTCTTAGCTGCCACAAGTTATAATTTGTTTTTTTTTTAATTAGAACTTTGTTCCTAGAAATTGTTTGTTTTGTTCCTTAGCATTCTCAAGTGTCCTCTCTCTCTCAACCCCTCTCTCTCTTTCTTCCTCTTCTCTATTTCTCTATTTCTGTCTCTATCTGCCTCTCTCTCCTGAGTCTACAGCAGCCCTCAAAAACTTTGTTAATGTTAAATGTGGATCTTGAGTTACATAGTTTTTAGATTAACATAGCAAATCATCATATAATTATGTTAACATATTTGGATATTACACACTATTTTATTTAAATAAAGATACATTATTCAATTGTTTTCTAAGTCAACTAATTCAGAATATTTATTGCTACATCAGTCATCCTAGGCTAAGATATATTGCAGCAGCTACCTATTTTAAACTTTAAATGGCTTGTAACAACAAAGATTTCATTCTCATTCAGTTGGCATGCCCATTGAGAGTCATTGCATATTTCCTTCATTTAGTGACCTGGCTAAAGGAATAGCCACTATCTGTGAAATTGCCAGCCTTTGGGCTAATGGAGATGAGGATGTAACAGAACTACATTATGGCCCTAATGGGTGGGACAGGCAAGTAAACAGACCGCAGAAGTATAGTGCAAGTAACCCACTGATGGAGAGATGGAGGGAGGTTATGGAAGTCTATCTAGATGAGTGAATTTCTAGACAGACTCTGAAAAACTGTAAATTAACCTAGCCAAAAAGAAATGCAAGAGCACTTGAGGCAAAGGGAGTAATGTAGCTAAGTGAAAGAAATGTGGTGATACCTCAGTGCTTTTAGGGAATTGCAAGTATTGGGCACGGCTCAAGGGCAAATTGGGAGGATGAGGGAGGGGATGGAGGAACTTAGATTAGTTGCATTGTCCTATGTTCTGTTACCTTGTGGGTGAGATAGTGATACCTGTGATTCCTGATGAAGGAAGCCATCTCCTAAAAAATGCAAAATGAATTTTAATGCAAGATTAATATTAAAATTAATATAAATTGTATGGCAGATTATGAACTTTAGGCACTGAACAACTTACAATGTTCTGCTCTCCTAACAAATAAACACTGTTGACATTGAGAACATAAAACAAGAAGTATTCACTTAAAGCAAGGAATAGTAGGCAGGGAACACGCAGTGGTGACAAAATTAGGCAGATTTTGGACTTCTGTCGTGAGATGTGGCAGAATGGGATCCTACAGAGGAGATTTTGAAGAAGATGTGGCAGGCAGGATCATTTCTCTCCATTGCCTCATGGTTATTCTTTTAAAAAGTCATCAAGGTGGGAGGTGGGAGGTGGGAGGTAGTGTTGAAGAAGGTGAGGAGATTGGCGGTAGGGATGAAGAAAATAAGAAGACGAAAGATAAGGAATTCCTTGTGTGGTCTGAAAATAGCATAACGGGGACCCATAAGTCTTCTTTGATCTCAGAGTGTAATTTAGTGGGAAATTGAGCCTATGTTCCTCCTCAAGGGGCCAAATGGTTGGTCAAGAAGCCAACTCCAAGTGATGCATACATAGGAAGTAAGGCTGAAGGTTGACTGATTCTTTAGGAGACTAGAGTCATCAATATAAGAGTGCTTCTGGACGTACATCTCCACTAACAGGACTGCAAGTCTTTTCTATGTGAGCTAGGAACAGACATCACCTGTGCTGAGAGGGCCAGTTCAGATATTGAGGAAGTCACTCCTCTCTGCCCCCTTCCACACACACACACACACACACACACACACACACACACACACACACACACTTATCTGAGACAAAGTAAACAGCAGAGGCTGCTAGAGAGCCAACCCCCCAAAAGAAGGGCTATGTTTTCCTTACAGCCTGGAGGGGAAAATTCCATAGGCATGAGAGTTCCAGCCAAGAGACTTTCTAAGAGTCAAGTAGAACGTAGAGGAAGGTAAGCCTAATATAAAACTGCAACTGGATCTGACTGATGTTTCAATACTTAGTTGATCAGAAAGACTTTCAGATAGCCAAGTAAAATGCAGAATAGACTGAATTAGCTGCAGAGGAAATTCAGAGTAAGATATCAGACTGATATATAAAAATAGAATCAATTTACACAAACCTGAGACTCACAGATACATATGATAAGAAATGTCATACCCATCACATGAATTAAGTGGTCAAGATATTATTGAGAAAGCCAGAGCGAGCTATCAAGGGATTGGCAGTTTTGAAAAATCACTCAGACTGCATTATGGATGATGGATTGAATAGAGGATGGATATGGGGACATATGGACAAGGAGGTTCATTGGGTCACTCGTGCAGAAATATTTTTGGTGCTTTGATGGGCATTCCTTTTTCCCAAGAAATGAAATTTAAGCCTACTTAGAAATTGTAAATACAGTACCCCTTTCAATATAGTTCATCATTGTCTTTACATTTAATTCCACTGGTCATGTTTGGACTACAGATTGCCTGAGTAATCTTACAATTGACTGGTCTCTCTAAGTGAGGAAATCAACTCACTACCCTGGGCTTTGTTTCCTCTTCTGTAAAATAAGGTTTACAATTTCACCTGTTCAGAAAGTTGTTGAGCACAGTCCTTGATTTGAGCTGAGACATAGAGATATGAGAGAAATGTGAGAGCAAGCAACGCGTATTCACCGGAGAAGCCATTGAGACAGGCTCGTATTTGGCATATTCACTGGCTAGACCTCAGTGAGCAAGGCTGGGAATAACAGGAGATGACGTGTGTAGGAGGGGTGGTTGCTTCCATGCAGAAACCAGAAAGCTCCCTTAAATCCTTTGTACCTACCCACATCACAATTTTTATGACCTGATAGTGCTGTTTCTGGAAAACTAAAATGCATGTAAACAATAATATGAGGAAAAAGCAAAAGCACTCCTAAAAAATATTCTAACAAAACTTAATATAAACCTTTCAATATTCAAGAACATGCTGAAATATTACAGACAAATATTTGAGGATATTTATAACACAATACCTGAAGTAAATATTTTCACTTCATAAATTACAATTCATATATTCAGAATAGAAATGGACAAACAGCAGGAAGATATCAAATGAGGACTTAGAGAACTCAGGAAAGAAGTTGAAGACAAAATCATTTCAAAATTATTTCAAAAGTAAAGAATAAAGAACAAGTTGTTTCTCAAGAAAGCAGAGACACAAGTGAAAGATGAGTAAGTAAGAGAGGGTAAAATAATTTTTTTTTAAATAAAGGGATAAGAGAGAAGGGACTAGGTATAGAAGACATTCAAAGAATATCAAACACATGTGTAACAGGAATACCTGAAGAAGAAAAACAAATATTGCAATAGAACTAATATTTAAGAGTATAATTTGATGATAACAGTGAAACTGGCAAAATAAAGACTTCCAAAATTTCACCCCTCCGTGAAAGCAATGAAAAAAATTGCAAAACTTGGAAGAATCATCATTTTAAGAATTCTGAAAGTTAACCAAGGCTTGTAGCAACCTGGAGAGTATCCAAGAAAATGATTGAATATCTGTAGGAACAGTGAGTTTGCAGCAGTTGGATGTGCCTTAATCACATTTCCTGTTCCTTGGTTAAAGCAGTAATATTAGAAAAATAATAGTCCACATTCCTGGGATCAGATTAAAGGGAGCAGAATGAAGCTGTAGTTCTTTCAAAGTGTCATGGCCAATAAATTGTCACTATTTGACCTGTTTAGTGGTTCCCTGGAAGACCCCACTCAAGTGTCTCATCTTCACTTGACCTATACTCTGTACTCTGTGTCTCTACCAATGGGAAGTTTTAGAAAACATTTCTAGGTCAATATTTTAGCACTGTAGCTGTCTGAGTTAATGGATAAGACTTGGGACAAACAGACTAACCAAGATCTTAAAAGAAAAGTTGATGAATGAAATATCCATAGGGGACTTGAAGAACACCAACATATTTCTGGAAATCTAAAAGGGTGCTCACACACATAGGATTGCGTATATGATCGAGAAAAACCTGAAGGCCTTATGCTCTCACCTCTTCCTTACATTGATGCACTGCAAAAAATTGAGATTAAAAAATAGAAATGAGGAATAAATCATGCAAAGAAGTAGTGCAAGAGAGCCAGAAGCACTATAGAGGACCTGTTTGTGCTGTATACAGAAGAAACATCTTAATAGAGGAAGGATAGACAGGCTGACCAAAAAAAAAAAAAAAAAAATGTGTAGTGTAAATTGTGTACATATGAAGCGTATCTAAGGAAGCACATTAGGGAATTAGAATCTCATGAAACATAGCATTATATGCTTATATTTTATTTAATAAGATCATTTCAACAGTATGTAGGAGAGTTTCTCTAGGAACATTCACAAAAAGTGTCAATATTATTGATCCGAGACAATGATTCTGTAAGATTTTTCATTTATCCAGTGTTGTCTTAGATACTGTTTGTCTGCTTCATTGCAACAGTTACTACTAAAGTCCTTAAAATAAAAGGACCAGTCAGTAAAGTGATGGAAAATATATTCTTCAAAATGATTCTGGAAAACCAATGAGAAAGAAAAAATCAGATGTTGACCTGGGATTAAGAAAAGATATCTAGAATTTATCCATTAGGGCTGGTTGAATATGGTAGCCTGCCTTTGATCTATTTCCCATTTATAAAATTTATTATGAAAATAAAATTATGACTATTTCAAAAAGGTTTTGTGATGAACTTTTAGCACCACTTGAGCAAGTGAGTGAAATATTTACGTACCCTCAGGATGAGCTTGAGTCTAGTAGCATATTCCTGCCTGGAACCATAGCACACTTTAGTTAAATCCCATAAACTTTATATGCCTAAGACATATAGTTTTGATTCTGAGAAGCCTTATTCCCATACTTATAAATATTGCAAGATGGTTTGGGTTTATCTATTTATCATTTTTGTTAATAGCTTTATGAATTTTTGGAAGGCACATTGCATATTTAATACTTTTAAACCTAGCTTTCCACCTAGATAGAATAGTTTCATATTTCAGGTTATGTTTTTATATTTTTTTCTTGAATCATGTGCAGTATCTTTTGAAAATGTCAGATTTTAAAATTTATCCAACTGTTACTGTTATTTGTGTCTTTGAGAAGCACCTAATAACTCATATATACAGAAAAGCACACAAAAGCTAGCGTTTGTTTGCTCAGCGTTAGATACCATTAAAGAACACTCATGCATAGCTGTGGTCTGCAAACCCAAATGGATTCCAGGGCCTGTCATGTAAATAAATTAACGAAGAATGGATGTCATAACAAGGAATAGTGACAAAATAGTGTATTCGGCATCCAAAGGCATGGAAAGTCAATTTTGAAAAATTCTGCTGACCAAACGTAATATAACCCCATGTCAAATTTGCAATTGCTACTTTAGAAGGCAAATAAAACTACATTGATTATCGTATGAGAGGAGGGTAAGCTGTGCTGCAGTAAAATAAACCCCAATAGCGGTGTCTTTAATGCAATATCAGTTTATTGCTTCTCATGTTTCTGTCTAATGTGCTTAGTGAGGGCTCCGTTAAATGCCTTCATTTAAATACTCAAACTTCTTGTGTTTGTTGATGCTACCAGCTTCAAGATATGACTTCTTTGGTCACTGCAAAAGGAGAATAAATAAAGTGGAAGTTCTCCCGAGAGGATTTATAGTCGTGTCTGGAATTCACATGTCATTTTTACTCATATTCCACTGGCCAAAAATCAGTCATAGAACCTGACTGCAAGGTCCTGGGAAATAAAATTCTTCCTGAGAGCCCAGGAAAAAACAATATAAAATGGATTCTCATACAAAGCTTCGCCATTGTCAAAATTAGCTTTCAACAAAACAAAGTGATTTCCTTTTAATAGCGACTACCTTATATTATGCTTTAAAAATGATAATTAAATATTAAATTAGTAATTATGTACGAGCAATAAATTGGAAAAGTGAAAATGCAAGTGATACACATTATTGCTCAAATAATAATTACAATTTGAATGATATTTTCTTCTGGCATTTCCAGAATAAATAAATTTATTTAATAAATTATGTAATTTTAATTAGCCTAGCTTTTTCATATGCTTCAGTACAAACTATCCCAGGATTTGTCAAAACAAAAAAGGTATATAAGAAACCTTTCAGAGGCAGTCATAAAAAACTGTGGTTCACCCTCTGTTAGGAAACATAACCTCTAGGAAACGAGTTCTAATTAATTTTCAGGAAGGTTTAGCTTTTTGTTCCTAATTAGGTTGATGATCTCAGTGCCATAAACTCAATCTGTACACCTCACTAGAGGACAGAATTGAAGTCTTTCTTTGCATTCCAGAAGATTAAAAACAAATGGAATCCATCTGCTAAAATGTTGACAATTTTCAGCTTATCAAAGATGCAAATAGACTAACATAGCCAAAGAGGTGAGAGATCTCAAAATAGTATCAGGAAGGTGATTTCAGTGTAAACACAGGTTTTAAAGGACACCATAGCATGTTATTCTTATTGAGCTTTTGCCTATTATAAACATAAAGCAATGTTGGTCCCAGCCTGTTCCTAGTGATACTATGGATTAGGGATGCCTGAGATCTCACCTGGGCCTGTATCACTCCTTTCCAGGCCCACAGAATTCTCCCAATGGGGCCAATGTTGTGTCTGAACCAGTCTTTGTGGTTCTTATTATGATTGCAGGATGCACTTCAGCAAAAACTATCAGGGAGTTTTGAGGAACAAGATTTATTATTTCTCACAAGTCCTGGAGGGTACAAAGCAAGCTTGAGGGCCATACAGTGAGGCCGGGGTGCAAGGGTGGGGGGAACAAGAGAGAGGACCTAGGTCTCTGCCTTCATTAGAGTTGAGGGTTGGGTGCCTAGAGTTTTGGGTGTTTACTCTTTATTGGCTTATTTATTTATTTACTTTAAAGAGAAATGTATGTTTTTATTTACTCTTCTTTAGGCTGAGTTGGGTCTTCGTTGCTGCGCGTGGACTTTCTCTACTGAGGCGAGCAGTGGCTACTCTTGGTTGTGATGAGTGGCTTCTCACTGCAGTGACTTCTCCTGCTGTGGAGCTCGGGCTCTAGGCACCTGGGCTCAGTAGTTGTGGCTCGGGGGCTTAGTTGCTCCGCAGAATATGGGCCAGGGATCAAACCCGTGTCCCCTGCATTGGCAGGTGGATTCTTCACCACTGTGCCACCAGGGAAGTCCCTTTATTAGCTAGTTTAAAGCTTGCAAACAGGAATTAGGACACAGGAGGGGAGAAGCACTTACTCAAATGGTCAGTTGTCTGGCTTACCCAGGGCTTTCTGAAAGAGGAACCTTCCCTGATGGAGGGAGCCTATTCCTTACCTGGTTGTTTGGCGAGTAGCTTTGTCATTCAGCTACCAAGAGGTTTATTCAAGAGGTGTGTCTTTTGAAATGGATGCCTCAGCAGTCAAAATCTCAGTGCCAGGCACTTAATTACACTGATCAAGATCTGTTGTAATTTCTTGTTTTTCCCAGTATAAGTAAAAAATTATTATTGTTTTCCCTCTTGGGTTCTGTTTGTTTGTTTGCTTTGGTATCCGACACATCTAGAGCAGCACTGGTGAAAATCAGCAGGAACGAACCAAGAGATGATGGTGGCGTGACATAAAAGAAAGCAAAAAAGTTAGTCTACTGCTTGAGGAAGCTAACCAACTGCTAAAATAATAATACTAATAAAGCTCAACAGCTTTCCTTTCCTTTCGTCATTCTTTCATTTTTCTTTTTACATTTGACCTCGAGTAGAAGTATTTTTCTGTTTCTCTTTTGCTCTTTGTATTAGTTATCCGTTGATGGTAACAAACTGTTACAGACTCAGAGGCTTAAGAAAACTATTGATGGATTTATCATCTCAGTTTCCACAGGTTAAGAGTCTGGGAACAGCCTCTTTGGGTCCTCTGCTCCGGGTCACACAAGGCAGTGAACAGTGATGTCAGCTGGGCTGTGTTCATTCTTTCCCAGAGCCCTGGATCCTCTTCCAGTCTCACAAGGAAGTTGGCATAATCCAGTTCTTTGTGACTGTAAGACTAAAGTCTTGATTTTGTTGTTGTTTTGTTTTGTTTTTAAGCTATAAACTGAGAACTACTTTTATCTCCTGGAGGCTGACCTGAAGTTCTTGCCATGTCACTTCCCCCACAGAGCCACTCACACAGGAAAGTTTACTTGTTCAAGGGCAGCATGAGAATCTCTCTGACCTCATGGAGGGCTCCAGCCCCTCTTAAGAGGGATTATCTGATTAGGTGAGGCTAATCTAATTTTCCTTTAATTGCATCCACAAAATTCCTTTTGTCAAATGACAGGACGTAATCAAAAGACTGATCTCTCATCATATTCAAAAACCCTGCCCACATTCAAGGGATGAGATTATATAGGCATATAGTTCATTGAGGGTCATTGTATAATTCTGCCCACCACACCCTAGGAGTCAAGCTCTAAACCAACCATGCTTCTTAGGATGCTTCAATAGCCTCAGTGTGGCATGCTGTGTGCTCATCCAATGCCTCCCCCCTATTTTGTCTAATTAATCTCTGATCACCCATTCCCTTTTATCTCCAGTTCACTATTTTAGTTCATATGCTACTGTTTGTATTTGTTAGTGTGAAATGTTTAAAATCTTGCTGGACTTTATTTTAATGTATGCAAACAGTAGTGAGTTAAGAATCATTTTGTCCTTTATTTTACTTTTTTCTCTGAACATTATTTTTGAGAGAGATATGTATATTTCCATGTGCACATGTACTCTCTTCTAAGGGTTCTCTAATGTTCCATGTTGACTATTCACACCATTTCACATATTTCCTTCTTTTGGGTTTTGGCTGCAGACTGTGTCAAACTCCTAGATGCTATAAACAATATAGAATCTTCATATTTGTTCTTTGGGGACCCGTATCTTTTGATAAGATACCCAGGGTGATCATTTCTGCATTTTAGTGTATAGTTTCAATTAGCTGAAATATATGGTGCCACTTTGTCCTCCACAATAGTTACACCAAATTACAACCACAAAGCCAGCCATGAGGCCTCCAGGAGAACCGTATGCATGGAAACATTTGACATTTTCCACTTTTCAATCTAATAGGTGCAAAGTGATATCTCACTGTTGTCTTTGATGGGTTGAATTGTGTTCCTCAAAAAAGGTACGCTCAAGTCCTAACCTTCAGGAACTCAGAATGTGACCTTATTTGGAAATAGACATGTTACACATGTAATTAGTTAACAATAAGGTCCTACTGGAATAATGTGGGTCCCTAATCCAATACGACGGGTGTCCCTATAAGAAGACAGTCATGTGAAGACAGAGTCACCGGGAGAATGTCATGTGAAGATGCAGGCAGAGATCAGCGTGATGGACCTGCAAGTCAAGGACTGCTGGCCATCACCAAGAGCCAGGGGAGAGGGATGGGAACACATTTTCTCCCTCAGAGCCCTGGGGAGGAACCAAACCTGCCCACAACTTGAATTTGGACTTCTAGTTTCTGCAAATGTGAGAGAATACATTTCTGTTGCGGAAGCCACCCAGTTTGTGGTACTTTGTTTCAGAGCCCTAGAAAACATGCATTGCTATGATACATTTAACCAGATCTTATGTTTCCTATTCTTAGCGGGAAGGCAGCACAATCCACCACGACAGTGATACGGATGATTTGCTCTGCTTTGCCAGTAACCACCCACAAGGGAATAACCACAGAAAAGACAAACAGGGAGGGTCGAGTGGGACAGGCCCACTGGTTGTCCTTGGGAGGAGGGAATATGTCCCTCGTCTCGCCCTGAGGCCCAGACTCTCCTTAAGGACCAATCCAAGAGCTAAAGGAGAAGGAGCTGCCAGCCTATAGAATGTCTGGCAGGAGGCGAGCACCACCTTCCAGAGGCTGAAATTAAACAGCGGCTGTCGTAGCAAAGATGAGAAAATGGTGTCCCATCCAAAAGACCCTCACAATTAGTGTGGAAGGTGGGAGGGACCCCCAGAATTGGCTCTGGGTCCCCATCCACATATACCTTGTTGGAGTGGATTTCTATAGCCTGGAGGCCGCTCCCCCTGCATTCGGGCTGCATGAGCAGGCCAACTCTCAATGGGCAAGGTTAGCAGAGGCCAAAGATCCTCAGCCAGGGATGTGGGAGTGGGCTTATCTGGCAATGGCCTGATGACGCGGCCATTCTGGAGGAGACTGAATTGAATCCCAGCTCCATCCAGTTGTTTCTCAGTGGGACTCCTAACAAATACAAGTCCTCTTTACTGGAAATGATGGCAAATACTTAAAAAATTCAAGAAGATACGGCTGCCCGGGATTTAGTAGGAACTCGTGAAAGACAAACTGAGTCGTGTTGGCCGCTAGTTCTACAAACAGTCCCCACCTGGACTTAATCTAAATTACTATCATTGAGGAGGCCACCCCCTCCTAGATTAAATAAACCATACAGAGCCAGGCCCTTGCTTAAGCATGAATCTGAGATTAAGAAGAGAGGTTATGTTGGAACCTAAGGGACAAAAGGTCTCAAATTGGAAAATCTCTGGTAAATCAGTGGAACAATTACAATACTATGTAGAGTTAGCCTACAATTGATGACAGGTGGCTCCTTTGGAAACAGCCTCACCTTTTCCGCAGGCTCCTGTCTCAGCCAGTGGTAGGGGCTCACTCCCACATGGGGATCTGTCTGTCTTGAAAGCTGCCCCCTTCCAGCAGACAATCACTCCTTTATCACATTAACTATAATTTGGGATCCAAAAACCACCCCCCTCCCCCCCAAAAAAGACCTACAAACAAACTCCCACTACCTGGCTTTGCTGGACACTGGTGCTCAGATCTACCTAATCCTTGGAAGCACCCATGCTTTACAGGGACCACCCCCTCCACTCCCAGCTGCCCCAATGACCAACTTAAGAGGGTTAATTAAAGTTAATTAATTTAACTTAAAACTGGCCCAGTTTTGTTGAAATGTGCTTCTGTCCTGATTGTCACCCCTCAACCCCCATTTCTGAGAGTGTCCCCTTTCCCACTGGCTTTTAGGATATTGATGGGCATAGCCTGGAAAGAAACAGTTAAGCTTCCCCTGTGAGCGCGAGAGAGGCGAGGCTCTGAAGGGTTCTGACCTGTCCCAGCTGACTGAGCTAAAGAAGCAGCACTGCGGCTTACCGTCTCTCCCTTCAGTGCCTGGTCTGCCCTGTGCTGAAAATCACTGCTAGCACGTGGAGACTAACTATCGACTATGGAGAGTGAAAAAAGGCTGTTTCCTTTACAAGAGCACCTCCACCAGATATCTGTGTTCTCATGGGAGACATTTACAATAACACGGGTAGGTGGCTGATGTTGCAGATTTGACTAACGTGTTCTAGTCAGTAAAAATCTCACAGGAGAGTCGATCACAATTTACCTTCACCTTTGAGGGTCAACGATACAGCTTTTCCTTGTTACATACGGCTTTCCCACAGGATGCCTGCTCCTCGCTCCCACCAGAAGCTCAGCTTCGGCATTACCTCGTGGTCTCCTCCTCACAGGCTATAAGACTCTATCTGCCTGGTCATCACAAGTCACTGAGGGAGATGGGCAATTGCCCCGCATGAGGTATGAGGGCCCTGCCAGCCTGTTAAACTGGGGAGCTGCTTTGGAACTCAGAAGCGCTCCCATTCCCAAACTGATAAAAGGTCATCTCCTAGAGCTCCAACCTCCTACATCAGTAAAGGAGACCCAACATTCAGTAGAAATGTTTGGGTCCTGGTGTCAACACATTCCTCACCTCCGGTGTTGGTTGGCCTCGTTCATGGAGTCATCCTAAGTCTCCCACTTCTCCCAGAGACCTGAGGAAGGAAGGCACTAGATGAACTAAAAGAGGTTATCACTGTTGTTCTCCCGCTAGAGCCTTGAAGGCAGAACTTACAATTATATGTTTGAGCCACGCCCAAGTTTCTTCCTGGGGCCCCTGGACCAAATGGACAGGGAAATGCCAACCCACAGACTTTGGTGTAAGTGGCCCCCAGATCCAGCCCAAAGGTGCTCACTACTAAAGAGAAAACTCCTGGTGGCACACTTGACACTTATAACCAAAGCCTTTCCAGGGGCAGAGCCAGTTACTCTGTGGACTGAGATTCCTATTATGCCCTGAGTAATGGAAAAAGCTCCCTGTAAAATTGGATCAGCAACAGGGGCCTCCTTATTAAAGCAAAAATTTCACCTACATGATTGAACTATTCTGGCTCTATTGGAAGAAATGCGGAAATAACCACATACACTGCCACTGAGATTAACTTGGCAAAACCTACAGAAATGCTCCCATCTCTTGTTTGAGTGACTAGAGAGTGACTAGACTCTTGGCCAGTGGCTATTTAGAACTTTGGAAAATTAGGGTTGGAAAATACAAGGTCAAGCAAAGATATTTGGGGTAAAGAGATGGGAGGAAAATTGCCATATTGGCTCTTACTCTGCCCATCTTGCTGCACCATGGACCCCCTTCGTGGCTGCTAATCAATAGAAGCAAGGAAGGCAAAGCACAAAACATGTAAGCACCTCAGCCGAGGTATGTGCAAAATGTCAGAACGATGATCGGCATGTGCATTCTTCCCTACCCTTACCTCACAATACCAAATGGCAGTTTTACGTAAAGCTCAGTGGATGTGAGTTCTACAGTTGCAAAGCCGGCTGCCCACGAGAAAGAACACAGCAAAGGCAATTCTTAGGCAAGACATTAAATCCCATGGAGATATCTAACTTCTCTCTGAATGGGAGCTTCTCCACTCAAAGTAACAACTAGTTACTTACAAAGTTTACTGAGCCTACCAAGGCTGTTCAAAATTTGCCAGCCCTACCAAGACCACCATTAATAAGGATTTGGGAAATTGAGAGAAGTTATCTTCCAGTGTTACTTTTCTACATTAAAAAAACATACAGAACCCACCTCACAGGAGATAGAAACAATAATGAGAATCTCTTATAGCAAAGCCAACCTGAGAGTAAATGTTTCAGTGTAGTCATACTGCCCCCTCCCAAGAGGCCACCCTGAGACTTTAAAGCAGTACAAATGACTGATTTAGAAAAGTTTCCCCTAGAATGGAAGCAGTGGAGTAAGTGGTATCCTGATGGAAGACAGCACTGTAATGATACACAGGAAAGAAATGGGCCAAATGTGTAACGCAACTGATATCTATTTTTGAAATAACTTGACCCAGCTTGGAGAATCCCAGATATGAGTGCCCCATAGTTCAGGATCTAATTTGGTGCATAGCTAAAGTAACATTTTTTTTTTTTCAAACCACAAAAACATCCCATTCTCACAGAAATACACCAGTGTTATTTACTATTGGAAATTGATAGGCAACTCAAGAACAAATGCACCTCAATTCAAACAAGAAGGAATATACTATTGTCCACCCAACTGAACCTGCATATCGCCTTAGACCCAGTAGGACATAAATGGCAAATTTAATAATTCAAGAAAAGCCTGCTTGCTGCACTTGTTTCCAATAATCTGATTGCATTACATATAACATAAGACCTCTTCTCTGGCCAAGATACTTCTCAAACCTCATTTATCAAAATGAGCCTGTTCTCCAACCCATTGACTTCCAATAATATCCAGAGGCCAATCTCACAAAATATGCAGAGCCTGTAACTAGTTTATTTCATCCAAGGGCTGAATGACAGGTGGATAACACACAAGGTCCTTTGACTATCACATCATATGCCTCTATTAACACCACCTGGAATTGCCCTAAGCCACACACAGTTACCTTTAAAGTAATGAAGAGAATATACAGAGAGCAGAGGGAGCCTTGTAAGGGAATTAAACGACTTCCCTTATCACTAGCTTCTCCTCATCCAATCATGGGCAATATTTCTTGTATTTGGTCTTTCTCAAAATTCGCGATCTTTACTCAGTAGCAGAATCCCCAAGTACTTGCCCCCACAAACCATTCTAGCCCAACCCCCATGACACAGACGAGCTTTTCCAATAGTCCCCCCCGTACAAGCCACCTTAGGAGGGTTAATTTGGGAAGCATTAGGAATCACATATATGCAGACACCACACAACATTTAAATGAATTACAGATAGCCATGTCTAAGGAATTATCCACATAAAAACAAACAGTCCCAACAGAAACTTTTTGCCAAATCTCACCATTCCTTAGAGGCCATGGTATTAGATACTTCATATCCCTAGTTCTTTCCTGGCTGTGGAATGAGGAGCCTGTGTACTTGTTAACACGTCTTGCTGCATGTGGGTGGGTAACACTCATCGATTGTTACAGATAGCCAGGGACATGTACCAAAGGGCACATGATAGTACTTTACTGATTAAACAGATTAAACAATTAAAAATATTCTCCTTGTTTGATCAGTTTTCCTGGATTTCCCCCACACCATCTCCTCTAAGTATAAACAGGCTTTGAAATCCTAGTTTGTGTCTTTGTAGGATTCTTGGTCTTGAAGATGCTTTATTCTTGCATCCAAACCCAGGCATTATGAAACAACATACAGCTTAGACTAATACAACTTGGGACAAAGGGTGGATTGTTATACAAGTGAGCAAATGATGGTCTTTGTATAGTGGCCCCTAGGTTGCTTCCTTTTTATAGTGGGCTGAGACCCAAAGTATCAAAAGTCCTCTGATGTTAAACTCACATTTTTACATATCATTGTCTTATGAATATAACCCAAAAAAGCAGCCTTTAATTAAGCCAAATAGAGCTTGCCTAGTAAGCAAAACCTGCAAAGCTGCACCCAATATCTGCTAGCTTTGAGATGAGTATTTGCTAGCCATGAAGACCCCAAGGGGCTGCTGCCTTTTGGAGCCTTCTGACCCCAAGAATTCCCACCTTGCTGCTGAATAACCTAACCTCCTAAGTCCCATCTCAGATCAACTGCCTTTTTCCGCACCCTGCGTGCAAACCTTCCTAGCAGTGTCCAAGTAAAGGCTGTGTACTACTGCCATGTCTTGGTCATATCTTTCTCCTCGATCAGCCTCAAAATTCCTCAAACTCCCTGCAATTGCAAACCGGACAGATTAGGACACAAATTCTTTGAACTGAATAAACCTCCTCTATCTTATAGAAAAGCAAAATGGCATCATTGCCTATGGGAGTTGCAACTTCTTTCTGCATGGAGATAATCAGTTTAAAAATCAGACAATCTCATAGGGTTAGGATCTCAGATCCACAGCTTGCTTGGTCTTGTTATTATTTGTCATTATCATTAATAAAAACAGCTCTTGTGGTTGAACAATTAATATTTGCTAATCACCTTGATAAATTTTCCTGGTATTGTCATTTTTTAAGATAACCCGAACCTCTTTTTCTATTTATAAATATAATAGTTTTACTCTATCCTGTCCCCAAATTATGATGATGATCAAATGAAGCAATACATATGAAAATATTTATGAACTTCAAATACCATATTGTCCCTATTTGTTTGCAAAGTATTATAGGCTAGCAAACTTGTCGCATTTCCAGATGAGACTATCCAAAGACCCCAGAAAACTGTTACATGTTTACAATACACACATATGTATATATGAGTGTTGGGAAATATGTAGAAAGACATAAAATCTATTGTTGGAAATTTTCATGTGATATTATGTTTTTACAGCTCCTGGATATGAGAACTAAAGTTCAAGGAAGAGGGAAAGAAGTCAGGTATGTTTGGAAGTCAGGTATGTTTGGAAGAAGAATCTACCAGAAAAAAAAAAAAGGAAGGAAGGAAGGAAGAAGGGAGGGAGGGAGGAAGAGAGAGACAGAGAAAGAGAGAGACAGAGAGAGAAAGAAAGGAAGTGAAACTGTCATATAAGATCACATTGTGCTTGCATATTTGATAGATGAGGTAAGGAGAGACTAACTTCAGCCCTCTTTTAAGAAGTAAGTAGCTACAGACTCAGCCATATGTCTAAGACTGACTTTGTAATGAGATTTCAGGAGTGTGAACAAGAGCACATGAGTGAACACAGTCTATTACAGTGTACTCTAAAATGATGAACTGTTAATTTAACAGAGTTTTGCATGAAAGTCTAGTATGTTTCTGTAAGACTGGATTTTTTAGAAAGAATGATTGGAAACCATTATAGAGGAAGCAAAGCTAACTTCTTCCAGATGCAAGGTTTCTGTATTCCCAATCACTCTTACTACAGACATATGGGCACGGGTAATAGGCTTGGCTTCAACAGGAAAAATACTAGCAGTTTCACGAGTTAATTCATCAAGGAAACAAAAACCATGTAGAACCATCCACAGAAGCCAAGCATATTAAATTGTATGTGATCATCATACACACTTTCATTGTAATAAAGTAATAAGGGATAATCATCTTCCTAAAATCCAGCACTTCATATTGAATTAACCAATATCAGAATATTCACTCACATTCTCAGGGGACAGAATTTTGAAAGTGGCTCCTGTGGTTTCTTGAGCTCCTCTTTGTGCGCAAAAATGATTTTGTGGACATGTAAGGTAAGTAGTTAGATCCCTTTTAATAAAAGCAAAATCTCACATTGCTTAGTGAGTGGCATAATTATATTCCAATATAGGGAGCTTTGGAATAGAGAGAATATAGCCAAGGAAAATTCCTAATAGGGAAACATTTTCAGTTATATATGATGAATTTGCATATAGGAGAAGCTTTTTTTTAGGCATCGCGTTTATTGTCTTTACTAGAGAACATGCATTTTTTTTTCCTTTTTTTTCAATAATGAAAATTTGAAGTCATTTTAAAAATTCTTTGTTTTTGGAAGTAAAATACAGGAAGGAGATAATGAATGTGACATATTAAACAAATAAAATAACATCTCTTGTGATTTTGGAAATTACAATAAAAATGATTATGATAAAGGGATAACTTCTTTCAATTTATATAGCCTAGCAGGGGACTGTGTTTCACTCATAACAATGTTACATATCTTCCTCCCTCAAGTTGAGAGTGAGGAGTGTGGCCTCAGAAGTGAAGAAATACACCATCCTGGAAAAAAAATATTATGATACTTGAACGTATCAATCAGAAAAATACACAAAAATGTTAGAGCTGAGTCTAAGAATAAGCAAAATACTGGAATTATCTGTTTCAAGTTTGATTGAAAATTTTAGGGAAATTAAGGGTGAAGAGGTATCTAGAATAGCTTCAGATCCAGAATCAATACATTTATTAAGCAGGAGATATTTATCAGGCACTGGTAAAGAACTCTTACAACTCAACAACCAAAAGACAAATAATCCAATTAAGATATGGCTGAAGGACTTGAATAGACATTTCTTCAAATACTGTATACAAATGACTAACAAGTACATGAAAAGGTGCTCAACATCACCAGTCATTAGAAAAATGCAAATCAAAAGTATAACGAGTACCAGGTCACACTCACTGGAATTCCTACAATTTTTTTAAAGTGTTGGCAAGGATATAGAGAAATTGAAACCCTGTACAGTGCTAGTATGTTTCTAAAATGTTTCAGCTGATGTGGAAAACAACTTAGTGACTTCTCAAAAAGTTAAATATAGAATTACCATAGTACCTTGCAATTCCATTCCTAGGTGTATACCCAAAGAATTGAAAACAGGTACTCAAATAAATACAATTCTTAGCAACACTATAGCAGCATGGTAGAAACATCCCAAATGTCCATTAACAAATGAATGCATAAACAGATTGTGATACATTCAGGCAACGGAATATCATGTAGCCATAAAGAGTAATGAAGTACTGACATGCTACAATATAGATCAATCTCAAAAACACCTGGTTTCGAGAAACATTATGTGGTTTCGAGAAACATTATGTGAAACATTCAGAATAACTAAATCCACAGAAACAAAAACACAGATTGGTGGTGCCAGGGGCTGGAGAGAGTAAGGATGAGAATAAATTGCACAACTGCAGTCTGGGGAACAGCGAAGGGATTCTTTGGAACAACATGTTTGTTTGGAAGCTGATATTCAGAAATCTCATTTAGTCATCAAAAAGGCAGTGTTAAGAATGTTAATATATAATACATAGAAATACATAATAGGGATATTGAATTCTCATTATTCATTTTTTTAACACTAATTTTGAATCACACACAAAAGCCTGGTTTATATTAGTGTTACATATTAATGGAATAAAGAACACAAAATATTTTAAAGGATTGTTTTTTAAAGTGTGAGTAGATAAAATCTAAGGCAATCAGTTAATTAGATGCCTTGCTTGACAAGATTACCCCGTTTCCTGGCTGGACATTGCTGTATAAGACTGAGCGAATGTTAGTTTTACTTACATATTTAGGGAAATGAAAATATATCCAAATATACATGCTTCTTGGCATTTTACTTCCTTTAATTTTCACTTTTTAATCCATTCCCCTTTAAGTCTTTAATCATCTTTTCAGTGAAGATTTTCCCTTTCATTCTGTTGATGTGTCTGAGGAATTAACAATCCTATTCTCAGTAGTTTCATGTAATCAAAACCTCCTGATTCAAACACTGTGTGCAATCCGCAGGGAGAAATTATTAAAAGGGCTTTGCAGATTTGTTTAGCGCTCTGCTCAGAATATGAAAGCACAGACTTTTAAATATCTGAGAAGAAATTGCCAACCCATTACCCTTCTGGAAGAACTTTTGAGCTAGACATTTTCCATTATTTACCATACGAGATACTTGGAGTCAAATTTCTGCTAGAAACACTTTTGGGTAATGGATGGCACAAAATGAGGCCAAGTCTGTAGGTTTCATATTCAGAAACTTATTAAATTTTTAAAGACCCAGACCAAACCACAACCTCAGCCATTTCTTAAAGCCCCCCTGAAAGGTTCTCCAGTAGAAATAAATCCATGGACATAGATCAGATTGTGTGGCTGTGGGGGAGGGGGGAGGAGGTGAGAGACAGGAATTTATAGGGTTATTTTCTTTATGTAAATGCTAAGTGACAGAGTCTTATCCTGAACAGGTTTTTACAGAACCATGAGAGCTGTGGCTGAATTTGGGTTACTTCATTGAAAGATTGTCAGATGATGAGGTAGAGACAGCAACTCCTATTCTTTAAAAATGATTGTTTATGAAGGAATGGAAAAAATGGGGCATTAGCTCAAGGAAACACAGAATCTAGAGAGATGCTCACAGGCACAGATCTTGGAATGCAACAGTTCTGGATTTAAACATCAGCTGTGCTGCATGCACCAAATGTGACTTAAGGCAAGAGAGTTAACTTCTATAAACATGAGGTTGTACGTGTAAAATGGGGTATATTAATACTAACATCAAAGGCAGATTATACTTTATGTACAGATAAATTATTATGGAACAAAATATGGAGTGTGTGTACTTAAAATGTTAAAAAGTCAATGCTATTACAATTCTTAATGGTTGTATTAATTGTTAAATTTCTTCTGATTGTTTTCTAGGTTTGACATGAGTCTTAAAATGGTTGACATCAACACTTTGGTAAACTTTATACTGAGCAATCAGAACATCAGATTTCCAGGTTTGGTAGAATACAGGTGACCCTTGAATAACTCGGGGGTTAGGGGCATTGACCTTTCTCAAAGTCAAAAATCTGTTAACTTTATAGTCAGGAATCCCTATACAAGGTTCCACATTCATGGATTCAACCAACAGGGGATTGTGTAGTACTGTTATACCTATTTACTGAAAAAAGTCCATGTATAAGTGGACCTGTCATTCAAACCCATGTCATTCAAGGGTCAATTGTACTCATTTTGTATCTATAGTTACAAATGTGTGAGTTCCTGATTTTGAGCTGAGCATATTTATAAGATTGCTAAGATTTGTAAAGATAGGATTTTTGTTTAGAGAAAAATCATATTTGTCTAAGGTACTCTGGCTTTTATTAAAAAACAGACTTCTAAAGGAAGGGAGGGAATACGGGGATATGTGTATAAAAACAGATGATTGAATCTGGTGTACCCCCCCCCCAAAAAAAAAAAAAAACCGACTTCTAGAGCAGTTCTTCTTAAGTAACTTATTAAATCCTTGTGTTGCTTAAGCAATTTATGATGTTCCAGAAATGATTTTAGGTAGCATTAGCTGCAACAGAAATGTATAGGAGAGGTTGATTCTTCATTATTGAGAGGAATTTAAAACTTAATTCTTCAGGGTAGAGAAATTAGGTAACCTGAAATCAAGTAAAAGAAGGAGAGTTAGGAGAGAAAGAATTTAAAATGCTGTTCTTGTCCTGATGGTTAGACAAGGAAATGAGAGAAGTGGACAATGTGAGAACAACACAGACATACAGACACACTTCTTATGCCAAGGTGCCTGAGGTGTGTAGTAGCTGCAAAACCCAGCAGGAGTGTCTCTACGGTGAAATTCAGAGTAGATGGGGAAAGAATAGTAATTAAGGTCTGGGACTAAGGCTGGAGTTCAAAACCAAAAACAATTGATAATTATTGCAATTTGGAAAGATGTACATAAAGATATTCACATTCTAAGCTATATGGAGACTGTGTTCTAAAAGTTTATTATTAAGTCCATTTAATAACTGAACACGTTCTCCCCCATAAGCTATATATAAATTTCTCTGTTACAAAACTCTTATGTATAAGTTCTTTGTGGTTTAACTGATAGTAAATGCTGAGAAAACAGTGAACAGGAAGATAAGGTCTTTAGCAATGAAGGGCAAATAAGTTTAACAACCTAAAAACAAGAATAAGAGCTGCTATTTCTTGAGTACTTATATGTGAGGTGCTCGAATTTTCTTTATTTTTTTTTAAAAGACACATTTATTCAGCGTCATGATCAGACTATTACATTTAGCAATCAACAGCATGGGTGCAAAAAAAAAAAAAAACTACATTAAAACCCTTTGTTGGACTGCTTTACACTTTCCACAGAACAGAAACTAAAATAACCTGTTATACAATTAGTCACAAATACAGTCCTCGAGTTTTTTTTGCCCATACACATGAGTATTGTCTAAAACATGTCTTCTTTGTAGCTACTAGGCCCTGCCACCACTGTGCTTGGCTGAGTTCACAAATCTGTTGTAACCTGTAGCTTCCCTGTCACTTCTCTGGCTCTCCTCTCCTGCTAAGCTTTGTTTCCTGGCAGTAATTAAAACCTTCTGTCACTGCCATAGCTACTGCTGCTGCTGGAACCACCATAACCACCTTGGTTTCGTGGTTTGGCAAAGTATTGGCCTCCACTGCCATAGGGGCCAGAACTTCTGCCTCCAAAGTTCCCTCCTTTCATGGGTCCAAAATTTGAAGATTGATTGTTGTAATTGCCAAAATCATTGTAGCTTCCACCACCTCCAAAATTGCTTCCATCATTACCAAATCCATTACAGCCATCCCGACTGCCACCATATCCACCACCACTGCAGCTGCCACCAAAGCCACCTCGACCACTGAAGTTTCCTCCATGACCAAAGTTGTCATTCCCACCAAAACCACCTCCAAGACCACCACCAAAGTTTCCAGAACCACTTCGACCTCTCTGACTCGATGAAGCACTAGGCATCTCTTGCTTAGATAGGGCTTTCCTTACTTCACAGTTGTGGCCATTCACAGTGTGGTATTTCTGAATGACAATCTTGTCTACGGACTCATGGTCATCAAAGGTTACGAAAGCAAAGCCTCTCTTTTTGCCACTGCCTCGGTCAGTCACGATTTCAATCACTTCAATTTTCCCATACTGTTCAAATTAATCTCTTAAGTGATGTTCCTCAGTGTCTTCTTTAATGCCGACAAAAATCTTTTTCACAGTTAAGTGGGCACCAGGTCTTTGAGAATCTTCTCTTGAGAGGGCCCTCTTTGGTTCCACAACTCTTCCATCCACCTTGTGTGGCCTTGCATTCATGGCCGCATCCACCTCCTCCACAGTGGCATAGGTGACAAACCCGAAGCCTCTGGAGCGCTTCGTGTTTCGATCCCTCATTGCCACACAGTCTGTGAGTGTTCCCCATTGCTCAAAATGGGTCCTCAGACTCTCATCGGTTGTTTCAAAGCTCAAACCTCCGATGAAGAGCTTCCGCAGCTGTTCGGGCTCTTTGGGAGACTCTGACTTAGACATGACGGCAGTGGAGAGGGGAGACGTCAACGATGCTTACTCGGCGGTGTCCACGGGCAGAAAGCTATTTTTTTTAATTAGGAAAAATGAAGCAGATATGTGTAACACCTGATAAGTACTACCACCTGTACTAATAGTGAGGAAATGTAATTGTATCTCAAGCTAGAGAGAGAGATACAGAGAGAGACAAAGACACAGAGAGAGAGAGAGAAATTTGTGTTCATACCCCAGCATCTCCACTTCCTAGTTATATGAATTTGGTAAATTTACGGAAACACCATCAGTTTCCTGCCATATACAATGGGATTAAAAATCTGAACTGTGGAAGGTTGTGATGCAGATTGGTAGGAGTTAATTACAACTTATGAAAAACTTAACATGAGCAGGTACTGTTCCAAGTGCTTCGTGTGCACAGCTCATCAATTCTTCCCACAAAGCAGCGAGGAGGATGCTCTTAACCTTATTTTACAGGTAAGGACACTGGATGCAGGGAGGTTGAGGGACTTCTGCAAAGCGACAGAGTTAATAAATTGTAGAGCAGCTTTTCAGGCTAGGCATTCTGGTTCCAAAACCCAGTCTCTGAAATACTCTGTGCTTTCTCACCAATACCACTGCTTGTCATGTGTATTACACACTTAAGATTTTATATATGTGTGTTTGTGTGTATGTCTATATATGTATATATTCATACACATTTTACACATGTATATTAAAATATGTTCATAATGTATTTAAAACACATAATAACCTCCTAATGAAGTATTGTTGTCTTTATTATTGTAATTATTATTATTATTTCATAAAAATGAATTCTGTCCTAGGTCTCATTTCTGGATCTGTGGCCCTTTAAGTCTTAGGATAACAATAGAAAAACAGAAAAAAAAAGTTAAAAATTGACTAGCTCATAGAATTTTTGATATTGTGATATCTGATTGGACATAGAAGTAAGGCACATGCTTTCCACCCTACTTGCATAAAGACATGCTATTTCCATTTGAAACAGATTCTAGGCAATTAAAACAATGAATAAACAACAAAATAAACTTTCTCCATTCCCCATTTTTTACACTTTTAGCATTTTCCTAGCAGCAAATCAAATTCTATTCTAGAAGATGAGGATTTCATTGTTGCCTTCATCAGAATTTAGACATATTTATGGAAGCTTCCCTCATACCTTTTCACGAGTGCACAAGCTCTTGTGACCTGTGCTATATTTCCCTTTGACCCATTTGCCAAGTTTCCAAATGCAGATATTATATAAATAGCTGGAACATACGTATATTCTACATATTGATTTGTTGAATCATAAAAACCTTTTAAAACAAAGAAACCCAGTTAGGGGGTTTAACATTGTTTAATACAAGAGTTTTATCTCCTATCACCAGCTACTTGTGTATGGAAGCTAGAATTCTTTTCTCAATTCCAATTCAGGGAATTCTCAGTATTCATCAATAGATCAGATGGTTGTTTTATGAAAAGTCTATAAAGTTAAGATAGCACATCTCCTGTACAATCTACTAGGAATCTGAATAGATATAGGTATGGATAATCTCCTACTATGTTTTTTACCTTAGATGCGCCTCTTTTGTAATGTTAATATCTGTTTGCTTATACAGTAAAACCTTGGTTTGCGAGCATAATTTGTTCCGGCAACATGCTTGTAATCCAAAGCACTTGTATATCAAAGTGAATTTCCCCATGAGAAATAATGGAAACTCAGATGATTCGTTCCACAACTCCAAAATATTCATATAAAAATGATTACAATACAGTAATATAATACAAAATAATAAAGAAAATACAAAATATAAAGAAAAATAAACAAATTAACCTGCACTTACCTTTTAAAACCTTTGTGGTTGGTGTGAGGGAGATGAGAGAGGAGGGTTATTGTATAGGTAAACTTTCACCATCACTAATGGAATCACTGCTATCTATTGGCTCAATGGAATCTTTTTTTTTTCATGCAACTTTAACAAGGAACCTATCCAATGACACTTGCTTTCCCTCCTTTTGAGGATTTTGTGGAAATGTGACATTGCATTGTTGTTAAACAGATTCATCACTAGCACTGCTACAGTCTTATTTGGGTGGTGCTTTTCTACAAAATTTTGCACTGTTTCCCACATTTTACATATCCCCCTAATCTCATGTGAAGTGAGGGATTCCTCTGCCTTTTTCTCCTCCTCCTCTGCAGACGAGATCTCCTCCATGACCTCTTGCTATTGCTCGTGATGCAGATCCATCAGTTCATCGGTGGTCAGCTCCTGGCCATGCTCCTCCACCAGGTCTTGACTGTCATCCTCATCTACCTCCAGTACCATGGTCTTCCCGAAGGACACAATTTCATCAACAACTGGCGGCTCTTGTTCATGAGCAAGCCCCTCTGTCATGTCCAAGAACGCAATCAGGCCACAGTTTTCTCCAAGCAGAATTGGAGAAATCCCACAGTGAGAGAGAGAGAGATAGAAGCACCATTGGCTCAGTTGTGATCATGTGACATTTGGTGTCACGTACTACTTGTATTGCAAAACATCACTCGTTTATCAAGTTAAAACTTATTAGAAATGTTTGCTAGTCTTGTGGAACACTTGCAGAACAAGTTACTCACAATCCAAGGCTTTACTGTATTTGGGAAATAAGGACAGCTGCTTTGGAGGTCTATGACTCTGCCTAGAATATGGTAGTAATACAGCAACAGATATTAGTTTCATTCTCCCACCCAAAAGAGAAAAGTAGCTGTAAATTTGCAGATACCAGTTATTCAGGATGCGTGTGTGTAAGGAGCAGAATCTGTATCTGGTTACACCAGTATTTCTAAACTGATGTCTTAGCACTCTAGCACAAATGAACTCAGTAGGTATCAAAGGACTAGTACTTTCCTCTTGGCAACTGTATCCAGTGATTTAAAACAGGAACTTGGGGGAGGGCAGATTGTGGTCAGTAGAAACTCCCTTTAAAGGTGGACAGGCTACACTTGATTATTTTGGTTAATGTATTAGTTTCCAGTGGCTGCTGTAACAAATTACCACAGAACTGGTGGCTTAAAACAACAGAAATGTATTATCTCACTGTTCCTGAGGCTAGAAGCCTAAAATCAGTATCACAGGGTCAAGAGCAAGGTGCCAGCAGTACTCTTTTGGAGTCTGTAGGGGAGAATCTGTTCCTTGCCTCTTCCAGCTTTTGGTGGCTGCCAGACTCCCTTGGCTTGTGGCTACATCACTCCAGTCATCAAGACCAGCCTCTACAGACAACTCTGCTGAGTCTTCATGTCACCTCCTCTGTGTGGATAGAATCTCCCTCTGCCTCTCTCTTATAAGGATACATGTTATCAGGTTATTGCATTTACCTAATTCAGGATAATTCAGAATAATCACGTCATCCGTGATTCAATCAAAGGTGCAAAGAGCCTGTTTTTCTTTTTTCTTTCTCTCTCTTTTTATTTATTTATTTGTTTATTTATTTATTTCCATTTAAGGTAACATTCACAGGTTCTAGGGATTAAAATATGGATATATTTTGGGGAGGTTTTTTTTTTCTGTTTACCACGGTAAATATTTAGTGAGAATTCACATTTTCTGCTAAAAAGACTTGTATACTACCAAAATAGAAGTCCTGTTGACTTCCTAGGCACCTTTACGATGTTCACCAAAGCACAACTGCTACATCAATCAATCAATCAGTGATAACAAGAAGTGAAATTAACACATATATAGTGAATACAAACCAGGCTCCATTCTAAGTGCTTAACATTTATGAATTCATTATACAGGAAAAATACTTCCCCAACTACCTTTGAATGTAAGAATGAGGTCAATTTCCCTATATCAGTTCAGAGCTGTTCACACTTTTAAACTAAAACCATTGTCCCCTAGATATAGAGATATATAAACTCATATTCAATCATGGATATTTTCTATCTACTCCTCAAGTACAGTAGGAAAATCTCCTTCTAGGAGACTGAAAAGTAGCCACTGTACAAAGGAATAGTTATCTCTTTTATTCATCAACAATGACGCCTGCAGCCTGGGATATGGACAGTGGAGTCATTTTCAAGAATGTAAGGTATACATACAATTTTAGTAATTTAAAAAAGGCCTAAAGCATAAAAAATAAATTCTTAAATTCAGAAGGAAAATAAGTTATTTTATAAAGAAGTTATTGAGGGGGTTACTAATGCTTTCTTTTATTTTTAATATTTGTAAAACCTGCACACTTCCTTTTTTAACTTAAGTATGCTGAACTCTAGCTTAATGGGAAATGGATAAACTTTAAACATTTAAATTTTATTTCTTATTTTTCAATTTTTTTTGGCTGTGCCTCTCAGTGTGTGGGATCTTAGTTCGATCAAGTACCAAACCCATGCCCCCTGCAGTGGAAGCATGGAGTCTTAACCGCTGGACCAACAGCGAAGTCCTCGGAAATGGATGAGCTTTAAATGGATGCTTCTTGTTGAGACTTAAATGACATTGGAAGAACAGGAAAAACATCTCTGTGTGGGTCAATGATTCATAATGAAATGTAGTAAAATTTTGCAATCAATTATTGTCATGTTTCCTTTATCTCTCTCCTTCTATTTTCTTAAAACACTTAAAATAGTGTCTTAGTTTGGGCTGCTATAACAAGCTACCATGGACTGAGTGGCTTAAACAACAATTTATTTCCCACAGTTCTGGAGGCTGGGAAGTCCAAGATCAAGGTGCTGGCAGCTCCAGTGTATGGTGAGAGCAGACTTCCTGGTTTGCAGATGCATGAATTCTTTTGGTATCCTCACATGGTGCAGAGCAGAGGTAGGAAGATCTCAGGTCTCTTCTTAAAAGGGCTCTAATCCCATTTTGAGGACTCCACCCTCATAGTCTAATTATTTCCCCAAAGCCCCACCTCCCAATAACATCACATGGAGGGTTAAGACTTCAAAATACAAACTTTGAGGGGACACATTCAGTCCATAGCTGTTAGTATCCATGCATAAATATATTACCTTATGTTAACAAGCCAAAAACCAAAGGCAACACTCCTTTGGGGCAAAATTTTGAGGTTTTTCAGCATTGTCTCAACTCACTCCTGTTCTTACATTCATGTAGAAGCCACTGCTCTTATGTTTTATTTCCCTCGCCCCCTCTTCCTTCTCTTTTACAATCTTTTTCAGAAAAATATTCTTATCTAATTATTTACTTACTGAATTTCACCCCTAAAAAAGCCAAATTCCTTCACAAATTTTTTTTTTAGTTTCATAGACCCTAAAAAGAGCTGAGGCCCTAAAATGAGCTAATCCCATTAGTAATATGTATTTCTTTCTTACAGTAGTGTACGGCTTCCCCAAAAAACTGACCTTTGAATCTGTTGCTACTTTTAGTACTACACAGTATTATTACACTTGTTTAGTATTGTATATTGGTGCAAATTTTAAACTTCCAATGGCATTTATACAGTGTTTTCATTTCAGTGATATGTTTTAATTTACTTATATGAACCAATAAGGTAAACACAATTCTGATATTTTTCACATCTTCATTTCTATAATTCTATATTTATTTCTGGAACATACAGTGCATAGCTAGGAGACAGTCAAAAAAGGGGTTTGTGAATGATTTGTAAATATGATTTGAAATACATTATGCCAATGTACAATATCTGTAGATCATAATAGAATAGAATTGTAATATGAAAGGATTCCTAAACATAAACATCAAGGTACAATGAAATTCCAAATCATATTTGTTTTCTTTACCTTAAAACAAAACCACCCCCAGCATTTCAACAGTTGTAATTAACACCAAATATTATGTAGCAAATCATCCTGCCGGCTGCCACCCTGCCCACCTGCTGATTATCCTGTGATCTGTCTTGCTGCTTCATCAACCTGATGAGTGGTGTTGCCCTCCAGACACCCTGCCCACCTGTTCATCATTTACTTCCAGCATGTCATACTTGACTATTATATGAAATGCTTTAAAATGCTGTGAAAAAGATCTCCTTCCAAGGCTGAAATTATAATAATGCAGACGCTTCTACCTAATTCACTAATGATTGCCCTATATTCCTTTCTTCTTACATTAAACCAGGGTGCTTTTTTTTTCCCCTCTGGTATTAAAAACTTAATGGTTCTCATGAATGTCCTTCACGGTGTGCTTTAAGAGTATATTCTCCAGGTAGCCACCTTCTTCTCTGCAAAAGCTTCTGGGACCAAGAACAAGAAAAATGTGGCAGGTGTGGCGAGGGCCAATTAAAAAACAAATCTGCACTAACTGATGGGTAATCTTCAGTAAAATCAGTAGTGACAATACCAGATGCCTGGGGAAAATTGACATTGACCAGATCCGTTTATTGCTGGCGGTGCTTTGATTCATCTGCACCATGCAGCTGTTGTAAAGGTAAATGGCTTGCACTTCCATTTTGTGCTTTTATGGTTTGTTTTGTTGCAGAAGTCTTGGTATTTCCTTTTTTCACCTCAGCTTATCATAGGTCAGATGTTACCATTTTCAAATGGCCTTTCCATCTTTCCTCATTTCCCAGACAACCAGATTTGCAAGCAGATTAGTGTTGCTTTTGAGTTAATCACATTCTGAGTTACTAAACTCTTTGAACATATTGAATGAACGTACATTTACCTAAAAGGTGGACAATTCAAATTAGGAAAACATGAGAGTCTTTACTCTATTTTGCTCCCATTGTTCAGTTCCAGGGCAAGCTCTTTTTTCCTCTAGATGACAGTTTCTCTTATTCACACCATCACAGGACACAGCCTGACACATAATCAGCACAGAGTAACGTTTATTTAATGTTGACTGAAGAGATATTGGCATATTTATTTTTATAGGTATTCAAATCTCAATGCCTTCAAAGTTTTATCTTTGTCATTGTATTAAATACATTCTATGCTTTTGTAACTTAGATCTGTATGCTTGTTGGTTTATTCAAGGTGCATAAAGTTACATAAAACCACATACTAAATATACCACATTTTTAGTCATAGTTTTAATTAATGATCTGTGATTTTATAATGAAATAAAAATCTGCTATGGAGTAAAACTGACATGATACACGTCTTTGTTGTTGTTGTTTGTTTAATAAAGCAAGAGACTAAATGTATTTTACACTTTGGATGAGAGAATTCAAGCCTGGCAGCACAGGATATGTTTATTTCTCCCAGTCACTCATGTGTATGTTTATGGGAGAGTTAAAAAAAATACTTCATTAAATTACCTTGTTTAATAATATACAAAATATATTTTGAATGAATACAGTTCTTTCTATCCAAACCATCTCCCTATCAAATCTAAGTCACCTTTAATAATCACCTAGACCAGGGATTCTCAAACCATTATAATACACATTTGAATCCTTTTGTAAAATGCAGAGTCCATTTTCCTAAGCCTGGAGCTGGCTTGAGGATTCTGCACTTTTAAGTGGCTCCCAGGTAATGCTGACCCTGCTGGTTTATGTACCATACTCTGAATAGCAAAGGACATGGCCTATTTCCATCTTCCTCCTACCTCTAATAGTGTACAGAGTGGCATCTGCTAAGTCTTTTTTTTTTTTTCTGGTAACATAAATCTAACCCAAGAATTACCCACTTTGAAATTCCTTATGTGTCAGTTTCCCTTTCACACTCTGGTCACAGTCAACTCAATTCCTCAATCAAGGCAGCATCTTCTCTCCTACTGTTCATGGTATCCCTCTGTCTGGATCATCCTACTCCTCACCTCTACTAATAACTGGTTATGTCTTGCCTTTCAAATTCCAGCTTAAATTTTACTAATTCAGATATGATTTCCCTGACCAACTTCATGTAGGTAGCTACTACTTTGTACTATTCTCTCATGTATGTTTATTTGGTAAACATAATATAAATTCATTTGCTTATGCATTTGTTTATTTGATTGTTGACTGTAGCTCCCGCTAAGTAACGAGTTTCATAAGAATAGTAGCAGTGTCTGTGTATAGAATACTTTATACATAGGGACAGACACAATATTTATACATAGGGACAGACACAATACCTGTTACAGAGGGGCATTTAATAATTTTAAGTAAATAAATGTTCTATTTCTATTAGGATTTTCTAGGTTGTCTTCAATGATCTATCCCTAATACAAGCACAACTTGTATTTTTCTTTGATGCATTTTATTTCACTGCATTTGTTCAATCTTATTTGCAGCCATTAATTCCATTCAATTTATTTAAGGAGACAATATCAAAATTACAAGATACAACTAAATTTCATCAGGAAGATTCAATATGTCCAATTCATCCCCAACTTACTGGCAACAAGCAATTCTGCAAATTGATTTACACTTGATTACTCTTCTATGAATAGTTACCATGCAAATTCATGACACATCAATGTAGGATATAACTGCTGTTACCTAAAAAGCAACTTGGGAACCTATTGGAATTCAGGTTTCTGAATGATATTTTATAATTAATAGTTAATATTTATTGAGTGCTTCCTACATCCTTCATTATTATTCCCAAAAAGTGACACTAAAATAACATACATAAATGTCATAATTTGGATCAGAACATAGGCCTATCTTGTCCCAATGCTTACCTTTCTAACCACACTTTAATTTTACTTTATAACAGATGCATTTCTTTCTTTATTCTTTTTGCTTTTCTTATCTGCTCTACTTTTCCTCTCCCTTTTTCCTGGTCTCTTCCCTTCTCTTCCCTTCTCTTCTCAACACAATAAACTATGTCCCACTTTGGCAGCAGGACTGGTAATAACTTAAATGATTTGGAACCTATCATCTATTTTTTTTGTTTTGCCGAGGGTTTTAGGATGAGCTGAAAAGGATTAATATTAAGCCTTTCTCTAAATCAAATGTTGAGACACGCTCAAGGTATTCTTGTGTCAATGTTTCTTCATAATTCAAAAGACTTGCTGAAAAATACATAAAAATGAAACATCTGCATTCAGGGATAGAGTAGGATTATAGTTTGTTTTCACCATCATGGAAAGGGAAAAAAAATCTGTTTGTAAACGTCTTCAACAATTTGGTGAAAAGAGTTCAAGTTTAGTGTCTTTTTGACATGAAATTGCTCCAGAAATCACTGGTTTGTACACTTAAAAATAAGGCTTGTAAAATACACAAAATTCTCCTTGGCTCCTTTTCCTGGCACGCAGTCCTGAGTTCCTAATTCCATTTATACAAGGTGAAAATCAATTGCTTTTTTTTTTTTTTTAACTCAAAGCAATCTTCAGCCAGTAACACTTCCATTATTTGGGAAGCCCCTGGCCCCCTGATGCCCTGCAGAACTATAGACTCCCTGGCTTAGGGAGAGAGTGCTATTAATTGAGAATGATGAAAAAGTACTGCCAATTTGCTCCAGGAGTCAGAGAACTTGGAAAAAGCTAAAAAGGCTATTCTCCTTTGTATTGATCCTTATATGAAGCACAATCACAGGTCACCAGCAGTTTTTCCTTCTCTTGTTTAAAATCAGATGTAATTTACTGTTGACAAACAGCAGAGCAAGATGTGTTCGATTTGAGGTCACTTTTCTCCACTCTATGCTTTGATCCTGTATTGAACTCCCTAAGAATGTTCGGTTCTTTTCAGCTGACTCAGTTTATACCGGCCACGTATAGGGACTTGCAGTTTTACCTATAACTTCATCTAACATATACCTGTGAATAAGAAAATACAACAGCAGCTCAATCAGCAACTCAATGGAAGCAAAAATATGAGTACACAGGAAAGTAAAAACTATATAAGTTCGTGGTGGCATAAAAAGGAATTTCCACTCTGAAATTTGTATAGCTTTAAATCATTTCTATGACTCTTTTTATAAAAGTAGAAGAAATGAGAGATCTGTTTTTGTATGTATGTCATGCATTCTTTGTACTAAAATAATAGTCAGGAAACCCAATTAAAGTTAGTAGTTTACTATAAAATAAGTGTAACATAGGTTAAAGGGATAGAAAAAAATTAAAATGTTTTGAAGGGCTGAAAAGGACGGTCCTGCTTCAACAAAATTATTCTGAATATCTACATTAGCTCAGTAGAAGAGATTTTAAAAATTCTTCCTTCTAGATTTGCATTGAAAGGGGCAAAACCAACAACAAATTTATGTTGTAATGTTATTAGTTATGGGATCTGGAGCAGGGTAAAAAAATATATAAGTTCAGCTATATATTTAATAGGAGGCTAAATAGGCAATTGTGGCTATTTGTTTATGAAGATAAAAAAATATAGATATTTTAAAAGCGGGGAGGAAATTTTATTCTTTTGGAAAACTTACTTAGTACCTATTATTTTACTAAATCCCAATGTTTAAAGACAAAACTAAGAAAAGAAAAACAAACAAAAAGAGCCATATAGGATAGGCATTTTCTTCATAAAGGGCAGACTTCAGAAGAGGAAATTATCCCATAATATTATTCATGCCCTGAAAGAGGTGAGCATGGCTGCTATCAGAGTCTTGAGAGGGGGAAAGAGAACTTATCCTGGGTAAGAAGGGAAGTCTTGGAAGGTTACTTGGAATACTGTCTTGAAGGATGATTAGGCTGGTGTCACCTACTGGAGAAGGAGGGAAGAGTGCCTAACGCAGAGGAAGGTTATGTCCTGAGGTCTAGAGGTCAGCTGGGGGCATGTGAAGAATTACAAGTGGATCAGTATGACTTACTTAAGGGAAAAATTAGAGAATTTCTGGCCAACAAAAAAAAAAGGCATATAAATAAAGTTGAAGATATAATCTGAGAGCATATATCATATGTCATAGACATGAGATTATAGCTTGTCCTAAAAGCTGAAGGGAACCACACAGGCTTTCATGGGCTGATAGTAATAACACCAGTCAGCCTGGATTGAGACCTTACTATGGGAACGATACTGTGCTAAGTGTCTTTCATTCATTATCTCATTTAATGCTCAGGTTAATTTTATGAGGTAGGTACTATGATGATTCTTATTTTATGAAGACGTGAACCAAGACTTGGAGAGGTTAAATAATTAAGTTGTCAAGGCCACAGAGCTAATAAGTGGTAAAGCCAAGATCAGACGCTCTTATTCCAGAGATTTCACATTATTAATCCCCTTAACTGCTTCCCAAGAAGGGAAATACCATATCAGATTCCTCTTTTAGAAACATCACTTTGGGGGCAGTATAGATAGATCATGTATTGATAAAGAGCAAATTAATGGCATGATATCAGGTATCAGATGTAGACAATTGATAGGTTTTTGTTATCGTGCAGGTGAGAAACTGTATGGACTTGAAATAGAGAAATGACCAGTGCATGTGTCCTCCTGACATTCAAATGTTGAAGCCCTAACTCCAGTGAGACCATAATCGGAAATAGGGTCTGTGAGGAAGTGATGAAGGTTAAATGAGGTCATAAAAACGGGGTTTTAATCAGTAGGACTGGTGCCTTTATAAGAAGAGGAAGAGATACCAGAGCTCTCTCTCTCTGCCATGTGAGGATATAGTGAGAAGGCACCATCTGCAAACCAGCAAGAGAGCTCTTACCAGGAACTGAATTGGCTGACACCTTGATCTTAGACTTCCCAGACTCCAGAACTATGAGAAAGCAAATTTCTGTTGTCACCCAGTCTATGGTATTTTGTTATGGCAGCCTGAGCAGACTAAGAAAATAACCTTCAGCTGAGGGGCCACTGACGCTCAAGTTTCCAGCTTTGGAATTTGCCATTTCCTCAGTGTGGAACACAGACAAGTTAACAGTGTGTTAGGGGAGAGGAGGAATTCCTGTTATTCACGGGAAGTTTCTGATTGTGCGAGATAACTTTGGGGAAATTTTTATTAGGTGATTGACTAATAGAGATATTTGTGTTGGAAAGATACATTTTTGAATTGTCTGTATAGGTAATCATTTCTCCATTAACAATGATGATAGAAATAGGTATGGAAAACTATAAAATAGTTCCAAATTTGGTTAAAATAAAAATAGCCAAAATCTAATATGACAAATTTTTCTCATTTAAAGATAGGTCAAATATTTTGGAATACATTCTCACACGTTATCCAAATTACAGATATAATCACATGATTAGGGAAAAAACTCACTCAAAATGTTTTACCTTTGACAGTCAAAATATTATTTCAAATAACATATCATTACTGTGTCTCTATTAGCTCAGTTTTCATTTGCCAAATATGAAAACAAAACCTATACATGATCAGTTTGTCACTGAACTAAATGTTCCTTTGATTTCTCAGTTCCATAAAGTCTGAAAAACCAGTAAATTAGAATCAGATGATCATGTTTTGCAAACTATAATTTCTCCTTCCCTCTTCCTGTCTCTCAGAGAATCACACTCGCAATGTCATTACTACTCTGAGATACGCGTTCACGGGAACCATTTGGTAGTCTCTCAAATTAGAAGTTAAACTACTTGTCAACCCTGTCATATTTCTTTCCACCCATTCCTCAGAGTGACCCTCAGTTTTCCGAGAGCGAAGCCCCTAAATCTAGTGCTAAATTATAAGATTTTGCTGTTGTTTTGATGAGGAAGGTCAGCTTCAGCCTTGTCTTCAAAGCAAAGTCATAGACATTGATTGCAGGGACTGCTAAGACTTCTACAGTCCTTTTGCCTGTACTTACTTTTTAAACATTTTAGAAATAATCAGAGCAAAAAAACATTTAGTTTTCAGCTGAAATAAGAGCCAGAGAGGAGGTGACGTCTTCAGAGGATCCTGGCGGTACGGGACTTACACTCCCCTGCAGATACACAGCCAACAGAAGGCTGCAGGTGGGCAAGCACCACACTGCATGCATCTCATTAGTGCTGGAGAAGGGCGTGAACATGTTGCAGTAAACACGTTTGGTTTATTGTTTACTTGGGGATATAAATATTTAAGGGCTGGGCAGAAGAAAATGAGCCCTCGATGGAGACAAAGAATTATCATCAGAATGAAAAGACTGAATGAGGAGAGAGTAGTTCCTTGAAGTCTTGAGAGAAGCCAGTTGTGTCAAATACTGCCAGGAGGCCAAATGAGTGACAAAGCGAAAAGTGCTCATTGGCTTAATTAACAAAGAGGCATGTAGTGATCTGATCCGGGAAGTATCAGAGAAGTTTAAGATGCAAAGTGAAATGGAGAAAAGGAAATGGAAAGATTAAGTGAAAAGTCTTACAAATTACTGCTGAGAAGGAAGGGAAGGCAGGCTTTTCAGTAACTAAAGAAATAATACATTTTTTAAAATGTCATAGAAAAATACATTTAAAATAATCAGAATAAAAACAGTGAAGAGAGAAGTGGAAAGTATAGGAGAGTTGAAGTTAATCTGAGGATGAAAAACTTAGCATAAGAATGGAGTATAGACCAGAATTGCTATCTGACTCATGCCAATTTGATTACACATAACTCTGATTCTTTTTGTTTGCTTTTCTTAATGTTTATTTTTTTTGATGTGGGCCATTTTTTTTAAAAGTATTTATTGAATTTGTCACAATGCCATTTCTGTTTTATGTTTTGGATTTGGGCTGTGAGGCAGTCATCCTAGTTCCCTGACCAGGGATCGAACCCACACCCCCTGCATTGGAAGGCCAAGTCCCAACCACTGGACCATCAGGGAAGTCCCTGATTTTTTTTTTTTTTTTTTGGTAATAATAATAGATTCAGAAATCTTAGAGTGGAATGAGGTTTAGCCCTTTTTCTATAGCTTCATCACCAGCTTATCATAAAACCTCATCTCAGTCCAAATTCTGCGATACATACACCTATCAAACAAATATTTATTACCTAGCAAGCTTAAAGCACATTGTTTGGTTCTATAAATCTGGTAACATCTCAGCTTTCCACATTTTTCCATGAACAAACCACTTTCTTGCATGCAAGTTTCGGTGAAGACTGTCATCATGGTATTCCAGAGAAAAATAAAAAGTATTTGTTCATCCTTATAGCTGGTGTCTAGCAACCAGAAATTCTACCTTACATGCCTGGACTCAAGATTGCTTAGAAATGAGGACTCAGGTACAATCTTTATAAATAAAGTTTACAGGGTTCCCTCAGTTCTTACCTTGATCACCTAAGGATCAGGTATGTATTATAGCTAAAATGTTTTAGCCAAATTACAACCTTAAATATCTTCAATTCTACCAACATCTTAAATCTAAGTGATCATGTTTAGTAGACACAGATTTCAATGTGGAAACCCATTTCAGACCTTCAATATGATAATTTGCAAAAGTGTAAGATTATTTGGAGATTTAGATAAGATCAGAATGTAGCCTTTCTGATTATTCCTGGAGCATGCATTCCTTAGTAGAGCAACCAATTAGTTTAATATAATTTAAATTAACTAGCACTTGCAGTTTTGATACTCAAATGTTTTCAAACATATGACAGATATCATGACATATGGAATTGTGGCAAAAAAGCAAGGTCACCTAAAACAGGTTATCGTTTAGAGGAATATCAGGGACGAAAATGGAGAGCGAAAGGTGAATTTTGTTTTTTTTTAGTTATTAGATTTTTTTTTTCAATTGTCAAAGTAGAATGTGAGTGAGATATAATGGGCCAAAAATAAATTTTTTTGTTCTGTCAAGGAAGGAGCAGCCAAACTTAGAAACATAAACAGGGCAAAGTATAAACAGTTTGCTTGGATTCTATTCCTTCTAAGTCCATCTCCAGTTTTTCATTTTCCAATCCAATATTAAGGAAAGGCAATTTTAGATTCTTCGAGCACGTGAAAATATTAATGCAGAGCTTGCCCCAAAGACGAAGATGCACATTAACAGTATATTCTCTGTAGTCTTTTTTGAGGCAGATGCAATACCTCTGACCTTCTCAGGCTGGTGTGGTCAACGCCAGCCCAGGGCCTTGTCTCAGCTGGGCAGCCACGTAGAGCTGAGTGAGTCCCAAAGGACAGAATCCAGAGGTGAACCTGATGGCCCTATGAATTGTCCCTAAAGCAGGCCAACATTTGTAGCAAACCTCCATCCAGAATATGGACAGACAGTGTCAAAGACATCTGTGAACTCTTCTTAGCAATACAGAAGCCACTAAGTTCAATTTGAGAAAGCAATATAAAATTTAATACACTGAGGAAGGACAGTAAAAAGCACGGCAGGTACCTCTGAGAAATCAAGCCCAAACAGATGATTGCAATACGTTATGTAAAATACAAATACATAGAAAGGAAAGTGTATGTTTTTATGCCTAAACAGAAATCGGTCTTCACAATTCATCCACATAATGAAAATGCAAAGAGACAGAGACAGATAGGAGAATATAAAGTAAAGGCAAAAGGTAACTGTGGCATCTGTGACCAGGACAGAATGTTTTGCATGGCAGAGATTCAATTTAAGCAAATGTGGAAGGAGTCCCCAGAGGCCAAACACTTCTGCAGACAGGACTCTGATACAAGCCTGAAACTGAAAAGAAAGACAACCTCATTCAAGCCCGAGACTTGGACTCTCAAAAACACAAGACTTTTAATGTGGCAGAAACAGCATAAGCAAGACAGGGTGTGTGTCCTGCCATATATGCCTTAATTATTCAGTGAACCTATGTACAGTTCACCGATAGCGTAATCTTGCTGTTCAATTCTTAATTATTTTCCTTACAATTTAAAAGAATCTAAATTTTTCAGTTACCATTAACGTACACAACTCTGAGGACATTCGTATTCAGCCGAATATTCTGTCAGATTCAGTGTGAAGGCAGCATGTGTGCTGATTAAAAGCATAGCTGCCAAGGTTTGACTGCATGCATTTGAATTCTGGAACTGTGTTTACTGGCTACGTGACCAGAGGCAATTTGCTTATTCTCTCTAAGCCTCAAATTCCTTGAAATAAACTTGAAATGATCATAATTTCTATCTCATAGGATTGTTGTGAGTTTTAACAATAGAATATTTCCAAAGGACTTAGTACCTAAAACATTGTAAGCACTTGATAAATATTTATGATTATTATTATAAAATGCAGAATTCATTGCACAACATAGAACTCTTATATTCCCTCCTTCTTTACTATGGTCTGGTCATTTGCCTTTTACACAAGAAAACAAATCATTTCCACAGACCTGAAAGCAGTATTCTTTGGGGTATCAAGATGTGGTTATGACACTTCTGATTCACCTGTATGAAAACGGAATCAACCCAATCAGAGGAAAAAAAAACACCCAAAACCTCTTCTGTTTCCTTAGTCATTACCAATGCAGTACAGCTAGGGAAAAAAAGGAATCCATTCTATGAATGTATAATGGGGCACAAAGCCTAAAAATAATTTAGTTGACTAAATGCTAAATGGTTTCACAAATTCAAAAGGTTTTTGTCATTTTAACTCCTCCCTGTATTAGAAGGAGCCAGCAAGTTTTAATCAAAATACTTTTGTAGAACACCCACACACATACACACACACGTTATCTGTGTAGATCACTCCAGTTAATCACTTCAGTACAACACTAAAAAACATCAAGAGAATGTGAAAAAAAAAAAGCATTAAGATGAGACCACAGCGCCCTCTGCCTTATAGACTATAGTTTAAGAAATGTATTTGATTAATTAGCACTTTTGAATCAAATAAAATATTTTTAATCCAAAGGACTTTAGTAGATTGAGATAGGACAATTGTGAAACTTCTGCGGTTTTGTTTTTATAATTTGTTTAGATGGGCCTAGAATATTATGTAAATCAGAATAATCAGGCTTTCTGGTCATACCTGCTTTGGACATGATCATATTAAATTTTTTTTTCTTAACTATGTTGCACTGAGCTATATGCAAAGTTTTAGAAGCAGAATAAATCTCAACTATATAGAAATTTTGAATATTTTTGTGCTCAGAAGAAACAGAATCATATTGATCTCACTCATTTTAAAACTAAGTCCTAATCTTTGGCATTTTTGCCAATCACAGGTTCTTGCACATTTGTACCACAGTTGAGAGAGAGCACACAATATTTATTTATTGTGGTTTTAGCTTAATGCATTGAAGTGCATTTGGTCAATAGAGTTTGACTTTAACTAGAAAATTCTTATCAATTATTTCATTGAACATCTCAGCCACAAATGAACTTGTTTGTAGATTGTCTTTACAATTCATCGCTGAATACAGATCACACTTTACTTCTTTATCATGTTATCCATGGTTGCAGAGTACCTGTGGTCTATTTTGTTTCAAGTTTATCTGTTGTGATAAGAATTGAAGATGAAATTTTCACACCACTGCTGTGTAGCTCTTTTTCTTAAGAGTCTTAGCCAAACAAGGACATAAATATGTTTAGCAGAAGGAGAAGCTACTATCTTTTTTTTTTTGACTCTGTTTAACAACTTAGCAAATCAAGTGTCAGAGGGTTGACACCAGAGAATTCTCATCTATAATCACTTGTCTTCCAACTCTTTTATTGCTTTGAAAAAAAAAGAAAAACCCAATAGTTCTTACTAATGCATCTGCTCTATAGTGAGAGCCCTGTAGAAAATGAGAAATAGACTATAAAATGTGGATAATTTGAATGAAAAATTCAGAATAGAGCGCTAAAACTAAACTCCAATAATTATGGTAGTTCAAACTTGGTGTCTGTCTTTCAGAGGATTCTAAGCTGAAAGACTGAGATTCTTTTACTCTACTCTGAAAGAATGATTTGGCTTCTTTTGAGGGAACAAATGTCCTAGATATGAGATTTGCTTTCTTTTTCCATGCAGGTAAAGTGAGATTGAAAAGAGTCTACGTGAGAAGCAAAATTTGCACATCCTTCTTTGTGTAACACACTTTCCTTATTGCTTTACCATGCTAAACAACCATGGTGTTTTTTCATACTGGAAGTGTTTTGATGGCATAGGTATTAGCAGCTACTGATGATGCAATTCTGTTTCACATGTTCTAATGCATGCAGAAAGAGAGGGTATCCAGCTGGAAAAAGAATGGTTCCTTCATTTTCTGTTATTCTCACAGCAATATGCAAGTGGGCTTTTGTTGTTGTTGTTCAACCATGCTTTCTAATTACTGATTTGAATGGTTCTGTAGATTAAAAATAAAGTTCTTGATTGAGTATAAATGAGTTTGGAGAATATCCAACTGGCAAAGCTTTTCTCTTCTAACATTTATTAGAATCAAGATTTTTCCTAATTGAAGAAGCCATCACATTACTGTATTTTTAAAAATCTTCTATGCTCATGTCCTGTGGGAAAAAGCATTGGGGCTTCATTGTGTATGGTTTGGGAATTAAATTAGGATGTATAAATATATTAAAATACCCTCCAAACAGATTTTTATCAAATTAACTACTTAATTTCTTGAAGACTCCTGAGAAACTTCACACCAGCATGACAACAGCTGCAACAAATTTTTGGTCTTAAATACATTTAAGACAAGTAATCATAATACCTAATATAGGTTGGGGCATGTGTGCATGTTTTGGAGAATTGATAGCATGACTGAGAAATAAGCATCAGATATAAACTGAACTAATATCTCATTCTAGATACATAGACACCTCCTCAACCAGCCAGGTAAGTAATTCTTTTCACTTTCCATCCTTCTAGGATTTTCTTGGATTGAGCCTGACTTTTATCAGCTGTGATAATCATTCCACGTATTTTCATTAAAATAGTATTAGTAAAGTGAATTGTTTCATTATTATACATGTTTCATTATTGAGATTATTTAATTTGAATATGTGTAATATAATGGAGAAAGTTACTGTATATGTATTACAACAATGTAATATGTAGAGGGAGACAAATACATTTGAGTAATTATGTATATATATATACATATGCATATATACACACATATATAAGGTATGTGTGTGTATATATGTATATATATATACACATACACATTTTATATATACATTAAAACTAGGTATTGAATATTTGATACTATAAACTGTAAAGTAAGGTTATTTCAGATAAATCTAACAAAAGGAAATTCCCTTGGATTCTCTGTAATAATCTATTAGGTAATACTTTATTATAAATTGAATATTCACACTTTCCTGTCAACTTTTTTTAACTCTTCCATTCATAGGACCCAAGTTTAGTAGACTCAGGGTATTTCATTGGTAACAGGCAGATCTGAGGGAAGAACCCAAGCATTCTGACTTTCACGTATGTTGACTACAGCCTGGTGCTGAATACTCAGTTCTATTTGTTCTTTAATCTTAGTGAAACTTTTTTATGAAAGCAGATACTAATATCAAATATGCTTCTAAAATATTTAAAGAACATTCTTCTATTTCTGGTCCTAATTATAATATTGGCCTGAGGCCCCTTTAAAAAATGTATTCATAAAACTTGTTGTAGTCTCACCTTAAATTCTGCGATTTAGCAAAATAGGTATATCCAGTTTCAAATGTTCCGTGGTCGTATCATTAGGCATTGTTTTTTTTTGAATAGCATAATATTGTCATAAAAAATTTTATTGGTTATGAAGTCTTTTTAAATAAGAAAACCAAGTTTCGAAGAAATGAGGTTATTTGTCCAAAATCATATTATTAGCTAACAACTAACATTAGAACTAATGACAGAGCTAATGGCAGAAATAGAACTAAAGCCCAGTTTCTCGAGCACCAAGCTGATGCCTTTCCTGCTGCATGGTAACCACTCTAGCAACTGCAGGGCAGGATGTTTACTTATTTGCACAAAAACTTATTGATGGAGTCCACTCTCATCTACAAAATGTGGTAAATCATCCCAGGCTCTAAGTGAGACTCATAAGCTTTGGTAAACTCACTAGATCTTTTTTTTTAAACATCCATTCTTTCAGGAACTTATTTTACTTATATTCTGGTATTTTTAATTTTTTATATTTTATTTTTTAAGAACTTTTATTGAGATATAATTGACATACAGTAAACTGCATATATTTAAAGTGTACAATTTGATATATATATTTTTCTTATTAGTAATGTATATATGGAAATCCCAATCTTCCTATTCTGGTAATTTTAATACTCACTAGATGAAATCTGAAAATTGGTACACAAGAATGACTATAAGAAAAGTTACTGCTTATCACATAGAGAAAATGTCTCAGAAACGTGAAAAAAAAAAAAGGGATAAATAATACACATGAAGAAAGCTTTCCCAAAAATAGAAGTGGTCCAAAGACAGAGTGGGTTCGCTAAGGCATAATGAGTTCCTATCAGTGAAGGGGTTCAAGTAGAGGCAGAAATACTGCTTGCCAATATCTTGTATTTTAGTCAAAAATTATATGAAGTTTGCATTAGATAATTTATAGATTTCCTTCAAATTCTGAATTTCTATCTTGACATATTATCTGAGTTTTCCTAGGTTGTACTTCCATGTTTAACAAATAAAACCTACAGAAGTCATACCTCATTTACTATAACACTTTTGATGCTGTACCAATTTTGTTTTCATATATACTTTATGCTTAATAAATTTAAAAATAATTTTGGAAATTATGTGTCTTTTCAAGCATGCGTAAAAATAAACAAAAACAAGGACTTCCCTGGTGGCACAGTGGTTGGGAATCCTCCTGCCAGTGCAGGGGACACAGGTTCGATCCCTGGTCCAGGAAGATCCCACCTGTCTCGGAGCTACTAAGCCCATGCACCACAACTTCGGAGCCTAAGCTCTAGAGTCCATGTGCCACAGCTACTGAAACTGCACACCTAGAGCCCGTGCTCCACAACAAGAGAAGCCAGCGCAATAAGAAGCCGCACACCGCAGCAAAGAGTAGCCCTCCCTTCTTTGCAACTAGAGAAAGCCTGTGCCGCAATGAAGACCCAACGCAGCCAATAAATTAATTAATTAATTAAAAAAAGAACTAATCCGCTTATGTAGATTATAATTAAATATGTTATGTAAAGGAAACCAACATATTGCTTGCAAACTCTGACATTCAGATTTGTCTTCCGATTGACTTCATTTGATAATATTTTAATCTGTCAAACATTTCCAAATGCCGTTATGCCATTGGAAACCTTTGTCCTTTGGCAGGTAACTCTGCTGTGTTCAATTCTAGCCAATTAACATGCTAGCTAGAAGGCAGTGTGTCAGGTGCAAAAGGAACTGAGCCCTGGAAGAAACCCCACTAAAATGCTTTGTTCTTTTCCTGAGCCTGACCGCAAAGTCAGGGTAACCAAAATACTGCCAGGCACTAAGCTGCCTCCACAAAAGAAATTCTGGATAAACATGCCATGCAATTAATTTAACAATTTTTCAGGCTCAAATCAATTGACAGAGAGTTTCCGGGGAGATCTTTGTTTCTCTATTCCTGTTTCTGTAATCTTATTAGCATATTGTGACAGTAAAAGTCATTATTAATAATAAATTAGGTCTTAATTGTAAATGATCTTCTAGTGAAAATTAGAAAAAAAAAGTGTTTCTGGTTTCAACATTTTCAAGTGCCTGTCAGCAATTATACAGGCAAAAATCAATATTAAGTTGTAAGTCAGCAATAGGCTTGAAAATTATCTATACCATTATTATTATTATTTTGTTGTCTCTCATAGGGACATCAGACATCTGGTTTCAAAGATAATGGCAGTAACAATTATTTGCATCATAGCCCTAGCTAACTAGATAGCTGAAAACATCTGTTATGATCTTCAGTTTCTCTAACCTGTCCCTAGAGAGACTCTGATGGCTGAAATAGTCTTTATTTTTCTTTCTCTCTCTGTAATAATCATTTTTGCAAAATACAGATTACTTGATACTTAAGGAAATTGACTCTAATGATGCTTTTGTCTTTTTGAATTTAAAACTGGAGGAGGGGGGCATTAAGGAAAACTGGAGAAGAAAATTATCTTGCCAGAGTTGGAATTTTACTGTCATAGCTATATTGCATTGCTCTTTTAAGTGATGGTCATGTTTTTCTCTGATGTATTAAACTCATAAAAAGTAGAGGTACTAATATTTGAACTAACACATCAAAGATTCACTAGACTGCTGTCCTTCCAATTCATTAAAACATACAGGCAAAACTATTAAACATTTTTTTTTTTTGCCCTCTAATCCAGTATGTAATTAGGAAGTATTAGCGACACTACCAATGTATTAGCAGTATACTGGGCTCTGGGCAATTTGGTGCATACAAAATAGGTAAGTCACATGGTCTCTTCCAGTACCTAGATTCCAAGCTTACAGAAGAGCTTTAAACCATTAACAAGTGAGACAAAATACAAATACTAAACTATAGAATATGGTGTGCAGCAGAGAGAAATCAGCCAAAGGAAGTTGGAAAGGGAAAATTTTAATCCTTAATGGTCAGCCCACTCATGACAGCAGCAGGTCAGTCTGGGTCACCAGAGTTTGGTGCTCAATTAATATGTGTTGACTGCATAAACAAATGAACTCACGAGTGAAGGAATGACATAGGAAAATCTTTGAAAAGAAATGGGATCTGATCTGGCTTTGAAGAATGGATATAATTTTTGTAGCTGAAGAGTAAGAAAAAAGGGAGAGGAGTAGCATGGCCAATGGCTTTTATGATGATGAGGGTGGGGATAGAATGAAAGGTGGGTGAAGGAGATGGGGCAGGGGTGTTCTCGAGGGTGGAAAACAGGCGGGTAGTAAAGACAAAATACTTGCTCGGGTATAAGGCTTATATGAGACAATGAGAAAAATATTTTATGCCAGCATGTAGGTAATTATAGAGGTCTATAAATGATGGGTTGGATAATTGAATTATAACCCAGTTTTTAAATGACAAAAGCAAAAAAAAAAGCCCCCAAACATGAGGAACACTGAAGAAAATGGAAGTACTATGAGGTTGATCTTGTAGGTAAGACATTATAATAGCTTAAATGAGTGTAATTAAAGTTGAAGAAATATGATTTTTGAGGGACCATAACAGATATTTATTTACTAAGATTTCATGATAATTAGATATGTGGAATAAGGAGAAGAAATCTCCAGTGCTGGCAAGTGCAGATGATATTAATGAGAATTACAGTGTTGCATGATAGCAAAACTCATTGAAATGAAAGATCACGTTAGTATTGAATTCCTGAAGTCTGAGGACTCAACCAAGCATTTAAGTGGAAATATTAAATAGGTAATTGGAAATACAGGACTGGAATTCTACTGAAAGATGATATTTGGAGCTATTAAATTTATAGTAATTAGCAAAGATGGATATGGGAAAAAATAGAAAAGAATCATCTCTCAAAGTGAATAGTACTTATATTTGTTTAAACTACAAATCAATTTTGGAATGGTTCCAAATATACTCGCTTCATGTCAAGTTATTTTTGTTGTTAGCAGTGTTCTGGAGGTTTCATTGCAGTGTTAACTTTGTACTACCTCCCTTTTATAGAGAAAACACACATTTGATCAAATTGTAGTTATCGTAATGCCAACATTTTTACATGTAGGGAAGTTATTAGAATTTAAGGATAAATTAGTGCTGAAAGGCTTTATATTAATGTTTATTCTTATAAAAAACAATGCTTTGAATCTGTACAATAAAATTGACAAATAATGTATTTCTTTAATAAAACAAAATCATATCTCTATTTTTATATTTCCCCAATGATATCAATATTTCCTGGCTAACTTTTTTTCACCTTTCAGTGCTGTGAGATTTGGATGAAGCTCATTCTCTTTTTATAAATGTTTGAATTTAACCTGCTGTGAACCTAGGTTAGGATAATTGAACTCAGGAGAATATTTTAAAGTGCAAGAAAAAATAGGGTAGCAAGAAAACATATGGTTTCCTAATTATGCTGTAGACTTTTTTAATCTTCTCTCCACCCCCCCCTCCCATGATTTCTTTCCCCAGTCCACATGCATAACTGGTCCTGTCACAGACAGGCTTTGTAGATGGAACAACAGCAACATTCATTTACCCATAGACCATTGGCATTTGGACTTTCAATTGTGTTTATTAGGTAACTAGAATTTTGGAAGTTACAACCCAATACCTGTACAGAAACTTTCTGTCAATAGGAATTCTAGTTTATAACTGACCAGACACTGGAGAATTCAGGAAGTCTCAATATGGAAGACTGTTTACAATACAAATCATTGCACTTAAGTAACAGTTTCACATGGGCTTTGGTTTTAATACAACAGAAATATATTGTAGGCCTTTTATTTATTTTTAATAAGATTTAGGTTTCACATGGTGTTACTCATCTATCATTTTACTGAATAGACACAAATGCTCTGAGTCTGTAATACTCCAAAAGCATAATCAATAATAAAATTCAATTTTAAATAGTCATCTGCACACTATATATTAAGTATACGTCATATTTAGGTTTGTGTGGTTTCCATGTAGGTTATTTTTCCAAGTTTCAAGAATTGTTGGTTCCAAACTGGTCCCCATGCATGGAAGACAGGAAAAGATGGAGGGCAGAGGTGGCAACTCCAGACTCCAGGTGGCAGGTTTAATAAGCAAGGGAACTTACAAGGCTGGTCTTGAGTGGCCACAAAACTAGTAGAATTCCGTACCTGTCCATCAGATTCTTAAAGGCCTGAACTGGGTTCAATGATATTATTATCCAGATGCTTTTAGCAACACCACCTCACTCTCTCAAGACTGTGTTCTCGGAAGAGCTCCCATTGTGCTATTCAAAGCGTACAGTCCAACGATGGGGGGTGGGGTGAGGAGCCTTCCATTACCCAGATCTGGTTCTCAGCTCAGTTTGCTGTCACTCCTTCTGAACTCCCCCTCTATCTTGGGTCTTTCCCTGAGCATGTACCCATTCCCAGGATTTGTCAGTTTCCCCATCAGCAATGAATTGTCCAACATCATAAACGTCTTGTCCCACGACGGGACTTAGCATGGATATCAGTGTCACATACCAGGTGCTGGGGGTGACTTCCATTCCTGCAGTGAACGTGGCCCAATGAAGGCCTTCACAAACAGGCGTGTAGATTGATCTCTAAGAATTTGTTGTTGTGGGACGTCCCTGGTGGTACAGTGGTTAAGATTTGCCCTACCAGTGCAGGGGACATGGGTTCAAGCCCTGGTCTGGGAAGATCCCACATGCCACAGAGCTACTAAGCCCACTCACCACAACTACTGAGCCTGCGCTCTAGAGCCCGCGAGCCACAACTACTGAGCCTGTGTGCTGCAACTACTGAAGCCCGTGTGTCTAGAGCCTGCGCTCCACAACAAGAGAAGATGCGCGATGAGAAGCCCACACACTGCAACGAAGAGTCGACCTTGCTGGCTGCAAACAGAGAAAGCCCACGTGCAGCAACAAAGACCCAATGCAGCCAAAAAAAATAAAATAAAATAAAATAAAATAAAATAAAATAAAATAAAATAAAATAAAATAAAATAAAAAATTTGTTGTACCTCCTCTACAGACTTTCAGGGTCCCATATGCCTAGGGAGGTCCCCCTCATTGGGCCAAGCCTCCCTGCAGGCTAGAATAATCCAGTCTCTAAGGGTGTGAGTACCTTGAACCCCTGGAGCACCACACAGCACTGGCAGAGGGCAGCATGTGGTGATGTTGCACATTCTCTCTGCCTCCTGCCCAGTCAGAGAAATGTCATCACCTCTCACCTCCCTAGCCGCACTAACCATGCCTGGATACTTTACCTGGCCTTTTGCTGGAAGTTGGCACCAATATCAATAAACCCAGTGGGAGTATATTCTCTCATCATGAACATTTTCTGAACTGGCTGCCCCACTGGCCAGCTTGGAATTTCTCCCAGGGACACCATTTCTTTGGTGTCCTGGCTGGCTCATCAATCAAGTTCAAGAGCTTCAAGAATATAATATGAAACCAGACCTCCTACAGGAAGGGCAGGAAGAGATCAAATAAAGAGGTGGACCACTCTGGATTCGTAGGTGCCAGGTTTAATAAGCAAGGGGACTTAGAAGGCTTGTCTTGGGTGTTGCAAGACAAGTAGATCTTCACACCAGCCCACCAAATCTTGAAAGTTTATGTAGTGACCTTAACTGGATTTAGTCACATATACCATCCAGATAGTCTCACCAAGACATTCCTATCTCAAGGCTGTGTCCTGGAACAGCTTCCATTCTGGGAACAGTAAGCAGACTGTACATTCCAAGGATAGGGGAAGGGGTGAGGAACTTCTCATCACTCAGGTCCAGCTATCAGGCCAACTGGCCGTTATGTCTTCTCGATGACCTCCTCCAATAAGAATATGATTGAGTTAAGGTCATTTTTTAAAATTAAAGTATATATGAAAATACGCTCCACATCTTAGGTCATCAGAGACAGGCAAATTAAAACAACAAAGATATACCACTACACACCTATTAGGATGACCAAAATCCAGAACACTGACAGTGTCAAATGCTGGTGAGAGTGTGGAGCAACAGAAACTCTTATTCATTGCTGTACAAAATGGTACAGACACTTTGGAAGACAATTTGGAGGTTTCTTATGAAACTAAACATACTCCTCACACATGATCCAGCCATTGCGCTCCTTGGTATTTACCCAAATGAACTGAAAACATGTCCACTTGAAAACCTGCACACATATTATTAGCAGCTTTATTTATAATTGTCAAAATTTGGAAGCAACTAAGATGTTCTTCAGTAGGTGAACAGATAAACTGTGGTACATTCAGACCATGGAATGTTATTCAGAACTAAAAAACGAAATGAGCTATCAAGCCATGCAAAGTCATGGCAGAATCCTAGATGCGCATTACTAATTGAAGGAAGCTAATCTGTGAAGCCTACATATTGAATGATTCCAACTGTATCACATTCTGGAAAAGGCAAAACTCTGGAGACAGTAAAAAGATCAGGGATTATCAGAGGTGGTGGGGGGAGGAATAGGCAGAACACAAAGGATTTTTAGGGCAGTAAAAATAGTCTGCATGATACTATAATGGTGTATATGTCATTCTACATTTGTCCAAACCCAATGAATGTATTGGATACAACACAAAGAACCCTTAGGTAAACTACGGACTTTGAGTGATTAGTGATGTTGACAATGAAGGAGGCTTGGGAGCAGGGGATATACAAGAAATCTCTGTACCTTTCTCTCAATTTTTTATTGTAAACTTAAAACTGCCCTGAAAATAATAAAGTCTTTTAAAAACTTAAAGAAAAGGCAAATATTGGTTCACAATGCTTGAGCTGAGTTATATGTATAAGTGATTTATTTTTGAAGTGGTTAAAAAAATATATTGCTCGTGGGACCATTGCATTATTTCAATCAATACTGTAGCATGTGCCATAACTTCAGATATTCTTGTAACAATTTGGCCACGAGTGACATGCTCAATTTTGTTAATAGTAAAAGAATATCATTAGGAGAATTTGTCAAGTTGTGGTAACACAGTCAAATAAAGAAGAGAGTATATTGGATGAATTTTACATCGTTTTCGCTGTTAGAGTTGTAGTCCCTTCTCTGAGGAAGCAATGAGCTAATCAGATGTTTTCATACCCTGGGGAAAGTATTCTTTGATACCTTAAATAGCCTTTGCTACACTTTTTGCTTACTAAAGCAACTGGTGAATTCTAATGTACTCTGAGGCACCGGTACATTGATAATGAAAAGGAATGTCCTTAACAATTCCCAGGGGTAGATTGATGTGAAGGTAGTTTTGTTTTGTCTTTTTTTTTTTTTGGAGAACTTTATTATTTTTTCGCTGTGTTGGGTCTTTGATGCTGCACGTGGGCTTTCTCTAGTTGCGGTGAGTAGGGCTACTCTTCGTTTTGGTGTGTGGGCTTCTCACTGTGTTGTGGAGCAAGGGCTCTAGGCATGTGGTTTCAGTAGTTGCAGCACATGGGCCCAGTAGTTGTGGCTCATGGGCTTAGTTGCTCTGGGGCATGCGGGATCTTCCTGGACCAGGAATCGAACCTCTGTCCCCTGCATTGGCAGGTGGATTCTTAACCACTGCACCACCAGGGAAGTCCTGAAAGTAGCTTCTATTTAAAGTTAATAATTTTATTATCTATGAAACAGAAACAGGCTCAGAGACATAGAGAACAGACTTGTGGTTGCCAAGGGGGAGGTGGATGGGGGAGAGAAGGATTGGGAGTTTGGGATTAGCAGATGCAAACTATTGATATTATATATAGAATGGATAAACAACAAAGTCCTATTATATAGCACAGGGAACTGTATTCAATATCCTTGATAAACCATAATGGAAAAGAATATAAAATATATATCTATATATACATATAACTGAATCACTCTGCTGTACAGCAGAAATTAATACAACATTGTACATCAACTATACTTCAATGAAAAATAAAGTTAATAAGTTGACATCTGATTTGTCAATCACACTTTTGTGGATTTGACTAGTATTTTTCATTCCCTCAGAGACCGATCGTTATCAAATTGATAGAACTGAGTTTCTGGATATGCAAAGGTGAGCAGCACATCCTAAATGCCCCTTATGCGACCAATGTATTGTTTTTATTTTTGAACATCTGTATAACAGAGAAGAAAACAGAAAATTAAGTGAGAATTCAAACTTAGATTTTAAAAAATTACAATAAAATATATTCAAAGAAGATTAATTATGAAGACAGAGTTATTAAAAATCCATTCTCACAGAGAAAACACTATATTTAACATGTTAGCTCTAACATGCAGCCAGTCAGAATGAAGGAAGGCAATCCAAAATATTAGTATCAGGGGAAAAGGTGGAAGGTAATAGTCAATGGTGACCAACCATTTAGATTATCTACCACCTACTGTTCTAAAATTGAACATTTGGAAGACAGATTTCTGTGTTCAAAAATCCAGGTAAGTATTTTAAGTTTGTTGACCAAAAGTCAAAACTCTCTTATTCAATGTTTTGAGATATATGTCCAACCTTTCCTCTCTCCCCTAGTCATATAACCTGCTATTTTCATTGTTCCCCTACAGTATTAACTTTAGACTATTGCAGTGTGTTTGTTATGTTCATTTATACTTTGGCATTTTTACACTTACATCTGTCACTGACAATAAGATGTCCGTGTGAAATTTAAGTCCCATGCACAAATATTTTTGATTGCCTGTGCTATTCAAATGGTTTATGAGATAGGAATCTTAATATATTCTTATTAAATATGTTCTTTCTCAAGTTTACTCTTTCTTCTCCATTTATTTACTTATTTTCTTATTTGCTACTCAATAATCAAGAAGTCAAAGGAAGGATAAATTTAGGTTTTAATTTATTTGGACTTTATATAGGTCTGCTGTTTAAACTGTTTACCACGGTATTGATTCATCTTAGTGAACCAAGATAAGCACATCCACTCCTGTCTAACACGGGAGAGAAAACTGAAGTATCTCAGCACCTTCAATCTGTGGAAACTTTACCTTACATCTACATTCACTCTCACAACTGCTCTGAAAACCTGATATCATTATCTTTAAATATGTGAGGAAACTGAGGCTTAGAAAGTTTCAACAACTTGTTCAAAGTCATCTGCATTAGGAGGAGAAGGAGAGATTAACCCTTAGTCTCTTTCATTTCAAAGTTTGATTTTTCCATAAAATTTGTGGTTCATAAATTTACATCTTTTATGTAACACCATCCAAATCGTTTTTGTCTTATTCACTTATAAACAACATTATTTACTATTTCTGTACACACTTTGTTCTATTTACTACTGTATTTTAATGTTTCTATTGGACGGATTTATTTTTAAATGAAATAACATTTTCATAAATGAAAACAAATATCCTCTTGTATGAGTAGACTTTCATTGTAACAATACATTTATACAACAAAATAATGCTGCCTGCCAAATGTTTTGAGCCCAAGAGAAGCTCTGTTAAAAGTGAAGATTACCAAGTGATAGAGAAATATTAAAGACATATTAGCTCCAAATGGGACTTTTATACTTGAGTTCATCAGAAAAGAATTAATGGAATTGATAAATAAGTATCTTTCTCCTTATGTCTCTTTCTTCTTATGTCTTTCTCTTTTTTCGATAATTTTTAATGATCTACCCATGTGCTGCCTAAGACCACCCAGAATTCACAGCATTTTTGTTCCACAGTTGGCAAATGAAGTACTAAACCATAAAACACAGGAGGAATCGAAGACCCTTCAGGGTCCTCTCCTCTGGAGTCCTGAATCACTAATTACCATCTCTACTGGTTAATGTATTTGCCACGTAGCTATGACAGGGTCATTAGACAATAGATATTTGAGATCATAAAGGACTCATGGAAAATGCTTCTACTAGCATTTGAGAGAGAGTGTTATGCTGTATTTTAATGATTGTACCCATTAACCCAGAATCAGTGAATTTTCCATTAGTAGGTAAAATAAGAATCAATTTGAAGTGTCTCTTCTATTTGCCCTTCACAGGTCTGTGATAATCTGTTTTCCAGCCTGAAGTTTAGGGTATCCAACAGCATCATAGAATCCAGTGTAAAAATATATTCCTAGCAACTCAATTATAGATTATGTAATGTCATCTCCTGTTAAGAAATGTGTGGGAAAGAAAGTATAAATAGATGAAATGATTGCCCAAAGTCACATGCTAATTAATAACAAAGCAATAACTGGAGATAATTTCTCATTACTTAAGCCTTTTCCCAGTATACTTCAGGACTATGTTTATTCCTTACAAAGAATGCAAACAGAATAACAATAAACAAGACACATGGAGGTTTTCCTAAGCTCAAATTTTCCTGATAAAACCTGAATAGAGAAAGATGGGCCACGTGCTTATCAAATTTCCTTTCCATAAATAAATATGTTGCTTCCAAACTTGAATTTTCTACTCCAAGATATATCTATCTGCATGGAATTATGTATTCTACTGTTAAGGTTACATCCCCAAACACCTTGCACCCTGTTACCTGCAGGCCTAAGACTGATTAAAGCAGCCAACAGATTTATAAGTGCTAACCAAACTAGAGCTTTCCTATTACAGCGTGTTAAAAATCACCACAAACCACAGGAATATTGCATGCAATATTGAAACTGCCGTCCAGCACCATTTTGAGCCATAACTTCTATTTGAAATGTCACCAGATACTCTGAAGATTACTTTTTCAAATGCAGCTTTTTAATTAAGTCATATTTTATATAGAAAGTAAAGAGACACAGGCTGAACGTACACAGAACTGCTGAATTGATCTCCCAGTGGTTACCCATGGGGAGGGGAGCTGTGCGTTGCAAGGACTGCATCTTTTGCAGTTCATCAGGTTGGCTACATGTCATATTAATTCAAGTACCAAGACAATTAACTACTTTGGTGTTACCAGTAGCTGATCTAGTCTAGGCTTATCTATATCCATATGACAATTGTTTGCAGTAATTTTTAATAATCTGAGTTTGTCAATAGAAAGTTTAGTAAATACATCCATAAGCAAATCTTCAATGTGGACAGGAGTCTCTTAACAAGCTATGGTTCTGCCTTTTGTTCTTACATATAGCTACATATTTGTAATAAATTCTTAGATAAAAGCTTCATTGGATTTCAATATACTAGCTTTTTGTTTTTCATTTAAAATAATTTTCATTTACATGAAGAAGAGTCAGTGTGAGGAGATTGATAACATTCATGTAATAGATATGGGTAGAGAAGAAAAATTGGCAATATTTAAAAACCCAATAATATTTCTTCACATTCTTTTCTTCAGTAGAATGTTTTAGATTCTCTCATACAATGTTATAATCATATAATTCTATGCAAATATTATTAACTCTAGTTTTGAACATGCTTTACATAAACGAAGAAAAAGAGAGAAAATACTGTTTTCATTGTTTCACTTTTGAATTCATTTTTTACCCAAACTGTATTGATTCTATTCAATCTAGAGAAGCTCTTTGCAGTGCAAATGTTATTTAAACTTTAAAAAAAGTTTTTATTACAGTTTATATGTAGAAACATATATCTATCTATATAATACATAATAAAAAAATTCTTAACGAATGCCCCAAAGCATAATATAAAACATTTTATTATGTATAACTATTTAATCTCCTGATCGTCTTCCCTATCTCTTTATTTTAACACTCTGAATCTTCTTATGTATTCTTCTTTTCCCATTACCAAATTCTGAAGCATAGTGCTGAGATCAGATCAAGGCCTAGAGCAAGGAGTGAGGGTGGAAAGCAACTGATCTATTTTGGTAAGAAGAGAGAGTGTAAGATTTAGCACAGAATATAGTTTTGTTACTTAAAAATGTTTTTATGAAAAAAGACAAAGGTTATACTGAGCTTAGTAGCATATTGCAATTATAACGATATTTTATAGGGAAATGAGTAAATTAGTTTTGCTTTAGTATTAGCCTGTTAACTTGTTTTAGTCACTTAAATTAGTTAAATGTGTAGTATGATTTATTCTGACAGAAATGTTTTGCTGCTGCTTTGAAGAACAAGGAATAATCATTTTTGGAGCTCTTTTTTTTAATTGACAGAACACAGTAATCATTTATCAAACCAGATACAGTGCTTACAATCTATAGTTTTTTAATTCGATGTTTGTTTTTCTATTTTTAGACAACCATGATTGACAACATTTGACTATCAAAACTCCAAATGTTTCTAATTATCTTATAATGAGTGACTAAGTGGGGAGTTAGATTGTTAACCTCTAAATACAGCGGGAAAAATGGTAATTACATGTAATGTTGAATTCTACTTGCTTCAGGCTTAATTATATTGCATAGGTTTCTAAAGAGCAATACAAATATTTTATATCTTTTTTATGTAATATAAGAACATAGAAAATAATTACAAAATGTTTACATGGTACAGAATATAAGAACATTATTCCAAACAAATTGTTCTCATCTGTTGTTAACTCTTGCTGCATCTATTGCAGCAGTCACCTAAGCGATACCAATATTGCCAGTCTTTGGTTCACTGCATAAAATAAAGACCTAATCATGCCATGTTCATGATTTCAGAATAAAATCAAGACCTACTGAGCACAAGCCTGATTTATTTTTTCAGCTGCATCTCTTCCTCAGCATAAATCCTCAAATCTCTACAGCACATGCCTTTCAGTAAGCCGTGTGGCACGTCCATATTCACAATCACCATTAAGTATTCATTCATCTCTTATCTCTGCCTCTAATATCACCACCTGTATCTCTGCAGCCCTGGTCTTCATCCTCTGCGGGATGAATCAAGAGCCTTAATGTGTACGTGGAGTGTTTTCCCCAAGTGGAATTAATCATGCTAATTCTGTATTTCCAGAGCAATTTTGTCCCTGCTACTCTAGCAGGTAGGAAAGACTGCTTTTGCATTGTTAGTCATATGTATGTTTACTTGGGTAGGTTATCAGATCCTTAAGGAGAGATGTAACATAATAATTTTGTATTGCTCAGAAACCTTGTACGTGGTGCTCAGTAAATGCATGTTATACAACAATCATTATTTTTAACTTATTAGTATTTCTAATCCCTAGCTTTGTTTTTTATTGCTTCTTGAACTCTCAAAATACACTATATTATCTATAATTATGGATATATGACAATTATGTTTAAATATTTATATTCTAAAAGATTTGAAAGTAAGTTTTGATTCTATCACACATTGAGGGAAAATATCTAAATTATTCATGTCTTCACTTCTTTAAAGTTCACTCATAAATAAATCTTGACACTGATAACGTATTAAAAATTAAAACTTAGCTTCATTATAGTCTGCCCCTTGCTTGTGGTGGACAGAATTGGAAGGAAAAACAATGTCTTTTGTCTCACTAATAAAATAAGCCTACTTTTGATGAATTTATTTAATCTAGGAAAAGTGTTTACTGGAGCTGAGTGGAATTATTTAATATTCAACCAGTTGTTCTTCAAACACGGGAGTATGCACTGTTATTATACTATTTTTAAAGTAGATTCTACATATTTCTATACATTCACAAATATATTATCTACAACCCATAATTTTATTTTTACATTTAGCAACTTATTTTTAATTGTACGCTTTATTTCAAAGATGACTTGAAAAGCACACGAAATGGAAAATGTGTAAATATATTAATACTCACAAATGTCCTCTCCCACAAAAATACTAAAGATAATTCTGCTCCTCTAGCTTCATTCTTGTGGCTGTTGTGAGTGGTGGACTAATAATAAAGACAAGTTATAGTAAAGAAGATGTGGGATGTGGAGCAGAAAGGGTGGAGAGCTACTAGGGGAAGAAAGACCTGTAGAGAAGGATGATGAGAATGGATGGAGGAGAAGTGTCATCATGAACTGAGTTTGACAGAAAATTAGAGAAAGTTTTAAATTACAAACTGACAGAGATCAAGGACATCTTTGTAACTGACATGAGGAGCTGTAGATCAATATATGCTGAGGAAGATTTTGTAAAAGAGTTTTGTTGTCTGTTATAGCATCTACTTTGGAATTTCTTTAAAATGTGCCAAGATTTAAATTTATTTTCAATGTGTCATGAATACTGAATTATATATTTTGGATGAAATAGTGAACTGAACCATGAGTTGGTTCAACTTTATATGTTATATGAGCCAATTTGGGTTTGTCATCAAATAACCAATACTTCCAACTATTCATTGCCTAAGTTTTTCTTTGTGTTGTAGATAACATTGGCCACATGAATATATATATAAGATTACAGTATATATGGTAGCTATCAGTTTACTTTGTCCTGATGTTAAAGCAACATTTGCTCTTGTGCTTTTCTTAAATTATAAAGTCAACACTTTTATCGCTTTGTGAAATTTCACTCTTATTAATAATTTAGTCTCAAGTTATCTTCTAAATAAAATTTTTTCAAATCCTAAAAATCACAGAACACTTCAATAATGTGCTACAATTGTTATGAATTAATGAGAAAAGCACTAAAATGGGAGTAATAGCTACGTGTATACTATATTACTTCCTATGGCTGCTGCAACAAATTACCTTAAACTTGGTGACTTAAAATAGCATAAATTTTTTCTCTTACAGTTCTGGAAACTGGAAATCTGAAATCAGTCTCACTGGTCTAAAGCTGATGTGTCAGCAGGGTTGGTTCTTTCTGGAAGCTCCAGGTGAGGATTTGCTTCCTTGACTGTTCTAACTTCTAGAGGCTTCCTGGATTTCTTGGTCTGTGACCCCTTCCTAACATCTTTCCAACCTCTTACTTCCAGCACATCTCCTACTTCCTCTTATGTGTCTGGAGAGACAGAATTAAGCACACTGGTAAAAGGAGACTATCAGATAGAAACAGATGTTGATCTAAAACAAACTGACAGATATTTCTCCAGCAAAGTTGGTTTATTTGGCCTCAGCAGAGATTTGCCATTCAGGGTCTGAAAACATGGTGAGTCAAATGCAAGTCCCTGCACAGCAAGGGAGGGAGAACTCTTTTATAGAGGGGAAAGGATGTTGGGAGGGCTGTGGTAAACAAAGAGTCCGTGGCATTTCATTGGCTGAGTCCTTGCCAGAAAAGAGAAGTCTTTCTTCTTCCTGTTGGGCTTTGCTATCATCACAGGCCATGAAAGCTCCCCCTTCTGGTATCCCAGATCTATTTAATTGAGATTTCTGTTTATAAATTTCTTACAGAGATGCAGACAGCTTTGGAGATTGAGAAAAAGAGATAGAATATTAGATACAGAGAGAAGAACAAAAGAAGAAAGAAGTGAGATGAGACAGGAGAGAGAAAGGAAAGGAAAAGAAATGGGACAAAAGGTCAGAGGAAATATTTAGAAGACAGAAAGGAAGCAAAAAGAATGGGTTAATAAAATCTTGGGAATTGGGAGGTCTTTTCTTTAGATATTTTTCATTTTTATAGCTTACATTTAATATCTTGAGTATATATTTTTTAAAACACTTCTTGCTTACTGTGCCCACAAAGATTCCATTATGGATGAACTACTTGAATCCTTTCCTGTTTTTCAGTAACCCATCAACTACTTGAATGAGAATTGTCTGTGATATTTGTATAAATTGAGATTCCTGGACACATCCCAGTCTTCTGATTCTGAAACTCTATGCTGCAAATATGTTTACTAAGCATACTGGATGCTTTGATACACAGCTATGTTTGAGATTTAACTGCTTGTATTTACAGAACCATCATCTAAAGGTAGCCTTCAGGTAGACCAGAGCCCATGCCTTCTAGTCTGCAACAGCACTTATTCCTTACTTAAAATTTAAGTGTCATTTAAAAACATTTGTTGTTTACACTCACGTTTTGGTGTGAAGGGAAAATAAAAGACATACAGCTAGTGACAGAATGAAGTTAATATCCATGCCTGACCAAGCAGGCTGGAGACCAGGGAAGGCTTGAAATTGTAGCTCGAGTGTGAAGGCAACCCAGAGGCAGAATTCTCTTTTCCTTGAAGGGCATCAGTCTTTTCTCCTGAGTCCTTCATCATGGCTTTCAAATATCATCTTGCAGGGGTTCTTAATGCCATTGTGCATCTGGGACACCACAGGTGCTTTTAAAGCTAACACATCTGGATTCCTTCCTAGAAACAGCTTACAGTGGTGTGGGATGGGTCCTGGCATTGCTACTTGTATAAAGCTTTCTAAATGGTTAACATGTGCAGCCAAGGGTGCATCATTGAATTTTGCATCATAAAAAAATTCTTAACTGGCAAGATTATTCACTCAGGTTTAGAATGAGTTAAACGTGCACCTCTTTTTAAAAGTGCATTTGGACTGACTGGCCCCAAAGATGAACAAATCAGAGGCTGGCAATGTTCTGATGTCACAGGGGCCATGCACACAGTTACTGGTCTCCTTCAGTCAGAGGCAACTGGTTACATGACCACACATGTGGATGTGATACTTTATAGACAGTGAAAAGCAAATGAAAAGTGAATTGGTTACCATTAGTTACTTAAAATAAAAATAGATAAATGAATACTTGCTACAAATATTTGTGAGTGTGGCAAGGGCCATGAATTGAATCACAAAAGAGAGTGATTTAAAAAAAGTAGCATGCCTTATCTTCTGCATTTAACATTGACCTCATTTACACGGAAACTCCCTCTGGGGGAAAAAGAAAAGAGACCATGGCTGAATTAACACCTATGGATGACTAAAGGAAGCTCTTTTCGTAGCCATGTTCCTCAGGACTTGTGAGTAATAGTCTAGTCAAAATTAAGTAAAAAAACATTGTTTGGAGTCTGTTGCATACAAGGTAGTTTGTGTGATAGTTTCCTTCTTATCTCAGCCAAAGTGTTAATGTTATCTACAATTGCAGAATATCATTTGTTGAAATAAATTGAACCAAAAAAGTCACTTTTTCCCCAAAATTCTATTCAAAATCTAAGTTTCAAGCATATTCGAACACTTAGAAACACTTAGTTGTACGCTATACGAGCAATAAAGCAGCCCAAAAATATAGCTGCAGAGAAAAACCAGAGAAGAAACCTCTTATGTGCGACTAAGTCAAGCAAAATGTCCTTTTTAACCTTCTTTATAGCACCCTCCCCTGTTTTAAATTGAGTCATTCCAAGTACCTGAGTTTTATGTTTTATAGTTTTATAATTTGTAACGTCTGGCAAAGATCAAGGTTTCTCACTTTCCACCTCACAGATGTCCTTGCAAACTGGAACAAGATTTAAATGGTTTACATACATATATTACTTCATTAGTGGCTAATTAAAAATACGTCTGACAGCTGGCAGACAATGAGATGCTTCAGATAATCCAAGGAAACTGATCAAGGATGGAGAATTGGCGCTTGTACCTCTTATACGAATTCATGGCATTCATTTTTCATTTTTAGGAATGGGTTTTTTCCTCCACCAACTTTATACATTTTGTATACACGTTGTTACTGACATATTCATGCTGCATTTAGATTAAATGTCGTATTTTAATAGGAGTATATGGATTATTTTTCTACTGGAAATTCTTCTTAGAAAAAAAGTGAAAATGAGAGGTCTTTTTAAATGTCATGAATTTGATTCTGATTGCCTGATAGCTGACATTAGCTACCTGTTAAATGAGTTTGTCTTCTATATTCGTTAAGGTTTTACTTGATCCCTGCCCTCAAGTATTTATACATTTTACTGCTAATGAAATAAATAAGGAGTTACCAAGGATATGGTATTCGTCAGGGTTCTTCAGAAAAAATGGAATAGAATGAGGTAGTTTTTAGATGTCGTTAACATTTATGTCCATATATTTTGAGTAAATCAGATTACCCTCCATAACATGGGTTGGCTTCACGGATCAGTTGAAAGTCCTAAGAGAAAAGACTTAGGTCCCCTAAAGAAGAAGGAAATCTGCCTTCTGACTGCCTTTGGACTTCAGCTGTCACATCTTCTCTTCCCTGGGTCTCCAGGATGTTAGCCTGCTCTGCAGATTTCAGACTAAAATAAATTTCTCTCTCTCTTCTCTCTCTATATATGTTTGGATTTATAATGGATTTGAGGTGCAACTCAGAAATTTACATTTTTAAAATATGATTTTCTTTGAGACCAGGTTCTGAAACCCAGTCAAGAATAGCTTTGTCCAATAGACCCTTTTTCAGTGATAAAAGTGTCTTATATCTGTGTTGTTTAAAATAGTAGCTACTAGTCCCGTGTGGTTACTGAGCACCTGAAATGGGGCTAGTGAAGCTGAGGAACTGAACTTTAAATTTTATTTACTTTTAATTACTTTAGATTTAAATTGCTGTTTTATTATACAAAGTAGTACAGAAATGGAAGACTTTTTTTTTTTTTAGCAGCAGGAAAACACACCGGAAAGAACACAGAGGGAAATAAGCATAGCTTAAATGTACGAGAGAGATTTAAATATGTTTAGCAAAGTGTAGAGGCTGAGGAGTTATCTGATTAAAAATTAAATAAAAACTCAGTATCTAGTATATATTGTGCAAACTTATGAGAAGAGCCCAACAGATCTGCAGTACATGTGAGGAGCCCTGCAAAGTGAACTCATCTGAAGGAATGAAATACCATGTTGAATCGGCTCCCAAACCTCCTTGACAGTACAGAGAAGGAATTCAAAACTATCTAGCATTGGATATATCTGTGTCCTTGACATAGAAGATGCTGAAAAAGAGAACTGGGAGAAGTACTTTATCTGAGTCTATATAAATTTAGAGTACCAAACCATACTCTTGAGAATTAAACAACATGGAAAAAAATTGTTTTTCCCATCGACTTTTCCTAAGGTATCCTCAGAATGTGATGAATGGTACAACAATTGCAATATAGTCACTGAGCTTCAGGATTATTCTAAAGTCACAGAAAACTCAAATTAGCTTTAAGCACAAAAAAAGAAAGACTTGGTTCACATAATTGAAAACTATAGTGGCTGAAATGCCTACATATACCATTCATTTTTCCGGACCAAGCAATATCATAAAAAAATTAGTCTTCCTCTCTTGAATCTGCTTTCCCCTAAGCTGGCTTCACTTACTGTCACCAGCTGTAGATTTAGAGTATTGTTTTCTCAACTTCAAAACCAGGTGAAATGAGGGTGTATCTCTCAACTCTTTCCAGTAAAAGCCCCAGGAATAGGACTGAACTAACTCTGAGACACATTCCTGTGAATTAACTTATCATTTTGGCTGGTTTTTGGTGTTCTGTGGCCAGACTTGGCCATGTCCTCACCTCCAGAGGTGGGGGTAAAAAAATCCCATGGACTCAGAGAAGGGTGGTTCCTCAAATCAAACATGCAGGAATTTTTCTAAAGGAAGAGAGGATGACTGCTCAACAGACAACACAATTCTGTCAGTGGAGGGCCTCGTGGAAACCACTCTGTGAAACAAGAGAAAATGGAACCTCAGTCGAAAGAGAGTCAGGAAAAGCAATGATGGCAGGCAGAACCACACACACACTGTCTGCGGCTCTTGGTAGAAACATTGTTTGTGAGCATAGATAAAACATTCCGCTGGGTAAATTAATTCATACTTTTGAGATATTGGAAATGTTGAAGAGTTTGTATTGATAAATTGAGGCAAAGAGCCAGGAAAATGTGTCAATTATTAATAATGAGATCTTAGCATACTGTATATGCGTGAACAGTATTGATTTAAAATTTCAGATTATGAAAGCAGGTATGTATGCGGAATTTACTTGGGGCTAATTTCCAACATATAACTAGAGCATGAAGGAAAATAATGCTAATTGACAATACAAGAAAGAAGTTAGCCAGATTGAAGTGTTTGTTTTATTATTACATATATGCAAACACATATCTATCATTTAATTTTTTAAAATAGTTCCTGTATATATTCATATAATTTTAAAGCATTTTTATGTAGAAATTATTATCCCTTATATACAGAAGGGGAAACCTAGGCTTAAAAATATTGTCTCACATAAAATTGTTGTCTTCTAATAAACTCATTTTTCAATAGATTTTACTAATGTGATAAACTACTATAGGAATTAAAGCAACAGTGTGATTCAGACAGAGATTATGAAAGATTATGGATGAAATTTACTTGAAGTAGAGTAAAATGAAAATACTCTGGTATAAGGGATTTATAAAGAGTTTTGTTATAGTACAGGCTTTTAGGGAAAAGAAATTTAAAATTTAAAAATAGATGAAAAATAGGGAGAGAGAGGGAAAGAGAGGGATCTCTCAACTGTTTTAAGAAATGAGTGAAAAGAAAGAAGATGAAAGGGATATTAAAGAAAGTATCCCAGAAATGATCATGAATCCATTGTATTTACTGTGAGAGATGGAGGAGAAAATGGTCTGATATTTAAGATCTAGAGAGAGAAGGGGAGGACACATGTCTGAACATACGTGTGTGTGTGCGTGTGTGTGTGTGTGTGTGTGTGTGTGTGTGTGTTAATCATTTATCTGGTTAATGGTAAATTAAGTAAATATTATTATCCTAATATTATATTTTAAACCAAGGAACCAAGTCAGAGATATTAAGCATGAATTAATGTCTCACAGTAAATTACAGGACTGAGATTAGAGTTGGAATTGTCTGATTAAAAAAAATGGTTTTGAATGTTTTCTCTTATAACACAAAAACTAAATGAAAGATTAAGAATGTGATATATTTATAATAATTCTTGTTAAATATGGACCTAACACTAAGTTTAATTATAAAATTACATATTTTAGGATCATACTCTATTAAGTATTCTGAGTCCTGGGAAAACTGGAAAGTATGTGATGAATAGATTAGTTAATTGACATACAAAAGGAAACTATTAGCTATTTTTAATTATATTTCCAGTTATTTATCATATGTGTTAAATATTACATTTTGTAGCAGTTCATTTCATGTATTGAGTTTACTGATTTTTAAATTGTGTACAACATTTATCAATAAATAGAATTTTTAAATTCTGCAAGATTTTATCATTGATCTGTACAGAACCTCTGAGAAAATCCTACTCTGGGCCTGTGACATACAACACTAATTTTCATCAAAGGTGTTGTCACTTTGCTGTTTAGTTCCGGGGTCTTTACCAGGACCACCTGTTGTAAGATGACTCGTGCAAGTGGCTACTATCTTGCCTGGCCAGGGCAGGCAGCTTCGGTCAGTGTGTCCCCTAACAGAAAGGCACTCCAAGGGACTGTACAAAATGGAAGGTTTTACAGGCAGGAAAAGTGTGGGCCAAGAAGGTATGAGCAATAGAAAAGAAAGGATTATTTCAGGCCAGGTCATCTTCATTTGGGGGAAAGGAAAGGCAGGGATCTTTTATCATGCCGATTACCTCACTAGGGGTGATCAGGAAATTTCAGACGGATAGGTTTAAATGTCACATTTCTAAGAGGGGTTGAAACTGTAATTTAGTCTTAGTTTGCTGATGTGGTGGGGGGGGCAAATTACTCCATTTTTGAGCCTGTTGCTTCTTTTTAAAGACTACACCAAATGCAACATCTATTCCTTTCAGCTGAATTTTAAAAATCTGTTTTTTTTTCCCTCACTTGATTACAGTATTTTATGCCTTAGAAAACTGGGAAAGCTATACAGTGAGTTTGTGTTGAAGAGGACATGCAGTGTATGCGCACAGTGTCACTGTGTGACACACCATATATGCATTGCAGAATGAAGGTAAAAGAGGCTAAATCACAACCAGCTGGAGTTAATGTGGAGGGCGTTATGAAGTTCTAAATTGGACTTTGAAGTGTTGATAAGATTTAGGAGATAAAGATAAATTTTAATTCAGGTAATGAAGAAATTCCATTTTATCTGGTGTTTCATGGGCACCCTACTGTGGTTTAAGAATGACTAGCTTTTTGCTTTCAAAGCCTAACTAGTAGCTGTACATTTAATTTACATCTTAACAGACAAAATTAATTGCCAGGCCTTGGCAAGTTCAAAAAGATTTTCCTTTTATTTAGCTCTCAAGTGGAAGTATTAACCTGCTGTAGGTAGTAATACCTACAGTATTTCTTTGTAAGGGGAATAAAAATGTGCAATTAACTTCAGACAATTTCTTAGAAACCTTGTATCCTACTGGGCGATTTTAAGGCAGCAATCGCATGATGATATATTTCTTCTCACCTGACTTTTAGCTCCTGAAACCATTATTGGAGCTTTTCAAGTCTCTAAGTGGAAAGGCACATCTCTGGTAGAAAGACTATAAATGGAGACCCTAAGTAGAGAGATTATTAATGTTCGAGGAATTGGGGCCGTACATAAGCCAGTTCAGAGATCATCCCACTGTTGAGATGGCCCCACAGATTCTGAGTTAATAGAAAGTACTGGATCAAAGTTTAGAGAGCCGCTTAAGAGCGGGAACGAAGCAAGGTCACTCTTGAAAAAGTTCCCAGAAGAATAACATAAAAAGAAAAGGAATACTTTTTACTAGTCTTAAATTCTCTAAACTTCAGTTTAGGAATATTAGCTATTGGTGCTTTTACTATAAATTTATTTATGTCTTTTCTAAGTGAAGGTATTAAAATGTTTACATTTGGATTGAAGATGGTTAAAGGAGATTTTATTGATTTAATTTATCTGCTGATTGTGGAAAATAGATTACCACTAACAGGCTTAGAGGTAATATTTGTGTCTTCTCTCCTTGACTCTGAGCTGACTTGCTTGTAACCAAAAGAATGCAGCAAAAGTGATACTGAAACAAGAGGAAAGGGGGCAGGGTACAATCTTTAAAAGAATGACATAGCCATTAAGGATATGATATAAACTGTTTTGAACCAACTAGGTCCAAGATGGCAGAAGATTCGACTTCCAGTAAACCTTGAGCCTCACTATATGCTCATTATAATACATTAGCATATGCTAAATGACACACCCATAGGCGCCATCACAGTCTTAAGCCCAACCATAAAAGTGGGCAGTGGCCCAGTTCCTGGAAATCCTTGCCCCTTCCCCAAAATAGTTGGAGTAACCCTCCCACTCATTAGCCTATGCAATTACCCAGTCCATAAAAACTAACCATTCCTATTTTGGGGCCTCTGGCCTTCTGAGATGGCCCACACTCTTGCCTGTGGAGTGTGTTTCTCCCAGGGCCCCTCTTTCCTTTTGAGGCAGACTGCCTTCTGTCTATGGAATCTGTATCTCTTTAAATAAATCCACTTCTTACCTATCATTTTGCCTCCTGCTGGATTCCTTCATCACTGAGACATAAAGAACCTTAGTTTCATTAATTCCTGAGACCAGATGTGTGATCACAATTAAAGGACAGTGGGTTCAAGTCCCAGCCCACTGGTTCAAGTCCTAACCCGGGTTTTGGCTGGATTTGAGTCCCATATGAATTGTGTGGTTTTAGCACTGTGACTCGCAATGATAGGTCAAAAAAGGCCATACAACTTCTCTCTGGCTTTTCTGGAATTGTCACTCTCTGTGTGCCTTCATAACCAGTCAACATGTCATGAGAAGCCCAAGCTACATGAAAAACCATATATAGATGCCCCGAGATGAAGGCACCATTGAAACTGGTCAGGACCCTGTGGGGCTCCTGGGCATGGAAGCCTTTCAAACTGTTGCTAATCAGAGAAGGGAGGGGAGGCAGAGACAAGGGAGGAGCACCCAAGAAACAATAGTGCAGCCTTGGGACAGGGTCCTGGTTCCATCTTAAGCAGTACACATAGCAATATCTTTGAGCTCTTTTACAGAACTAAAACCCCCAAAATATGGACGGTGTTAGCACTCTTCATTCCAGAGGAGGTCACAGTTTGATAACCAGAGAAGCTCATCAGGAGACCACCTGAGGCCACATTAAAGGAGTGGAGGCCCTGAACACACCTTGATCCTTACCAGCAACCCCACCCTTGAACCATTGCTTATAAAACTCCTCACCAAATCCCTCTAGGTTGGGACACAGTTTTGAGAGGCATGAGCACTCTGCCTTCCCCCTTTGCCTGGTGAAGCAATAAAGCTATTCTTTTCTGCTTCATCCCAAACTCTGTCTCTGAGATTCAATTCAGCACTGGTGCAGAGAGGCCAAGTTTTTAGCATCATTTCCTAGACTTTACTTCAATAAATACTGAAATCTTAATACAAAATAAAAACAAACATTAGAGAGTATCTTTTGAAGATCTTATTTGTTTACCCAACTTTCATCATAGGTGTGCTCATTGCTACTGGAGTCTTTTTGTTACTGAACACAAGCTTGTGTGCCAAACACACAGTGAGGTCAAACAAGCTGAAACGTCAGGTTTTGGAGCAGAGAAAGATTTATCGCAGGGCCAAGCAAAGACAACAGGTGACTTGTGCTCAAAAAACCAGAACTCCCTGATGATTTTCAGGGAGAAGTTTTTAAAGGCAAAATTTGGGGTGAGGGATGTAGAGTGTGTGACTTTCTTCTGATTGTCTGGTGATGATGTAACAAGGTGGTGCTCCAGGAATCTTGTGCTCAGCCTGAAGTTAACATCCTCCACCAGGGTGGGGGCCTTAGTTCCCACAGAAGAACTCAAAAATATTGTTATCTGTATTCCTTCTGGAGGAACCAGGACTCTTGCCCCAAGGCTGTACTCTTGTTTCTTGACTGCTCCTCCTTTGTTTCTGCATCCCCTCCCTTCCCTGATTAGCAACTGTTTAAACCTGCCCTTTGGAACCCAGGGAAGATCTTGGAGGCTGAATGAAGCCTATTTTCTACAAATAAGAAATCGCGGGCACAGAAAGGATTTGTACCTTCTAGGTTTTGATTTCTTTCAGGCCCTTTCATCTGCCTGAGCAAGGAAACATGTGTGTATACTAACCTATGTATATGCACAGATCTATAAATATCTAAATCTAACTATCTGTGTCTATATTAAACATGAATTCATACTGATGTCTCCAACTTTAGCCCATTACCACTTGGATTATTCTAGCCTCTCCCCTTGCTTATTTGTAAACCCTCACCCAAAAAGTAAGAAATCTGGCTCTCATTGTGTGTCATCAATTTACTTAATTTTTAAAATCTAGTATACATACATAGCAGTATCAAAATTGTTAACACATGTGCCCTAGGAATACTTTATCAGCTAGAGTAAAGTGCTTATGCTCAGTTTCTTTTGCTTTTAACTTGCAGGCAAAATTCATTTCCAAGATTACTGATATTAGCACCTTTATTCCCACCCCCTTCAGTGAGGTTGCTTTATACATTTGTAATACAGCTAAATTCTCTTGTCAAACCCTATATTCTTTACTGGGAGTCCCTGAGCCCTTAAGTGATTCTTTGAAATTTGCATACATTGTTTTACTCTTCGTGCAATACTTTTGTGTTTGACAAATGTATAATGCCATATTTCACCATTACAATATCATCAAGCATGGTTGTACTAGCCTAAAAATCTTTGTGCGTCAACTAGTCATCTTTCCCACCATTCTCTAAAGCCCTGGCAACCACTGATATTTTTTCTATCTCTATAGTTTCAAATTGTTTCAGAATCACTGTTGGTTCACAACCTCCTTGTAAGCTTCCAGGGTATAATCTGTAACTGACCCCTGTACACACAGGGAAAAGTGAGACCAAAGAAAGAGGCAGACCATTTCAGATTGGTAGGTGGCAGGTTTAATAAGCAAGGGAACTTACACAGAAGGCTTGTCTTGGGGGGCCGTGACTGGAGTAGATTCCCACACCCACCTACCAAATCTTAAATGTTTATATAAAGACCTTCACCAGGTTCAGTCACCTATACCATCCATATAGTCTCAACACCACATTTGTATCTGGAGGCTGTCTCCTTGAGACAGCTTCTAGCAACTGGGAAGATGAACAAAATGCACCTTCCAAAGACAGGGGAGTCAGGAGTGGGGGGGGGATCTCCAAATACTAGATCCAGCTAGAGGGTCAAGTGGTGGTTACACCTTCTCCATGACCTCCTTCAACAATCATACACTATGTAGACTTTTTTAGGTAGGTGTCTTCTATTTATCAATACACACTTAAGGTTTCTCCATATCTCTTTGTGCTTGATAGTTTTTTTTTTAATTAATAGAGCATTTTTTTAGAGCAGTTTTAAGTTTACAGAAAAACTGAATGGAAAATACAGAGAGTTCCCATAAACCTCTTTTGCATACATTAGTGTAGTACATTTGTTACAATGAATAAACCAATACTGATATTTTGCTATTAACCAAAGTCCATAGTTAACACTAGTGTTCACTCTTTGTATCATACAGTTGTATGGGTTTTGGCAGATGCAAAATGTCTACCATTACAGTACTGTAAAGTATATTTTCACTGGCCTAAAAATTCCCTGTGCTTCATCTATTCTTCCCCTCTCCCCTTCCTCCTGCTATGCTAAGCCCCTGGTAAGCACTGATATTTTTACTGCCTCTGTAGTTTTAGCTTTCACAGAATGTTATACAGTTGGAATTGCACAGTATGTACCCTTTTCAGACTGTCTTCTTTCACTCAGTCAATATACACTTAAGGTTCTTCCATGTGTTTTCGTGGTAAGATGGCTCATTTCTTTTTATCTCTGAATAATACTGCAATGTATGGACATACTGTTTAACCATTCACCTACTGAAGGTGTTTTACTTCCAAGTTTTTGCAATTATGAGTAAAGCTTCTATAAATACTTGTGTGCAGGATTTCCTGGTGACAAAATTTCAACCCATTTGGGTGAATATCAAGGAGCATGATTACTGGATTATATAGTAAGAATATGATATGTTTTGTAAAAAATGGTAAAGTTGCCTTCTGAAGTAGCTCTTAACAGTGTCTTTTATAGTTTTTAATTTTAATAAATTCAACATAATGTGTTTTTCTTCATGGATTACAGTTTTGGTGTTGTATCTAAAAACTCATGGCCAAATCAAAGCACACCTAGACTTCATCCTATGCTATCTTCTAGAAATTTCATAGTTTTACATTTTACATTCAGTTCAATGATTAATTTAATGTTAATGTTTTTGAAATGTGTAAGGTCTATTTTTATATTTCTAGTTATTTATTTTTTTGGCATAGGCACATCCAATTTTTACACTACCATTTATTGAAAAGACTATATCCTTTATCCATTGAATGGCCTTTGCAACTCTAATTAGTTGACTAGTTTTGTCTGGGTCTATTGCAGTCCCTCTATTCTGTTCCATTGATTGATGTGTCTATTCTTTCAGCAATACATGCTGTCTTGATGAAAGTAGTTTTGTAATAAGTCTTGAAGTCAGGTAGTGTTATTCATCCAAACTTGTTCTTCAACATTACATTGGCTATTCTGGGCCTTCTGAATTTCCATATATATTTCAGGATCAGTTTTTCAAAATTCTCAAAATAGTGTACTGATAGTTTGTTATAGACTTCGTTAAATACACAGGAAAATTTGGAAAGAATTGATATCTTGACAATATGTAGTCTTCCAATCCATGAACATGGAATATCTCTCTATTTATTTAGATATTCTTTGATTTTTTTTTTTCATCAGAGTTTTGTAGTTGACTGCATATAGATCCTAAACATTCTTTTTTAGATTTATACTAAATTGTTTCATTTTTTGATGCTAATGTAAACAGTATTGTGTTTTTAATTTCAAATTCCAATTGTTCATTGCTGGTATATTGACAAAGCAATTGACTTTTATATATTAATGTTATATTCTGTGACTGTTATATTTGCTTATTAAATTTCAGTTTTTTGTCTATTCCATGAGATTTTTGTACATAGACAATCATGTCATATGTGAACAAATACAGTTTTATTTCTCATTTTGAAATATATATCTCTTCTTTCTCGGTCTTTCTTTCTCTTTCTTTCTATTTCTTGTCTTAATGCATTAATTCAAATTTCCTTTATAATGGCAATTAAGAGTGGTGAGAGAAGACATCTTTTCCGTGTTCCTAAATTTAATGAGAAAACTTCCAATTGTTCATCATTAAGGATGATGTTGGCTATAGGTGGTTGGGAGACATCCTTTACTGAATTAAGGTTCTTTCTTTCTATGTGTAGTCTGCTGAGCATTTTTATCATGACTGGGTGTTGGATTTTGTAGAATAAATTTTTGGCATCAATTTATATGATCACATTATTTTTCTTTTTTTAGATCATATTATTTTTCTTCATGATCATACTATTTTTCTTCATGATGTTGTGGGTTACATTAATTGGTCTTCAAAGATTGAACCAGCCTTGAATACCTTGAATAAATTCCACTTGGTCAGAGTACATAATTCTTTTTATACATTGTTGGATTAGATTTCTTAATATTTTGTTGAGGATTTTTGCTTCTATGTTTCTTTGAGAAATGCTGTTCTACAATTTTCCTTTCCTATAATGTTGTTATCTCATTTTCTTATTGGGTTATGCTGATCTAATAAAACAAGTCAAAAAGTGGTTATTTGCTTCTATTACCTGGGTTAAATTGTAGAGAGTTGGTATCTTTTTTTTTCTTAATATATTTGGTAAAATTCACCAGGAAAACCATCTGTATTGGTGCTTTCTCTTTTTGAAGTTACTACTGACTCCATTTCTTTAAGAGATATAGACATAGACAAATTACATATTTCTCCTTGTGTGAGTTTTGGTTGTTTATGTCTATCAGAGAATTGCTCTATTTCCTCTAAATTATCAAATTTGTGGACATAGAGTTTTCATAATTATCATTTATTATATTTTTGGTACCAGAGAGATAAGTGATGATTTTTCACCCACTTTAATTTGTGATATTAGTAATTTGTGTCTGCTCTCTTTTTTTCTTGCTTAACCTGGATAGGTTATGATAAATCTTATTGATATTTTCAAAGAAGTTACTTTTGGTTTCATTTATTTTTCTCTATTGATTTCTTATTTTTAAATTTCATTTATTTCTGCACTAATTGTTTTTCTCATTTTCTTCTGCTTGCTTAACGGTTTAGTGTCTGACCATGTATCTTTATCCTAGAGACCCCTTGACCAAGTAGGCACTTCCAAAGATCCTTGCTACCTACTACTATGACTGACCACACTTTACCTCTGAAATTAAAATCTAGTAATTGTTCTCAAGGATCCTTTTTAGTGGAAATCTCATCATCTATCTACCTTCCTTGTTTAAACAGAACAGGCATCACAGTATTTTTGAGATACTGGCATTTTCTTCTTTGATGTATTTCTTAATTTTTTTTAATAAGTGTTTTCTGTGGCTTCCTGTGTTGACAGAGAAGTTTGTACATAATATATCCATTCTAATATTTTTAATTCTCCACATCACATGAAGGGATATATGGCATTTTAGTTTCATTTAGCAAAGTCAGAAATGAATTCAGCTTTTACTCAGGTAACTGTTCAATCAGTTACATCCAGACCTTTGCATTAACACACTGAATTTGTCAATAGAATCTTGGTAGTTGCAACCATTTCAATAAAATTAATCATATCTAAACTATGTTTCTCTCTTTTGGGTCTAGCATCCTCAGAATCTACTGCCACACAGAACTACAGCTAATCAATGAGAAAAATCTTGCAATTGTGTATATCACCATGAAAACCTTTTCTTATTTTGCTTTTTTTAAGTGCTCCCTCCCTCACACCAAGTTCATGCTGGGGTTTGACTTTCTAAGACTAGCAAGGGGATGTGATGAGGTGGAACATAAGAAAAATTGAATTCCTCTTGCCAGATGACTGTCTCAGGCAGGGTTTTTTCCAGGATCTTAAAACAAGGCAGGAATATCTTCATTGTGAAGAGAAGGAGGTTAGCACTGAATGACCAGTGAAGTCTGTGCATCCAGGGAAATTTGAGTCATCTAAATTTTCCCATATATCTTCATTCCATTCCGAAAAGTCCACAGAGTTATATTCCTCTTCAAAAATGCTCTAACTTTCCCTTAAGAAATCTAGTAAATATTTAAGTAAAAAAATAAATGGATGTATACACACTACTATATATAAAATAGGTAAACAACAAGGACCTATTGTATAGCACAGGGAACTGCACTCAATATCTTCTAATAACCTATAATGGAAAAGAATATGAAAAAGAAAAAATATATAAATATATATCTATATATCTATAGATAGCTGTATTTATATCTATATATAACAGAATCACTTTGCTGTACACCTGAAACTAACACAAAATGGTAAATTAACTATACCTTGATAAAAAAAATAATAAATCAATCTGTTCATTTTCTAATTGGGTTTTTTTTGTTTGTTTGTTTGTTTTAATTGAGCTGCATGAGCTGTTTGTATATTTTGAAGCTTACCCTTGTCAGTCACATCATTCGCAAATATTTTTCCCAATCTGTGGGTTGTCTGTTTTCTTTATGGTTTCTTTTGTTTTGCAAAAGCTATTAAGTTTAATTAGGTCCTATTTGTTTATTTTTGTTTTTACTTTCATTACTCTAGGAGGTGGATCAAAAAAGATATTGCTATGATTTATGTCAAAGAATGTTCTGTCCATGTTTTCCTCTAAGAGTTTTACATTTAGGTCTTTAGTCCATTTGGAGTTTATTTTTTTGTATGGTGTTAGATAATGTTCTAATTTCATTCTTTTACATCAGCTGTCTAGTTTCCCAGCACCACTTATTGAAGAGACTGTCTTTTCTCTATTGTATATTCTTGCCTCCTTTGTTGTAGATTAACTGACCACAGGTGTGTGGGTCTATTTCTGGACTTTCTATCCTGTTCCATTGATCTATATCTCTGTTTTTGTGCCAGTACCATACTGCTTTGATTATTGTGGCTTTGTAGTATAGTCTGAAGTCAGGGAGCCTGACTCCTCCAGCTCTATATTTTAAATAGGCATATCTCCAAAGAAGACATATTGATAGCCAAAAAGCACATGAAAACATGTTCAACATCGCTGATTTTTAGACAAATGCAAATCAAAACTACAATGAGATATTACCTCATACCAGTCAGAATGGCCAGCATCAAAAAGTAAACAAACAATAATTCTGGAGTGGGTGTGGAGAAAAGGGAACCTTCCTACACTGTTGGTGGGAATGTAAATTCGTACAGCCACTATGGAGAAAAGTATGGAGTGTCCTTAAAAAACTAAAAGTAGAGCTACCATATGATCCAGCAATTCCACTCCTGGGCAGATATCTGGAGAAAACCATAATTTGAAAAGATACATGCACCCCAATGTTCACTGCAGCACTATTTACAATAGCCAAGATTTGAAGTAAACTAAATGTCCACCAACAGATGAATGGATAAATATATGGTACATGTATACAATGGAGTATTACTCAGCCATAAAAGAGAATGAAATAATGCCATTTGCAGCAACATGGATGGATCTAGAGATTATTATACTGAGTGGATTAAGTCAGAGGAAAACAAATATCATATGATTATCATTTACATGTGGAATCTAAAAAAAATGATACAAATGAACTTATTTACAAAACAGAAATAGACTCATAGACCTACAAAACAAACTTATGGTTACAAAGGGGAAAAGGTAGGGAGAAGGGATAAATTAGGAGTTTGGGATTATCATATACACACTACTATACATAAAATAATCAACAATGACCTACTGTATAGCACAGGGAACTCTACTCAATATTCTATAATAACCTAAAGGTGAAAAAAATTTGAAAAGAATATATATATATACATATATACACATATATTTGTGAGTCACTGCTGTACACCTGAAACAAATACAACATTGTTAATCAACTATACTCCAATATAAAATAAACATTTTTAAATTAAAAAAAACCTTAAATCTAAATCCAGCATTGATAGAATCAAATGTTGAGTTTACTTTTTGGCTACATTAATGTTCTGGAAGCAAATATTAAGAGATTCTTTAGAATGCTTACACAAATTTCATGGTTCTCAGATGATACCTTTTTCTGAGAATATAGGATTTTGAGTATACCATTTCTTTTCTCTAAGCCTTCTTGCACAATTAAAAGCATGAAACCAATCCCTTATTATTATATGATATATGTGAATAGCTTGTTGCCCTCCCTGCCCCCCACGGGCTTGCTTTCAACAAGTATTTTATTCAAAGCAATTACAGGAAATGCATGTATTTATTTTGTCACTGCATGCCATGTGATAAAGTTTCATGCTAGCTGAATCCTTATTGTCTTTGGGATTGTCCTAAAAGATAATAAAGTTCAATTTCACCATGCATTGGAGGTATGCTGCCTGCAACCACTTACAGTCCTCCAATGTATGCTCTGGGACCTTAGCTGCAACAAGAAAGTTCACTTTACCTCATTTATGCAAAAGTTGGATTTATCAAAGAATATTAGGAAAAGCTTGATATATAGAAAGTACATGGGAGTAATTTTGATTCTTCTCCTCTAGAGACACATCCTCAAGTCTCAAGAGAACTGGCCACTTGAGGAAAGTGCTGGTGCTGCATTTCCCATCATCAAGCATAAAATGAAAGGTGTTCACCTGTATGAACCCACTGCCGGCACCAATTCCGCTTCTGCCTTAGCAAATCAATCAATCAATCACACCACTCCCGATGTTCTTCCAATACTTTGTTACAAACTCTACAAGCAACACTGGACTTGCTGCCCAAAGTCCTCACCACTGGTCACCTGCCATGAATCAAATCTGTGTGTGTTTGACTGGCAGCGTATAGGTCACATATCTGATTTTTATTTGCTCGGGTGTCTGAGAATTCAAATCCTGGTTTCTATTTGTGAGCAACGGGACTCATGGAAATCTCCCCTGTTATGGAAACACTATTCAAGAAGCGATCATGAATATGACAAGTGTTAATTACAGTAACCAGCTACCACTATTAAACTCATTCTTACCCAATTTGATTTTTGAGTTACACAGCTGCACTGTTGACCTCATCATGACTCCTGGCTTCACCATTTACTGTTTCTTGCATACTTGCAGGAAGTCTGTCTCCTTTTCTGTTCGTTTGAGTAGACCCAATTCATGACTAACTACAAACAAGTAGTTATTAATAAGTATGATGTGGAGTTTTATTCACTGTGATTTCAGACTCTAAATTATGACTGAGAGTTTGATACTCTTTGATTTTGAAAATGACCCCACCTTTAAAAAGGATTCTTTCTTTGGCCTCAAGTCAGAATTAATGATGAGAGGAGAGTAACAGCATCAATAAAGACCCCAGCTCCAGGATGCTGGCATTGGTCTCTACCTGGGCCGGCCATGGCCATGCCACACCTGTTATTATAAAATGATCAGGCAGCAGAGCAAGCAGCAACAGAGACAACAGCTGCAGGAAAACCCCAGCTGCCAAGAAGAGCATGTAATTATCTCTGCTCTCTAGAGCAAGATCTCTTAACCAGGGTTTTTTGAAAAATACACCTGCTGGGTCCCATGCCAGCCAAGGTACTGATGAGGTAGATCTGGGGTAGTGCTTGGGCACTCTATAGACAAACAAACAAATAAATGTTTCACCTGATTCTGAAGTATGCTCTTTGTTTAAAATACTGCTGTAATGGAGGGAAAAATTACCTTTTGTTGGTAGAGATAAGAATAGAAGGGTTGATATTTCTGTATTTAGTTAATACCTACAAGCAAAAACAAGATTGGGAGTGCCTGCCTTCAGCTGCAATCTTAGAAGAAATATTGTGTAGAAGTGGCAGGGGGTTGGGGGGGCGGGGAGCATAAACGCAATAGTCAGAATGAATTACAACTCTACTTCTTCAATAGTCTGGCAATCAAAATACTGAAACGAACATAAAAATATCTGAACTCTGACCACAGTGAACAGACTGCAGTATTTTTTTATTATTTTGAGTTACATAGTTTTCCTTTACACCTATGTTTCTTTAACTAAATTCTATTCATTAATATTTCTTCGCATGATAGCTGATTAGCCGAAAGATAAAACTTTAGATAGGAAATGGAATCTTTGAGCTATGTTTTCAGAAGATAATTAACCTATGGTATGTCCTATTTACTCATATCGGATATATGCTTCTTGTTATATTGAACACAAATAATTTTGTAAATTAAATGTGGGAATGAGCCCATGCATGTGCAAATTCCAGTAGAACACTGTGGGAAGACATTCTGGAACCTTTTTGAAACATTGAAAATGTTGAAGTATGTGGGCCGATCGATGGGATTCAGAATGTCCTGCTTGAGCAGTGGAGGAGCTGAGGGTGCGGGGCGTGGAGACTAATATCACCCTATTTGGTCCTGAGGGATGGCTGGTTAGCCAAAGACGGGTAAGATTCCTCAGAGGAGGAACAACCTAAGACAGGCACAGCCGCAGAGGGGCCAACAGGGGTGGTGCATAGAGCCTTCCTTATATCACCGTGTTTGGCCCTGGAGGATGACTGGTTAGCCAGAGATGGGTAAGATTCCTCAAGGGAGGAACAACCTAAGACAGGCACAGTCGCAGAGGGGCCAACACGGGTGGGGCACAGACCCTTAATCCTTCTGAGAGAGGTCTCCTGCCCCCAGGGCTGCTTTGCTCTCCACGCCCAGCTCAAATCCACACCCAGCTCAAATCCACACCCTGCTCAAATCAGGACCCAGGAGGCAAACAAAGATCATTGCCCCCAGTCATGTGAGGCCTTTGATTGTTTATGGGATTAACCTGGGAGTGTCAGACCCTTAGGCTATGCCGAGAACTCAATAAAAGCAACGTGGGATCAATCAGCGAGGCTCTTGATCCTAGAGGTCTTGAGCCCCCCGGTCCCATCTTTCTCTTCAGTCTGTGTCTGTGTCTTCTTCAAGCTTGCGGCACCCGTCACTCACCTCGAGTCGCCGAGTTGATCCCGGCAGAACACAATATCAGTATTAGATATTTCATCATTTCTCTCTTTAGTTATCCTCTTTGAGGTTCTAAATACTACAGTTTAAATGATACAATAACTAGACAGATACTATTCCTCACACATTTCTCTCCAGCAGCTCTTTTGGAAGTTTAAAGAGAATCAGAGAGTTTCATTTCTACAGATATTCCTTCCTACATTCAGATGTTTCTAATCTTAGGCTCAAAGTTCTTGAACAAATTGATAAGATCTTTGTCAGAGGAAAAACTATAGGGTTTTGAAACCTGAACAAGAAAGACTGTGGAAGGCACAGATCTTAACCTCTATGTATTGAGGGCAGCATTAAGTTGATTAGTTATCTAGGTTTGATTTGGGGGGCTCCGTGTTTCTGTTGACCCCTTTTGTTCAGTGCCTTATGAATGAAGCTGCTGAGTTTTTAATCTCCCATATTCTATCACAGTCTCCATTAGAGATGTAATCACTCAACTGTCAAATCTATTTTGAAAAGGATTTTGGAGAGAGAATACAGCAATTTATTCTTTACTTCTCTGAAAGGATCTTTCCTGAAAATCGCACTACAAGCATACACAGGGGATAGTGTAATACAATCTCTGACAGCATTAGTTTGCTAACCTTATCCAATAAAGAGATTCTTCTTACAAAGGTTTATCATATTACCTCATCTCATGGTGGTAGTGCCCTCTTTGGAAAAAAAATCACCTGTTCAGAGAAATGCAAAGAAAATAATACCTTGGAAGGGTAAACACATATTCTCATGCTTTCAGGGTACCATGAGCGATGCAGCAGGAGTCTGATGCTGGCACACCATCAGTCTACTATCACACACAATACACAAATGCATGCCTTTCCCTGAATGTAAAGTGCACAATAATCAACCCATTCAGAACCAGAGTATTTACTCAACCTTAAGACTGAATGGCATAGATTTCCATCCAACTTTATAATCAGAGCATTGGCTCTCTAAATTAGCAATGCATGGAGTATCCGTTCAGGGAGAAGGCATAAAGACCATGAAAACTAGAAAATCCCAAGTGGTGATTTGCACAGACAAGAAAATAAAATTTGTTCTAAGAAACATTAACAATGTTTGTGGTGGTGCGTTTAAAATTTTTTGGAAGCAGCCTCATGGTTTGAATGAGAGCTAATATTTTAAGATCCTGAATCTTTCACCCCATGGGTAAGGGAGGAATCCTCGACCCAAATAGTCCAAGATAAATTAGCACACAGCATGCGCACAAGACATGAGACAGATGACAGTGTATTAGGCACATCCACTCACAGCCTTGGGAAGAAGGACCCTGCGTGCCATGCGGGGCCACACAGGGTTTCAACTCAGAACAGAGTAAAGAAACAGAGACTGTAGGAGGCAGACTCTGTAGTAACAAGAGGATGGAGAGACCCTTGGTTGCCAATTACTCAGGCTTATTTGAATGATTCTGTGGGCTGGCAGGGAACTTACACCCACCACTTAAGGAAAAGCAGAATCTGTGCCTGGTCCCCATGATAAAGAACAGGTGTTTGGCTAAAGTGTCTTATCCAAGCAGCAGAGTGGGGTGTGGGGAGGGAAACTAGTGGTTTGCCCATTGGGAGCCCTCCTGATGTTTGGAGCCTTTTCCCAGCTGTCAAGGCCACACTTAACATCTTCTGGATCTTAATTTCACGCCCTAATCCACATCTTTGAATTATCAAAAATTATTATAGAGAATTCTATAGTATTCCCTTCTCACCATATCCCTGGCGAATACTACCTGGAATATAATTAACCTATGTAGAAATTTTAGGTCCTAGAATCTGGTTTATCTGGGTTTATTCATCTTGGAAACAGCATTTATTTCTGAATTAAAAGCTAGTTTCATTCATTACTTATGTGACATTTGCATTGTAAAAAGGTTGATATTAAAATTAAAGATATGTTTTACTATATCCATACAGCAGATCTGTGAATTTACCATTAAACAGGTAAATAAAGAAAAAAATCACACATTTGGGTTTTTTGCTTTGTTTTGTTTTTAATTAAAGGGTAATTTGTTATTCATGTATTTGTTTACTCACAAACCCATTAACTTATTCAATACACCGTTAGTGGACACATACAATGGTTTAGTGAGTGTGAGAGGTATTCAGAATAGATGAAGAATACAAACTGCAAGTGTCCTGAGTCAGCTCACAGTCTGGTAGAGCACCCACACTTCAAAGAAACAGTCGTGTCATGATTTATTCAAGTTCAGCAGTGAAAAGTATTAAAACAGAAAAATATAGCATGTAAGAGGACAAATCAGGGTTAATTTAAAAGGAATTGGAGGGGGTCAAATAGAGTTTCTCTGAAAAAGGAGCATTCATGGTCATATGTTAAGGAGATGAGGAATTACCACAAGCCAAGGAATGTGGGCAACCTCTTGAGACTGGAAAACACACAGAAGTGAATTCTCACCGAGAGCCTCCAGAAAGAACACAGCCCCACCACTACATTGATTTTAGCTTCCTGAAATCCCCTTCAAACTCCTGAACTCCAGAACTGTAAGATGATACAGTTGTGCTGTGTTGAGTTTCTGAGTTTATGGTAATTTATTACAGCAGCAACAGGAAATCAATACACATGGGTATAAACTGAGTCCACCACACAAGAGTAATAGTAAGGACTCTGGGAAGAGCAGAGGGGGGTGTTCTCTGCAGGACCCAAGGAATCCTTCACAAGGTTTAAAGCAGGGATGACATGACTGGAGGTCTGATTAAAATGCCCATTCTCTCTGGTGGATGGAAAATGGATTAGAAGAGCACATGCGTGGATCCCAGTAGGCCTGTTACAAAGGCAATAAATAGATTGGTCCATGTCAGAAGTGATGGTGACAGGACCAACCAAGGGGTGGCACTGGTGACAGAGAGAAGCAGCTGCAGTGAGAGGCATTTAAGGACTATATTAACTGAACTTAGAGAATGAATGTAGGTGTATAGTATAATAGAGAAGAAGGTACTATTTTTGACTCCTAGTTTTCTGCCTTGAACAAATAGGTGGATGGAATTACTATTACACATTTGGGTTTTAAAAATCCAGTGGCTCACACCCAACACCACTTCACCAAGAAGTTGACCTCAGGTAGAATTAGGTAATGGCTATTCTATTTATTCATTTTCTCCAATAAAGCAATGCTTAACACTGTTGGTATGTTACGGACATTTAGTACTGCCTTTCAAAATCATGACACTCTGTCTGCTACTTTAATTAATGTGATTTCTTTATAAGACAATTGGATTGGAAATAGCACGCTTCTTTGGAAATCATACATTATTTTGGTATGTTTTGATCTAAGATCTTCGAGTGACCACTAAAATTCATTCAAAAAAGCAAACATGTTGAGTAAGAACATTTAACATCATTGTGTTAGTCTCACCACAATATTTTTGCATGCTACGCTTCAGCAACAATTGAAGGGTGGGCAACTGTCCATGGAGTTCCACTCAAAATACACACCTTCACTATGTGTTATGTGTGAAAAGAATTTTAACTCAAGATACACAAACATACACACCATTGAGTTATATCAGGAGTATATCACTGTGAGGAAATTTCGTTTTTAAAGGAAATAAAAATAGATTGAAAGTTAATGAGTGTCTTAGTACTAAAATATAAAGATGAAAATATGTAAGTAAACTCCCCCAAGTAAAATATTATCCTTGCAATTAACAACCAATCCATTATATATGTCCTTCCAAATGAATTATAATGTTATTTTAAAAATAATATATTATAGAATTCTGCCTGTAAAAAGTAATCACGCCCCTGTTGAAAACCACACTGACATTTATGTACTTCAAGTGAGGCAGAATTCATACTGCAATGCTAGTGTGGCAGAATATGGTCATACTTACATTACTAATTTCCAGTGTTACAGTAAAAAAAAATCCTGTATAATTTTAAAGGCAAAGTACATGATATAACTGCATGCAGGATTTAAGAGCTTTACTATAAAATTAAATTTGTGATTTTTTTCAGGTGTCATGCTGATTATTATATGTAACAAAACAAAAGTTAAATTGCCTTAATAAATATTTATTATTGGCTCACATAGTTGAAATACTCTTAAATAAGGTGAGTTTCAGACACAAGTCAGTAGTGTGGTAGGATACTTTTATATCTGCTATTCTCTGTGAACTGCCTTTTTCCTTTGGCTTGCTCTTGGGAACTGAAACCATGGTGACTAGATTTCCTGCACACTTCTAGAAGGAAAGGGAGAACATCTTCCTGAGCCATAGGACCACTGCCCTAAGCCTTGCTCTTATTGGGCTGATTTATCCTATATGAACATGGTTGAATCAATTATGCCAGCTAAAGAATTCCAGGTTCTCATTGATTTAAATTAGGAGTCTTTTTTGACATGATCACGTTGACTAGGAATGGTATTACCTTGACTATCTTAGACCATCAAAGAACCTGAGACAAGGTCAAAACTAGACTAGATGAAGTGGAACTTGATGATAACCACGTGTACAATAATGGTGTCAGGAGTTCTTCAGGGAGTGTAAATGTTAATTACAATTTTACCAAATATTAGCAACTGGAAAATTAAATATACGTAATGTCTACTCTATAACTGTGTATTTCCTTGTGGAATAAAACATCTTCCCCACACACTGGGGAAAATAAAATAAAATAAATTTGTTTTAACATGATGTTTTACACAACTAATATTACTAAAGGGCAATTTTCTAGTTTTTTTAAAATGTAGTTTCCAAATGGAAAAAAGAATCTTTTAGAAATTACATTTTTATTATTGATTTTTCTGATAAAATAATAAAGTCCATTTAAAACAATATGGACATATGGGAATCAGTAAAGAATAAAATTAACATCACTGTTAATTCTGACTTACAGAGTTCAATTTATCAACATAGTGGTGTTTTAGTCTTTTTTCTATGTATAAATATAATCATAAAATTTAAAAAATGATTTTGGTGTCACAAATTATGCTTTCTTCATTCATAGTATTAAATTATGAGTGTTTTATATTGTTATTCTTCCAATGCCTGTTTAATCAATGCATGGTGTACTGGATGGATTTACCATTGTATATTTAATCATTTTCCCTATTGTTTTGTCATCTCCCTCACTACTGAGGATAATACTGCAATGTATATCCTACTAATAAACTTTGCTCACATTCTTTATTTTTATTTTAGGATTTTTTTTCCTTTGTAAATACTATTCCTACTTTAGGAATGTTTCCTGTTTTACTGTTAATGTGCTGATCCATCTTAATGAGATTCAATTCATTGAAAATGAATACTTTGGTGACTCTATTCTCACCTGTTTTGATTTTGATATATAAAACTGAATAGATATCAATTTGATGACGTAGGCACAACAAATATTATTTTGCAAACATTTACAATTTTCTCTGCTTCTGAGGTGGAAAACTAAAGGCAAAAATCTCATAAAAGTCAAATACGTACCGTAGAGGCTAGGGGATTGGAGGGAATAGCAAGGGAGGAGAGTGGGGGCGGGAGGCATTGGGAGGGAATGTGCTAATATTCTACAGTTCCCTGGAATATTATAACTTTTTGTGGAGTATCGTGGTTCAAACCAACATTTGGTTTTTATATTTCCACAATCATCTTATACATAAAAATCTAGGAAAAGTCTACTATTTTTTTTAAAAAGGGTATAGTCTTCAAGCATCCAAGTTTTGAAAACACTTTTTATCAGAGTTTAAGTTTTTAAATGATACATACAAAAATATTTGGGTTTTTTTTTTTTTTGATGGACAAACTAGAAGTGATACAAAATGGAAGAATTATTTTTATTTTATTTAACAAAATAATATTATCACTGGTTGCATTATTATTTTTAGATGCTTTAAAAGAACATGAGGATATGGCTTTGGGACATAAGAAAAGGTTTTGTTTACATCTTGAATGCATATTCCAGTTCTGTCATCTATTGGGTGAGATTTAATAGTCCATTCATTCTATGCATTTGGATAAAGCAGTATAGTTTTATTCTTCTGTGTCTTTTGGTATCAAAATAGGCTGAGAGGATAAATAAAATACTTTGTTAAATTTCAAGAGAAAATTCAATATCTATTGTCATTTTGAATGGCAAGACATTTATCTTACAAGTTCACATGGTGAATTGAAAATGAAAAACAAGCCTGGTTACCAAATATGGATTTGTCAATTATGAAAAAGATACCCTAAAAATATAAAGAAAAATAATTGTAATTATCTATATCCAATACGAAAATTAATCCATTCAAATTGCTTCTTTTGTTTCCCTGGTCCCCTGTCCTTCTATCTGTATGAAACAGGTACTTACAATTATATGCGGTAGTGCACAGGGTCCTCCTTCTCCCTGATACCAAGCTTTAATGAATTTCATTATTCTTTTTTAATTTACATACTCTTGCAGAATAAAGGTTCCCAAATCATTAACTAATTTGATATGTCTGAAATACCAATTCAATTATCTGGTCCCCTGAGATTTTCAAATATCTTGTTCAAACACCTCTTAACTTAGTTTCTTAATTAGATACACTGTGATGGATGGGCTTTTATATCTTAGTCTCAGAGAGATAGCGAATCAGCCCAGTTTTTATAACAATTGAGGAGACTTAGATTAAAAGTCATTTAATGCAATCAAGTCAGAGTTTGTGAAAAAATATTTAGGGTCCCAAGAACAAGTGTTTAATATATACAGATGTGAAGTAATATAATAAAAGTTAAGAACACAATCATATTCTATTAGTGAACAGTAACTATTGCTAAATGAGATCCAAAAACATGCAGCTTTTCTGGTTATAAGGAATAATACTACTTTAAAAGACATATCAGGTTTACAGAAAAAATAATTAAGATATTATGGATTATATTAAACAATGCTGTGAAAATTCTTGAGATTTTCAAAGGGCCTCTATTTTTCTGCTAACTTCCATAGGGGCTAAAAAGCATCTCATTTTTTTTCTATACCATTCCCTCTATTTTGATATTTACTTCTATGTAAAATGAATATAAAATGACATGTCCATGTTAAAAAAAAACAAGATTGAAAAAAACTTTTGCATGTTTTGCTAAAAGTTATCTCTATTTTATAATGGTACTATGTGTGTTAAGATTTTTTGTTTGTTTAAAAGTTTTTTTTTTCATTTTATTTATTTATTTATTATTTTTTGGGGGGTACACCAAGTTCAATCATCTGTTTTTATACACATAACCCCGTATTCCCTCCCTCCCTCGACTCCCCCCCACCCTCCCCGTCCCAGTCCTCTAAGGCATCATCCATCCTTGAGCTGAACTCCCTTTGTTATACAGCAACTTCCCACTGGCTATCTATTTTACAGTTGGTAGCATATATATGTCTATGCTACTCTCTCACTTCGTCTCAGCTTCCCCTTCACCCCCCGCCCCCCTAAACCTTGAGTTCTCCAGTCCATTCTCTGCATCTGCGTCCTTTTTCTTGTCTTGTCACTGAGTTCATCAGTACTATTTTTAGATTCCGTATATGTGAGTTAGCATACAATATTTGTCTTTCTCTTTCTGACTTTCTTCACTCTGTATGACAGACTCTAGGTCTATCCACCTCATGACATATAGCTCCATCTCATTCCTTTTTGTAGCTAAGTAATATTCCATTGCATATATATGCCACATCTTTATCCATTCATTTGTTGATGGGCATTTAGGTTGCTTCCATGTCCTGGCTATTGTAAATAGTGCTGCAATAAACATTATGGTACATGTTTCTTTTGGGATTATGGTTCTCTTTGAGTATATGCCCAGGAGTGGGATTACTGGATCATGTGGTAGTGCTATTTGTAGTTTTTCAAGGAACCTCCAAACTCTTTTCCATAGTGGCTGTACCAACCTACATTCCCACCAACAGTGCAGGAGAGTTCCCTTTTCTCCACACCCTCTCCAACATTTGTTGTTTCCAGATTTTGTGATGATGGCCACTCTGATCGGTGTGAGGCGATACCTCATTGTGGCTTTGACTTGCATTTCTCTGATGAGTAGTGATGTTGAGCATCTTTTCATGTGTGTGTTGGCCATCTGTATGTCTTCTTTGGAGAAATGTCTATTTAGGTCTTCTGCCCATTTGTGGATTCGGTTATTTGCTTTTTTGGTATTAAGCTTCATGAGCTGCTTGTATATTTTGGAGGTTAATCCTTTGTCCGTTGTTTCACAGGCAACTATTTTTTCCCATTCTGAGGGTTGCCTTCTAGTCTTGTTTATGGTTTCTTTCGCTGTGCAAAAACTTTTAGGTTTCATGAGGTCCCATTTGTTTATTCATGATTTTATTTCCATGATTCTAGGAGGTGGGTCCAAAAGGATCTTGCTTTGATGGATGTCATAAAGTGTTCTGCCTATGTTTTCCTCTAGGAGTTTTATAGTGCCTGGACTTCCATTTAGCTCTTTAATCCATTTGGAGTTTATTTTTGTGTATGATGTTAGGAAGTGTTCTAATTTCATTCTTTTACATGTTGCTGTCCAATTTTCTCAGCACCACTTATTGAAGAGGCTGTCTTTTTTCCATTGTATATTCGTGCCTCCTTTGTCAAAGATAAGGTACCCATATGTGTATGGGCTTACTTCTGAGTTCTCTATTCTATTCCATTGATCTTCCTTTCTATTTTTGTGCCAGTACCATACTGTCTTGATCACTATGGCCTTGTAGTATAGTTTGAAGTCAGGAAGCCTGATTCCACCAACTCCATTTTTCCTTCTCAAAATTGCTTTGGCTATTCGGGGTCTTTTGCATTTCCATACAAATCGTAAGATTTCTTGCTCTAGTTCTGTGAAAAATGCCATTGGTAATTTGATAGGGATTGCATTGAATCTGTAACTTGCTTTGGGTAGTACAGTCATTTGCACCATGTTGATTCTTCCAATCCAGGAACATGGTATGTCCCTCCATCTGTTTGTGTCATCTTTGATTTCTTTCATCAGTGTCTTAAAGTTTTCTGCATACAGATCTTTTGCCTCCTTAGGCAGGCTTATTCCTAGGTATTTTATTCTTTTTGTTACAATGGTGAATGGGAGATGTTCCTTAATTTCTCTTTCTGCTCTTCCGTTGTTAGTGTATAGGAATGCAAGAGATTTCTGTGCATTAATTTTGTATCCTGCTACTTTACTAAACTCATCCATTAGTGCTAGCAGTTTTCTGGTAGAGTCTTTAGGGTTTTCTATATATAATATCATGTCATCTGCAAAGAGTGACAATTTTACTTCTTTTCCAATTTGGATTCCTTTTATTTCTTTTTCTTCTCTGGTGGCTGTGGCTAAAACTTCCAAAACTATGTTGAATAATAATGTTGATAGTGACACCCTTGTCTTGTTCCTGTTCTTAGAGGGAATGCTTTCAGTTTTTCCCCATTTAGAACGATATTGGCTTTTGGTTTCTCATATATGGCTTTTATCATGTTGAGGTAATTTTCTTCTACGCCCATTTTCTGGAGAGCTTTTATCATAAATGGATGTTGAGTTTTGTCAAAAGCTTTTTCTGCATCTATTGAGATGATCATATGGTTTTTATCCTTCAATTTGTTGATATGATGTATCATGTTGATTGATTTGCATATATTGAAGAATCCTTGCATCCCAGGGATAAACCCCACTTGATCATGGTGTATGATTTTTTTAATGTGCTGTTGGATTCTGTTAGCTAGTATTTTGTTGAGGATTTTTGCATCTATATTCATCAGTGATATTGGTCTGTAGTTTTCTTTTTTTGTGACATCTTTGCCTGGTTTTGGTATCAAGGTGATGGTGGCCTCGTAGAATGAGTTTGGGAGTGTTCCTCCTTCTGCAATATTTTGGAAGAGTTTGAGAAGGATAGGTGTTAGCTGTTCTCTAAATGTTTGATAGAATTTGCTTGTGAATCCATCTGGCCCTGGGCTTTTGTGTGTTGGGAGATTTTTAATCACTGCCTCGATTTCCATACTTGTGATTGGTCTGTTCATAGTTTCTATTTCTTCCTGGTTCAGTCTTGGAAGATTGTATTTTTCTAAGAATTTATCCATTTCTTCCAGGTTACCCAATTTATTGGCATATAGTTGCTTGTAGTAGTCTCTCATGATCTTTTGTATTTCTGAGGTGTCCGTTGTTACTTCTCCTTTTTCATTTCTAATTCTGTTGATTTGCATCTTCTCCCTTTTTTTCTTGATGAGTCTGGTTAATGGTTTATCAATTTTGTTAATCTTCTCAAAGAACCAGCTTTTAGTTTTATTAATTTTTGCTATTGCTTCCTTCCTTTCTTTTTCATTTATTTCTGCTCTGATCTTTATGATTTCTTTCCTTCTGCTCACTTTGGGGTTTCTTTGTTCTTCTTTCTCTAGTTGTTTTAGGTATAAGGTTAGGTTGTTTATTTGAGAGTTTTCTTGTTTCTTAAGGTAGGACTGTATTGCTATAAACTTCCCTCTTAGAACTGCTTTTGCTGCGTCCCATAGGTTTTGGGTTGTTGTGTTTTCGTTGTCATTTGTTTCTAGATATTTTTTGATTTCCTCTTTGATTGTGTTAAGGTTTTGATATTATGATTATAAATATCATAATTGTCTTTTATAGATGATATCTTAGAAAATCTGACTTAAACTTGTCAAGACTTTTATGCATTTTAAAAGGCTTAATTTATTTTTGTTAATAAATTTAGTTCTCCCTAGTCACTGAGGGGGAAACAGCAGGCTATATATAGTGTCACTTCTACAAACTAATGAGTAAAATGCACTTGAACATTATGGTAGTGATAACTTTAGAGAAATATTGGAAATATTAATTTTGCCATATTATACCATTTTATAAGTGCCTGGGAAGGAGCAGATACTCAAAAATTATATGCTGAAAGAAAGTATTCTGAAGAACATTTTCATTATCAGGATATTCGCTAAACTGTATATTTTCAGCCTGGCAAACAACTGTAGTGGTGGTGAAGTGATGCATTTATATTTAAAAAGCCAAAATGACTAAAAACACAAAAGCAATTAAGTGCTTTAATATCCTCACACATATTTTATTTGGTGTAATATAACAACCTATAAACAATTTTTATAGTTTTATAGTTTATGCATTATTTTCTATGTAACTCCAATATAAACTAATCTGTGTTAGGTGATACCTCAAGCAAGTGATGACTTTTAACATATAGCCAATAGGCAAATTGTTTAGTTTAAGCTTCTGAGTTTGGAATTTCCAGAAGTGGCTTATTGGAATCTCTTGGATGAAACAAGATGATGAGGTGGTAAGAACATTAACTCTGAATCGGGACTTAACATTTCGGCCTCCCCTGGTATTAGCTTTAAACAATAATTTCTACTTTGGGGACTTCAGATTCTTTTTATTCTAAGGAGACTGGGCAAGGTCTTCTCATCTGTAAAACTCAAGGACTTTGAAATTGTACTTTAGTGGTTTGAATAGAATTTATTTATATAGTAATTATATGTTTATGGAATGTATATGTGCACACAGAATCTATATACATTATGTACACACTTTATGCTGGATATAGACATATATAGAATAAATGTATAAAGACTGTGCACATTACATATATAATATATATTGTATACAGTATATAATATTTTCTATATATTGTATTTACAATATACCATATACATGTTGCTGTGTTGTTTTATTGTAAAAACAAATAAACAAAATTTGGTCAACTAATACTGAGTGCTGACAGGAAAGGGGTACTAAATTTGTGGCAGAGGCTTAGATCAATTATCAAATTTCCTTGTCTGGTAGAAACTGAAACATTAATGCTTTTATGTGGTAGGTAAAAAGCACAAGAGAATCCGTCTCATTGAACAAGTGAAAATGAATAAATATGAAAAATTTTGGCATGCTTGGGGAAATAAGGTCACACAGAGACTCAAATGCAGTATGGCAAATCTGTGTGTAATTGGATTCCTGTGGAATATAAGGAATGCATTTTATTTTCACTTTATTCTTTTGCAAACCTGATCCTTAGTAGTTCCATGCAATTTTAGGTTTCTATAGGCATGATGATAGATGTTTTTGTAGAATTGTCTCTTCTTGATAATAAAGTAAAATGTGATACTCAGTAATTCTGTAAAATAAATAAAAACTGTGGTATCAACATAAAATTAAATTAGATGCCACAGACCAATAAAGAAATGCTCTAGGACTTCCCTGGTGGCTCAGTGGGTAAGAATCCGCCTGCCAATGCAGGGGACACAAGTTTGAGCCCTGGTCCTCGAAGATCCAACATGCGGCGGAGCAACTAAACCCCTATGCCACAACTACCGAACCTATGCTCTAGAGCCAGTGAGCCACAACTATTGAAGTCTGTGCACCTAGAATCCATGCGCTGCAAAAAGAGAAGCCACCATGACGAGAAGCCCGTGCACTGAAACAAAGAGTAGGCCCTGCTCACCAAAACTAGAGAAAGCCCATGCAGCAATGAAGACCCAAGGCAGCCAAGCCAAAAATAAATAAATAAATAAACAAATAAATATTTTTTTAAAAAAAGAAAAGAAATACTCTGTTCCATAATGTAAATTGGGTAAAACTTTAGTTAAAGCCTCCCAACCCCCCCCATGACTGTTAGTTCCCACGATTTTGGTAACACATCATTGTTATTATAAATGCCAATTCTGGGCCTTAGATACCATTGTATACTTTGGGGGAGTTTTCCTTTGTAGATAATCAGTATTCCACTGTCAGTGGCAAAAGATGTCTTAAGCCTTAGGGTGGGAGGAACTATCCCCATGTTCTTAAGCCAGTGGAGCTGTTTATGCACTTCACAGCGTGAAGAGACTAAAAGATTCTTTTAGTAGGCTGAGCTGGATCTGTGACATGTGGAGGATTTCCGGGTTCTAGATGGCTACCCTAAAGTTCAAGGGAGACCACTTTTAGGAAAAGTGTAATTTTCTCTTTCTATTTTACCTCTATTACCAAAAAGCGTCCATAAACATTTAAAACCAGAGTTTTGGAGACTTAAGAAATAGGCCCATGTTGGCAAAGATAGTTGTTTCCTTTTCTTTTCTTCAATAAGGAGAGTCATTTGGAGAAATGTGATATTAAAAAAAAAGAAAAAAACAGCTCCATATGTCACTTGTGAAATTTTGAAGGGATTTTAAGAAATGAAGGAAGAGAAATGCAGTAAAATAAACTTCCAGTCATCTACATGAATGTAGATTCAGAAATTTTGTAACTTGAAAAAATTTTAAAAAGGTGTCCTTTTCTTACTATAAACTATATAAAAGGATATTACTAAGTCTATCTTAATGCATTTGTTTGTGTTGGCCACCCCCTAAAAAAATCAGTTATTGAAACCCTAATCCCAATATGATGGTATTTGGAGGTAAGGCTTTGGGAGGTGATTAGGTGGTCATTAGAGTAGAGCCCTCATGAGTGGGATTAATGCCCTTATAAGAAGAAGCCAGAGGGCTAGGCAGCTTTTCTTCTGACATGTAAGGATACGGGAGAAGTGGGCAGCCTGCAGCCTTGAAGAAGGCTCTCACCAGAACTCAAACATGGTGGGGAACCGATCTCCACCTTTTGGCTTCCACAACAGTAAGAAATAAACTTCCGTTGTTTATAAGCTGACCAATCTATGGTACTTTGTTACAGAAGCCCAAACAGACTAAGAGAGCATCCCAGGCAGGTAGCGCCCTGCATGAAATTCTTGTGTTTGGGTGAGAACTTACCTGCATTTGTAGAGTTTCAAGAACTTTTCATGTGAAACTGTGGGGTCCCTTAACTTGGAAGAATATACAACTTGAAGCTGTTGTTAAATTCCTCTCTCTGGCTTCTATGGGACATTGTCATTAAGGTTTCACCTGGTGAAGCTGGAGACAGCCTGAGCACAGTGGTGTTTGCTACAGCTTCACAAACAATGCTTAATTCAGTCTCATAGGGCCAGATTATTAAGCAGCACTGATGTCTTTAAAGTTAGCATATTATGTTCTCCTTATGCAGATAGAACTGGCTGTTGTAAATTCTTTTCTAACAAATATTTGCATTTGTTGTGATTCCAGAGAACCTGGCACTAGTGTTTATCAGACTTCAGTGAAATATTTAACAACTGAGTTAAAAATATTTATTACATACTGAAATACTTAAAAGAAACTCTATTGTATTAATTTTCCTAGAAAATGTAACAGCTAGAAATATTTTCATATGGGAAAAAAATGTCTAAATAAAATAAATATTTTCTATATTATCAATGATAGGTAATTTTTTGAGGAGCATTTGCATAATTTTTTAGCGTACAGGGTAAGATACAAGTCACTGTCTTCAGAAGATAAAACTTTATGTCTGTATCTGTATATTTTCCTATTAAATCTTATCTACTTCTCTATTTCATCTTCCAAATAATTTATACCTTTCATCTGTTACAAATAACGTGTCTTTTCTCCCTGCCTCCTATTTAAAACTTTTCTTCAAAAGTCTAGAATTTACTTCAAAATACATATTTTTTGTAAATGGTTACAAATATCTCAGGCTTATCTACAAACCTACATCAGCTCACGTCAGTCAACAATTCCTTACATTTGGTTAATTGATGCCTCTCTTTAAGAAAACCAATATGTAGAAATCTGGACTTACACAATAAATAAATTAGGACACAACTACTTCACTTATTTTTTAAAAATTTGCCACATTTAAAAAAACTCTTTTCTCATGTTATTTAAATAGATGACAAAAAGTTAACTATGTTTGATGGCTTAAAGACTTAAATGTAAGACATGACACTATAAAACTCCTAGAAGAGAATATAGGCAAAATATTCTCTGAAATACATCATACCAACATTTTCTTGGGTCAGTCTCCCAAGGAAAAAGAAATAAAAGCAAAAAAAAAAAAACCAAATGGGACCTAATCAAACTTATAAGCTTTTGCACAGCAAAGGAAACCACAAACAAAATGAAAAGACAGCCTATAGATGGGGAGAAAATATTTGCAAATAATGTGACCAACTAGGGCTTAATTTCCAAATGGCTCATACAACTCAATAACAAAAAACCAAAACACCCAATCAATAAATGGGTAGAATACCTAAATAGACATTTCTCCAAAGAAGACATGCAGATGGACAATAGGCACATGAAAAGATACTCAACATCACTTAATCATTAGAGAAATGCAGATAAAAACTACAATGAGGTACCACTTCATATCAGTCAGAATGGCCATTATTAAAAGTCTAAAAATAATACATGCTGGAGAGGGTGTGGAGGAAAAGGAACCCTCCTACACTGTTGGTGGGAATGTAAATTGGTGCAGCCACTGGAGAACAGTATGGAGCTTCCTTAAAAAAACTAAAAATAGAGCTACCACATGATTTAGCAATCCCAGTCCTGGACATATATCTGGACAAAACCATAATTCAAAAAAATACATGTACTCCTGTTTTCATAGCAGCACTATTTACAATAGCCAAGACATGGAAACAATCTAAATGTCCATCAACAGATGAATGGACAAAGAAGATGTTTTATACACACACACACACATCCCCCACACACATACCACACTGCACGATGGAATATTACTCAACCATAAAAAAGAATGAAATAATGCCATTTGCAGATATTGGGTTGGCCAAAAATATGGTTTGGTTTTTCCATAAGATGTTACAGAAAAACCCAACTGATCTTTTTGGCCAACACAATACATGGATGGACCTAGAGATTATTAGTAAGTCAGAAAGAGAAAGACAAATACCATGTGATATCACTTATATGTGGAATCTAAAATATGACACAAATGAACTTATCTATGAAACAGAAATATAGAGAAGAGATTTTTGGTTGCCAAGGGAGGTGTGGGGGACAGTTGGATTGGAAGTTCGGGACTAGCAGATACAGACTATTGTATGTAGAATGGATAAACAACAAGGTCCTATTGTATAGCACAGGGAACTATATTAAATATCCTTTATGAAACCATAATGGAAAAGAATATGAAAAATAATGTGTATATATATTTATAAAACTGCATCACTTTGCTGTACAGTAGAAACTAACACAGCATTGTAAATCAACTCGACTTCGATAAAAAGTAAATTAATAAATAAATTTTTAAAAAAGGAAAAAATTAATTATGTTTCTAGAATATACCTATTATGTAATTAACATTTTATAAAATTCTACTTGCATCAGTATTTACCCATGTTCCGCTAATTCTTAACTCAGCAGTGAATTTTCCTGTTTAAACGTAAGTCAGATCATCTTATATGCTGCTCAAGGTTCCTCAAAATCTGCTTCCTACTCTGTTTCTCTGATTTTTCATTGATATTTATCACTATTAACATAATATAATTTTACTTGTTTTCTCACTTATGAACTGAATCCATCTCTAGAGTATAAGCCCCAAGAAAGGATTTTATTCTGCTTTGTTTAATACTGCACTGTCAATGCCTGGAAACAAACCTGACACGTAGCAAGGTTTCAATAAGCATGTTACATGAATCAGCGATTAATATTCTGCAGAAGGTACTAACTTAAGCATAAAGGCTGTGCTGATTTTTCCCTACTGCCCACTGTCCTCTTTCTGCTCCTCTCCCCTCTGCTCAGAGCCCAGTGAGGCTCACCTCTCTGATCACCTCAAAGACACCTCCTTACCTGCTGACTCTGGATTTAGCCAGAGGGAGATACTGACAGGAAGTCGAAGTTTAGGAGGAAGAAGAAAGAGTTTTAAGTATTACTCTTCTTATTCACTTCCTTTCTCAGTGTAGGGATTCTGAGATTCTACTGGCATTGCATCTTTCTAAGCATAAATCTCCTCCCCCTTGACCTCAGCTCTCTTAGGTTCTAGAATGCTTTTCCCTTTTTTGCTCCTTCAGACCTGGTGGTGGTGACTCCTGCAGTTGTTAAACACAGGTTCTTCCTCATTTCTTACAGATTCTTTTCAACTACTGCTCTCACCTCTGCTAAGAATCTCTTTGTTAAATCTCTTTCATCTTGTTTAACTTTCTGTTAAACCCTTTTGAGATTGCCATCTGTTTCCTGCCTGAATCCTGTCTGATAGAAATACACTGGAATATTGAAAGTTCACATGAATAGTAAGAGAAAGTCAATGTGACATTGAATTCATGAACAGTGTCAGGTCAGTTATTTCCATGTCATATATCAATGACTCACCATAAAAATTTAGAAAAGTGCTTAAATACTTTGGGACATCAGTTTCTCCATTTATCAAATAAAGTTATTGGCAAAACACTTTTCAGGCCCTTTCAATTGTCTAATGCAAATTATTTAAGTGAATGAATATATTATAGCAAGACTGTATGAGTGCTGGCTGTCTTAATGTTACTAAATGATACAGAGACCCATTAATGTCTTGGGAGACATTATCTCTAATTCTTCACTCAAGTCTTGTTTTAGCATCATACTTTACTGTCTTTTCCATGGCTTCATGGTAGAAGCAATGCACTTTTTTACAAGCTGACTTTGGGATTTATCATGTTACATGTTCGAGCCAGTGACATACTATCGGGCATGATGAGAAAAGATTCATTAAATATGCCTGGGAATGATGTTCTGTCCTCTTGTGCTTCTGTGGCCTGCCATGAGAATAACATATCTCAGATGGCCGCCTGTCCAAAAGAAATGTGGAGTCATATGGAGCAGATCTGAATCCCAACAGAAATTTGAAGCTAAAAGCAGCCTACCTATAGCCTGAGGCAGAACTGTCTCATTAACTGTCAGTTCTGTATGTGAGAAAAACTTATGCTTGTTATTTTAAGCCATTGATATTTCAGATCATTATGCAGCAAAACTTCCCAATGCATTATTTCCCTCTTCTTCTAAATGTGACTAAGTGGAAAATTAATACAAAGTTAGAATTAAAGAGAAAAGTCTAGGTTTGAGTAAATTAGTGAAAGTGGCAATGCAAGAAAATGGTGAAACAGGAAGGTTTCTGCTTCTTACCATGAACTGACTATTAACCGGTACCAGGTTTTTCCTTTACCATAAACTATTTTTTTAATAAATCTATTTATTTATTTAATTGGCTGTGTTGGGTCTTCGTTGCTGCCCACGGGCTTTCTCTAGTTGTGGCGAGCGGGGGCTACTCTTCATTGTGGTGCGCGGGCTTCTCATTGCAGTGGGCTCTCTTGTTGCAGAGCACGGGCTCTAGGAATGTGGGCTTCAGTAGTTGCAGCACATGGGCTCAATAGTTGTGGCTCACGGGCTTAGTTGCTCCGCGGCATGTGGTATCTTCCTGGGGCAGGGATCAAATCCGTGTCCCCTGCATTGGCAGGTGGATTCTTACCCACTGCGCCACCTAGGAAGTCCCTACCATAAACTATTTGCAAATAGAAAAACATGTATGAGATTACTGGCAACAAAAAATTGTGATTCCTAAGAGAAAAAACATACTAGGTGAATGTTACAATTTTGCCCTGACTTTCTGCCTGAAAGCACTTCCCAGATAATACTAAAGGAGCAAACAGAACACAGCATACTGCATTGAGGAGGCAGAGATACAAATTTGGGAAGGAAAGGTGGCTGGGATGTGTGGGCCAAAGTACCAGAGAAGAGAGATTATGCAGGGAAAGAGCTCCAGAATATACATATGGGTTTGCTAAAAACTTTAGCTGAATACTAACCTGTACATACATAGGGGTTTCCATAGGCCAAAGTCAAAGAACTCAGTAAATATTTGGGAAAATAAAGAGTGGTCTCAGATTGTCCCATCTTTGTAGTAGAGCTAAATTATCCCTAAAATGAAGGTACACTAGGTCCACATTAACAAACTTTTTTTAAAAAGGTGTCAAGGAGTCTGCTTGATCTGCAAGTAACATAAAATGCCTGCTAAAACACACTTAGGCACTCTTTAAAAGAATACAAAAACATCCAAATAATCAATAACATTCACCACATTTGACACTTAATAAAAAGTACTACTCATGTAAAGAAGTAACAAATTAAGACTAAAATAGCAGAAGTCACTTAAAAGAATTAATCCTAAAAATGAGAAAGATGATAAAATTTGTACAAGGATAGCTTAAAATAGCTGTCATAAATATACTCAATGATTTAAAGGAAATTCTCAACATAATGACGAGAGAAACAGAAAATATAAAAAACTAAATGGAATTCATAAGAATTAAAACTATAATGTCTAAAATAAAAATTCACTGGATGTGATTAGTTCAGATTAGATAATGGAGAACAAAATATCATTGAACTTGAACACAGAGCAATAGAAACTATCCAAAATGAAGCACAGAGAGAAAATACATTGAAAATAATTAACAGAGCCTTGGCATAATTTAGGACAATATCAAGCTAACAAATACACAGTTACTACACATGATGGGTAAAGGAAATGGAAACAAGTGAACAGGCAGAGACAGAAAAAAAACAAACTGAAGAGATATGGCAGAAAACCTTCCAATTTTAATGAAAACTATAAACCTATAGACATAAAAAGCTCAGCCAACTACAAGGAGTATAAACACAAAGAAAACCACACCTAGGAACATCACAGTGAAATTGAAAAAAACTAGTGCTGAAGGGAATAAAAACAGCAAGAGGGAAAAGGGTCCTTACATACACATGAGTAAAGATAAGAATCTACAGACATATTGTAAGAAATCATACGGTCAGAAGACAATAGGGGACATTTTAAAAATGCTGGAAAAACAAACAAATGACATCCCAACAACTGTTCTTTTTTTCTCCATTGCCAGATGTTCTTTGCTTAGCTTTAGGGATTTCCGTATATTCATGTACAGATTCAAACCTAAAGACTGAAGGAAGCAGAATTCTCTACTCAGGGAAGGTATCTTTGAAAATGAAAGCAAAATAAAGACTCTTGCATAGAAAAAAAAGATACATATATATATATATAAAAGACAGAGAATTTATTGGCAGGAGAACAGGAGAATTTAATTTATTGGCAGGAGAATGTTAAAGGAAGTACTTTAGGCAGGAAAAATATAATACCAAAGATGAATTTGAATCTATACCAGTAGTTCTTAAAGTTTTTTGTCTCGGGACACATTTGTATATATAAAAATAATTGAGGATACCAAAGTGCTTTTATTTATGTATATATCACCTTACATATATTAGGATGACAATTATTAAAAAATCAAAAGCTAATGTATTGGAGAGGATGTGGAGAAATTGGAACCCTTGTGCACTGTTAGTAGAAATGTAAATTAGTGTAGCCATTACAGAAAACAGTATGGAGGTTTCTTAAAATACTAAAAATAGAATTATTGTATGATCTATCAATCCTACTTCTGGCTATATATCCAAAAGAACTGAAACCAGGATCTCAAAGAGATATCTGCACACCTGTGTCCACTGCAGCATTATTCACAATAGCCAACATATGGAGAGAACCTAAATGCCCATCGATGGATGAATAAAGAAAACATGGTATATACATACAATGAAAATATTATTAAGCTTTCAAAAGAAGGAAATCCTGCCTTATACACCAATGCAAATGACCCTGGAAGACATTATAAGTGAGATAAGCCATACACAGAATTCCACTGGCATGGTTCTGCTTAGAAGAGGTAGTTAAAATAGTCAGACTTGTAGAAACAGAGAGTAGAATGATGGTTGCCAGAGACTGGGGTGATGAAGAAATGGGAGGTTGCTATTCAACTGGTATAAAGTTACATCTAGGTAAGATGAACAAGTTCTAGAGATCTGCTATACAACATAGTACCTACACTTCACAATACTGAGTTAAGTACTCAAAACTTCATTAAGAGGATATGTCTCAAGTTAGTGTTCTTACCACAGTAAAAACTAAAAAATTGATTTAAAACAACAATAAAATGCAGCCTGTTACTATATTTAATGTAAACAAATATTGTAATTAAAGATCACTGTATATGCAAAATCATGAGAGAGAGGTGCAATGTTTTAGATTTTGGAAATTTCTCTGTATAAATATAACTAGAGTCTCAGAATTCTTTCTGCATTCAGTCCATGGTGTTTTTTTAAGTTCAATATATGAGGAGAATCTGGTCTTAACACAGACAAGTAATTTGAAAAGTTAGGAGTATTTTAAAAACCTTTTCAGATAATTGTAGATATTTTTCTTTGATACAATGTCAAAACTTGGTAAGTGGTCGCTTCTTAGAGGTTAATTTCAATAAGAATTTGAAACCATTTTCATGTACTTTTTGTAATTTGTTACATTAAAATTCATTAGTCTACCTTGCACTTTGAATGGATCTTTTCCAGATGAATGGTTTTGTAACATCCTCCATTGGCCATTTAAGAAAATATCAGTCCACAGAATTATGCAGAACTTCCAAATACATAAAAAAAATTACGTTCAAAATGTGTTGTGTAATTTGTAACATAAGTAGGCATAAAATATATAACAATTATTGTCCAAAGGACAGAAAGGAGAACATTAAAGTATATTCTCATAAGATGATACAATTTAAGTGTAGTGGTATAATATTTTTTGATCGTGAGAGAAGTACTGAAAACATCTATAATTGTAGTTTTTCTCTACTTATCCTACCAGTTCTATTAATTTTTACTTTATGTAAAATTTATCTGTTAGATGCATAAAAATTAAGACTGTTATATCCTTCTTATAAACTGTCACCTCTGCCATAACATTTTCCTCTTTATTTGTGGTAATTTTTCTTATTCTAAAATCTACCATGTCTAATACTAATGTAACTTCTCTAGGTATCTTATGAGTAGGTTTGATATAATGTATCTTTTTTAATCCTTTTAGATTTAAACATGTTCATTTTAAAAGCGGTCTTTATGTAGAAAACTTATGGTTTAGGCTTTTTTCCCCCACTATGATAATGTCTGCTTTGCTCCCTGAGTTAAACCTTTTATATATAATACTGTTATCACCATGACAGAGTTTACATATACCATCTGCTCTTTATTTGCTATTTTGCCTTTGTTTCTTTGATCCAGTTTTTGCTCCTTTCCTGCCTTTACATTGATTAATAATTTTTAGCATGTATTTTTGGTTTGTTTTTTCTCTTTCTCATTGCTCTAGATTTTACTAAATGCATTTTTTTAAAGCAACTCATTTGCTAAATCTCAAATAAATATGGTAATATAAATCAAAGACTAATAGTAATATCAGTTTGATTAATAATCTAAAAATTTATTTATAAATGGTCTTTATTTGCTCCACATTTGTTTTGAGAAAGTTTTGTTCAATATTCTTTTATTATTACTCACCTTAGGAAATTATAGAAGCCTTGAAGTGCATATTTTCACAAATGTCAAATTAATGTACCAATACTCATATTTAAATAACTTTATTAATATCTAGTTATTTTGAGATTTCTACTTTCTGTCAAATTAACTTTTTTAATGGTAAGGTTTTCCATAAGTCTATTCCAAATGAAATTCATTTTATTCTAAGTAAAACCCTACCAAATATGCAGTACATTTCTGACAATTTTATCCAGGGCTGCAATGAGGTAAAGGTTGTAGCAAACATCAAAAACTACTTTGGACCTAAACTCAAGTGACAGACCAAACTTGTGTGAGTCCAGACCAAAGCTGTGCTCAGATTTGTATAATTGAAAGATATAAGAGCTAGTGATTAGAGACTGAAAGAATAAGAATAACCCAAACTTAATTAAACTGGAACACAGAGAATGACATTAACAGCACAGAATTAGAAGGCAGAGTGAATGCTAAACAAAGACTTCAGCATTGTCAAGAAAGTCACTGAAATACTCTCTCTGTGGGACATTTGTAGCAGTAGCTAGCCTTGTACTAATGGAATAACAATGCATAAAAGCCACAAAAAAAGAACAAAAGGTGCAACTTACCAGAAGATATATGCTCAGTATGTAAAACCCAAGTAAAAATAAGGCCTTCACTACATGCTTCAAAAGGTAACCCATCAATCTGTGAATAGAGAAAAAAAGCAGATAATTCAGAGAGTATTTCTTTAAAGAGATAAAACAAAGTCACAAGAAAAAGAACTTCTTTTGCTACTATTGCCATATGAAGTACTATGGAAAGAAACCAAAAAAGATAAAACTTTTACAATTTATGTATTAGTAAGAGATATACCTCCAGCTACTTAGGTCTTTATGTTTTATAAAAAGTTCTTTTTTTTAATAGAACAGCAAGATATCACATGTGAAATACAAGTAAGATATATCTCCTTTAAATATGGAAAAACGAAACTAAAAAGTAGCTAAGATCATAAGAATTAGCAAATTATATAAATGTTGAATTTCTTTTATGAAATGGATATTATCATGAATGCCTTTATGTGGATGTGTACTGCCAACTGGTGACCCAAGCTGGTTTCTAATGCAGTTGAATTCACTGCATAATTTAGAAATTGTTTTAGAGGCTGTTTATTTTCCATTACTTTTATTTCCATTTTCTGGGTTAGAGTCTGCGGAAGAACAGCTGAAGACCATTTAGTGGTTGCTCCTCCCATTCCGTGGCCTGAGCCGTGGCAGCTGCAGCCCATCTTCCGTGGCGTCTTCAGTGGCCGCTGTGCACCACGGGCCTGGGTGGGGAACTGCTGGGCAGGCACAGAGGGCACCTGCCGCCTTCGGACCAGGCTGCCACTTCGGGTTGAGCAGCAGTCAGTTCGGGAGCTGGAGCAGTCCGTTCACCCTGAATTCCTCCTTGGTCACAGCCTCCTCAGCTGCGGCCTGCCCCTCCTTTACCACCTGTTGAGGATCCTCGCGCAGGTAGGGAGCAGGCGGGATGCCCCGCGGGTGCTCACGGGAGAGGAAACCACGCCTGCGCAGAACTCCCCGGTCAGCGTCCAGCACGTGGGGCCGCAGTCCGAGCTCCCTTGTTGTACACATGGCGGTGTCCACACAGCACAGAGACTGGTTGGTGTTACAGGGAGCAGTGGTGGGCAGGTTCACAGAACATGCCTCCCATGCTGGTGGTCACCCCTGGGGTTGGGAACCACCCCCAGTCGCAGCTCCTGGAAGGCTGCCTGGCTCTGGTGAGTGAGGTTCCCCGCGCAAGGGGACCAGCAGGAGGAGTGGCGCCCGTGGCAGCAGCAAACTTCGGCTCAGCTCGCTGGCCGGTCTTCCTGGAGGTCATGATACTGACACCGGCCAGGTTTTCAATGGCAGCAATGGCAGGAGCGGACAGCAGAAGCTTCTCCCAGATTCTCTTCAGATTTAGAGGTAATGCCATCACTTTTCCTTTTTAGATAACTGTTCCATTTGGAAGTCAAGGTTGGTGCCACCTAAGTGGGTTCCTGCTGCAAAGAATTTAGGGACGTCCTCCTTTCTTTGCAGGACATCAAAGGCTCTGGACATTGTAAAAGGTTCCCTTTAAGTTACACTGTAAACCCAGAACGATGCTGGATGGATCTCTCTCTGGGTAACATGGAAAAGCTTAGAAATCTCATTTTGGAAGCCCCCGTGTGCAGAGCTAAAGGACAAGCCGCAGATTGGGAAAAGACACCTGCAACGCATATAACAACAACAACAAAAAGTATTCGTATCAGGAACGTAATTAGAACTACTACAGGAAAGAGAAAAAAACCCCACAATTATAAAAATGGTATATGAGGTGCTTGTGTGCTATGTGTAACTCTTGTAAGAAATAAATGGGTGGATCTCAGTGCTAAGGGTGTTTTGTTAGTTGCTAAACCAAGTTTTGAGTTGCAACACACTTCTTAATTTTCCTATAGCATTTCCAGGATTAGGGGAAGGGACATTTATAAATATATTTGCAAAATATGAGTAATCTAATAAGCATAGAAATGAATAAGCACTTTACACACAAATTAACATAATGATGCATAAATTCACATGTAATTAAATGAATGCAAGTCAAAATAGCATTTATGCAATTTTGCAAACATTTGAAAATATTAATGTGTAGTTCAACCTTTGTAAAAAAAAGATCAGAATAATTAAAATATATGAAAGATAAAATGTCATATATTTCCTGACCTATCAGTTCCATAACTGGGAATGTCCTCTTTTCATATGTGCAAAGAAATATATAAAATAAGCTTATTTCAGCAAAGTTGTTATTAGCCAAAAAAGAAACAATTATTCTATAAAATTCTAGCAAATATTCTATGCAACCATTACAAGTAATTAAAAAATTGTAAAAACAACAGGGAAAGTATTTCAATGAAATGAGGAGTGTATTATTATGTCATGTTAGAAATCATTTGCTGAAGATGTTCAGAGCTCGGTTAAGAAACCTGATTTGGAGGGTAATATTTCTATTCAGTATTCATTCATTTACTCTTATGAGATTAAGAGCAATACAGTTGACTCTTGAACAACATGGGTCTGAACTGCTCAGGTCCACTTATATGCAGATTTATTTCAATAAATGTAGTACTTGTAATTTCATTTTACAGGTCTGTAAAGTGACTAAGAAAAATCCGTGTTGGATTAGAGATCACAGTGTGTGGAATCAAAAGAACTAGAGTTTGAGTCCTGATTCTATATAAGCTGTGTCAGCTTCCTGCCCTTTGGTGAATTGTTTATCAATTCCTTTGTTTTTTGAGTCAGAGATGGCAGTAGGAAAGTTTTCAAATGGGGGAGGGGGTCAGCATCCCCAACCCCCTCGTTGTTTAAAGGTCAACTCTATTTCATTCATTAACGAGTTCATATCATCTCTTACTCTTTTAACAGATATGTATTTCAGACACTCAGCTAAGTACTGCTTATAAAAGAGAAATTCGCACTTTTTATCTGGTCGTTTCACCATCTCTCATAGAGCACAATTGTTACTGCTATACAAATTAAAGAACGAAAAGTAACTTCTTTTGAAGATTTGCGAAAGATACTGCTTTTGGGTATATCAAGGGTGAAAAAAATACGGTGTTTTCCCTCTGGGCAGAGATAGCCATATCGCATAGAACACACGTTTGATCAGGAAGGCAAAAGCTACATTATAGTTCTTGCTCCTGGTCCCATTGGCCAGGCACCATTAGGTAGAATATAACCTTGACAGCCTTTCAGAGACATTGGAACTTGGAAAAGATATTGATGAAAATATAGGCATATGATTAAATCAATATACTTTTCTGTTTTCTCTATAACCTTGTTTATATACATTGAAATAAGCAAATGCATTGGTATTGCAACTGGAAACTCATTATGAAATGTTCTGGATGATTTAGAGTCTTAAAATCTGTTCACTTTTATTTGTGGATTCTCTGCAGGAAAGACTCTCCATCGTTGCTCAGCAGATAACTTTCTGATGTTTCACAAAAGGTAAGAAATCTGTTTGTTCCACTTTGAGACCATTGCAGAGTAATACATGCTTATGGTAGTCTGTTTAGAGTTCAAGAGCAGGGTGAGGGCAGTAGAGTATGCATTCTAATGACTTTAGGATGGTTGTAATACTAGCATAAACAGTCGGGGAATTTCCACTGTCCATTTGAAGCATTTTATACCAGTTGCTGGGGAAGCATATTTTTGCAAAACTGACAATAAGCTCTATAAAAATTTAATAACAGAAATGTTAATTAAATAGAGTCTGGAGATCAGCAGGGGAGCTCTCATGCTCTGAACATAACAGAGCCCAGCAGGAAGAAGAAAGACTCCTCTTCTTTCCTGACAAGGACAGCCATTGGAAAGCCATACACTCTTTGTTTACTACATCCTCCCGACTTCCTTTCCCCTCTATAAAAGTGTTCTCCTTCCCATGCCTTCGAGGGATTTGCGTGTGGCTCACCAATGTTGCAGACCTCGAATTGCAATTCTCTGCTGATCTAGAGTAAACCTATCTTTCCTGGAGAAGTATCTGATAGGCTGTTTCAGGTCAACAGCCCTATATCCTTATGCTGCTGTATTCCATGGGATCTGAATTTGGTATTTGGACAAACTTAGTTGGGTGATGAGGGAGTAAGAAGTGGTGAAAAAGAAAATCACCTTTAAATAATGTTTAGTTTGCCTGGCTTCTCTTCCACATTCTTCAGATATGTTTAAGAAAGGCTTTACGTGAAAAGTACTTTTATTTAACTTTATTTTGATTAAAGGTTAGTACTACTGTAGAAGAGTTGAAAAGTCAGTAGCAGCTGAAGAGGAGCAGAATATGTCATCACAAAATATGCCTCTTGGCGTGAGGATTATTTTGAGTTGATTATTTTTTAAGAAACAGCATAAATAGGAAAAGCTCTGAAAATAAGTAGAAGTTACCCTTTTGTAAGAGAGATTTACATTTATAAGGGAAATCTCTATTTGTAAGAGTGTCCTTGCACCAGGGAAAGAGGATGATTCTAAATCTCTAGAAACTTGGGACTTCCCTGGTGGTCCAGTTGTTAAGATTCCACACTTCCACTTTTGGGGGCACAGATTCAATCCCTGATTAGGGAACTAAGATCCTTCATGACACTGGGCCAGGCCAAAAACAAACAAACCCTAAATCTCTAGAAACTCTTTATCAATGAAAATAATTAAATCTGCATAACAACCTTTACCTTCCTTTACTGTGCTTTTCTTGATAACCTTCCTTTACTGGCACCTCCCACCTCCAACATCTTCTGTTGTTTTTAGCTGGAGTAAGTGAATATTTTAGGTGATAGCTCGGGCCATTTTGGAGAGTTAGTTTTCCTGGGAATCTTCCATGTATACTGTAGGTATACACATTATTAAACTTGTTTTTCTCCTCTTGATTGGTCTTTATTATAGGGGGTGTCTTAGCCAAGAATCTGGAAGGATAGAGGGAAAATTATTTTTCTTCCTTTACATAACACAAGATCAAAAGAATGATTGAAAAGAAAGGGAAATCAGGAGCTTTTGTTTCATCAGTAAAGAGGTCTCATTTCAGAAATTAACTATGTTTTGCATATATATCTGTAATCAGTGTTTCTTTAGCCTGTACTCCTTAATGAACCTATAAGAATATTGCTACCTCGTGATTTTATCATTGGGAAGATGTACACGGTAAACAAGCTTCCTTTGCTTGCGTGTGTCTTTGATAACTTATTAAGAGAAACTTTTGCATTTTGCATTTGTTTTAAATTTATTTTTCCAGCTATTTGAATCATCATACTGTTGATTATTTTTAAATAGTCTACAAAAGGATTTATTCTGAGCACTTACATTTTTCTCATTAATTTAGCCATTAGTATACCCAGAATTGTATTGAAAGATACTTTAAGAATATCTTTTTATAAAATTGTGATACTTATATATTAAAATTCTTCATAAAATGAAATCTGATGAGATGATAAAGACTTTGATACACTAATTAAAATAGAAATTTTTAAAAGAAAATTGGGTAATTACATTTCAGCACAAAATGAGAAGTAAATTAAAGAAGTCAAGGAGTTTGATAGTTCTATGTACTAATTCAAGTTACTAGATGAGGAAGAAGCTGTAAACATGCAGCTGATAAAGACAGCTTAAAAACATGCTTCATCTTTACGTGCCCACGAATAAAATATTAATAAACAAAGAAGTAATAATATCATTTCTTTTAATATATTTCTTTACTGAAGCTATTCCGTACTTGAAAAATAGTTTTTTTCTTTTTTTGTTTTGGTGTGTCTTCCACCCTAAGTAATTAGTTTCTTATATTCTAGATTTTTAAGTTTTATTTAGGAGGGAGTCATTTAAAAATAAAAGACACTTGAAGTATCAAAATAAAATAAAAATAAACCTTAACTTATTCTTGCATAGTCTCACTTAAAAATAAATTTAAAACAAAAACTCATACTTAAAAACTCTTACTTAATTGTTCTAAATAATTTGTATGAATTGACTCCTAATATAAATTTTATAATGCTGCTATTATAATCTTCATGTTAAAAATGAGGAACCTAAGGGAAAAAAAGTTAAGCATTTGCCCAAGATTTCACAGTGAAAAAAATCTGTCAAAAACCTATGTAATCTGGCTCCAGAAATTGCTTTCCTACCACAGTGCTATTCTGTTGTAATCACTGTACAGTATCACTTCTCAATATATTACAACAGTGGCTTTTTTGCACTCAAACAGATATTGATGAAAAAACCTTTGACATGATTTTCCTGTTTTCATTTTAATGAAGTGTTAAATACTGCATAGCACTACAAGGCAAAGTGGTGAAACTTAAAATTTGTCTTTCATTATTTCTTAATAAAATCAGATATATGTTAAAAATGATGACTGGATTGCTTCTATATATTGCTTAGGCATTTTTTCTGTGTAATGTTGCTGTGAACTCAAATAAAATAGGTGAATTTCTACATCTTGAAAGAAGAAAGGAAAATTCTTTCTCTTTTTAAGCAGTATATATAAGTGGTGGAAGCCTTATGCTTTATTAGTCTTCTGTGGTCTTGGCCTTGGCTATGCAAGGAAAGTTTAAAAATTCCTAGGGGAAGAAGTCTGTTATTATAATAGATATTCTTCCACTCTTCCACACAGATGTCCTCCTTTTTCTGTTTCCCCTTGCCCTTTCTTTTCTCTCTCTCTCTTTTTTTTTTTTCCTACTACCTTATTCAGTGTTTTTTCTCATACTTTGTTTCTTTTTCTTTTCTTTACATTCTTCTGGTCTTATCTGTATTGGGTATACAATTTCTATTTCGGTTTAAGCTACATGAAGAAGTATTACAGAAAATGCTCTGATGATACTACTCTAGACTTTAATTTTGTTCTAAAGTGTAATTATTATTTAGGGATATTTTAACTCAAGCCAGATATCTTTATATTTGTGAAAGAATTTTGATATACACTTTATTTGTTCTTTATGACACTCTGATAAACACTTTCAATAAAGGAAAGTAATAAGTTAAGTGATGACCTAAGGCCTCAAAGTTAGTAACTAAACATGAAAAATAACCTAGCCCTTTAACAGTAAATAACCGCTGATTTCTCTACCACACTGCTCCATGGGCACTAGAGAGGTAAGCTGAAAGGAATCAATAGAAAATTGAGTGGTTACTATATGCTGTGTTCTATTGGTGAAACAAACAAACAAAATATGATATTGCCTGTTAGGTACTCAGGAGCCTCCAATATTCCCATGCACCACTCAAATCGAGTACAGCCCAAGCGAGTGTACAATTATGGTGGTTTTCAAGGTCATCGAAGGGTTTCCTGCACCAAATAGTTCCATCAGTGGGTGCCCTAAAATTAGAGACTTCTTATTCCAGGGTTGAAGATTCTGAAGTGTTTGAGAGGTTTCCATGTCCCCAGATGCATTAAAAACACATCATTAAATTAATTTTTATAGACAGAACTTTTGCATATATGACATGAGATGGACACCTGGCAAACTATAGAGGACTTCAGGTTAAGGAAGAGACACAGCATAAAAAGGAGTGTGTGTTTGGGTGTGGAATCCTAGTTTATCACTTTTAGTTAGTGCTAGTTTAGCTGTCAGTCTTACCTTATTTCTGACTACTTATTGTCATTCACTTTTAGAGAATTATATAATTCACTTACTCTGTAACTTACAACCAAGAGCAGATGTTTTTCTGAATTATTTCTCTCTTTTGAAATTGCCCTATACTTCTACAAGCGTCTTGCTTGAAAGTTTTATTATTTCAAGGACTGAGCCATTAAATGTCCAGCAACTTTGTTAGGCTCCTCATTCAGGCCCATCTGTTCATCTAAGTTTTCATATTAATTGACTAATTGATCCCATTTTACATTCATTGAAAGGACACTTACTTTGATCCAGTCTGTGCCTTACAGGGAAAATTGAATAAAGACTGTTCTTATCATCACATCAAAATATACTGAGAGAGAGAGAGATTTCTGAGGTATAGAACTCAATAAAATGACAAGGTTCTAAGACTTCTAAATCGTTTTGTGACCCAAACTGAAAGGCATGCGTTTCTTTTGTGATGCTAAATATTTCTTGTAATATCATCTGTCACTAATGCTTTCCCCTACTACATCTCTAGGCAACTAACTTCAGCCAATCTAATCAGTTTCATCCATGATGCTAATGACTGAGGCAATCTTGATGTATTAGCTAGTAGTCCTAGATATTGTTAGGTTTAGCACAGACTCACAGTATTTTAAAGCTGAACAGCTAACATGTTTTTAGGTACCCTTAGTCAACCACATATTACACAGGGAAATGATGAAGCTCTGAGTGCCTTTCCTAAGATTACTTGATGGCTAGACAAGAACCTGGATCTCAATTCAATTAACTAAATTTACATCTCATGGGAGGTCTTTAAACTCCTAAACCCTAAGAGTTTTCTATGGAAATTTTAGATATCATGATGGTTTGGAGCCAATGTTGGAGAAAAGGAAGATACTTTTTATTAAAACAGTCTTTAAAATCACACCACAAAGAAAGCTCTTCTTGCCACTGAATATCAGGAGAGGGTATGATGTTAATTTAATTAGTTTCTCCTCTTCTGAGAGACTTTACCAAGGGCTTAGAACACTGTCCTCATTTGGGTTGGTGAATTGCTGAAATGCCCCATTTCAGTGTTAATGAATTTATTTAATTTGATATGATATCTGGGTGCAATTAAATTAAAAGTAGTATTAAGATAGAAGACTCTCCAACCATTTGACTCAAGATTAAACCATTGGATGTCCTGAACTTCACTCTCTGGGGTTAAGGACTCAATAGACTATAGGAAAACAAATCTTTGAGTTTCCTAAATAGAAAAAGAAGTCTGAATTTCAATGTGGACTTGGCATTTAACTGCTTATTCTTTCTTAAATAGAAAATATGGTCTCTGACATTAAAATAAAGAGTCTGCACCCAAAATATTACTTACAATAGAATGTTTTGTTGTAAAGCGTTACAAATGCATATTGCATGGCTTCCTTGTAGTCTATACTTCTGTCTCTGATCAAATACTTTTATACTGAATGTTACTTCAAAGAAGCCAGAATTTGAATCTTTGTGTTTTCTTTTAGCTGCTAAGCAAACTTCAGAAGCAAAGCAAGGCAGTGACCTTGAAATGTACCCTTTGCCATATAAAATCATGGTTCCTTTTTTCTGTAGTAGAGAGTTTGCAAGATGTAGTATTTCTCATTTATATTCAGATCTCCAAATGGATGTATTTTCCTCTAGAAATATCTTTTAAAATTAATTTTAAAACACTTTTTTGAAAAAAAAAGAAGTTTAAAAATTACTTTAGACTCTTTTAATTTATGCCCAAAGCAGCAAAGGTAAGAGTTCAGAACATAATTAACTTAAAATATACCCTAGAACATATCTGACTCATCATGCTTTAATGAGTCTTCATAAGCAGATGATCTCTGCAAAAATAAAACAGAATACTGATTACAGAGGCCTTGACTCCTACCTGAGTAGAAAATCTGTACAGTGTATCATTGGAAGAAGTTTAAATGTCACCAAATAGAAATAAAAACAAAATTTGGCAATTTAATTTCCTTGACTTGTCCATGTGTCAGAAAAGAGACAAGTCAATAAGATTAAAGTAGGTAGGCAGGAAATGTTTTCTTCTAGTCACAGACATTAAGAAGTATAAAATATTCAGTGTTCGTTTAGAAAAAAAGATTACATCTCACCCACAGATTGGTATTTTGTATTAAAGAAACTAGACATAAGAAGGAGAAAACTTTGGTGCTTATACATAGTTGTAGATTTAACATGACACAATAGACTCTATGGTCAAACCCCATTGTTAGGCAATCTTTGCATAGTTTCTTAGATAGAAAATGCAATAATATGCATAAGCTCCTTTTCCTACACAGTGTTAAATGTTGGTACTAAAAATTTTGAAATTTTTAGCATGTTTTGTTTAAAAACTATTGTGTTCCTTTATCTGTAATATATATGTATGTATGTTTATATAGAAATCACATGTATATCCATCCATGAGAAATGTGAAATTTTAGAAATGGAACATGAAGAAAAGTGATGGAAATACAGGCAAAATAAGAATTATGAAAATTATTGTTAATCTTCAACCTTTTAATAGTCTTGCTTAGCAATCTGGAAAATTATTTTGCCTCAGACATTAGGGAATAGGACCCAGGAGGGGAGTTACAGAAATGTGGTTCCACAAGCCTGAGTAAAACATCTGTTTGGGATATAGAGGCAGATTCCTCTCCGTGGAAAGGGAAAAGTAAAGAAAGACCAAAATGCATTAATTATAACATTGATGGAATTTTTGTTCTGTATTCCTCTGATAGCTGGGGTAGGGGATTTTAAATAAAAGAGATGATTTTAATATTCCCTAAAAGGGTATTAAACAGGGGAGCACAGAATTTTATTCCCATGCATTGTTTATCTTTGAAGGAAACTTACGCTGGTACCTAGTGGGACTACAGATATTACAATAGGTATAAGAGTATTATCAGGCCATATCAACTCAATATCTGGAAACTCATATCAACTGATGTACCTGCATGTTTTCACCAGCGACAATGTCACATAGACAGAAACCAAAAAATTCAATATATGAATACACAATCAAACTTTCATGAAACATTTCAAGTTCCTATTTACTAGGAACATTGAAAGATATATACGGCCCAAGTGGCACGTCAAGTTCACCTGGCTAAAGAGGGAGCCGCTCAAGCAAATAAATGAGGACACGTGTAACTGAAGGTGTTCAGAGTGAGCCTGCCCATAAGGTGCCACTTGGAAACGTGGATTATGTGGAGCCGACAGCAGTGGAAGCCAGAAGACTCAGGAGGAGCTTTTTACCTCCCCTTCAGCTGCCTAAAAGAATCTAGATAGAGAGCCTGGTCCAGAAAGGGAGCTATCACTGGTGAGAGCTATGAAGAACAGGAGTAGGTGTGGTCGGGGGGTGTGTGTGTGTGTGTGTGTGTGTGTGTGTGTGTGTGTGTGTGTGTGTGTGTGTGTGTGTGTGTGTGTGTGTGTGTGTGTGTGTGTGTGTGTGTGTGTGTGTGTGTGTGTGTGTGTGTGTGTGGTGGAGGGATGGGGCTTGGCAGTGCCTGTTTGTTCAGAGACCACTCTGTGTCCCATTGTCTCTGTGTCCCATTGTCTTCGCACAACAAGCGTTTGTTTGCCAAACGTTGGCTCTTCTCAACTTCCTGTAAATCATCTTCCTTCCCTTTGAAGCCCCAAATCCTTACGCTCTTCTTTTTAGCTCAGAAAGACAGTAGAAGCTTCAATTGCCTGACTGTTGGACAGCCCCTTGTTGAGTTCACAGGGCTCCCATATGTACATGATTTTTTTGTCTCCTGTTAATCTGCCTTATGTCAATTTAACACCAATCAATAGAACCTAGAACGGTAGAGGAAATTTTTTTCTCCCCAGCATAACCAAATTCTATATGATTACAGAGAAGAAAGTCATGAATTCTAGACAAGTGTCAAAGAATTTACAGGGTAGTGAATATTTGTACTGTTTTAATGTTTGAGTAGGAGTTTATTCAAAGTTAGATAGGAGGGAAGCATTTTAAGCATTTGTGTTAGGATGTGTATATTAAGTTTAGTGGTAAAGGAGTAAAGAAGTAGAAAGGGAATGCAATTGTGCTGAAAAAAAATGGAATACCGAATATAAAACAGTAGCAAGTGGTTGTATGTATGGAAACAATGGTCAACTAGGAATGGAAGGCAAACCAGTGGGAGGTTGGTATGCTTTGCTTTTATCTATTTAGTGAGGATAATGGGATACTGTTGTGAATTCAGGTGGAGAAAAAGCCTTAGGACCAAGGTTCTCAAGGACTGTATGAGATTGTGAGGGGAGGGGACATGGGGAATAGCTAGATGACATCAGCTGAAAGAGTAGTGGTGTTTTTTCCAACATTTCCATGGGCTGCAAAGAGGTGGTAAGAGTGAGGGTAATTCTGGTCCATCTTCTCTTACCTCCTGGTATTAAGAAATCATCTGTTTGAGGATTACCTAAGAAGTAAGTGGAGATTCTGTAAGGAACCCAGGGAGGCTTTTAGCAAGAAACATGGACAACAGTTGGCCTAGTGGAATGGGTTTGGGAAAAATCAGTAGCAGTAAGTGAAGCAGAATAGGGTTCTAAGGGACACTTAGAAGATGTCTGAAGATGGGCAACCAGAGAGGCTTGAAACTTGCTTGTTCACAGAGGACGGTGACCATAAGGTCATAACTGGATTTTCTTGACTTCGTTTTGGAAGAAAACATTTTTAAACATAATTGTTTTAATGTTTATCAAACCTGTAAGATCCTGAGCCCCTAAAGAGAATGATAATTGTGATAAGATTTTAAACTGAAGCTTCGGTTTATTATCTTCTCTGCCTCTTTTCTACCGAGGTGAGGTCTTGAATTTTCCTGCTTGAAATCGTTCCCGGTTCTCCTAGTCCACATCATTCTCCCCATTTTCCTGCAGTCTTATCTGTATATATTGTCTTACAAAATTCTCTAGTAATTATGTATGTGAAAACGTCATCTTCGAAGTTGTATTATGTTTTTATTTGCCATAGTGATGAAAGTAGTGTTGAACAGATCATAGCTATTCAGTAAAGACTTGCCTCATTACATGTATAAAACGTTCTTGGAATATCAAGCTCATGACTGAGTAGTTATAGGTTACGTATGAGCCTTTTAATCTGTTTCTTCTTCTGAGGACATCTATCCTCATCATCAAAATGACTTGTAAAGCCAAGTTGATTCTTTTTTATTGATTCAGAAAAGTGCATATGTTCCCTATTTATACAGTAGTATAAACTGGTAAATTTAAATGGTTTGGTCAATTTCCTAAATAAAAGTTGAAAATAGGGTTGAGCTATATAGCTTCAAGGACAGCTGAAATAAAAATAGCAGAAGGATAATTAATTCTCATTTTTTATTACTGGAAATTAACAAAAGAAGAAAGAACAGCATGTGAAAGGGAGTGGAAAGTGGCTAGGGAAAAGAAAAGCTATATTTTTGTGGATACACACACACAAACACACATTGATCAAAATGATGAATTTCCTATTGGGCAAGACAGGGAATCAGATTTAATTCAGTAAGTGCATATTGAGCCCTAGCATATGCTGGATACTCTTTTAGTCACTGGGATACAGTAAAGAAAAAGAAGAAATCCCAGTTTTTATGAACCTTATATTTTAGTGAGATTAAATATGGACTCATACAAATATATAATTATAAATTTGTGAGAATTAAGTTCTATTATAAATATTCCATTATATATATGTGTGTGTGTTTATGTTCATCTATATTAATGTCCATAATATAAGTTAAATTGAATTAACTGGGTAGTCAAAATTCCATTTAATTTTTTTTTCCTAATCATTTTATGCTGTTATTAGTTCTTCACATTAAAGACTTAAAAGATGTTGAGAGTTTGCAAATTATATTACTGTTGTGGATATTAATAGCTGTGGGTATCACTGAAAGGAAATTATTTAATTAACTTGTGGATAAATTGATAGGTCCACAGAGTATTATCCCCCCTATTTTGGGATCTGTCCTTGTCCTTCACTGTTCTTGAAACTCACTCTCAATATTTAAAATATAGCCTTTGTATATTTATAAAGCCATGCTTTATAATTTGCCTACTAAAGAATTGTCATTATCATAAACAAAAACTTGTTTGTTGTAGAAAAATAGCAAATGATGGCAGAAGCTCTTGCATTAATCCATTGTACAAATATCTAGATTCATTAAGGGGCCTTTGGAGCTGCAGTTAAAGTTACATTTGATCAATCACATCAATTTGAGGAGAGGTAACTGTAAAAATCTCAATATAAGCAGCTTCACACATTTTAATCTGCCTTTTAGATGGATGAGTTAATAAAATATGCAATTATTTGAATCATTTTCTTACCATTTTTAAAAATTCTATACCAATTTATCCAGTTCTGGATTTTGGCTCTGGTTTTGTTAATGCACATAGACATGTCTGTTGGGTGTAAGTTTTATGTCTAGCTGAAGTTTGACTGGGCAATTTGTCAGTCATACATTTCAACCTCCTAGATTCAGGTCTTCTTGGCAAATGCTCAGGCCCAGGAACTCGCTTGGAGACAGAGGAGACCCCAGGTGTTATGGGGGTGCTCATGGGTGATTATCCATGAAACAAGGCATCTGGGGCCGATACACTGTGCCAGCAAATTACTCTATTAAGTGAAAACAGCAAAACATCTTAGGTACTTTACGAGTAGGGCTGCACGTAGAAGCCTAATAAATGCTTGGTGGTCTTGATGGCAAGAAGGTTGTTCCACAGCTATTGAAATGTGACTGATACTCGAGTAAGTAAGAAGAGATAGAGAAAACAAGGACTCTGTTAAAGAGAAACAAACTTCCAGATCACTGGTGCAATGACCACAAGAAGAAGAGAGGTTATTAGCTCAGGTAGTTGCAGACATGTTTTTCCATTTATTTACGTTAGTAAGGGATTAGCAACTTCAATAAGTTGCATTTATTGAAAGAGGTATGCAACTAGGCTAAAAATGAAATGCTGTAATATGTAACATGACTTTTATAGCCAATTGATATGTTCCTCAAACATTAAATACTAATGCTTTTTACCACTGATTAACCTGTCACATTATATCTTCACTAAAAGTAATCTGTGAATGATAAATGGTCTACAGTCTAATGTTATGGTTAGGTCAAATATGACTATTTCCAAACAATGTTTAATAAAAGTCTGGCTAACATAAACTCTATGTCATAGTTATAGTAAATGTCAGTCCTGGCATAATTGAACATTCAGCTGATGTCAATCAAAGCTAAAAATGATGGTGTACTTCATGCAGCATCAAAGAAAATAAACATATCTAAGACTGAAGAAAAATAGCGAAGTAGATGATACTTGTATTTCTAAAATGACACTGCCCTTTCCCTGAAGATTATAGACAAGAGGGTGTTAGGAGTGGATGAAGGACCACTTCAACATCCACTGTAGGTGGGTGCCCAGGTGAGAGATGATTGTAGCAGTGAAGGTGGAGGGAAGGGCCAAGAATCAAGAAGCATTAGAGGCAGAATCAACAGAACCTAGTGACTGATGAGACATCAAGCGGAGGAAATGCGTGCGGCACACTGGACCCCTGAATTCTGGGGTAAGCAGCTAGCCCCTTTGTTACTGATGCTGCCTGACTGGTGAGCTTTCCCGGGCCCTGTGAAAACCTCAAAGATGACTAATACTCGGCCTCTATTGACAGAGGGAGTTGCTCTCTAGGGCAGGTTACAAATACAGGGATGTTCCCTTTCAGAGCGCCATGGAGGGGGATAATCACTAGGTTTATGGTATTTAGTTCCACTAGCAAAGTAAATAGCTAGTCATTCGCCTTAACTACAGTAAGGTACAGACGCTTCCCAGTTATTCTCTTATTACTACTGTTTCAAGTCTTTTTCTCTTTTGAAAATTCACCATACCTCTGCATGTTTATTATGATTTTTTGATAGTTTTACAAAAATAGAAAGTCATAAAAACCTTCGTTGCATTGATTTTTTTTCACTCAGTGGTGATGAATGATTTAAATCTAACGTCCTGTTTATAACACTGAGTTACCATTTTGATTTTTATGTAATTTTTTTTCCTGTTCAGGTTGTATTTTTCAAAATGACAGACACTTGGGATGTTGAAATAAGAGGCCTGGAGCTTCTTTAAACACAGAAACATCCAGAGCAAAAATTAATAATGACTTTTATTATTTTCATCTATAAAAATGAAAGTGTACAGCAGCATTTTAAAATGAATTATTGCCTGTGTTATGAAGCCACTTATCCCTTTACTGACTTGAGGGATAGACTAGAGTTCTACTTTTTTTTTTTGAAAAAAAAAAGTTTTCATTCAGACATTCACTGAGTCGCTACTTTGTTCCAGGCTTGTTGGTAGCAATGGGAAGAAGATGAGTGAAAAATGAGAAGGGGCCCTGGCAGAGGCCTAATTAAACAGGCCATTGTATTACAAGCATTAGGCCACTGAGAGTTGATAGGGACGGTTCTCGTCAGAGAAACAGCAAGTGTCACGGCCTGAAGCCCAGACTGTGGTCAGCTGATTTCAGAAAATGAAATGGAGCGCAAGCTCTGAGAGCCTGGGAGGGAGTGAGCAGTGGGGTAGAAGTGTCAGGAAGCGGACGCCTGAAATCAGGGCCAGGTGATGAAGAGTTGTACAGATGGTACATAGATTTAAACTCTTCCCTTGGGGCAAATGGGCATCTATTCACAGGTGTTAAGTAGGGGAGGGGCCCAGGATTTCTGTGTTTTGGAAGACCCATCTGGCCAAGATGTGGAGGGTGGGTTTGCAGGGCAAGAAAAACAAGAGGATTTGTAGAAATCCACCTGGGTGTGGATGTATCTCCCGCATTAGTTAGTGAGCACGGTGACTGAGAGGGTTTGGAGAGGTTAAGAATTGGCCTGCTGAACTGTCACAACTCGGTAGGTTGGCTGTGGAGGGGACGGAAGGAGCTGAGACCAGGATAATGCTCAGATTTCTAACTAAAATATTTCTTTATGCAGTGCGAGTGGCGTGTATGTAATCTCTTAAATTTACTGGGTAGTTTACACACTGCTTTATTCACATAGACCTGGGTGCTTCTTTGCTCTACATACAACAACTATGCCTTACTATAATGTGCACTGGGGATGTAGCAGTGACCAAACAAGCTTTTTATGTGCCACTAATGCCAACAAAGATGAATGTACATCCTTGACTTCCTAATCCCTGGAGGCTGTGCTGTACAGCTGTAAAAAGCACAGGCTGTGGAGGCAGAGGGACCTTGGTTTTGAACTCTAATTCTACCACTTATTGGCTGTGATGTTAATTATGGTACTCAAACTCTAAGCATCTGTTTAAGCATCATGTTTAAACATGAATGAAAGGAGAATGATGATCCCATCTCAGGTTTTTAGTTAGACTTCCAGTTAAATTTTTTGCCAAAGGTATTTTTATTTGTTCCATCCCTTGAAACACAACAAAACAACTAGAACAGTGAAAAGACAGAGAGAGCGCGCCAATTTCCAGTGAAACAGGCTGAAATTACTGAAATTACCTCATCACATATTTTGAAAAAAGTAGTTGCTAGACACAATGATTTTTTACTATATGAGAAATGATGCCCGGAGCTGACACGTCCCTCTCCTGAGTTTTGAAGGATTGTGTGTCTTGTGTATCTAATGCAGAGGCTTTCAGTCCTAGGATGATCTTCTGATCCTAATCACAGGATAAGGGAGTAATATCATCGTACAGACTCAGCCCAGCTCCAGAGAGGTTTGTGGAGCTAAAGGAGAACTCTCTTTGTTGTCTGTGCTACAGCCTCTCAGCTGCGGGAATGGGCCTTGGCCTGCGGTGGGATGAAACAGGAATGAGACATGGGAGGCTCAGAAGCTGCCTGCAGAAGAAAGCTAAGCAGGGACAGACATTGGGAAGGCTGCTGCAGAAAGCCTGTGCCTGGAGGGGCTCTCCCAAGGACATGGGGTGTGGAAAACCCAGAAGACCCACGCTCAGGGCAGAGGACAGGACAGAGGGGGTGAGAGGGTATCTAGAGTTTCAAAATTAAAAATTGAAAGAAAAAAAACCCCACAATAGTTGAAATTTTGGCTGAAATAACTCACAATCCTCTCCACAAATTTTAATGTCTCTAAGACGTGTTGGAATCAAGGAAATCTAATTCCTTGGGGTTCTTTTGCTTTTTCTAAAGCCCTTTTAATTATCATTTGAAGAAATACAGAAAGTAGAAGAAAACATACATATTCAATCAGATAATACTTCCAAAGCACACATCCATGTATATAGCTAGTGACGACGCAGGTTAGAAATAGAAAATTGTCAGCAACTAGAAGCTCCAGCCCTATCCTTTTTGAACCTTTTATCCTTCCTCCTTCCCAGAAGTACCATATGCTAGTATTTATGAAAAGTGTCCTTTCTTTTTTATAGTTTTCCCACTTCTCTACATTTCCCCTAAACAATGTGTTTTCATTTTGCCTATTTGTGAGCATTATGCAAATTGATCATACTCGATGCATTCCTTTTTGAAAAATATTTGTTTACTTTATTGGCTCCATTGGGTCTTCATTGCTGTGCGCAGGCTTTCTCTAGTTGTGGAGAGTGGGGGCTACTCTTCGTTGTGGTGCGCGGGCTTCTCATTGCAATGGCTTTTCTTGTTGCAGAGCATGGGCTTTGGGCGAATGGGCTTCAGTAGTTGTGGCACATGTGCTCAGTAGTTGTGGCGCACAGGCTTAGCTGCTCCGCAGCATGTGGGATCTTCCCAGATCAGGGCTCGAACCCATGTCCCCTACGTTGGCAGGTGGATTCTTAACCACTGTGCCATCAGGGAAGCCACCTATGCATTTCTAATATCAACATTATGTTGTTAAGATTCATCCATGCCATTGCATATAGTGGTGACATTCATTTTCGTGGCTGTATACAAAATCTTACTATGAATATATATCACAATTTACTTCATCATTATATCTTGATGCCTGGGTTCCATTTCTATCTCTGCCCCTCCTTTTCTTTTAACAAGGAGAGGCATTTAAAATTTCTGAGCTGTTTTTTCCTAATGCTTCCGAATGGCACTACATATTTGCCTTGCGCTAAAACACAGAATATATACTATTAAAAAAAAAAATTCTCTGTTTAGAGAAACTTTTCTATGCAGTTCAAATTAAAATTCATAGAAACCCTGAGAAAGAGATTCTCTCCACATTATCAGAAACAATAAAAGAACAACTGTTCTTTATACCCACAATTTGTATATTAGAGTTAAATTAGAACATACATTAACATTTTATGAAGATATCATCTAAGTTTCTGCTATTACATATTGAGTAAGGATGGTATAATAGATGGTACAGTTTAGTCCAGGTTCTTTGGGTTTATCAAGTCATAGGCCACTCTAGCTCACTTGAGAAAATGGAATTTAATTGTTAAGGGTATCATAGGATATCTTATACTATACCATATGAATAACTACAGACAAATAACTAAACACAACTTGTTCTGTGGAAAATAGAACAGGGAAGTAAGGTGAATGTTTTTGTCTCTTGGATTACTCTCAGCTTCTCTTATTTTTTGCCTCTTTCTATATGTTCCGGTTAATTTGTTCCTTTCTTTATCTTGTGCAACATCCCCTGGAAACTCATCTTGATCATGATCCAGTAATGGCCATCCCCATTCCTGAGTATATACAACCACAACACTGACCTACCACCATCTGGAAGAGTATCTATGTCTCCTGGTTCAAAGAATTGAGAAAGAAAATATTCTTTTCATAGATCATCTTTCAAGATTCTTCTTTATAGAATGTAAAAGTCTGATATAGCAAGTTGGAGCAGCGTAGGATTTACTGAATGATATTTGGTAGTTCTGAAATTCTTGCTGAAGATTTGGGCTTAAATGTTACACAACTAGAAACAGAGCATCTAGAGGAAATTTCCAACCATACTGTAAGGCTGCTGCTGTTGCTCAGTTCCTCTGACAGAGGGAGTAGATGCTGTAAACTCCACCGGTTTACTGAGGGGATCTGAATTTCTAGATTGTTCATGTTTTCCAGATGATCTAACATCCCTGCTTGTAGTCATCACCTCACATCACACACTGCTCCATGACTACACCTGTCGGGGGAAACCTAAATCACATGCTGAATTTGAACTGCAAGGGAGTGAGAAATACAGCTTTAGGTTGTATTGCCTCAATTGCATAGCATCAGAACAAAGACTAGACTCCTGATAGTCTCAGTCTGTCAAAGTACTTCTAAAAATGTTAAGCATTGTTCGAGATATACATGGATATGGTTGCAATTTATTAATCAGAAGTTTAAAAAACTCAACTGGCCCAAGTTGTATTTAATTCAGTAGGTTTTTGTTCCTAAAGTATTTGTGATGTCTTGGCACCATGAAAAGTGCTATGCATACAGTAGGAGTAAATCATGGTCCTTATCCTTCAAGTGTTGAAAACATTGTTGAAGTTGGTGTTGGATTATTGCCTTATTTTATGAAGATTGTGTTCAAACGATTCAAACTCTGAATGATTATACAATTATAGATTATATGATTATACAATGAATGATTTTAAATAATTATACAATTTACATATATATGTAATTGGTTAAGGTATGCATATCATAATTAATTCTGCCCCCAGTGATGACCCAGTAAAGTAACAGGGAGGGAATATTCGGTAAAAAACTTTTGACTTGGATCTTGGAATAGGAGTAGGTATTCTCTTGGGAGAAAATGGTAGGAAGATATTTCTAGTTTGAACAAAGGCATGGATGTATGAAAATACATGGCATAAATGGCCTGTCATTAAGGATTCAATGAGAGAAGCAGAGGGGTGTATGTGTTTGTGTGTGTGTGTGTGTATGCATGCGTGTGTGTGTATGCCTGCATATGTGTGTATATGTGTTTTTACATATATGTATTGTTATGAGTTGAATTGTCTCCCCACAAAATTCATATGTTGAAGTCCTAATCCCCAGTCCCCCAGAATGTGATTATTGCTTTATTTGTAAATAGAGTCATTGCAAATGTAATTAGATAAGGTAAGGTCATACCGAAATAGAGTGCAGTATGACTGATGTACTTATACAACAGAAAAGGTAAATTTGGACACAGAGACTTGCACTCAGGGGGAACACCATGTGAATATGAAAGAGATGGAGTGATGTATCTTTAAGCCAGGGACTCCAAAGATTGCCATAAAACCACCCGATGTAAGGTGAGAGGCCTGGAACAGAATTTCCCTTATAGCCCACAGAAGGAAGCAACTTTGATTTCAGACTTCTAACCTCTAGAACTGTTAACATTACATTTCTGGTGTTCAAGCCACCCAGTTTGTGGTGCTTCGTTATGGCAGCCCTAGCAAACAAATACGTATGCACACATATACCCAAAGGGATTTGTTACAGGGATCTGAGTTTATGCAATTTTGAGAGCTGGTCAAATAGTCTTTATAAGACTATTAGGCTGTTGGGTTGTCATCTTCATTTTTCATGCTGGATATTGAAACTGAGAAGCCACAGGGCAGTAGCTGGAACTTGCACAGACAGGCTGAAATCGTGCTAGCTGTCACTGCTTGCAACCTTTCATCCTGAAGTTAAATTGTGCGTGTGTGTGAGCTACGAAAAGGCTGCAGCTTCACTTCAACCCTCCACATCCCTTCAAGAATTCTCTAGTGGACGACTCTAACCGAAAACACACAAGGAAGAGAATTCTGGGGAATGTCGTTTAATCCAGCAAATTGATGCATTACAAAACCATCACACATGTTCAACAGCAAATAGTCTGAGATACTGTGAGGATGTCTGAAGCAGCTAATCTTGACGTTATAGAAATTTCGTGTATTGATGCCTAATAGAATAGTTATTGAAAGCTAAACTAATTTTTATTCACTTTCCTACACTACTCCATCTGTATAAATGTATTTCAATCTCATTAGTAATGGCCTAGTTAAATCCATACAAATTATTTTTTATAACCGGCCCCCAAGAAATAACCGTTTTCCCCCAGTTGACTGGAGGAGTTAAGAATATTCTTGTTTCACTGCATTTTGTTTTCTTTCCTTCTATCCCTCCTTCCATCCCCTAGTCACCCATTATAAGATTGTATGTAACCTTGACCAAGATCTTGCTCTGTTTTCCAGGTAGAAGATTCAAACAATCACTTGCATTAATTTAACGGTAAATAATTTTGGGGGTTAATGAGGTATTACTGTGGCTCACCTCAGTCTAAAATCTATACCTACTTTTTATTTTTACAAACAGTGTTACCCATATCTCTGGCTAGAACCTGGATTATACATAACAGATTATTTATAATCTACATATAGTAATAGATTATTTATAAATATAAACTACACTTTAGAAACCATTTCCCACCTCATTACATTGGTTACTTTGACTGTCCCGTAGCCTATCTCGTCTATTAAAAATTCGGGTGACTAAAAGTATGCTAGAATTATTAAACTTCTCCCAAGTGTTTCCTAATCCCCAAACTAATTTCGTTTTCAGCATCAATTTTTATAAAATTTTCTTTTATAAAAGTAACGGCCATCTCGTGATACTACTGGATCTTTACTCACTTTTATTTGCTTGACTTTTGCTTACGACTGTGTATTGTAGATTCTGTGATTCCCAGAGCAGAAACAGAAAGCATTTTACTACCAGAAAATAATGCTGCATAAATATATATGTGTGTGTATATATATTCACATATACATATATATATAAAGCATTTAAAATAATACTTATTAGTTCTGCGATATGTAGCACACAGTGAATCAACTCAAACAACTATTTCTTCACTTATATTTTATTGTTAAATTTTCTTATAAAATATCTTACAAGATAAAATAATAAAATAAATATATTTAAAAAAATAAAAATATCCAGTGTTTAGTCGCACTGGAAAATGGTACGGGGGCTAAATTACCATGAAATCCAGGATATATCATTTTAATATCTGAAATGTAGGGTTATAAGAAATTCACATGCTTCAGCGGAGTCACAAAAGAGGATGCTTATTGGAAAATTTAGGATAGGATGATTAATAGTGAAAATGGAATATTCACCACTTAGAAAATTGGAAGTGACAACAGTTGCCATTCTAGTATGTTTTAAAGAATGGTTAGAGATTTTTAACATCTTTACTCCAATTTTATCAGATGTCAAATTCATTTCAATCTATTGAGTTAAACATAAATTTATTTTTTAATTTATTTCAGCTTTTATTAATTTATACCTCTTTTTTTCCAGTGTTCTTGTTGACATCTATTTTCAAACATAGATGTTAGTCAATTTACATTTAATTTATTGAGTTTAGAGTTTAGGATATTCCCATTTTGTAACTGGAAAGAAGAATATTAAACAAATAAAAAATCCTCTTTCTTGATGACAGTAGGAGGCTAATCTTAGCATCTTACATGGTAAATATATTAAAGTCTTAAAAAATTAACCCTTTTAAAGCAATTAAGTGGCTTGTCTACTATATGAATATGCCATAGGGCTGAGAGACAGACAGAGTTCTCAATATGCCATTTATTAGCTCTGATGAACCTGAAGTTTTTGAGCTTTGGTTTTGTGGTCTGTAAAAAAGAGGGTAATATTTGTCTTTCAGGTTGGTTGGTAGATTAGAGATAATATATGCAAAATATCTTGGAGTACCTAGTTCCTAGTAGGCACTCAAAATGTTTGTTGTGGATGATATTATAGTATAGATGGATTAATCAGTGATTGGATTATAACAGAATATCTGTTATATATTATTACGATATAACTAACATAATTTATCCTTTTTCTATGATGATGCGAAGTAAGATGTCTTCTGTGGGATGCAAAATCACATCTAAAAAGTTTGTCTGATGTTAAATCTTTTTCCTCTTCTTCTCCCACGATGGCATGGCAGAAGCTATTCTCAGTCACTATTTTGTATAACTCAAAAGGCTTCTGTTATGTGTTAATTCATTGCTTAGTGAAGATAGCACAATTGTGTCTATCTTAACACTTCCACTGATTAGTTTATTAGAATCCCAACAGAGAACATCATAGAATTGAAAAAAGAAATTATTTTTAAGACATTCCTTAGGCATGGGCATTTATTATCTCCTTAGTCACTTCTAGGAAGTAAGAGGCACTCAGCCTAATTGGCTCATCATATTTTCTGGACTGTTTTAGTTATTAGAAAAATATTTCTTATATTGAATAGAAATTCAACTATAACTGCTGCCCATTAGTCATACTCCTGCTCACTGCAGCAGTGTAAAACAGATTTACATCTTCCTCCACATTACAGACATGAGTGGAATTTCTCTGTGCCTGAAAGTCAGGTTCAAATTCTTTGGCATGCTCTGTACTTTTCTCTAATATACTCACCAGCTACTCCTTCCCTGCACACACGTTTAGCAACAGCAAGTGACAAGCTGTTTCTTGTCTCCATGTTTGCACATACTCCTTCTGAGGAATAGTGGAAAGTCTTTAAAATCTATACTATCTCAAGGGTGCCTGAGATGACAACTTCATGCTGTCCATTGAGTAACTCTTAAAATGGCATCATTTCTTCCTCGGATAAACCCTATTTATACTGAATGATTCAGGCTTTCTGTTCTATGACACTTAAAATCTTCCATATTGAAACGTCAACTTAATTAATTTTTGTTAAGAAGAATATTCTGGAAGAATAAGGTAATTGTAGGCATATTTCAACATGAAGAGGGTTGGGAAAAGTTTGGAGAAAAATGTACTGTCTGAGGGGAGCAGGTTCATGTGGTGTGCTACGAAAATGAATTCAAAGGCATAGCCATAGCTAAGAAATAGTAAAATAAAAAAAAACATGTATTAAACAGTTTGGGGGAGACAGAAAAACCTCAGTACTCAGCAGTTTACTATGTAGCATCGAATGATCCTTGATTAGTTTCTAAAGATAAGTGACTGAATCTGTTATTTATCATGTGCACACATTTCTTTCACTTCAGTTCTGTTATATTACTCCGTTATTTCTAAATATAGTTGACCCTTGAACAGTTGGCTGTTAGGGGTGCTGACCCTCCATGCAGTTGAAAATCTGAGTATAATTTTATAGTTGGCTCTTCCTGTCCATGGTTCTGCATCCATGGATTCAACCAGCATCAGATCATGTAGTACTGTAGTATTTACTCTTTTTTTAAAAAAACATTTGTTTTATTATTTATTTATTTTATTTTTGGCTGCATTGGGTCTTCGTTACTGCACATGGGGCTACTCTTCGCTGCGGTGCACAGTTGCAGTGGCTTCTCTTGTTGCAGAACATGGGCTCTAGGCACACGGGCTTCAGTAATTGTGGCTCGCCAACTATAGAACGCAGACTCAGTAGTTGTGGCACAGGGGCTTAGTTGCTCCGTGACATGTGGGATCTTCCCAGCCCAGGGATGGAACCCATGTCCCCTGCATTGGCAGGCGGATTCTTAACCACTGCGCAATCAGGGAAGTCCAGTATTTACTCTTGAGGAAAAAAAAAAATCTTTGTATAAGTGGGCCTTTGCGGTTCAAACCCATTTTGTTCAAGGGTCAACTGTATTTGACATACAGTTTTAGTACTGTTTTTTGAGCTGCAGGGGTCACTTAAGAATTTTGACAAAGCCCATCAGATAAAAATCACCAGGAACATATCTGTAGTGAAACAAAATCTATTAGATTTATTACTTTCTGCAGGAAGAGAGAGAATACACCATGAGAAACTGTGAGTTAGATATCTTAGTAAGAAGAGGGGGATTTTTATAGGGTTTGGGCTTACAACGAAAAACTCTAAAGTGGGATTCCAAGAAAACATTTGTTAACTCTGGATTGAATATTAGATGTAAGGAAACTATTGCTAAGAAAATAGCAAAAAGGTGAAGGGCTGTGTGACCTTAGTGGTGTGCCATTATCAGAATTTGAGTGTCTAAACAGAACATCATAGTTTGATTACTAGCAGAGCTGAGAAACAGATTCAATAGTGTATATTCCTGGAAAATAAACGTAGAATGTGTCTGAAAAAGTCCTATCTGAAGCTTTGCACCCGGATTGGAAATCAAGGCTGTTTCTCTGTGTCAAAGTGACACACATGGCCCAGGTCCTGTGGACAAGAAGGGCATGTTCTAGACTCTCTGCTCTGATTTTGAAAGCAGATTTTCTGATATGCTATGATTTTTACAAAGAAAGGATTTTTAAGCATCTTGTTCTTCATGTTGATAAATGAAAGCAGGTTTTACAGATTTACAATTTTGTTCTGATCAAAGTAGAACCATTTAAAAACACTAGAATGTTCATACTGACACCATCATATTATTTTTACATATTCGGCAATTATACTTATTAGAAAAATAAAACTACTCAACGGAACTGAGGAAAAAGTGCAAAGATTTCATTCTCAGAAAACAGTTTGAACAACCTTCAGGAAATAGATTGCTTTGAAAGACTGTGTTATTTTGCTTAATTGATTAATGACTTTCAAAATTTTAGCTTCAGGGACACTTTTGAAGATTAATTTAGAATATAATACTGCTATTGATTAAAATAATAATTGCCCTGTTATTTAAGGGTTGCCTTTCTCCTTCAAATGAACTTGTGCTGTTTCTGGGGGAAAAAAAATTGCCAGATCATCAACATCCAAGGTAGAGTCGGAAAGAAGTGTAACTTGATTGTATTAAAATGTGTCATTGTAGCATCATTAATCTGTACTTTTCAAGGAAAAGGCAATAACTAATGGGTTCAATTGTGATAACCCATGGAAAGTTAAAGCATCCTCAGTCTGGAAGTCTAGGATATCTTTCCAACTACACTTCCATGCAAAGATTAATAATTTTTTGGATAAATGCATTGTCAGCATCTACAGACTGAGTAAGAGCAGTTCCTTTTGCTTAATGAGGTAATGTAACCTGTTAATATTCCAGGTCACTACCTTGAGAGCTTTCAGTACTTAAGCAATTTGGACTTGCAGAGAATGAGCAGAGGGAGAACAAATACATCAATACCTGATTGCTGAGGCAAAGACAAGTTTGTAGCATCTCACCCTTCAACATAAGGGATCTTAAGAAGAGACCAAATGTACTGTAAGGATGGAAAACACTCATTGCCAAGCAATAAAGTTATTCCTGTGATACAACAGAAGCCAAAATGTGTTGCAAAATGGGCTTGTTATAAAAGAATACTTAACCTTAATGAGATACAGGCAGGAGATGTATTATAAAACAATCTGCTATGTATTGGAATTTGGAAAAAGGCAGACTTATCCGGTAGGTGTCCAACGAGGTAGAGTTATGGAGACCTTGTCCTAAGGTGATTTCATCAATAAGGCAATGATCTAGCCAGCACCCAGAGGCTAATGATACGAAGATGCGTCAGCAACTTTTAACTTTCATTAGCCAAGGACAAAATTTAGAAAGATGATCAGTATCTCATTAACAAAAGCACAATTATGAAATAAGAATATGAAATTATTAAAGTTTTAGATGTCCTAATATATATGGATTTACATCTTGGGTGCAGTCATCTGTGCTACACCAAAAAGATGCAATGGACATGTAATAACTTTGTGAATTAAAAATCCCCACACAAAGCAGTTGGAATTTGACAAAATAAAAATGTACATTATAGACACAAAATGAGGAGATGTGAAAACCTTAGTTTAATGTGAATTCCTATAACGTCAACCAAGTGCTAAGAGAAAAGCCACATGCCTACAGGAAGCAAGTATTATCCCTTGGTTCAGCATAGTCTATGATTGCTGGCTTCACTCTGCCTAATTTTGGACATCAGAATTCACTTGGCAAAGAGAACTTGTCCTGCATTGTCTTACAAGGCTTCTCATGTAAGAAGGCAACATTTTAAATATACTGGTGTGTTTACAGCTAAGAGGAGGAAAGACAGATTGTTCATCAGGCTCCCTCAAAATCCCAATAATTCTACTTAATGAGAATTTGGAAGCTCTGAAAAGTTAAATAACTTGTCTAATATCATAGTGATTTTTCTGCCTTGATGCATTCTCCCCTCTGTCTTCCTTTGCATTGCTTCTAATATAACAGTCTTGAGAGAGTAAACTTTGAGATGCTCATTTACTTTGGGAGCAGAAGTGTAGGGCATATAACTTCTAAGCTGTGCCCTCTAGCCTGGACTGTTTATGCAACTATTGCTTCCAACCCATGGAGACTGCAAAACTGTCCACCTTCTCCGGATCGATCTTGATCAATAATTTTGTGGAAAGGAAATCTTTGAATTATACCTATCTTCTTTGTTACTTTTCATGTAATTTTTTAAAAATTTCATGTTTTTATTCCTTTCCATTTCTAGACTTGCATCCTAATTTATATTTTGCTTAAAGAAGTCTCATTAAAGCATTTTTACTATTCACTTTCACCATGTCTATCAGCATTAGTATTTGGGGAAACAATGTATTCCTACCCAGAGCAATATTCTAAATATAAAATGTATTAATTAGCTGGGACTGTAGCTTGATAAAATAGTTTAAGTGACTATACTTTGGGGTATGATTTGCATCTATTCTTATCGCTTAAAATGTAAGGCCCATAGGTAAAGACTGTTTGATATCTATATTCAGGCTCAGCTCCATTCTCAGGTCATGATCAATTTTGACTTGAGGCAGTAAGGATTTCAGTGGTCTCAGCTCTACAGTTTGGGCTTGAGGCAGCGTGACCCTAGAAGTGGGCCCTAGGTTCTAGTAATTACTCCTAAGTCTGGAGGCTGAGCTCTTCTTCTACTGATATATACAACAGTTTGCCTGAGTCTCTTCCTTAGTCCTTCCTTCATTTTGTATCAGACCTCTGCCCCAAGACTGGAAGCTTATTCAAACCCTGTTCCAGAGGACAGAGGCAGTAAGTCTCTTGAGATAGTCAGAGAGGAAGAAAAAAAGTATATCAGAGTTTTCATTTGAAAATGGTTGCCTAAGCTCTTACTAAATATATGTTTTTCCAAAAGTATGTTTCATTGTCAAATATATCTGGAAAACAATGCATCAAGTTCCTACCACTGGAGTCACAATGCACTTTATCACATTAAAGATATTAAAAGACCTGAAAACAACCTGTTTAGTACTTATTAATCCCATGTTTTTCAAACTTATTTGACAAGGCACTTCTTTCCTACACCCCCATACCTGTTAATAGTCCATGGGAATGTGTTCTGAGAAGCACACTGGAGATGTTGGGTATAATTTACTCTGAAATGAAATCTAGCCTCACATGAGACCACCATGCTAGCTGATTCCCAAATTTTACTGCCTGTGGTTCACATCTGGGTCACTGGTGTCAGAGTTGAATTGAATCTTGATTGTATCACCACTAGTTGTGTGAATAGGGGCAGTTTAATCTGGGCCTAAATTTCCTCTTTGCAAAATGTATTTGTTATGAAAATAAAACTAGTTGACACACATAAAGTTCTTGTGCATAGAGCACATAGTAAGCACCAATATAGCTGGTAATATCTGTCTCCATCTGTCAACAGTCTAAAGCTGCAGAGGAAGAGCACAGAATTCAATGGATTATTAAGAAAAAAATTAAAAAGGTCATCAGCCCAAAGAGTAAATGGGATACAGTGAATGAATAACTCTTTTCCAAAAAAACAAAACAAAGCAAAATCCATTTTTCACTGACAGAGCAAAATGATAAGGAAAAACAATGAAAACAAAAACAAAGCAAAATCCTCTGATACCATTTTGTATTTTTTTAACCTTTCCCCAATGTGTCTTTATTTTCTGCTTCTTAGCAGTTTTTCTCCTGAAATTCATGGTAAAAAACAAAAAGACCTTTAGAAATCATCAAGAATGTTCGAGATTTCTTGGAGAGTGAAATGGAAAGAAAGTAGTAAGGCAGTAGAAACTGTGGCCTGGTAAAAATATGGGAGGTGGCAGTCGGAGGGGCCGGTAATAATGAAATCTCACAGAACCAAGACTGCATCTTAAGTGAGGAGAATGAGAACAGAGGATTGGGGACAGGCTCTATCAGCAGGGGGCAATCTCCTTCTGTCCTCCTATCTGCCTTCAACAGTGTTTTTAAAATCCCAGCACATTGTCTTGAGCTTTTTTTTTTTTAAGTTTTGGAAGGATTAACAAGATTAAAACATGGAAGTTTTGATAATAGAAGCTCACTTTGGAGAGATGAGATCATTTATTCTGGAAAATTAGTGTCTAGGGGGAACAACAGTGGTGAAAGGTAGGCAGACAGCTGAAGTGAAAGCTTCAGTCCATGGGCTCAGCGCAAAGACTCCACGTATAAAACCCCAGATTAGAAACCTGAGCAACCAGTCCTGGGCAGGAAATTTTAAACAGGACAAGGTGTGTAGAGAATTTGAGACCTTGGAATGTAGCATGCATTTATTTATCTCTTAATATACTGCCGGGAACATTCCCCATGGGTGAAGCAGGTGTTCAAAGCATATATGAAACATATATCAATACATATTAATTTACCAACCCCATTTGAGGCAAACTGAAACTCATGTCAGGCAGGAACGGGGGAAGACTCTATCATAACTGTACATAAATATTCAGTACAAGAGTATATATTTGATTTTGTGAATGATAACAGGCCAAGTGAATCAAAATAAATGTGCTGCTCTTCAACTTTTCTGTAAATTAAGGTTGTTCAAGCCTTCTTGCCTTTTTCTTGGTGAGCTGAAGCCTAGTTTCCTGGATTTTCTCATCCATACCTATGATTTCATTTATCCTTTATATGCTGCCAACATGAATTTTCTTCCCAGCCCAGATCTTTTCTCTACTTCCTGAGTAATTTATTCAGCTGCACGTATATGTCCAACATAGAACTCTTTTTATTTATTTATTATTTATTTATTTACTCATTTTTGGCTGCATTAGGTCTTTGTTGCTGTGTGTGGACTTTCTCTAGTTGTGGTGAGCAGAGGCTACTCTCCATTGTGGTGTGCGGGCTTCTCAGTACAGTGGCTTCTCTTGTGGAGCACGTGCTCTAGTTGCGAGGGCTTCAGTAGTTGCAGCACACAGGCTCAGTAGTTGTGGGGCACAGGCTTAGCTGCTCCATGGCATGTGGGATCTTCCTGACCCAGGGATCAAATCTGTGTCCTCTGCATTGGCAGGCGGATTCTTAACCACTGCACCACCAGGAAAGTCCCAACATAGAAGTCTTGAGCTCCAAATCCATTTAGTTTGCAAATTGATAAATTAGGAATTCCTCATGGCACCTTTCTGTCCTCATCATCCACATGAAATCTACCACTGATTCCTTCTACACGCCATTAAATAATTATTTAAAACATTAATTTCATGGTTGTATGGAATTTATTTAACCATCTTCTCTTTTGGATATGTAAGTTGTTTCTCAGTTTTATTGTTATGTGTGTTAAATATGTATAAAACATGCAATAAGGTCAGTAATGTGTTGAATAACATAGTATATAAATCATTTCATAAAAGCCTCATCATTTCACCATTGATGCTTTCAAACCTCCTGGAAACCAAATGCTACATCCATAAAATTGGCCTTTGATATAGAAAAATAATGATGATGCCAAATGTTCTGATTACTCTTAAAATGAATAGTGTCAATTTTCCTTCATTATCTGTGCATTTGTAAATGACATAAAGATGGGTATAATATTCACAGCTATTGTTTTTCTAAAACTAATTATCAACATAACTAGTACTTACTGAGTACTAACTCTAGCTAGCAACTGTTTTAGGTGCTTTGCAGGTGTTTCCTTTTTTGATGATCCAGTGTAGTTGATACTATTGTTATCACCATACTGCAGAAGTCTCATAAAATTCGTAAAGTTCAAAATATTTACTTCAAGCTAATGCTTACAGAGAGATCATGCTTTTAATATTACGTTATACTGGCATCCCCTATTATTTTAAAATATTAGAGTACTATATAGAGTACCTTCTGGAAATAGGGACCTTGTGACAGGGATATGGACAACAAAAATTCTGTTTATTATATACATCCTATATTTGAATAAATTTATTAATATTAAAGCATCTCAGAGGATTCTTATCATGTAATTATATATAGTTATAAATGAATTTTATTGGGTAGTTACTGTATACATTGCACTTATTTAATCATCATGAAAAATCTAAGTTCTGCTGTTTACTATTCAAGTGATTTTTACTACTTTCGTGACCTTAGACAAGTTACTTGAACTTACAGTGCCTGTTTCTTTATCTGAAAAACCTACTTCAAAGGATTGTATAAAAATTAAATTAATAAAAACATCTAAAATACTTAGCATCCATCCTCCTCCCAAGAACAAACACTGAGAACAACTGTAACTGTTGATGTTCTACTTCTTCAAGATTAGCTTGAACCTCCTCTGGCCAGGTTCCGGATACCTTAAGGTAGGAGTAGATGTCGGTCTTTACATTGTATCTTGATAATATACTATGTTACTAGCATTTGTGGAAGAAAATCAACCAGAACACCCTTAGCATAAGTTTTTTTTCTAGAATGCAAAATGTGAAAAGTTGCAGAGGAACATCCAACGTGAGAAGGGAGGGTGAAATGTTTTATTGGGTTTTAGCAGCAGAAGGCTGTTCAACATTCAGGTAGACTTCAGCCAGAGGCAGCACGTTTGGGAAATGGACAAAATAAATGGTTATGTGAATTAGTGGCCACTATTAGGAGAGTCTGGACTTTATTGAGAATAGAGGAATTGTTCTTGAAAGTTAGCAGCCCTAATTTGAGCAGTGTGGACATATCAGGAGGGGTGAAGAGGACCAGTTAGGGTAAATGTCAAATGCAAGAGAGGGTAGGGACAACAACTCAGGAACAAGGATATTCAGATGCTTCCAGAGAAATTCTCAGATCTCACACTTGCACCATTTCCTTTTTTTTGTTTGTTTGTTTTAGCTGTTTGCTTGTGTATTTGTCTTGCAGGAAAACCTGAGCTTCTGCAAGAGAGGAGTCATTTTTCAATTTTTTTCCTCCAACTTATGTTTGTGGATTGAATTAACAGACTCCTAGTTCCTATTTCCTGTGTACACATAGTTTCAGAGATTCAGATAACTTGGGTCTCCGAGACAGAATGGATTTGGAATAGATTATTCAACATGTGAGCTCGATTTGAATCAGAACAAACTGTATTCTTAGGCTAGGAAAATGTTTCACAAAGTATATTTTATGAAACACTAGGTTTGCAGGTTTTGTATTAACGAAAGTTTATACAAAAGGACAATTGAATTATTAAAATGTTTAGAAAATGGTGCAGCACACACAATTAAGTGGGTGTTCTTTAAGTATTTCTGACCTTTTAAACATGAGCATGTATTGTGACTTCAAAACAGGAGTGTATTATGAAGGTTATCTAAATTTATTTTGAATGAGACCATCCTTTTGCTTTTCATTGCATCTTTAGATGCAAGTATTTCATAGCTCATCCTTTGGACAATGTGGGGCTAGGCTGTTTCTTCAGACAAGTTTTCTTAACATACAATGTTTATCACATTAGTTCTACACAAGATATTTTGATATTAAAGCATTGCATAACACGACAGGAGAAAATGAGCTGGGTCCACAGACTCTCCACATAAAAATCTCAGTTCCTTTGTTATTAGTGGAGAAAAAAATGCAGGGCTGAAATTCACAACTTTTTTTTTTTTTTTACATTTAACAAAGCAATAAAGCAGATTATAGCTCTGTTATCACTTTCTCCCTCTCAATTCCAAATTCTACTTTTTCTCAGTGAGCACAAATCATCTTTCTTTTCATAAATGAGTAATCAAAGGCCAGAATGGTTACTTTTCTTGCTCAAGTCCAAGAAATTGAGACAAGGATATATATTTGTCCAGGATGGAAGCATTTTGTTTCCCCAGGCTGCTCTGCTCCCCAGGACACCCTGCTGCCATGCATTGTCTTATTGACAAAAATGACATATATAATTAGATTGAAACCCATTACTTTTCACATACCAAAGATTTCTAACACAAACAAGTTAACTTAAATATACAAAATGTAACCAGTCTTTTTCTATGTTTTCTACAACCGCCATTTTTCTCCAAATTTATAGTCTCATTAATTCTATTAAATCAGCAAGTTATCTTTGGAGAAAGGACTTCACATAGAACCATAGGTGTATAACTCTATGGACTTTTCTCCCCTCATGCATCTTTCTCTACAGACATATGGGAGGCGAACATGTGGACAGCACCTGACTTCAATCATAATTAATTGTTTTTTCCTGATTAAGGAAAAGCAGGAGCTGAATTGAAGTAGGAGCCTGCATTCAGGTGTTTCTCTAGTATCACAGTTGCTTTTAAATTACGTCAGTGACAGGTGAATGCATTCACTTTGTAAACAAATCAATCATACATATAAGGCAACCAGCATCCCTTGAAGGCCCCTCCCTCTAGTTGCCATTGTTAGTGGTTTGTGGTTTTTACTTACAGGCCTGTCTCTGCACATTTACATTTATAATGCATATGCTGGCCTGAAACATATCATATTGTTTTACTGTAAATGAATTTAATTCAATTGTTTTTTCCCTCTGTGATGTGTCAGATCTTTCCAAATCACTATGTTTAGATCCATCACATTAATTTTAACTGCTACATAGGAATTTCTGAAATTCCCATTTGTGTTTTCTCTAGATTTCAGTTCCTCTAATGAAAGTCTCCATCTTGTCATTTATTTTTTGGACACATGGTGCATTGTTATTTTATTTTTTGTCTGATACGTGTCATATATAACTTTCCTATAAGTCTGTTTCCATTGTCTGGGAATTTCTTCTTTCAATTTTGAGTAATTTAAACTTGAATCCTAATATGCCTGTTAACTTTTTTAAGGAACGCTAGTTTTTGTACGGAAAAAAGTGCAGAAATCATTTGTGGCTCTGAAGAATAGCAGCTTTCTCCGGAGGAAAGCATAGCTTATTCCAAAGAGGAACTGAGCTTATTCGGAGCTCTGTTTCCCTTGTGAGCCTTGTCTGTTTCGATGCATCACTGTTCCTGGTGTGTAACTGGTCACATCTGAAAGTCTCAGGCATTTGCCATGTGCCTTCCCCTGCTGCAGGATCTGAAATTGATTTTCTTCCTCCTGACCCCGGAGACTAATGATAAGTCTGCTTAACTTTTCAGATGCTGTGCTGCTTTGACACCTGCCTCATCAAAAAATGTTTGGCTCACTTCTCTTCATGTCCCTTCTTACTAGTGTCTTCATTCCTTAGGCCCTCCGTGTCTTGGTAGATCTCTGATGGCTTCAAGCGTATATATTTAAAACATTTTTTTCTAGCTTTTATAGGGTTTGTCTTACATAAGTTAGTCTTCCACAGCCAGAATTTAAAGTACATTCAAATGGCTTTTAAATACTTAACAAATGTCCCTATCATTTGTAAATAAAATAAATAGAAAAGAGTATCATAATCATGTGCCATTGGCAAAGATAAAAATGTTGGCAACTTTCTAGATTGGATGAGAAATCATAGACATTCATTATCATAATACTTTAAGACTGTAAATTGCACAATTTATAAGCAATTTAGTCATACTTTAAAACATTCATTCACTTTGATCCACTATTTTCTCTTCCAAAAATGTATCTTAATTATATATACTCTTACAAGTGTGCTGTATTATAAAACTGAAAATGAATTTCAGTGCTGCTATAGTAGCAGATTTCTACAAATTATCTGGATCCATTACTAATGGATTAACGGATCAATTTAACAGAGTTTTGTCAATTTATGCAAGAGAATACTACACAGCTATTAAAAATGAGATAGAATGACCTAGATAGAATTGTGAATAAAAAGAACAGTCTTAAAAATATATTACAATCTTCATATTATATTAAGTAAAAGAGAAAATGTCAGAAAGTGTATTTAATGTGCCAGGACATTTGGTTAAAATGGCATATTAATACATGTGTGTGTCTGCTTGTAAGTATGTGACTGAAATAGTGATTGCCTCAAGGACAAGAATGATGAAGGGTACTGGAAATTTGGGAATTAGGGATAAGCTGTCATATTACCTTTCACTGTATTTATTTTCCCATGCCACTCACAGGATTTGCTCCCTAGTTTACTATTCAAATTTATTTCATTCAACTAGGATAATTTGCCCCCAGTAGTGAAGTGGATGCAATCTAATCAGTGGGCCTGTAGAATTGGCCAAGGAATTAGTTATTGATTTTTCACCTTCATTATTCCTTTAAGTACAGTGTCGTAACTGTTTGTGTGAGAATATGTGAAATCAGTGATCTGTGGCTTCACCCAAATCTGGACCTTCTGTATCTAAGTGAAGGTGAGCAACATGTGACCGATGATCAGCATCCAACAAGGCTGGTTCCCCATCAAGAGATCTGTTGAATTATCTCCTGATTTTTGACAATATAATAATTAATATTTTAATTTTCTGGTACTATATGAATGTGACAAGGCATTTCCTTTGATTACTCAAAAACTTCACACAAATCCCCATAGAAATATTTTATGGGGATGGATTTACCCTTCTTTGCCTTCTTAAGAACAAATTTTTGTACCATCTTTGACACGGTTGTCAGTGTTAATATGCTAGCCAATGGCTACACAGAGAGTACCAAATTCCAAAAGCTTTCCAATGGATTTTAGCCATCTGAAGTACTAGTGGAGAGACTGGTGTATACGTTCTTAATTTAAACTCAAAATCGGTTGGTTTACTTCAGATTTTTGGATCAAAAATTTGGATCAGGATTTTGATATGAAGTCAGATATCTTCAAGGCTAATATTTAAAACATGAAACACCCTATGGTCTTTTGTATGGCAAAATTATTTTGCCAAGTATCTGAAAAGGAATCTAAGTACCCTGCTATGGGACCTAGTTACTCTCTAATAACTAGTTCTAATAAAACTTAAGTAGCTGTGTGATAGATAATGTGAGAGTCAAGCCAAAAGATTCAAAGAGCATATATATCTGTACTTCTTTATGCTATCACAGCCTGTATGGACAATTAAAATATTATGAAATATAGCTGGCAGTATCTTTACAGTTAAAAAAGATACACTTTTGTCCTTTGGACTTTGATTATGTGTTACCATGGTTATCATGAAACTAGCACTGACAGCATTAAAAAGGCTTAGTTTACCATCTTGAATATTACAGGAGGAAAATCCAGTTACATATAGGATGATTATTTATGAGATTCCTGGTCCATTCTAATGGAGAAGAAGGTAGTCCCTTAAGTAATATAGCCAGTTAGTTTCTGACTTAATATGATGATTCTAAGATAGGTAAGTGGCAGAAAGCAGAGACAAAGGTACATGTTAGCCATCACATGGAATAAGGCATACTAAACACTAAAATCATAAATTTGAAAATTAAAGTTCTCTTAGAAGTCAATCATCTAATTCATACCTCACTTTGACACATGAATTTATTTTATTGACATTTAATATATTAATTCTTTTTACATTTTCTCTCATAAGAAAATATGTTTTGCATGCAAAAGAAATTATACTTTTTTAATTAAAATATAATTGACTTACAATATTATATTAGTTTCAGGTGTACTACATAGTGATTTGATGTTTTTATAAACTACAAAATGATCACCATGATAAGCCTGATTACCATCCATCACCATACAAAATTATTACAATATCATTAGCTATATTCCCTATTCTGTACATTACATCCCCATGAATTCTTTATTTCATAACTGGAAGTTTGCCTCTTAATCTCTCTCACATATTTTACCCAGCCCCCAACTCATTCTCCCCACTGGCAACCACCTGTTTGTTCTCCGTATATATGAGTCTATTTCTGTTTTGCTATTTTGTTTGAAACAAATGTACTTTAACAGATTTGGTTCTATAAACCTTGTCACATTTAAATGGAATTTAATGTTTTTATATGTCACAATACTTACTTTAATATTGCACATTAGGCTGACTTAAAACATTCTGGTTTTGATGAAATTTACCCAAAGTCAGAATGCCAGGATTGATATTTCATTAATATACCATATGGTAATCAGCTAATTTTGCCCTTATTTTCATATTTACCATTGCAGACTGAAAATATTTTTTCTTTTTAATAGCTTCAGTGTAATATGTCATCTTGTAGATATTTTATATTGATATAAAGAAAAACTACTTTCAGAATTCATTGGGAACCAAGTCAATAAGATAATTAAAATGACAAATGCATTTGAAACATGTTACTTATTACAGTAACATATAATTGCCTGTTCTGAGGTGATTTAATTTTGGATGGATGAAAAAAAAGTTTTATTCCAGCACTCTTAGATAATTGAAGTCAGTACAGTCATATCTTGGTAACCACAGGGGCATTGGTTCCAGGACCCCTATGGATACCAAAATCTAAAGATGCTCAAGTGCCTTGTTTAAAATGGTGTTTTATTTCCATTACTCTGGGAGATGGATTGAAAAAGATATTGCTGTGATTTATGTCAAAGACTTTATATTTTCCTCTAAGAGTTTTATAGTATCTGGTCTTACATTTAGGTCTTTAATCCGTTTTGAGTTTATTTTTGTGTATGGTGTTAAAGAATGTTCTAATTTCATTTTTTTACATGTAGCTCTCTAGTTTTCCCAGCACTATTTATTGGAGAGGCTGTCTTTCCTCCATTATATAGTCTTGCCCCCTTTGTCATAGATTAATTGGCCACAGGTGCGTGGGTTTATATCTGGGCCTTTTATCCTGTTCCATTGATCTATATTTCTGTTTTGTGCCAGTACCATACCCATACTGTTTTGATTACTATAGCTTTGTAGTGTAGTCTGAAGTCAGGAACTGACTTCTCCATCTCCATTTTGCTTTCTCAAGATTGCTTTGGCTATTCTGGGTCTTTTGTATTTCCATATAAATTTTATGATTTTTTGTTCTAGCTCTGTGAAAAATGTCATTGGTAATTTGACAAGGATTGCATTGAATCTGTAGATTGCCTTGGGCAGTATAGTCATTTTGACAATATTAATTCTTCCAGTCCAAGAACATGGTATATCTTTCCATCTGTTTGTTTCCTCTTCAGTTTCTTTCATCAGCATCTTATAGTTTTCAGAGTGAAGGTCTTTTCCTTCTTAGGTTGGTTTAGTCCTAGGTATTTTATTCTTTTTGATGCAATGGTAAATGGAATTTTTTTTTTTAATTTCTGTTTCTGGCCTTTTGTTATTAGCATTATAGGAATGCAAGAGACTTCTGTGGATTAATTTTGTATCCCTCAACTTTACTGAATGAATTGATGAGCTCTAGTAGTTTCCTGGTAGCCTCTTTAGGATTTTCTGTGTCTAGTATCATGCCATCTGCAAACAGTGACAGTTTTGCTTCTTCTTTTCCAATTTGGATTCCTTTTATTTCTTTTTTTTCTCTGATTGATATGCTTAGGACTTCCAAAACTGTGTGGAATAAAAGTGGTGAGAGTGGACATCCTTGTCTTATTCCTGATCTTAGAGAAAATACTTTCAGCTTTTCACTGTTGAGTATGATGACGACCAACATGGGATTAGTCTCCAAAATTTACAAAGGGCTCATGCAGCTCTATATCAAAAACAAAAACAAAAAAAAAAACAAAAAAAAAAACTCTAACCCAATCAAAAAATGGGCAGACCTAAAGAGATATTTCTCCAAAGAAGATATACAAATGGCCAAGAGGCACATGAAAAGATGCTCAACATTGCTAATTATCAGAGAAATGCAAATGAAAACTACAATGAGCTATCACTTCACACCAGTCAGAATGTCCATCATCAAAAAATCTGCAAGTAATAAACGCTGGAGACGGTGCAGAGGAAAGGGAATCCTCCTACACTGTTAGTGGGAATGCAAATTGATACAGCCACTATGGAGAACAGTATGGAGTTTCCTTAAAAAACTAAAAATAAAGCTACTATATAATCCAGCAATCCCACTCTTGGGCAGATATCTGGAGAAAAACATGGTTCAAAAGGATACATACACCGCAGTGTTCATTGCAGCACTGTTTACAATAGCCAAGACAAAGAAGCAAACAAAATGTTTATCGACAGATGAATGGATAAAGAAGATGCGGTACATGTATACAGTGGAATATCACTCAGCCATTAAAAAGTATGAAATAATGCTATTTACAGCAACATGGATGGACCTAAAGATGATCATACTAAGTGAAGTAGGTCAGACAGAGAAAGACAAATATCATATGATATTGCTTATATGCAGAATCTAAAAAAATTTACACAAAATGAACTTATTTACAAAACAGAAACAGATTCACAAGACTTAGAGAACAAACTTTTGTTACTGGGGGGAAGGGTGGAGGGGAGGGATAGATTGGGAGTTTGGGATTGACATGTATACCCTTCTATATTTAAAATAATATGCCTTTCCATAAAATAAATAAATAGATGAATAGATAGGTAGGTAGGTAGATAGATAGATAGATAGATAGATAGATAGATAGATAGATAGATAGATAGATAGATAAATAGAATGGTGTAGTATTTGCGTAAGAGCCTGTACACATCCTCCCATATACTTTAAATCATCTCTAGATTGATTATACAATAAGTAATGTTAATACAATGTAAATGCTATGTAAATAGTTTTCCTTTTTGGAACGTTCAGAATTATTTTTTTGCTATTATTTTGAATCTATGGTTGGTTGAATCTGAGGACATGAACCTGCTGATAAGGAGGGACAATTATATTATCCATTTCTAAAATCAGAACAACAAAAATTGAGGAAGACTAATGTTTTGTATCATTATTGTGAAGAGATAAATCTTTCCTCAATAGGGAATATCATTGAATCTTCTTACAATTTAAACAAAGCTACGAAAAATAAGTGTAATTTGATAAGAGAAACTTGAATTTTTTCAAGGATGACAATGAAGCTCAATGAGAATAAACAAAACATCTAGTATAGTATCTGCCATGTACTACTTCCTTAATTCATAATTGTTGAATGAGTAAAATAAAATGAGGCAGCATCAGAGATTTCTAGCATAAATAACTTCAACATGGAACTAATTAGTCATAAACGTATAAATTCTGCTCTTATGAAGAAGTTACAATCACTTACCCATATCCTGTATATAGTTCAAGCTTCTGTTTATAATGAAGTGGATTGGGTAGTGTCTCTCCCACACCCATGACCCCTAGACCCTCAGAATGTGACCTTATTTGGAAATAGGGTATCTTTGTAGAGGTCATTAAGAACCTTGAGGTGATATCATCTTGGATTTAGGTTGGGTCCTCAATCCAATCCAATGACTGGTGTCCTTAAAAGAAGAAGAGTGGGCACAGAGAGGCACATAGGGGAAGCTGTGTGAAGATGCTGCCACAGACCTGGGAACACCAGGACTATCAGAAGCTGGAAGAGACAAGAAGCAATCTCCCTTAGAAGCTTCAGAGGGAGCATGACCATGCCCACACCTTGATTTTGGACTTCCTCTCTCCAGAACTGTGAGAGAGAAAAAAAAATTTTAAGCTACTGAGTTTATGGCAATTTGTTGCAGTAGCTCTAGGAAACCAATACAGATATAGAAAGCTAGAGAGTGCATTATTCTCATCCTTAAAATAACGCAATTTAGATAATCTACAAAATCACAACTTTTAAATGAAATCCATCAAAGCACTGAGGATGGAAGGCATCCAACTAACCCAAAATCTAGGCAAAGACAGGGGACACCAAGGAGAGACAGGAGGCAGATACTTGAATCCTTGGGGTAAACAACAGTCACATATCATATGAATCTGTAACAATAAATCAGCTAATTTTTTTTAAAGAATTACTGAAGGCTGACTGTGGCTACAGTGAGAAAATAGAACCCATGGGAATGGCACCCTTGATGGAAATCCACTGTGAATTTCAGACTCTTATCCAGTGAACTAATCAGTGGTTATGAGAAAGATCTGGGCACAGCAAGAGGCCAGGAAAGTCACCCTCATGTTGTTCAGGTGTTGGAGGAAGTGAGCAGAGGCCACATGGGAAAGATGAGCGGCCTCACCAGCATCCTCCATCACCTCTATTTAAAGTCTTTAATGATGGGAAAATAGCAGCAAATTCAGTCAACATTATGGCCCTGGCTAAAAAAAAAAAAAAAACAGCTCGGTTTTAGAAAGAGGGAGGGAGAGTAAAATGTCCTGAACCCAGATCATTGGAGAACTCCTACTTCTGGCTGAGGGACAGGATAAAGAAGAAGCCACACCAGACACAGGAACACAGTGCATACCTAAAATGGATGATACACAAGAGTAACAGACAAATACTCTCCCACGAGTGTTCACCACCACCACCATCAGGCCAGCAAGTATCCAATAACAAGTAATAGCATCTACTATTGGGATGGGGCAGAAGCATGGAGGAAGAACGTTTGTGAGGAGCAGGCACAAAGGGAAGATCTTACACTGTGGGTGCAGCTGATATTGTGAAAAACTCTCTGGGAAGCACGAGGTGACCTTACAGAAATATGAAGCCTGTGGGGAACTAAGAACTGATAGAAACAAGAAATCCCAAACTTAGTTCAGTTCCTGTCTAAATTGATTCAACTGCCCACATTAAAGGCTATCATAAAAGAGTTGTGCCCATTGAAATAATTACTACTTATCTCAAACTCCACTCTTCTACAGAAGACATCAGCTTTTAACAAAAAAATTGAGATACCCAAACAAGCAAGAAAAAACAACATACTCTCAAGAAACAAAGCAATGAATGTCATCAGTGTTAGATAGGACCCAGAGTTGGAAATTATCAGATAGGGGATATAAAATAGCTATGATTAATATGTTAGATGCTTTAGTGTGGAAAGTGAACATGGTGGGTAATTTCAGCAGAGAGATAAAAATTATAAGAAATAATAAAAAACAAATTATAGAAATGAGAAACATGATAGCAAAGACAAGAATGCCTTCAACAGACTCATCAAAAAAATTGACTACATCAAAACTAGTAAATAAGCTAATGCACAGTATAATAAATATAGATAATAATTTGGATTATAATTATGTAGTGTGATAAATATCACTATATCAGCCATTATATTATAGTACATAAAAGTCTCAAAGTAATATGCTTTACACCTCAGACTTATACAATGTTACATGTCAAATTTATTCTATGAAAAAAAACCCTGCAGTCTTTCAAAGACACTTTCAAAAGAATTTAAAGACAAAATACAGACGGGGAGAAAATATTTACAAATATCCTATTGTGTAAAAACATTTCTATGATATATCAAGAAAGGTCATACTTTGCTAATGATATACAACCCAAATGAAAATGGGTAAGCACTTAAGGAGACCTTCCAGAAGAAGATAAAAGGATGCCACATGAAAGCATATAGAACATCATTAGTCATTTAGGAAATGCAACTGAAAACACAATGAGATACCACTCTACACTTATTAGAAGAGATTAAACCAAAAAAAAAAAAAAAAGAGAGAGAGAGAAAAGAAAAGAAAATATAAGAGCTGGAATATATGCAGAACAACTAGAATTCTCATACAAAATGGTATGAGTATGCAAGATGGTACAGTGTGGCAGTTTCTTATAAAGTTAAGCATATGCTTACCATATGATCTAGCAATTCCTCTCACAGAGGATTGCCCAAGTCAAGTGAAAACATATTTTCACCCAAAAGCCTGTCTGTTGTATATATAGCTGCTTTATTCATAATTACCCAAAGAAGAAAGAACCCAAATGTCCCATGGTTAGGGAATGAAAAAACAAACTGAAAATATCTCCATTCAGTGGAGTGCTACTCAGCAATCATAAAAATGAAATGAATTACTCACACACTTAATAATATGAATGAATCTGAAATGCATCATGCTAATGAAATAAGCCAGACTCAAGAAGCTGCTTGCTGTATGATTCCACTTATATAACATTCTGCCTTTCTCCCTCATTTTATTCAGATATTAGCTTGAATGTCACTTCATCCACAAGAACTTAAGTTCACCCAATTGAAAGAACTCCCTACGTCCCCATCATTCTCTACTGCTTACCTATATTTTACTTTCTACATAGCACTTTTCTATATCAAGCATTTACTCATTTACTGTATATATCCCCCACTAGAATATAATTTCCATGAGGAGATGAACATTTGTATCCTCATCTGTCTAGAACATAGTAGCTGCTCCAAAAATGTTTTTGAATGAATGAACCCTTAGTCCTGAAACAGGAGGAGGTGATTGGTCAGCAGTTACATCAGCAGTAGCTCCTCTGTGATAATAGAATTTAGGTCTAATATAACTGTAAGGAGAGTGATCAGTTCTGAGCAAATTGCAAAAATACAGACAAGGTAGAGGGGGGCTGACAGTTGAACATATCCCATTATTAATCAAGTGGTCACATAAACTGGTGGGGATTAAGGAATATTTATATTTTATATCTAAGCCTCCTAAAGGGTTTTCATGGATATTTTGCAAGAATATTTTCTGCTTATGATGTGATTATTACTCTATCTTTTTTTTCAGATTTGTGATTGATATTTTTTATTGAAGTATAGTTGAATTATAATGTGCTAATTACTGCTGTACAGCAAAGTGACTCAGTTATACATATATATATATATATTCTTTTTCATATTCTTTTCCACTATGGTTTATCACAGGATATTGAATATAGTTCCCTGTGCTATATAGTAGGACCTTGTTGTTTATCCATTCTGTATATATCAGTTTGCATCTGCTAATCCCAAACTCCCAATTCACCCGTCTCCCACCCCATTCCCCTTGGCAACCACCAGTCTATTCTCTATGTCCATGATGCTGTTTCTGTTTCATAGATAGGTTCATTTGTGTCATATTTTAGATTCCACATATAGGTGATATCATATGGTATTTGTCTTTCTCTTTCTGACTTACTTAGTATGATAATCTCTGGTTGCATCCATGTTGCTGCAAATGGCATTATTTTGTTTCTTTTATGGCTGAGTAGTCGTCCATTTTATACATGTACCACGTCTTCTTTATTCATCTGTCAATGGATGTTTATTTCCAAGTTTGTTTCCATGTCTTGACTATTGTGAATAGTGCTGCTATGAACATAGGTGGTACATGTATCTTTTTGAATTATAGTTTTGTCTGGATATATACCCTGGGGTGGGATTGCTGGATCATATAGTAATTTTATTTTTAGTTTTCTGAGGAACTTCCATACTGTTTTCTACAGTGGCTGTACCAACTTACATTACCACCAATAGTGTAAGAGAGTTCTCTTTTCTCCATACCCTCTCCAGAATTTGTTATTTGTAGACTTTTTAATGATGGCCATTCTGACCAACATGAGGGGTGATACCTTACTCTGCTTTAGGTTATTTCTATAAAGGTGAACACAGTTTTACTGTGAATTCAATCACATCTTTCATACATATTTTACAAATATCTGTTCATAGAAACTATCAAATTGTCATAATTTTAGTTTATTGTTTGTGGTGTATATATGTGTTTTCTATAGCAGTAAAAATGGACAAAGTTTACAGGTAATTTATCTTTGCCCCAAAAGCCCACCAACTGAAAACTGAGAAATGTAAGTCCAGGAGAGTCCACATTTAAAACCAACCAACCAACCAACCAACCAAAAAAACCCTACAGTCTACATACTTAAGCATAGGTTAGTAAATACCAAATAGGGAATGTTCGCCTCAATATATCCTAAGGGATGTTTTCCATGCCCCTCCGTGCATTTAACATGCTTTATGTAATGCACATTCCTGAGTCCCTATCCATATATACTAATTTGTATCTCAAACAAAATTTAAAGAATCTCTGATGCTAATAAACTGCGAAATAGAGATGTATTATAGATTAAAGAGATATGGTCTTCTGATTTGCTTATATCTTATCTGGAAAACCTCAAAGAACCCATTAAAAGGATCTTCATAACAAGATCAATAGCATAGATGAGACAACTGGATCAAAAGCCTCCCTAAAAAAAAAAAAAAAAAAAAAAAGCCTCCCTAAAATCATAATGGTTTTTAAATTAATCAGTAAATAAACACAAATATTTAGTAAACAATATTTATATGGCCTAAAGATTCAATTTGATAGAATTGTGTAAAAAGAAATAATCCCTGCCAGATGAAAATATATATATTCCCTTTGAGACTCTCTTGATTAAAATAAATTTTACCTCATTTGATAATATCTAATTTTAGTAATTAATGAATCCGACTCTTGGGAATGTTTCTTCTATTGAACTTAAATAGAGTAAGCTAATAAGTAATTAGTCCGTTTAAATGCTTGTAAAATGTAATCCCTACGTTCCCTCTAGGTTCTCTTTGTCTGTATGTATCACTAATTGTTTTATTTTAAGCGATTTCTAATTTTGTGAAACATTTCCAAGTTAAAGATGGATAAGTGAACATGAAACACTTTGTTTCATGTTATTTCTCTTGTCAATGGAAAAATAAATGTTTAATTCTTCCGAAGACAGCATTTTCTTCTTCAGTTTTCTAATCAACACACTGCAAAATTCTAGTTTTTTTAAAGATATTCCCATTTATTTTATGACTTCCGATTTTACTTAATGAATGGCTTCCAAGGGACCCGCTAAACCCAGTTCCTGCCTTAGCTGTTCAGTCCCGGTGCGCGTATAAAGCCCCCTCTCTCCTTCTGCCTTAGCCAAGCCCCTCGTACCCTGCAACTTTTGCAGGAATCTTACACAACGAATTCATGCCCCTCTCTCCTTTCTCTTCAATCTCTTCCTCACTGTTTGACTCTTCCCACTACATAATTTGCAGGACACAGTGCAAAATGAAAATGAGAGTTCCTTGTTCAAAAGAATAAGTGTGATTTAAGTACTAAGGTACAAAGCTTCTTCCCATCTTTCAGTCTTGACCTCTCATGGAATTTTCTAGTCAATGTTGTTTCAAGCAAAGAAAGAATAAAAATTCAAGTTATTAGCATGAATTTTTCCAGGCAATGCTAGGTTTAAATGCACAGAGAGCATTTAAATCATGTGAAGAGTGATCCAGATTACACAGTTTGTGTTTCCTACCTTGTCTTCAAACACCAACCTTGTACTCTAGCAGACCAGAGCTAAGTAAAAACTAGACTCAAGAAGGTTCAAAGGAGGAAGAGTGGATTCCTTAAATGTGGAGCCTGTCCGGACAGGGCTCTCTGGGCATGGGTTACTCACTGGTGAGTGCAGACCCTCACAGTTGCATGGACACCCTGTTCCAGGATGCAGGGCCCCCCCTTGCTCAGGACAGTCAGCTGCCAGGTTCCCCCCCTCCCCAGCCTCCAGACCCACATGCTTCAGTGCCAGGCATCTCTGCTTCTCATGGCCCAGCCATCACAATCCACAAGGGGCTGACTGTAACCCCCAAAGGCCTTTAGACCTTTAAATCTCTACACCTGGATGCACTGCATATGTGGATGGGCGGTGGTAAAAGGGTTGCCTCCTCCAAGACTGCCTGGCCGCCTGCCAGCCATGCTGCTGCCAGACTCCTCCTGAGATGCTCTGGAGTGCACACCCCATGAGGGCAAAGGTTGACAGCAAAGTGAGGGCTTCGTTTCCCCTCAGACCCCATCTGATTATCTTCCAGATGCAGGGCCAAGAGAAACATCTGTCTGTGGGTGGGTGGGTAGCCAAGCCATTCCCAAGTGGTGAGGAGCCAGCAGGAGGCAGGTCCAGGTTCCAAACCTCTGTCCCATGCTCTTTGTTCCATCAGATTTCACCTACAAGTCACAGGGTCACAAATAAAATTATTAATTTCAAGAGGGCAATAGCAGAGCATTAAACCAATGTGGCTACTTCTGAGCATGGGGCCTCATGTTAACTGCACAGCTCCCATGCCCATGAAACAGATCCTGTCTGTGTTTCACTGTAATCAAATCCCACTGTTGCATAAAAAAAAAAAAATCATTCAGCTTCACCCCCCAACAGCAACCATTCATTTTATCACTTCCCAATGCCCAGAGGTCAAAAGTTTGTTAACACTCTCCTTTTTCTCAACATAGGACATTTCTTAATCCAATCCATCCAATCCAGTATGGTTTTAAGTCCATGAAGATGACTCTCTTTAGGCTCTCTTTAATCTCAACACCCCTAATCCAAAGAGAATTTTTGAATAATCTAACAGTATTTTTCAGCTACTTTCAAGATTGTTCACTTCTTCTTTAGCAGCCTCTATTCTTGTTTCCATGGCAACACATGCCTAGGTTTCTTGCTACCAGTCTGAGCTCTCATCCCCATATTTCTTTACTGCCCTGATCTCTGTTGTCCAGCTTTTTAAAGATCAACTTCCTAAAGTCTTAGGTCTTCATATATTTTTAGTGTATTTCCTCTTTAAAGTAACTTTCATTATTAGGTGTGCTTTTGATGACTCACAAATTTACATCTTTACTCCTGGTAAAGAGTAAAGGCCTCAGAACTTTAATGCTGTTAGCATCTAAGCTTGGATGTCTGGAAGTTAAGTCCTTGTTAAATAGAATTGAAGAACTCCCTCAGTCCTTCTTCAGTGTTTTCCCTCCTACTGAATCATATCACCACTTACTCTCTCAAATCAGAAATCTCATAATCATGCCAGACATGTCTACCTTATTCTTGTGCTTCATCTAATCCTGTAACACATTCTCACACTTTTAATTCCCAAATGCCTCCCTAAATCTTTAACTACTCTCCTGTAGTTCGTTGTCAATACTGTCACTCTAGTCTGAGATGAAATTATTTCTCACCTGGGTGGATGACTGCAGTGGTTTCCTAACTGTTCATTTGTTCTCCAACATTGCAACCAAAATGATTCTTACAAAATATAAAATAAGTTCTATTTGTTCTCTGCCTAAAGCCCTTCATTGACTTCCTACTGAGTTCAGTACAGATGAGAAATGAACATATTTGAGTGCTATTTGTGGTAAGCAGAATATTAGCCACGAGAGATGTTCATGCCCTAATCTCTGGAACCTGTGGATAGGTTACCTTAGCAAGGCAAAAAAGGATTTTGCAGATGTGATTAACTTAAAGACATTAAGATGAGAGGTTATCCTGGATTATCCAGGTAGGCTGAATAAAAAAGTCTGAGAAAATGTGATAATGGAAGTAGAGAATTAGGGTATGCAGTGTGAGAAAGACCCTACTAGCCATTACTGGCTTTGGATAAAATAGATAAATGGGTCCAAGGACCAAGGGATGGGCTTGACCTACAGAATATGGAAAAGACAAGGAAGCACATTGTCCCATACAGCCTTCAGAAGGAATAGAGCCAGACTGAAAGCTTGATTTTGGGCAAGTGAGACCACTTCCAGAACTGTAAATTAATAAATTTGTGTTCTTTTAAGCTACTGAGTTTATGGTAATTTATTGCATCAGCAATAGAAAACTAGTATGCTACTGCAGAAAGCAGTATATTGTATGAACACTTTAGGTCTTTATATTATGATATAGATTGCCCTTTTTTTTTTACATGTAATTTGATCAGTTTTAAATAAGAATTTGTTATATGAAGCAAAAATCTTGATTTGTTCCCCATCAAACATTTTTTTCGAGAGACTTCTTAAGGTTTGTTTCCCCTATAAATTTGTTTGACTAATTCTACATTTTTTTTTTCCTTCAGAAAAAATAGTGTTCAATTGATCAAAGACATATGACACTGGTCAATTTTGCTATTGAATTATTGTGCAATGAACCCATTACTTTCATATCTAATTACTACACAATCAGGTTACCACGAACAGAGTGATGCAGCCTACAGAAAAGAGCAGATGCAAAATGCTAGTGGAGACAGAATAAAGAAACTTTAATAATGTAACTTTTAAAATGTAATCACTGCGGATTATTTTTCTATCACTGGAATTTAGAACATAACACCAACATAACAACCCTAACTCACTTAGAATAAACTTAATCTGTCTGTGGAGCCATAACTTGCTTATTTTCTATGTTTGTAAAGCGTGTTGGTCTTATTTAAAAGGAGAGTTAATGTCTGTCTCCAGTGTAATTTCATTAATTGCTCAATTTAACTCTTATGGAAACACACATCCGTATACACAACAGCTAAACTATGTGACATGTTAGTATTAGATTTGAATTGTTTCTCACTCTGCTGCTAAGACTGAATTCTGTCCCCGTAGCAGAACTGAACAATATGAAAGAGATTAGAAACCCTTATTCCAATGATTTATCAGGTATTCAAAACTTTTAGAGAAAACTAATTAATCCAGGCAGTTTAAATTGTAGAGATATTTTCTGTTTTTGCAGTATAATTACTTTAGTTCTTTGTTTTTAAATTCTTTTCAAATACTTGGTCATTTCTACTGATAATGAATTCCCAGGCACCATTCAATTTTAGGACAAGAATCAAAACAGACAGTAACACACATCCTATTTAAGATACATATTGAATTTTAAAATGTATTGGTGAACACAGTCCCTCAAGAATTTTACTTCTTTAGCTGGGACAAACAGAATGACATATGGAGGACATACTACCGGATCTCTTTTGATCACCACTGGCAAACATGGACATGTTTCCTTATTGTAACTAAATGTAATACGTATCTCATAACCCTGCCTTCATTTCTCCACTCAGACTTGAAAAAAATATATTGAAGCCTAGATATATTTCAATTAATATAACACTGCCATTCTTATTCTTGTCTTCTATCTTCAAACATCTATTCATTCAACGATTACTGAGCAGCCACTGAAAAACAGGCAGGGTATGAAGCAATGGAAATAAAACCACAGATGAGATAAACAGGAATACTCATGAGGTAAATGTTACAATTGGTAGAAGAAACATGATTTAAAACTTAAGCAAATGAAAAAAAAATAATTACAGGTTATAAAATATTTAATGAAAGAAAGAATCAGAGAATGAGTGAAGCAGAAGCATGGGAAGTATTTCAGATAGAGTTGGAAGAGAAGGCCTGTCTGCACACCTGAGGCTCAGATAATGAGAGGCAGCTCTGTAAAGAGCCTACAGAAGAGCAGCTCACCTTGAAAACAGTAAGGGCCAGGCCTGCCTAAGGAAGAAATGCAATTGGCATGTCCACAGATGAGGAAGGAGTTCATTCAATATGATGAGATGTTGGAGAAAGAGAAGAAGCATAGAAAATGAGATGAAAGAAGTAAGGTTTGCTTCTTATTGGCCGTGATTTTGGATTTTTATAAGTAATATAAAATGTAAAAAATGAGGTGCTCTGATTTATGTTTAAACAGATCATTCTGGTCGCTATATAGAGAATGGATGGGGGTGGGAAGTAAAAGCAGAGGGAGCATTTAAGAGGCTTTTACATTTGTTAAGGTGATTAAGGTTGGATTAGGTCAGTGGCATTGTGAAAAGAAGGAGAGGAATTAAACCTATATTTTGCCAGGAGAGCTCATGGGACATACTGATAGGGCACTAGGAAAAGGGAGGGAAATAAAGGTTTTGATTTGGTATTTGAAACATAGGGCTGGATGAGATCATCTCAAGAAAGTACACAGTGAGAAATGAAAAAAAAAAAAAAGCTTTCAACACTCAGAGTCAAATGAAAGAAGAAGAACTAGGAAGTGAGGCCAAGAAATGCCCATTGAGGCAATAGGAAATCCAGACAAATGTGGTCCCATCAACTGAGGAGAAGACAGAGTTTCACAAAGGAGGGGGTGGTTAACCATGAGCAATGATGCCACAGGGTCAAGTGAGATCAAGGTTGGGAAGGACTTAATGGAGATGACAGGATGGAGACCACAGGTGGCCAGTGTTCAGTGGAGCTGAGGAGACAGAAGCTATGTTAGGGTGGATTGAGGAGTGAACTCAGACTGCTGTAGCTTAGGAAGATGAAGGTATCCCAGACTCCCTTCTAATACTGGATGAAATTACAAACAAGTAGACAAAAATGTGTCTCTGGACTTGAAGAAAGGGAAATCATCAGTGTCCAGACACTCACAACCAATAAACAACAACAACACACAGGGATACCCAGCTGTGATATATGTTTTCAGGGCTGGGGTGGTAGTGCTCTTGCAGGAGTGTATATTGAGGCTATATAACCCATGTCATCCAGGGAGTTGGAATTAGAATCCTTTCCTAACACCAGATGCTGGGAAACTACTGTGTATTTGCTGAACAGAAATGAGAAAATATCCATGACCAGTCCAGGACTCTGATTTAAGAAAAAAAGCTAACTTGAAAAAAATTGCAACAGTGATCTTACATGGCTGGCAGGTGTTGAACTCAAATTTAGCATGAAAATCTTAAGCTGAAACACAAACAGAAAGTGGTCTAAAAAAAGTCAAACGCCAGAAAACCTGTTTTAAGCAATTTGTGAAAGAAACCATCCCATAAACATAAGCACAACTAGAAGAAGCATGCCTGGAGCTTCCACAGAACACGCTCCTGCTAAGAATAAGGACAGAGGAAAAATGCGCAGGGTATATGAGGAAATTGATCACTATGAAACACTAGGAGAAAATGCATAAATTGGGAGAATCTATATAGAAAAACTGTATATTAGAACAATGCAGAATAATACTAGAACAATAAAAAGGTATTTAAAAAGTATGTTTACAGTTTTAAAAAATGATACACTTAAGAGTAGAATTTGCCAAGCAAGAATGAAATTTTTTAAAAAAATTAACAGGTTTTATTTTTTTTTTTAAATCCAATTTCAAGGAAGAAAAACTATAGTTTTATAATACCATTTTAGTCAAATTAAAGAACAGTCTAGGTGTGGCTGAAAATAAATTAGTGAATTTTAAGAGTGATCTAGGAAGACTAACCACAATGTACTACAGAGAGATAACTAGATGGAAATTATAAAATAAAATGTAGCTACATAGAGAAATAAATGATCTCTTCATGTATATAAAATATATGTGTGTTATACAATTATATATTATATTCTTATATTCCTCATATTCCTATAAATATAATTATGATACTATTCCTATACTATATGTTGATATATAATATAGGAATTCAAGAATGAAATATGAAAAAGAACACTACTCACAGTGAAAATGGCTGAGAATTCCATATAACTGACTGAATAAAGGCTCAAATTCTTATGTTGAAATATAGGTGAGATGTGAGGGGGAAAAACAGACTTTTTAAAAGAAAGATGCTGGAAGAAAATGTCCTTTGGGAACTGCCAGAAATTAATTAAGGAAAAGAAGTTATAGAACAAACAGAAAAGGAACTAAGAATTCTGTGATCATAAATTTAGGATTTAAAGCGTCAAAAGGGATGACTCTGGGAGGTGAGAGGTAGTGGGATATTTGGTCTTAATAGAAAACATACAGAAGGACATTCTGCTGAGAATCCAAGAGAAGAACACTAACCTGCTAGACCTGGGCTTTTGGAAGAAGCTGAGGTACTCCCTGGGTATGAGGCATGGTGAGTTTATAAAATTCTTTCAAAGAAAGCTGAGCAATTATTAAAAGTTATATCCTTAGTGTAACTTGATGAAGTAAGGCTTCTTGACAACTTCTCTCCTTAGCTTGCAATGCGGAGGCGTTTAGGGCTGAGGTGTCAGGACTATCTTGGCAGGTGCAGAAGGTGGGTGGCAGCCCCTGCAGAGTTCTCTTTCATGCACATCTTGATAAGATGAAGGAGAGGGGCATGAAAGGCCACCAACCAATGGCTCTCCTGTAACTCTGTGAGATGGTTTCCAGGGGTAAGGCAAAAAGGCTGTGTCATATTGAAGTTGATCGGTTTGTTATAACACCCTAGTTTGAATGGAAAAATTCTCATTTGCGTCAATGAGATTATATAACAAGAGTAACGTATATGGTCACATAGAACAAATTATGTATTTTTAAATCTATAGGCTATCGTTATTAACCATATAAACATAGCTCTTTGTCCCTTTTTGCCTGTGTCTTAGCTAGCAACTTATTTGAGTATTGTCCCAAAGTAATTCCTTTTCGGACATCGAGTATCATGGATAAGGGAATTGAATGTCAGAACTTCCTTCATGTGTTGTCTGACTCTTATGGTGGAAAGTCAGATATTTCTGCCAGGTTTTTATTATTATTTATGATACTAAACAGAATAATTACCTTAATAAGACTCATTTGGTTCATTTTAAAGATCAATACTGTATGCTGATGAGAAAATTGCAATTAAGATAAAGCTGGGTGTCTTCCAACATAATTGAAATGAAGTCAACAATTTCACAATATTAAAATAATGCTTTCATCAAATGATGATCTATTTTAATTGAATTTTTCTATTCAAAAATGCTTAAATGCTAATAATCTAATATTCCAGTATATATGTTCAAAAATCAATTGTGACTGATTTTGAGGTTGTGAATGAGAAATCATTTTATCTGTTTCCTTCTTTAGACATTAATGTCTGGTATTACAAGATGTTTTTCTTCCATTTTGCTTTTATGTTTAAACTTCATATTTTTGTGTCAGGATACTATGTCTTTTACTGTATTCAATGAATGGTGTTTAAAATGGAAGTATACATTCTCACTAGATTTACTTATAACTATCCTTATCATACATTTATTTATAGGCTCCTGAGTTGTACACTTATTAAAAATTTCTCTCTACCATCAACATTATTCTGGCCTCTTTCACATATGAGATGACTGAGAACAATGACACTCAATGATAATTTTTTTTTTTTTAATTTTCCCTTTTGGGGCATTGAGAGTTAGGTTAACTCTTCCCTGACCAAAATGTTATCCTATATCATGCATGTGAAATTATCTTGATATAGAAATATACTGATATCTCTTCTCCTTCTGAAATTGTATTTCACATTATCCTTCCTTTATGTCAACTTTCACACTCTGTAGATCCTAAGGATTATTTGTGAATATCTTATTATTTTTCCTCGAAAGATTCTAAAGAGTTGTTCTACTGATTTATTTGTGTTAGTATCCCATTAAACACCAGGTCGTAAGTAAAATATACTTATTCTGGGAATGCATTTCTAAGGATATTTAAGAAGGCACAAAGCTTTATTGTTGTATGTGATTACATTATCTACCTCTTCAGCCTTATTATAAATCCCCAGTTAGCTTTGTGTCTTCCTGTTTATTAGTCTCCACATCAGGTCAGTGTTGTAGTCACGCATGACTTATTTGTGACATCTCCCCCAAATCTGTTCCTCTTCTTCATTCCCATTGTCACTGACCTATGTCAAATCCTAATCATCAGTTTTTCAGGACTGTAAAATAACCTTACAGGTAGTGTTCTTGCATTTTCCCCCAAGTCATCTTTTTTTTTCCCAGAAGTAAACTGTTATAATAGTGATTCTATCATTGGTTATACTGCTAAACAGACAAAAAATTATTAGAATAGCGTAAAATGCCCTCCACTTCAACACCTCCTTTCTAACTGCATCTCTCAAAATTCCACATCCTACTTCTAGACATACCAAATGGTAAACAAATACATAATTTAATAAATAATTTTCATGCCATGATGGCTGCATTCAAAGTTCTCATTTCTTTTAATGCCCTTTCCTGAACTTCTGTCCTAGGTGTATCTGCTTCATTCTTGAAAACCCTCATTGCTATCTGAAAGGATCTGTCACCTCCCTCATCCTCATAGTACACATGATGACATCATTGCTCAAATTTAACCCCCTCAGAAAAGCCTTTAGGAAATCACCTGTGATTATATTTCTATTTTATATTCTCTTACCCTGCCTTATTTTATAGTATTGATCACTATCTCATGTTATACTTATGTGGTATATTTATCTGTTTTTTCTTCACTTTTATTGGCGTATAGTTATTTTTCAATGCTGTGTTAGTTTCTGTTGTGTAGCAAAGTGAATGTTATACATATACAGATATCCACTCTTTTTTAGATTGTTTTCCCATATAGGTCATTAGAGAGTATTGAATAGAGTTCCCTGTTGTATACAGTAGAATCTTATAAGTTATCTATTTTATATATTGTAGTGTATGTATGTCAATCCCAATTTCCCAATTTATCCCTCCTCCCCCTTTTCCCCTCAGTAACTATGTTTGTTTTCTCCATCTGTGTCTCTGTTTTGTAAATAAGTTCACTTGTATCATTTTTTTAGAGTCCACATATAACTGATATCATATGATATTTCTCTTTCTCTGACTTACTTCACTTAATATGATAATCTCTAGGTCCATCCATGTTGCTGCAAGTAGTATTATTTCACTCTTTTTTATGGCTGAGTAATTTTCCATTGTATATAAATACCACATCTTCTTTATCCATTCATTTGGTGATAGACATTTAGGTTGCTTCCATGTCCTGGCTATTGTAAACAGTGCTGCTGTGAACATTGGGGTACACATATCTTTTCAGATCAGAGTTTTCTCTGGATATATGCCTAGTAGTGGGATTGCTGGATCATATGGTAGTTATATTTTTAGTTTTTTTAAGAACCTCCATACTGTTCTCCATAATGGTTGTACCAATTTACATTCCCACCAACAGTGTAGGAGTTTCTCCACACCCTCTCCAGCACTTATTGTTTGTAGACTTTTTGGTGATGGCCATTCTGTAGTTTTGATTTGCATTTCTCTAATAATTAGTGATGTTGAGCATCTTGTCATGTGCTTTTGGGCCATCTGTATGTCTTCTTTGGAGAAATGTCTACTTAGATCTTCTGCCTATCTTTTGATGTGGTTGTTTGTGCTTCTGACATAGAGCTGCATGAGCTGTTTGCATATTTTGGAAACTAATCCCTTGTCAGTTGTTTCATTTGCACATATTTTCTCCCATTCTGTGGGTTATCTTTTCATTTTTTGTATGGTTTCCTTTGCTGCACAGAAGCTTTTGTTTAATTAGGTCCCATTTGTTTATTTTTGTTTTTATTTTCATTACTCTAGGAGGTGGATCCAAAAATATATTGCTAAGATTTATGTCAAAGAGTGTTCTGTATATGTTTTCCTCTAACAGTTTTATAGTGCCCGGCTTATACTTAGGGCTTTGATCCATTCTGAATTTACTTTTGTGTATGGTGTTAGAGAATGTTCTAATTTCATTTTTTTTAAATGTAGCTGTCTAGTTTTCCCAGCACCACTTATTGAAGAGGTTGTCTTTTCTCCATTGTATATCCTTGCCTCCTTTGTTGTAGATTAGTTGACCATAGGTACATAAGTTTATTTCTGGGATTTCTAGCCTATTCCATTGATCTATATTTCTGTTTTTGTGCCAGTACCATACTGTTTTGATTACTGTTGTTTTGTAGTATAGTTTGAAGTCAGGGAGCCTGATTCCTTCAGCTCTGTTTTTCTTTCTCTGGATTGCTTTGGCTATTCAGGGTCTTTTATGTTTCCACATAAATTTTAGGATTTTTTGTTCTAGCTCTGTGAAAAATGCCATTGGTAATTTGATAGGGATTGCATTGAATCTATAGATGCCTTGGGTAGTATAGTCATTTTGACAATATTTATTCTTCCAATCCAAGAACATGGTATATTCTTCCACCTGTTTGTGTCATCTCCGATATCTTTCATTAAAACATCTTATAGTATTCAGAGTAGAGTGCTCTTGTCTCCTTAGGTAGACTTATTCCTAGGTATTTTGTTCTTTTTGATACTATTGTAAATGGGATTGTTTCCTTGATTTCCCTTTCTGATCTTTTGTTGTTAGCATATATAAGAGATTTCTGTGAATTAATTTTGTGTCCTACAACTTTATCTAATTCATTGATGAGCTCTAGTAGTTTTCTGGTAGCCTCTTTAGAATTTTCTGTGTATAGTATCATGTCATCTGTAAACAGTGACAGTTTAACTTCTTATTTTCCAATTTGGATTCCTTTTATTTCTTATTCTTCTCTGATTGCCATGGTTAGTACTTCCAAAACTATGTTGAGTGACAGTGGACATCCTTGCCTTGTTGCTGATCTCAGAGGGAATGTTTTTACCATTGAGAAAAGGGCTTCCCTGGCAGTCCAGTGGTTAATATTCTGCACTTCCATTGCAGAGGGTGTGGGTTCGATCCCTTGTGGGGGAAGTTTTGCATGCTGCAAGGTGAGGCCAAAAAAAAAAAAAAGAACGAGAATGATGTTAGCTGTGGGTTTGTCATATATGTTGAGATAAGTTCCCTCTACTGTGGGAGAACCTCTATGATATAATTATTTTCCGGTTTTTGGGTTGCCAACGTGGCGGGTATAGAATTTGATTATGTCACAAAAGTGCCTCTCTTGCTGTCTCATTGTGGCTTCTTCTTTGTCTTTAAATGTAAAATATCTTTCTTGACAGGTCCCCGTCTTTTTTATTGATGGTTGTTCAGCAGTTAGTTGTCATTTTGATGTTTTCATGAGAATAGCTGAGCTCCAGTCTTTCTAACCCACCCTAATTTCCAGAATCAAGGGGCTGCTTTTAGTTTGGATGCTTGCTACCTCTTTCCTCAGTGTGTGCTGGCTGTTATCCCCTTGGTATGGGGTGTACAGATTAGTGGCCATTGCTTGCCCCTGGGACAGCAGGGGCAGGACCTGCCGTCTTCTTGAGGATTTCTATGGGCGGTTCCTCTCTGTGCCCTCCAAGGGCAGTGAGGGCAGGGCCTGCCTCCTCTCATGGATTTCCTAGGGCTGGGCACTCTGCGCCCTCCCAGGACAGCAATGGCAGGATCCAGTGCCAGCTTGCAGATTTTCTAGGGGCTGGCACTCTCTGTGCCTTCCCAGGACAGCAGGGGTAGGTCCTGGCACTTGCTAGTAGGTTTCCTAGGCATAGGTGTTATCCATAGTAGATTTCCTAGGGGTAGGTGTTATCCACACCCTTCCAGGATGGCAGGGTCATGGTCTGCTGCCTGCTCGCGGGTCTCATAGAGGCAGCCAGTGCCCACCTCTGGAACCCACAATGGTGGCAGTGACTCATGCCTGCCCCCGGAGCTCCTGTATGCAGTATCCTGTTGCTAGGAGTGCTTACAGGGAAAGACGCTCTTATGGTGGTCCTGCCCCTCTCCTTGTGCACTGCTGAATAATGGTGTGCCTCTTTGGGGGTCTAGGCTTCTTCTGAGTACACCCTCAGCTACCACAGTCCAGCCTCTTCAGGCTGTTTCTGCAAAGCCATCCCCAGTCCTCTCCCTGGGTCTGACCTCTGAAGGCTGAGCTTCAGCACCCAGCCCCAACCGGTGCCGACAGACAAGTGTCTCAGGCTGGGGAGCACAGGGCAGTGGTGCTGACCTTTTGTGCAGGTTATTCTCAGTTTGCCTTCTGAAAACCAGTTGCTGCGCTCTCCTCTTAGGCTCTGAAGCTCTCCCTCCTTCCAGGCTGATCTCCCCACTGGTGAGGAGACTTCCCCAGATGTGGGAACCTTTCCTCCGTCACAATTCCCTCCCAGGGACGCAGGCCCTGTCCTTCATTTTTCTTTCTCATTTTGCCCTACCCAGTTACATGGAGGTTTTGTTGTCTTGTTGGCAGTCTGAAGTCTTCTGTCTGCATTCAGTAGCTGTTCTGTGGGAATCGTTCCACTTGAAATGTATTTTTAATGTTTTTGTGGGAGAAGGTGAGCTCCACATCCTACTCTTCTGCCACCTTGATTCCCCCCTCCATTTATCTGTTTCTGTCTTCACCAGGAGAAAACACACCTTAAGAGAGCACAGACTTTGTGTCACTGCTTTATTCCCAAAGAATAGAATAGTACTTGTCACATAGTGTGCCCTGGAAATTGTTTCTTTTTCATAAAATGATGAATAGCACTATACTGTGTAAGTTTTAGCTAACTGAACAGACTATGTTATAGCAAGTATCAATGTATAGTTACATTTTAGATAGATTATTTGGAGACTGTAGTGTGTTAATACATTATTGAGAGACTGTAGTGTGTTGATTAACATTTGTTACTTTTTATGAATACTGGTATGGGAAAAATTAATCACCATAGTGTTTTGTCCTGTCTGTAAATATTCAATTTTATATTAATTGTAATATCATAATTAGTTACATTCTAAAATAACCTATCATGTTATTTATATATCCTATGGATTATTTTTTAATTTTGTATTTGATACTCATTGATCATTTATTTCTCTCATAATTCTGTCAAATAATTAAAAACAAATGATTTTCAATACAATTGAAATTTTTCTAGTTTGAAAGTAAAATAATAATACCCTCTCAAATATTAATAATGAGCCACATGAAAACTGAATGAAAAATACCCCCGTAATGCTATCAGGGAAGCTATAATTGTTATACTAGGCTTGACTGTAATTCACTTCTGAGTATTATTTGAGAAGAAAAATATTACAGATACAAAACTAAATCAAAATTTAGGGTATTTCTATGTCAAAAAACTGAATAATTATGTTGTGTGTATATATATATATATAAAATGCTTTTAAATAAAGTAATAAAGTGCATCTGTACACTTTGGAGCTCCTCTCTGGAACTTTCTGCCAAGTATCTGTGGTCACAGAGCATCAGAAAGAGACCTTTTAACCTGAGGGTGGGGTGAGGATCAAAACTATGCATACTCAAATAAGGAGATTCACTCACTTTTCATGTCTAAAGAGGTTGTTCTTATCTGAGTCTAGGGATCTCAGTACACAGGCAAGAAGTCTTTTTGATTTCTTAATCATGAATAAAACTTACATCATTTTCTTTCAAGCATACTGTTAGTGTGCCAACATTTCCTCCTTGTCAAGTGTGTCAGGCTTGGGGCCTTATCTCACAATTGATATACATTTTAAATTGCCTGTAGCTATTGACTGAGACCTATATTCTATCAGATACAAAAAAAAAGAAAAAAAGCCACAGTGAAATAACACTGCTAAAACTGGCTTTATTGCCTTTTCCCACAATTACCATGCTCATTCTTTGTAACTATTGAGATTTAACTATATTTGAACTCGCTTTGTAATAAATGTTTTTAATGAGATAAGGCAGCAAAATCCATTATTTATATGTTTCTCCATAGACTCATAATGTCTTCATACGCAGAGTTTTCAAGTTTTACGTTGAAAGATGTCTGTAACATCAGCATAGAGTGAATGGATTTAACAGAAGAAAATATCAACCAACTAACAAAAATTAGCATTGAAAATTTGTGGTTAGTAAATTATTTTATGCATATATTTGGTGTGTCTATGTAAATTACAGTGAAAATTTTCATGAATAAAAAAATTTTTGGTTAATAGTTTAGCAATTATTATTGTTTTAACCCAATGTCCATAATATATTTTTGTATAACTTCCCTGAAATAAACAAAGGATTTTGTCTATAACATTGGTAGATGTATTTTTAAGTTTATTAGATCCACTCAGTAATGTGCCATGTTTAAAATTACTTTTCCCAAAGTTTTTCAAGATTAATAGTTTCTATATCATTTTACATAGCATAAAACATGTTAAGTTTATAGTCATTTGATATGTCCTTAATTAATTTTTCCATTCCCTTTTCTCTTTTTTCTATAGAAAGATCTTTTCTATAAAGTTTTCAACTTTTGTTGAAGTTCATGAAGGGCTTCTCTAAAATAGGTCAGAGTTCAGCAGTCTGAGAACAATGATGAAAATAGTGTTTTATTCTGATTCTGTTTCCTAGAAATAAAGCTCTTCTATTAAAAAAAAAAAATCTTACGGGAAAGAATCTCTTCTCCAGGAAGCTAAAAATAGGAAATTTTTGGCATGGCAGGGGACAAAGACCTTTGGTGGAAGTTAGAAATAACATGAACTTCTAATCTACATGCACCGAGTCTTAGGTCTCCTTTCCTCAGTGTCGTTTTTTTTTTTTTTTTTAATCACCACATTTTTGGTTGCAATATATACTCACTTAAGCACTTAAAAATAGAAGGTGTACCAAGATTAAATTGGCTAAATATTTAAATTTTTATTTTAAATTTTTGGTAAATTGACTAGTTTTTATATAAATAAAGGTCATAACCACACTGTTGACATATAGTACTCTGATAATACAACAGTTAAACTTCAATCTACAACAGAAGTCTTCTGCAGTTTTATAGGAAACAAAGTTGAAAAAGACCATATTAAAAAACTACTGGGACAAACAGGTTGGAATCTGAGCCTTCATTAAATATTTATCACTGACACAGATTTCTAACCCTTAAGTTTTTTATTTTTTTTATTTTTTTAATTTTTTAATTTTTTTGGGGGGGGGGGTACACCAGGTTCAATCATCTGTTTCCATACACACATCCCCATAATCCCTCCCTTCCCCGACCCCCCCCTCGAGTCCCCCCCACCCTCCCTGCCCCAGTCCTCCAAGGCATCTTCCATCCTCGAGCTGGACTCCCTTTGTTATACAACAACTTCCCACTGACTATTTTACAGTTGGTAGTATATATATGTCTGTGCTACTCTCTCGCTTCGTCTCAGTTTCCCCTTCACCCCCCGCCCCCTCCCATACCTCGAGTTCTCCAGTCCATTTTCTGTATCTGCATCCTTGTTCTTGTCACTGAGTTCATCAGTACCATTTTTAGATTCCGTATATGTGAGTTAGCATACAATATTTGTCTTTCTCTTTCTGACTTACTTCACTCTGTATGACAGATTGTAGTTCTATCCACCTCATTACATATAGCTCCATCTCATCCCTTTTTATAGCTGAGTAATATTCCATTGTATATATATGCCACATCTTCTGTATCCATTCATTTGTTGATGGGCATTTCGGTTGCTTCCATGTCTTGGCTATTGTAAATAGTGCTGCAATGAACATTATGGTACAAGTTTCTTTTGGGATTATGGTTTTCTTTGGGTATATGCCCAGGAGTGGGATTACTGGATCATATGGTAGTTCTATTTGTAGTTTTTTAAGGAACCTCCAAATTGTTTTCCATAGTGGCTGCACCAACTTACATTCCCACCAACAGTGCAGGAGAGTTCCCTTTTCTCCACACCCTCTCCAACATTTGTGGTTTCCAGATTTTGTGATGATGGCCATTCTGATTGGTGTGAGGTGATACCTCATTGTGGCTTTGACTTGCATTTCTCTGATGATTAGTGATGTGGAGCATCTTTTCATGTGTTTGTTGGCCATCTGTATGTCTTCTTTGGAGAAATGTCTATTTAGGTCTTCTGCCCATTTGTGGATTGGGTTATTTGCTTTTTTGGTATGAAGCTTCATGAGCTGCTTCTAGATTTTGGAGGTTAATCCTTTGTCCGTTGTTTCATAGGCAATTATTTTTTCCCATTCTGAGGGTTGCCTTTTAGTCTTGTTTATGGTTTCTTTTGCTGTGCAAAACCTTTTAAGTTTCATGAGGTCCCATTCATTTATTCTTGATTTTATTTCCCTGATTCTAGGAGGTGGGTCAAAAAGAATGTTGCTTTGATGTATGTCAAAGAGTGTTCTGCCTAGGTTTTCCTCTAGGAGTTTGATAGTGTCTGGCCTTACATGTAGGTCTTTAATCCATTTGGAGTTTATTTTTGTGTATGGTGTTAGGAAGTGTTCTAATTTCATTCTTTTACATGTTGCTGTCCAATTTTCCCAGCACCACTTATTGAAGAGGCTGTCTTTTTTCCATTGTATACTCGTGCCTCCTTTGTCAAAGATCAGGTGCCCATATGTGTTTGGGCTTACTTCTGAGTTCTCTATTCTATTCCATTGATCTTCCTTTCTATTTTTGTGCCAGTACCATACTGTCATGATCACTATGGCCTTGTAGTATAGTTTGAAGTCAGGAAGCCTGATTCCACCAACTCCATTTTTCCTTCTCAAGATTGCTTTGGCTATTCGGGGTCTTTTGCGTTTCCATACAAATCGTAAGATTTCTTGTTCTAGTTCTGTGAAAAATGCCATTAGTAATTTGATTGGGATTGCATTGAATCTGTAACTTGCTTTGGGTAGTACAGACATTTTCACGATGTTGATTCTTCCAATCCAGGAACATGGTATGTCCCTCCATCTGTTTGTGTCGTCTTTGATTTCTTTCAACAATGTCTTAAAGTTTTCTGCATACAGATCTTTTGCCTCCTTAGGCAGGTTTATTCCAAGGTATTTTATTCTTTTTGTTGCAGTGGTGAATGGGAGAGTTTCCTTCATTTCTCTTTCTGCTCTTCCGTTGTTAGCATATAGGAATGCAAGAGATTTCTGTGCATTAATTTTGTATCCTGCTACTTTACTAAACTCATCAATGAGTGCTAGCAGTTTTCTGGTAGAATCTTTAGGGTTTTCTATATATAATATCATGTCATCTGCAAAGAGTGACAATTTTACTTCTTCTTTTCCAATTTGGATTCCTTTGATTTCTTTTTCTTCTCTGATTGCTGTGGCTAAAACTTCCAAAACTATGTTGAATAATAATGGTGAGAGTGGACACCCTTGTCTTGTTCCTGTTCTTAGAGGGAATTCTTCCAGTTTTTCCCCATTGAGAACGATGTTGGCTTTTGGTTTTTCATATATGGCTTTTATTATGTTGAGGTGATTTCCTTCTATGCCCATTTTCTGGAGAGCTTTTATCATAAATGGATGTTGAACTTTGTCAAAAGCTTTTTCTGCATCTATTGAAATGATCATATGTTTTTTATCCTTCAATTTGTTGATATGACGTATCACGTTGATTGGTTTGCATATATTGAAGAATCCTTGCATCCCAGGGATAAACCCCACTTGATCATGGTGTATGATTTTTTTAATGTGCTGTTGCAGTCTGTTAGCTAGTATTTTGTTGAGGATTTTTGCATCTATATTTATCAGTGATATTGGTCTGTAGTTTTCTTTTTTTGTGACATCTTTGCCTGGTTTTGGTATCAGGGTGATGGTGGCCTCGTAGAATGAGTTTGGGAGTGCTCCGCCTTCTGCAATATTTTGGAAGAGTTTGAGAAGGATAGGTGTTAACTCTTCTCAAAATGTTTGATAGAATTCGCATGTGAATCCATCTGGTCCTGGGCTTTTGTGTGTTGGGAGATTTTTAATCACTGCCTCAATTTCCATACTTGTGATTGGTCTGTTCATGGTTTCTATTTCTTCCTGGTTCAGTCTTGGAAGATTGTATTTTTCTAAGAATTTATCCATTTCTTCCAGGTTACCCAATTTATTGGCATATACTTGCTTGTAGTAGTCTCTCATGATGTTTTGTATTTCTGAGGTGTCCGTTGTGACTTCTCCTTTTTCATTTCTAATTCTATTGATTTGCATCTTCTCCCTTTTTTTCTTGATGAGTCTGGCTAATGGTTTATCAATTTTGTTAATCTTCTCAAAGAACCAGCTTTTAGTTTTATTTATTTTTCTTATGGTTTCTTTCCTTTCTTTTTCATTTATTTCTGCTCTGATCTTTATGATTTCTTTCCTTCTGCTCACTTTGGGGTTTCTTTGTTCTTCTTTCTCTAGTTGTTTTAGGTGTAAGGTTAGGTTGTTTATTCAATCATTTTCTTGTTTCTTAAGGTAGGACTGTATTGCTATAAACTTCCCTCTTAGAACTGCTTTAGCTGCATCCCATAGGTTTTGGGTTGTTGTGTTTTCGTTGTCATTTGTTTCTAGATATTTTTTTATTTCCTCTTTGATTTCTATAGTGATTCCTTGGTTGTTTAAGACTGAATTATTTAGTCTCCATGTGTTTGTATTTTTTGCAGTTTTTTTCCTGTAATTGATATCTAGTCTCATGGCGTTGTGGTCTGAGAAGATGCTTGATATGATTTCAGTTTTCTTGAATTTGCTGAGGTTTGATTTGTGACCGAAGATGTGATCTATCCTGGAAAATGTTCCGTGTGCACTTGAGAAGAAAGTGTATTCTGTCGTTTTTGGATGGAATGTCCTATAAATATCAATGAAGTCGAGGTGGTCTAATGTGTCATTTAAAGCTTGTGTGTCTTTATTTATTTTCTGTTTGGATGATTTGTCCATTGATGTAAGTGGGGTGTTCAAGTCTCCCACTATTATTGTGTTCCTGTCGATGTCCCCTTTTATAGCTGTTAGCATTTGCCTTATGTATTGAGGTGCTCCTATTTTGGGGGCATAGATATGTACCATTGTGATATGTTCTTCTTGAATGGATCCCTTGATCATTATGTAGTGTCCTTCCTTGTCTCTTTTAATAGTCTTTACTTTCAAGTCTAATTTGTGTGATATGAGTATTGCTACTCCAGCTTTCTTTTGACTTCCATTTGCATGGAATATCTTTTTCCATCCCTTTCCTTTCAGTCTATATGTATCCCTTGGTCTGAAGTGGGTTTCTTGTAGGCAGCATATAGAAGGGTCTTGTTTTTGTATCCATTCATCCAGTCTGTGTCTTTTGGTTGGAGCATTTAATCCATTTACATTTAAGGTGATTATTGACATGTGTGTTCCAATTACCATTTTCTGAATTGTTTTGGGTTTGTATTTGTAGGTGTTTTCCTTTTCTTATGTTTCCTACTTATAGAAATTCCTTTAGCATTTGTTGTAAGGCTGGTTTGGTGGTGCTGAATTCTCTTAACTTTTGTTTGTTTGGAAAGCTTTTGATTTGTCTGTCAAATCTGAATGAGATTCTTGCTGGGTAGAGTATTCTTGGCTGTAGGCTTCTCTCTTTCAGGACTTTCAGTATATCCTGCCATTCCTTTCTGGCCTGCAGAGCTTCTGTAGAAAGGTCAGCTGTTATCCTTATGGGTTTTCCCTTATATGTTGTTTGTTGCTTTTCTCTTGCTGCTTTTAATATTTTTTCTTTGTGTTGAATTGTCATTAGTTTGATTTATATGTGTCTTGGTGTATTTCTCCTTGGGTTTATTCTGTATGGGACTCTCTGTGCTTCTTGGACTTGGTTCATTATTTCCTTTCCCATGTTGGGGAAGTTTTCCACTAGAACCTCTTCAAAGATTTTCTCAGACCCTTTCTTGTTTTCTTCTTCTTCTGGGATGCCTATAATTCGAATGTTGGTACGTTTAAGGTTATCACTGAGGTCTCTGAGGCTGTCTTCTAGTCTTTTTATTCTTTTTTCTTTTTCCTGCTCTGTGGCATTTATTTCTCCCATTCTATCTTCCAACTCACTTATTCGTTCTTCTGCCTCAGTCATTCTGCTGGTTAGAGCATCTAGAGTATTTTTAATTTCAGTTATTTTGTTATCCATTGCTGTTTGTTTTTCTGAGTTCTTATGAACTGTTTCTTGTACTTTCTCTAATTTGTTATCGAGATTTTGTATCATTTTTACTATCATTACTCTAAATTCTTTTTTAGGCATTTTTCCTATTTCCTCTTCATTTATTTGGTCTTGTGGGTTTTTTCCCTGCTCCTTTGCCTGCATGATGTTTCTTTGTTTCCTCATGGTTGTCCAAACTTTTGGGGTTGCTTGTCCTGGCGATAAAGGTGTTTATAGAAGACTGTCCAAGCCTCAGACTAATGTCCAAGTATTGGATTAAATGAATATTCAGTCTAGGAAACACATACATGTATAAGACACACAATTACTGAATCTGTTAGGACATAAGGCTCTAGAAAGACCTGACAGAACCCCAGTGTGCTATCAGATATTCAGAGAGAAACCCAGCAGAAATTGACAACTGAAACAGAACAAATCAGAGACAAAAGCAAAAGCAAACAAACAACAAATAACACCCTACACATACAAACATCAATCCAGGGAGATTTTGTAAGCTAGGATCAAATATAGAAAAGAGCTGGAGGACCACCAGAGAGAATGGAGATTCTCAGAATGTAATTAGACACCTGTACTAAGAACTACGATAAAGACAAAAGCCTAATATTAAATACCAAGGCAGAGCATCATCTGGAGAATAGAGCAAGGAGTCTGAGCAGACCGATAGTGTTGCTTATAAGTATGTTAAGATGAAATAAACTTAGAAAGGCTGGAAGAAAGGGGAACAGAAGAGCTTAATGTGGTTGGAAATATGCAAATAAAAAGAAAGGAAGAGAAATGTATAAAAGATAGGGATGAAAGGAAAGTATGAGAGATATTTTGTCCGTACTACCAAAAACTTAGCTAGATATAGAAGTATATAAAAAGGCAAAAAAAAAAAAAAAAAAGAATAAAAAATATCATTAAAAAATTATGTTATAAAACTTGTAGATCTCTTAGGGCTAAGATCGTATTTAATAAATCAAAAAAAAAAAAAAAAGAGAGAGAGAAAAAAAAAAAAAATCCAGAACTGATCCCAGAATGGACCAGTTCAATAGGTATTGCTACTACTATTTCTGTTTCCTTAGCATCTCAGCTGTAAGTGTCCTTCTCCTTGCCTTGGGTTTTTTTTGCGTTATTCTGTGACCAGCAGAGTTTCCTTTATTGTTCATCTGTAAGCGTTGGTGTGTGGGGAGGGAGAGGGTACAATAGTGGCTCCTTCTCCTGGGAGTGAGTGAGCAGTGGCGCACTGTTGTTTCAGTCAGGCTTGGAGGTGCCTGTTGCAGAGGGCGCTGGTGGCTCAGGCGTAAACAGAAAGTCTTAGAGTTGGGCCTCTCTTGGGATTTTTTTTTCTTTTTGATGCTGTTTTTTTTTTTTTTGTTTTTGTTTTTTTCTCTCGGCAGCCTCCCTGCTGCTGGTGTTGCAAGGAGTTTTAATCTAGCCCCGCCCGAGCTCCTGAGGGTGCTTGTTATCCCTGAGCGCCTTAGGTGGCCCGCAGGGCATCTCTCCACTGCCTGTTGCAGAGGCGCCGAAAGAGAGGGAGAGGCTACTCGCGCGGCTCCTCCCCCCGGCCCGTGAGCCTGCAGCCTCCAGCCGCCATCATGGCCGGGCAGCTCTCAGGGACAGGCACTCCTCTCCGCGGACCTCCTCCCTCCTGTCCTCTTGGTCCGTCACCCTACCGGCAACAATGTTTCTCACCCTGAACCAGCTCTCCGGTTCCCACGCTCCCGCTCCTGGACCCTCAGTTCAGCCACGGATCGATGTCTCGGTCTGGGAGCGCTGAGCTGCGCTGCGGACCCTCTGTATGTTTCTCACTCCCTCCCGTCTGCCACAGCTCCGCCGCTTCACCCTCTCTGAGCCCTCGTAGATGCCTCCCTACCGGCTATGTTGGGCTCCCCGCAGCCCTCTCTGGTGTCCGAGGCCGTCTGCTGGTGTTCAGCTGGTTCTCTGTGGGAATCACTGCATCCTTCCGTGCATTCCCAATGCATCTGTGGAGAGGGATGCACTCCACGTCTCTCTACTTCTCCGCCACCTTTTCTCTCCCAGAACAGCTTTTAATCTGCCTAACCCTTAAGTTTTTTGTTAACACCTTAAAATATGTACTTAAATTTATCAAAATTCAATGTGACCGTAATAAAAATGTCAACTATCATAGTTTGGCAACCATTAAAGCAAAAAATCATAGGTCCTACTTCCAAGTAGCAGTATTCCCAAGCATACTTCTAGGAGGCAAATACTTGAAACGGTTCTGGAATTTTGTCTTTAGGTAGTTTTCTCCAAACTCTAAAAAGTATAAATAAACTCTATTATTTTTTAGTTTGCTTTGAGTTTGCAATTTAATGAAAGAGGCGAGGCAAGTGGTGAACAAATAATTGCTTATATACACATACAATTAGTTTCTATAAAAGAATACCAATAGAAACTAATTTAGGACAAAAGGACTCAGAAAAGGTCTACTAAAAAAATAACTTTTAAACTAAAACAAGAATTTTATCAGTTTTGTTAATCTTATTTTTATCATCTCTTTTTTGATACCATCTTACATAAAATTTGTAAGCTTATTAACATTTTCAAAATTACATTTGTAAAGAATATGTCAGTAGTTGCCTTAACTGGATTCATATCATTTATTTTTTCCAACATTTGCAACATTTCGACATCCACTGATTCAACACTTTTCTGAGCAGTGGTAGAACCATCTGAACCCATTATTATTATTATTATTTTATTGGGGTATAGTTGCTTTACAAGGTTGTGTTAGTTTCTGCTGTACAATGAAGTGAATCAGCTATATGAATACATATAATCCCCTCCCTCTTGGACCTCCTCCACCCTGCCCCCCATCCCACCCCTCTAGGTCATCACGGAGCTGAGCTCTCTGTGCTATACAGCAGGTTCCCACTAGCTATCTATTTTACACATGGTAGTGTATTTATGTAAAACCTAATCTCCCAATTCATCTCACCCTCCCCTTCCTCTCCTGTGTCCACACATCCGTTCTCTACATCTGCATTTCTATTCTTGCCCTACAACTAGGTTCATCTGTACCAGTTTTCCAGATTCCACATATATGTGTTAATATACGATATTTGTTTTTCTCTTTCTGACTTAGTTCACTCCGTATCACAGACACTGCATTCATCCACATCTCTACAAATGACCCAATTGCATCCCTTTTTATGGCAGAGTAGTATTCCATTGTATATATGTACTACATCTTCCTTATTCGTTCATCTGTCGATGGACATTTAGGTTGTTTCCATGTCCTGGCTATTGTAAATAATGCAGCAATGAACACTGGGTGAACCCATTATATTTTGAAGATTAATGTTAGTCATGTTTCTCTGACATATAGATAAAGTGCTGCTTTTATAGTCCAATAATTTTTTATTCTGCCTTGACATCTGATTACTTCTGATTGCTCCTCAATATTAACTAAATATTTCTATTTGATTTGTATTTGATGGTTTGATGCTTATGACATATTCCCTATTCTGAAGAGAATAAAGCAAGTTGTAGAATGCTTGTCTTCTGTTTGAATGTTGCCTTCTGTATACATTTTATTTCTATTTACATTCTCTCAGATTTCAATTCCTGGTCTACTTCAGGAAACTTATGCTGCTTACACAAGAGGCAGGGATAAAAAAAAGCCCCACATCTCATCATATATATTTTTTCCCATTAATAACTACTTTCCCTTGTTCAGTCAACATTTACTAGAAATTCCAACTGTGGTCACCATATTTTTCTTATATGATTTATTTTACTTTAGCCTTACTTTTATGTTTTTCTCCACTGAGTGGAAGCTCCTAGGGTATTTTCTCTTTTTTACATGGCTTCTACTACCTCTAGGTCTACACACTCCAAACTACAAATAATTGTCAAAATTTCACAGTTTATCATGCCATGATTAGGGATAATTTTTATTTTGGTCTAAATCATAAGCCCTGTAGCCAATACTCTTCCTGATGTGTGGTATTGGTCATTTCCTACTTTCAGAAAGTGGCTTGTGTTCAATCCCCTAACTCATCTTCTTTCTTTATACCATTCTACTTTGAACTATATAAAATAACATTAAACCATAATAAAAAGAATAAGAGAACATAGTATGCTTATGTAATGTAAATAATCACCACTTGATTCATTGCTAACTGGACCACAGAGTGTGTGTGTGTGTATGTGTGTGTGTGTGTGTGCGTGCATCCACACAACTTTAACTTCTCCACTATTGCTTCTGAAAGCTAACTCTAGAGAGAGGACCCAAAGAGGGCAACAACCATCTGTAACACTTACAGGAACAGTTAGAATAAATATTTACTGCATGTTAATAACTTTAACTTCAATACAGAACTGAGTAACCATTAGTTTAGCTTTTCTTTTGACATTTGAACTCTCTTTTTTGTCACCTGTGAAACAGATATAGAAACTTTCTTAAAAGTCCAGGAATTAAAAACGTTTCACCGTCTCAAGCATCGATTCAACATTTAACAATTACTTATTTCTTGCCTAACATTTTACTGACCTTAAGTTCATTACTGAGGATAAAAAAGGTAAATAAAGCGTAATTGAATAACACGAATAAGGCAGAGGCATGTGCGTAATGAATAGCATTTAGCCAATGAGGGAAAAAGACTGTGGAATCAACATGTTGAATGCAATAAACAGTTTATTTTCAAGAGAAGTATTAGGAGATCGTAATATAGGTGTTAGGGAGGCAAAAAATAAAGTTGTAGAGTAAGCGACTGTGAGAACATGGAAGGATTTTTATGCCTTACAAAGCACGTTGGACTTCATCCTGTATGCAGTACAGAGATACAGAAAGTTAAGTATCAAATCTATATAGACAGATTTATTTTAGCCATATCAGGCTGGTGGGTTTTCCAAATTTGAAGAGTTTCAAAAAGGAAACAAGGACACCAGTTGTTTCCATGAAAAGCAACAGAATTTTGACTTAGGGTTGAAAGGGGGAGCAGTATAGAAAATCACTCACCCACCTCAACCCCACCTATTGGTCCAGCATGGAGATTTGTCCGTCAGATATGGTGAAAGTACAAGCATATATGCAAACTAAGATTGTAGGTTTAGAATAGGTTTATCTTCTTCAGGACCCCTGATCACCATATATTCTGTATATAGAATCTACATGAAACTCATAATTTCCCGGTCCAACAATGGAATTTTAACTCAGAATGCTACTGCTAATATGCCTCTTTTTGCTGAGAATACCTTCTCCCCACCACACACTTTTAAGCTACACCTTCATCCACTTGTCAAACATGTATTCACCCTTCGATCTTACCTTTGGGTCTTTCACACTTACCTCTTATGGGAGGCCTGCTGTGTCGCCCCAGTGTCCTGCAGTGATATAGTAATCTGTCATTGTACATGAAGTTGAATAGGTAACCAATAAATGTTTAAGAATTGAATTATCAAATTTCCCAAGATATATTAATTATACATGATTGAACGCATGAATTGAGAAGGAAACTTTGTTACACCTAATTTTATTATTGTCTTAACCTGACTAGTCTATACCTGAAAATTTATCAAAAAAAATTTTTTTGAAAGAAAATTTGTGTTTTTGTTTTACAAGGGGAAGAGAATCTTGAGAACCCTCATCATTTGGCAAGTGATTGGTCCCAAGAAAGCATTTAAGACATCTATAGAAACATCATCTTCACCAAAATGATACTTAAAGCAACCAGTAGTACCCAAACTAGAATGACAGCAGCATTTTAACTGTGCTTGTTATTCTACTTTAATGAAACTCAATAGGAAGCTAATACCTATGTAAAGTATCATTATGCCTACTTTATACAAAGTAAGAGGCACAATGTAACAAAGACTTGTTTACCGACATTTCCTTTATTGCTCTACCTTTAATATCAGGACTCCTGGTTTCTAGCTGAGCACACATCCCTCTTCCTGTCCCCAGTTAGCCTCTTCCCAGCCTACCTAGTTATAGGTTTGACTAAGTGATGGAATTCTGACCAATGCAGTGTGAGCAGACATGAGTATTTCCAGCTCTGCCCTTCAAATAGATGCGTTTTGAGTGTCTTCTGTGTTTCTTTTTCCTGCTGACTGGCAAAGTGAGAGGTGAATCAACCACTCCGGATGCAGAGATAAAATCAACATAACAGAAGATGGCAGTCATTTTACCAGTCCTGAAATATTCACCTCAGGACTGCTTCATGAGAGAGAACTGTGAATCTAAGCAGCTTGTTTAAACTACTATATTTATGAATCTCAATGTTACAGAAGCTTCTTATACATCAATACGAACGAAACAGAAGAAAATGTAGAAAAACACTCTCTTTCAGCACACAATGCAGTTATTCAGGAAGCAGTCACATGGTCAGAAATTTTGGCTTCCAGTCTACTGCTTAGGCTGCTAACAACACAGTGTTTCTGCAGTGACGTTCTAGTTTAAAAAAGGCATCTGTTCTTTCAATAAATACTCATTAAACAACTATTATGTACTGTTTGCTGTGCCAATCAAGTAATTATAGGGAGTACACTTCTACTTTCACAAATTAGGTTAGTTTGGAATTATATTGTAAAAATTAATTTGGGGGGGAGGGATTGCTTTTTTGGCTAAGGATCATTGCCTAGTATATTTTGGACTTGGTATTTGAGAGACAAAATGATGTAAAAATGTGTCATTGAGAAGGACCAGTATCATTCAGCCTTTTGTATCATATCCTCTTGCTCCTCCTAATTAGTGAAATATTTTGTGTGTGTGTATGTGTGTGTGTGTGTGTGTGTGTGTAATGCTGTTTGTTTATAGATGTTATTGAAGGAATAGGACTCAGAGCAGGTGGGGAAGAGTGAGTGGGTTAAGGGAATTAGGAGTGGATAAGAGTTAACAGAAGGTAACGGCAGGACTCATGGACTGACAGGCATATCATTACCCCGAGTCACACTCAATCTGAAGTTATCAACACTGGCTGAAGGTAGGCAATTGTAATGTTAGATGACATCAAATAAAAACCTTCTAATTTTGAAAGTGCTTTTCATTTAACAAAATTAGCCTTTTTAAAAATAAAACTTTACATCAAAAAGTTATTTTCATATATCAGGTCAAAGAGGGTAGCTAGAATTTAACAAGCTACCATAATTCTGATACAATGTGAATAGCTAGGAATGCCATTGCTGGTCTTAGCTTCAAATAATAGCTTTATGAAAACAATTTTACACATTTAAAATTAATAAACTTATATTGCTATATTTAAGGCATAGAAAGATGAAGAGACATGCCTCTGTCTTGCTGTGTCTGGCACATGATTGGAAGAAAGTAATAAGTATACAAACTTGATAAACTTCTGGGTGCTATTGTTTAATGGAAAAATGATCTTTCCTTTAATTGACAAATTATACATGTTAACATATATTCTCAGAGGAAAATATGAATTTACTTAACAGAAATGAAAAACTAAAATGTAGGCTACAATTTTGTAAAATACAATAGGGCTCTTAAGAATATTTGTCAGAGGAAATCACAGCACAATGAATTTAGCAATAAAATATGTACAGTCTATTAGAACATTGAGAGCCAGCCTAGGGAAATTTAAAGCTTTTTTTTTAATGGAATAAATGCTTAAGGTTAAAATCAAAATAGTTCTTTTAAAGCAAATTTGAGAAAAGTTTGGGAATACATCATTGCACAACTAGGTTGATCATAAAAGAAATACCATTTTTAACATGCTCAGGTGCACCTTAAAATGACTCAGTGGGTTGTAGAACCTAACATGTTTTCTTCCCAATTATTTTTGAAGGGTTCCTGACAAATGTTTTCTTTAAGAAAGAATGACAGACTGTCTTTTTTATTTTGTTTTTATGAGACTCTTATTTTAATCCTGCCATAAGAGGCAACTGGCAGATCTATGATTTGGGTAAGTTTCATAACAGAGGCTCAATTTGCGCAATGTGGGATATAGCTTTCTTTAATCTGTCAAGGAGTGCAGGTTCTATGGTATTTCGATAAACAATGTAGATTTAGTTATATATGTTAATGAATTCTATCTTGACAGTCTTAAAAAGATGTCAACAATTGCTGGAGCAGAAACTGTATATGATTTTGAAAGCCTTAGAAAACTCCTCAAGTATTATAAAAATTTTCCATTTAAATATTTTTATATAATGTTAAAAAGTTAGCTATGGGACTTCCTAGGTGGCGTAATGGGTAAGAATCCACCTGCCAATGCAGAGGACACGGGTTCGATCCCTGCCCCAGGAAGATGCCACATGCCGAGGAGCAACTAAGCCCATGTGCCACAACTATTGAGCCTGTGCTCTAGAGCCCGTGAGCCACAACTATTGAGACCATGTGCCGCAACTACTGAAGCACACGTGCCTAGAGCCCGTGCTCTGTAACAAGAGAGGCCACCTCAAGGAAGAGTAGCCCCCACTCACCACAATTAGAGAAAGCCCGTGTGCAGCAACAAAGACCCAACACAGCCAATAAAATAAATAAATAAATAAATTTATATAAAAAAAGTTAACTATAAAAAAAAATAATAAATTAGATCAAATACAGCTACTGTATGAAAATGGACATGTTATGTTAGAATATCTTAATGTTTGAAATGTAAAAGATTCTTCAATATTAAGAATATTATTCGATAGAAACAAAACATGGTTTTATAGTTTTGGAAATGGTTAATAAAATTTTGAAAATATATGTTCTAAACAGACATCTTATAGCTCTGCTTATAAAAATGTCGATTTTTCTCTAAATGTTTAAACTGACTAATGTCTGTCTAAATTATGTAAGGCATATGTTAAAATTATTAATTTGTTAAATTGCACACTGAAACTTCAAATTGATTCCTTTAAACTTTCAGTAGTTATCTAAAACACAGCATGGTCTTTTTGAAGTTGTAGTCACTTATTTTCTAATAAGTTTCATTCTTCTGAACACTGATTTTTTACTTATTCTGATGAAAAGTGTTGTTCAAGGTCCCTTTACTGCCTGGATTACTAAGTACATTCACTTCTGACAAATCATTTAAACATCCTGCAAAGGCTGATGTGGTGGGCAGGGAAAAAACAAAGCAAAACAAAACAAAAGCTATTGAGGAGAAGCTCTTTCAACATGGTACTTACTTTGATAATCATTATAGCACTTGTTCATTCATTAAAACAAACAGAAAACATGGAGAGTTTAGATTAGACTGTGTCATTTCCTACATCTAGTTGTTACTGGTTAAACTAAAGTTTAGTCAAACTTCATATGTACTAAATATACATCCTCTCCCAGTATCTACCTAAATAAAATAATTTATTCCCAAGGAAAAATGCTGTTGCATATTTCTTTTAAAATATGCAGCTGAATTACAATTATTGCTGCTCACTCCATCAGGCAATACCAAGGAGACCTTATTAAAGGTAATGATTGTTAAATGATACTATATTGATCAAAAGCCCTCAAGGATAGGTAATTTCAATCTTGTATACAAACCCCGTGTTTCTCTGACTGAGCTTCACCCAACCAAACATTCCTTCAGGTAGCAGCTAGAAGGGAGAGGCCAGCAATGAACAGATGCCACTGTTCTGATACACTACCCTCTGGCAGAAGATTAAAGCATGACCATTTGGATAGTGATGCAGATGGCAGGATAATGATAAAGATTAAACTTTTTCCCATATTTATCATGTGGGCACACCAAAGAACATCATCAACAACTCTTGTGAAAATTTAAGTATTTATAGCTTATCTAGTAGGTTGCAAACCTCATAGAAAATAGGAACTTGACTACATGTTGACAAAAGGAAATAAATGGCCGTTGAGGACTTCAGGCTCAGCTGTCAGGGCTCCAGTTAATTTTTAATTTATTTTCTAACAATAAAATTTTGTTTTAATTCACCACAAATATGAGTATTTTAACAAATACAGCAGACTCTCAAAAGTGAATTTCCCAGTCATTAGGTTCTTTTAAAAATAATCTCATATTTATGAATAGCTTTTGAAATGCTGAAATATACTGATATTACCTATAGACGTTGCTTTCCCAGTTGAGGCACTAGCTCTTCTGTACTCCACTTCCTATCTTCTGTCCTCTACATGTTGCTAGATGCACAAGAGCACAACAATTTTTACACTACTGTGACTATGTAAACATTGTGCAGAGTTAAGTCAAGTGATAAATGTGTTATCATACTTTTGCAAAGCACTTGCTTTTCCTGAATTTAATAATTGTCACAGTTGTCATTTGCTTAGTTTTCTAATTATTCCAAGTCTTCTTATAGACAGGTAACATACTGATCACTAATTTTTCAAGATACTCAAACAATTTGTGTATTTTTCTTCTATAGTTACCTCCTTTCTGTTTCTCATTTTTGTAAACATTTTTTTCCACCACATGTTCCTATTGTCAGATGTTGGAACTCCTAAATTTTCCTTCTTCTTCTAAAGCTCATCTTTTGGTCTTTTTTTTTTTTTTTTTTTACTATTTCAGAGCAACTTCATTGACTATGTCTTCCAATTCTTTCATTTCCTTTGTATTTTTACTATTATTTTTCTTTAATATTTTTAAGTTCTAAAAGCTAATTCTTATTACTATAATGTGTCTTTATATCATACTGTTCTTGTTTCACAAATATAATATTATCTCATAATTTGCAGTGATTTAAACGACCATTTGGAAGCTTCCTACGCTTCATCTCTTTTGTTAAATCTTGTTTCTGTGAAATTTGATGTTGCCATTATTTTATTGTTGATGTTGCTTTTATCTGTCCCTTTCATCTTGGAGGCTTTTCTAAGTCCCATGATTATTGATTCTCCATTCCCATTTAAAATTAAGTCTCTAAAAGTTAATTTAAAACTGAGTTCATAGATAGGTCTTTTACACAAGAGTGCAAGCTAATTAAAATTATGATGAGTTGAATTTTACATAGAATGACTAGATAGCTATATGTCTCTTTGTTGGGAGATCCCAGATATCATGAACTGTAACTCTTTTCTGGGAGTCCAATTTCTCTAGGTACAAATTCTCTAATATATTGGCTGGGATGCTTGTGCAGTGAGTTGTTGGGGAGGAGAGACCACTGCCTCACTGCCAGATTTCTAGTGTTATCATAAATATTTTCAACACATCTTCCTGCTTTTGACCCCGTGGTTATCCACTGCCTACATGGTATCTGCAACTTTTGTGTCTCTCTAGGATTTTGTAGTAGTGAAATTGCTGGCTCCTTTTTATTTTCCTCTGTAGGGGGTAGTTTCACCTTCTTTTGTTGGGTGAAGTCAGTTACTGTCTCTCCATCTATTTCTTGTTTCTCAAAATATTGTTGACATAATTCATCTCATTATATACTTACATTCTTTTCTGTCTTGTGGATTTCAGCAGTTGTTTAATGTATCAGTTTATTAACTAAATTACTTAGAAAAATTTTGATGAAGAGTTTTACTAATTTATCCTTCAAATAGATGAAATCTATTATTTAGAGCCATTATATACTCATTCATTTCTTCCCAACTTAATTTGTTATCAAAGGTTGAAGCACTTTTTTTTCATTTTCTACTATTTTTCTATTTGTGTATTTTAATTCCAGAATTTCTTCTAGCCCTATCTAGTTACTCATGTGGAGAAATGCATGATTATTATATCTTAACCACGGATTAAAATTACAAACACGTAAATTATGTATGTTGCCCTATTTTAGTGTTTCTTGACTTAGAACATAATAACCATTTTAAATGCCAGGTGTAACTATAATTAAACTTCTCTAAGTCTCAGTTTGTACATTTATAGTATGAAGATAACAATGATTCTTATGATACTCATTCCTTCTGAGAATTGCTGCATTTTTAAAATGCCTGACAAATATTGAGACCTCAAAAATTTTAGCTTTCCTCTTCTGCCACTTTCTCACTTCCCATCCTTTTATCTTTCTAATTTTCTTTACATCTTCTTTATACTCATACAATTATATTTTATTCTTTGAATCAACTTCTAAAGGTTTGCTCTCAGTAGAGCACATGGGCTTAGCTGTAAATCATACTTTATGATCATGACATCCAAGCTCTTTTCTATTTTCCCTTTTCACTCCACAAACCATGTTTCTACTGTTTTTTTCTTTAGCAATTTTGAAGCATGCACTTAATTTTTGTATTTCAATATTGTTATGTTTAGGGAAAATGTTTTTCTAATTTTCAAGTCAAGATTGAAGCATCATCTTTTATTCTCATATAACATAAAAAATTAACATTTTATTTCTACACATTACTCTTCCATTTTCCAATGTTATCATGATTAAATTGTGATTTTATTATGTGCATTTTGTTATCAGAATAGTTTTTTTTTTACATCTTTATTGGAGTATAATTGCTTTACAATGTTGTGTTACTTTCTGCTGTACAATAAAATGAATCATCTATATGTATACATATATCTCCATATCCCCTCCCTCTTGAATCTCCCTCCCACCATCCTTATCCCACCCCTCTAGGCCATCACAAAGCACCGAGCTGATCTCCCTGTGTATGCAGCAGCTTCACACTAGCTATTTTACATTTAGTAGTGTATATATGTTAACGCTACTCTCTCACTTCGTCCTGGCCTCCCCTTTCCCCTCTGTGTCCTCAGGTCCATTCTCTATGTCTGTGTATTTATTCCTATCCTGTCACTATGTTCATCAGTACCATTTTTCTAGATTCCATATATATGTGTTAGCATATGGTATTTGTTTTTCTCTTTCTGACTTACTTCACTCTGTATGACAGTCTCTAGGTCCATCCACCTCACTACAAATAGCTCAATTTTGTTCATTTTTATGGCTGAGTAGTATTCCATTGCATATATGTACCACATCTTCTTTATCCATTCCCCTGTTGATGGACATTTAGGTTACTTCCATGTCCCAGCTGTTGTAAATAGTGCTGCAATGAACATTGTGGTACATGTGTATTTTGAATTATGGTTTTCTCAGGGTATATGCCCAGTAGTGGGATTGCTGGGTCATATGGTAGTTCTATTTTAATTTTTTTAAGGAACCTCCATACTGTTCTCCATAGTAGCTGTATTAATTTACATTCCCACCAATAGCATAAGAGGGTTCTCTTTTCTCCACACCCTCTCCAGCATTTATTGTTTGTAGATTTTTTGATGATGGCCATTCTGACCTGTGTGAGGTAATACCTCATTGTACTTTTGATTTGCTTTTCTCTAATAATTAGTGATTTTGAGCTTCTTTTCATGTGCCTCTTGGCCATCTGTATGTCTTCTTTGGAGAAGTGTATACTTAGGTATTCCACCCATTTTTTGATTGGATTGTTTGTTTCTTGGATGTTGAGCTGCATGAGCTGCTTATATATTTGGAGATTAATCCTTTGTTAGTTGCTTCAGTTGCAAATATTTTCTCCCATTCTGTGGGTTGTCTTTTGTCTTGTTTATGGTTTCCATTGCTGTGCAAAAGCTTTTAAGTTCATCAGGTCCCATTTGTTTATTTTTGTTTTTATTTACATTCATCTAGGAGATGGGTCAAAAAGATTTTGCTGTGATTTATGTCACAGAGTGTTGTGCCTGTGTTTTCCTCTAAGAGTTTTATAGTGGCTGACCTTACATTTAGGTCTTTAATCCATTTTGAATTTATTTTTCTGTATGGTGTTAGGAAGTGTTCAAATTTCTTTCATTTACATGTAGCTGTCCAGTTTTCCCAGCACCAGTTACTGAAGAGGCTGTCTTTTCTCCATTGTATATTCTTGCCTCCTCTGTCAAAAATAAGGTGACCATATGTGCGTGAGTTTATCTCTGGGCTTTCTATCCTGTTCCATTGCTCTATATTTCTCTTTTTGTGCCAGTACCATACTGTCTTGATTACTGTAGCTTTGTAGTATAGTCTGAAGTCAGGGAGTCTGATTCCTCCAGTCCTATTTTTCTTTCTCAAGGTTGCTTTGGCTATTTGGGGTCTTTTGCAATTCCATACAAATTGTAGAATTTTTTGTTCTAGTTCTGTGAAAAATGCCATTGGTAATTTGATAGGGATTGCATTGAATCTGTAGATTGCTTTGGGTAGTATAGTCATTTTCACAATGTTGATTCTTCCAATCCAAGAACATGGCATATCTCTCCGTCTATTTGTATCATCTTTGATTTCTTTCATCAGTGTCTTATAGTTTTCTGTATACAGGTCTTTTGCCTCCTTAGGTAGGTTTATTCCTAGGTATTTTATTCTTTTTGTTACAATTGTAAATGGGATTATTTCCTTAATTTCTCTTTCTGATTTTTCACTGTTGGTGTATAGGAATGCGAGAGATTTCTGTGCATTAATTTTGTATCCTGCTACTTCACCAGATTCTTTGATTAGCTCCAGTAGTTTTCTGGTAGCACCTTTAGGATTTTCTATGTATAGTATCATGTCATCTGCAAACAGTGACAGTTTTACTTCTTCTTTTCCAATCTGGATTCCTTTTATTTCTTTTTTCTTCTCTAATTTCTGTGGCTAAAACTTCCAAAAATAATGGTGGTGAGAGTGGGCACCCTTGTCTTATTCCTGATCTTAGAGGAAATACTTTCAGTTTTTCACCACTGAGAATGCTGTTGGCTGTGGGTTTGTCATATATAGCTTTTATTTTATTGAGGTATGTTCCCTCTGTGCCCACTTTCTGGAGAGTTTTTATCATAAATGGGTGTTGAATTTTGTCAAAAGTCTTTTCTGCATCTATTGAGATTATCATATAGATTTTATCCTTCAATTTGTTAATCCTGTGTATCACATTGATTGATTTGCTTATATTGAAGAGTCCTTGCATTCCTGGGATAAACCACACTTGACCATGGTGTATGATCCTTTTAACGTGCTGTTGGATTCTGTTTGTTAGTATTTTGTTGAGAATTCTTGTGTCTGTGTTTATCAGTGATATTGTCCTGTAATTTTCTTTTTTTGTGACATTTTTGTCTGGTTTTTGTATCAGGGTGATGGTGGTCTCGTAGAATGAGTTTGGGAATGTTTCTCTCTCTGCTATGTTTTGGAAGAGTTTGAAAAGGATAGGTGTTAGCTCTTCCCTTTGATAGAATTCACCTGTGAAGCTATCTGGCCCTGGGCTTTTGTTTGTTGGGAGATTTTTAATCACAGTCTCTATTTCAGTACTTGTGATTGGTCTGTTCATATATTCTCTTTCTTCCTGGTTCAGTCTTGGAAGGTTATACTTTTCTAAGAATTTATCCATTTCTTCCAGGTTGTCCATTTTTTTTGGCATATAGTTGCTTGTGGTAGTCTCTCATGATTCTTTGTATTTCTGCAGTGTCAGTTGTTGCTTCTCCTTTTTCTTTTCTAATTCTGTTGATTTGAGTCTTCTCCCTTTTTTTCCTGATGAATCTGGCTAAAGGTTTATCAATTCTGTTTATCTTCTCAAAGAATCAGTTTTTAGTTTTATTGATCTTTGTTATTGTTTCCTTCCTTTCTTTTTCATTTATTTCTGATCTGATCTTTGTGATTTCTTTCTTTCATTTAACTTTGTTTTTTGTTTGTTTTTGTTTTTTGTTTTTGTTTTGTTTTGTTTTTTGTTCTCTCATTGCTTTAGGTGTAAGTTTAGGCTGTTTATTTGCGATTTTTCTTGTTTCTTGAGGCAGGATTGTATTACTATAAACTTCCCTCTTAGGACTGCTTTTGCTGCATCCCATAGGTTTTTGATTGTCGCATTTTAATTGTCATTTGTTTCTAGGTATTTTTTGACTTCCTATTTGATTTCTTCAGTGATCTCTTGCTTATTTAGTAGCATATTGTTTAGCCTCCATGTGTTTGTATTTTTTACAGTTTTTCTTCCTGTAATTGATATCTAGTCTCATAGTGTTGTGGTGGGAAAAGGTGCTTGATACGATTTCAATTTTCTTAAATTTACCAAGGCTTTAAATGTGACCTCAGATGTGATCTATCCTGGAGAATGTTCCATGTGCACTTGAGAAGAAAATGTATTCTGTTGTTTTTGGATATATTGTCCTATAAATATCAATTAAGTCCATCTGGTCTAATGTGTCATTTAAAGCCAGAATACTTTTTGATCTTAAATTTTGTTTTGGAATCTATATATGGCACTTGTAAAAATAAATCAACTGGTGTGAATCAACTTGTGCTTTTCCCCAATCTTGTATTCTTACTTGATTTGTCTATGGCTGGCTACAGTACAAGCATATTCTGGTAACTGTTTTTTAGAAACCTACATATTCTGAGTTCTTTTATGCCTAAGAGTTTCTTTTATGTGTTAAATGTAAGTGACATCTGGCAACAGATCCTGGCTTGTTTATTTAACTATCAAAACGCTGAATATTTGTTTTACTTATTTTTTAATGCAGTAAACATGCCTGAGCATAACTTTAAAAAAATATTTTATTCCTAATGTATAGTCCTTTTATTTTTAACATATATTCCTAATGTATATTCCTTTTATTTATTTATTTATTTATTTGGCTATCTGTGTCATTCTTTCTTTATTTCCAAATTCTAAATGTTAAAATTTTCTCATCTACAGAACTTCATCATACAAGATAAGTTTTCACTTAAATAAGTCTTTGGGGATTTTTTCTATTAATTTATCTGCATGTCTTATTCCAGACTTACATAACTGGTATAATACTTCCTTTTTCTTTATAATCATCTCTTATCTTTTCGTATTATTTTATTTTTACTCTTTTGAATCATTGTAGAACCCATCTTAAATTTATTTTTCAAAAAGTTTATATTTCCAAATTTCAAATAATAATTCTGTATTAATTCTACACTAATGTAATTTTTCAGGTTTATTTTTAAATTAACGATCACATAATAATCTCATGATGCCCATAATATGTAAATGATTACAAAAATAAGCGACACTACATTTTTAAACTCTTAGTTTCTACAGATACATTTGAAATACACTGTGTGTTTTTGACATTTTGGTGAAGGGAGCTTGTTTTTTATTTTACATCTTTCTAAACTTAATGTTATTTCTATCCATCTGAATCAACCAAGATATTTGAAAGTTGTATTTCTACTTGATCCCACATCACAGAAATGCATCAGGTAGTGTTGGGGGTTTTTTGTTTTTGTTTTTTGTTTTTGATTGAAGTACAGTCCTCCCATGGTATCCCAGGGTATTGGTTCCAGGACCCACTATGGATATTAAAATCTGTGGTTGCTAAAGCTCCATAGTTGGCCATCTGCACCTGTGTTAGCATATGTGGATTCAACCAACCTGGGATGGTGTATAGTTGACCCTTGAACAACACTGGTTTGAACTGTGCAGGTCCAATTATATGTAGATTTTTTTCCAGTAAATATTCAGTATCTTTGCTGAAAAAAACCCATTTATAATTAGACCCCTGAAGTTCAAACCCATGTTGTTCGAGCGTCAACTATGATATTTTTAACACTTAAAGATAAAAAAGTAAATTTTTTGATTAAGAAGTAATTCTTACTAAATGTGAAGAAAGAGAGTGGGTTTTAGGTAATTTGTTCATAGAAAAGCCTGCATTTGAATTGATTTTGGTAGTCTCTAAGAATGAGCCAAAAGCAGCATGATAACATTCCCCTAATTAAATGTAAAGTTCTACATTAAGGTTAAAATAATTGCTTGAAACTATTTTGTATCAAAATAACAGGTTTTTTTCCCTTACTAGGAGGTCATTCTGAGATAAAATGTATTTATAAATAAAATAAACAAAATATGATGAGTACATTGAGAGATTTTCCTGATCAAGGTAATAACACTACCACGGTACTCTGTATTGATCACACAAAATCTGGAATATTATCTTTATATTGGTTACTATATCATTAAGTAGTTCTTTACAAAGAAGGAGAATCCAAAAATACATCTAAATGTAAGAATTCTGAAGATATTATCATAGAAAGTAACTTCACAAAATGAGTAAATAAATTACCCTGAGTATTTGAAGGCACATTTGATGAAAGAAGAATTTGTTTTGTTTTCTCAAGAAGGCTAAAAGAAATATAAAACAGGGTTACATGAAGATTTGTGTCAGCTCAACATAAAGGATAATGCATAGATTAGCTTTGTAACAAAAAGTCAAACCTCTACTTCAGTGAATTGTTCCTTTCTAGAAAGAGTCACATAGACACAAGATCATAGAAGGGATTTTCCCAGTTCTTTTTCTTCCAACATCAAATTTATATTCAGATTCTAAAATAGGATTTGGTTTCAATGATGAAGATATTTTGATAAAATTTGACAAGTTTTTACTCACCAACACACAAAAATGGACTATGGACTGCATAATGCTTGCTAAACTATATATTTTTTAAAAGATTGATTAATTCATTCATTTAAAAATATCTATCAAATATATTAGCCTGTTCAAGGTACAAAATTAAACACCGAGAAAAGAGCAATGAAGGAAGTTAATGCTGTCTCTGCTGGTTTGGATCTGCAGTAGGCTGAATAACACCCTCCTCCCCAAGATGTCCTAATCCCCAGTACCCTGTGAATATATTATTTTACATAGCAGAAGGGAATTTGCAGTTGTGATGTAGTTAAGGATCTTGAAATAGAGAGATTATCTTGGCCTATCTGAGTATGCCCAGTATGATCTAAAGAGTCCAATATAAGAGGGGTGAGGAATTCCCTGGCATTTCAGTGGTTAGGACTGCGTGCTCTCATTGCCAAGGGCCTGGGTTCGATCCCTGGTCAGGGGACTAAGATCCCACAAGCTGTGTAGCACAGACAAAAATAAAAAATAAAAAAATAAAAGTGAGACATTATTAAAAACAAAAACAAAAAAGAGGGATGCAGGGGGATTAGAGTCAGAAGAGGTGATGATAGAAGCAGAGGGAGAAAAGAGGTGAGAATTAAATGAGAGGAGAAAGTGGAAAAGGCTGGCTGTGAGCCAAGAAATAACAGGTGGCCTCTAGAAGCTGTGAGTACATGGAAAGGACTGTCCCCTAGACCTCCAGAAGGAATATTGCCCTGCAGAAACCTTGACTTTATCCCACTGAGACTAGTTTTGAACTTCTTACCTCCAGAACCATAAGATAATAAATGCATGTTGTTTTAAATGACTAAATCTGTGATATTTTGTACAACAGTGCTTAGAAACAAATACAGAGATTATATTCTAGTATTATCTTACAGTTTTCACTCTTGGAAATTAATAAAATTATCAGTTGCAGAAGCTGTTAGCTATTCTCTAAATGTCCATTTTCTCCTCTGAGAACAAAGCTGAACATCATTTCTCAGCCTCCCTTGTGTACAGGTGTGGTCATATGACTAAGTTCTGGTGAATGCAATGTGAGCAGAGGTGATATATCCATTTCTAGATCAGGAATTTTATAAAGGAGGTGTGCCTCCACCACAATGTTTCTTTTTTCTTTCCATCTGTATGCAAGGGATGCAAAGAGGTCCTTTGAGTTGGGGCTGTTATCTAAGTAAGAAATCAGATACTATTGTGTTTGGTCTGTGTGTCTTTTATATTGTGAGGTTCATTTCTTTTATTATAGTTAATTTCATTCTAAGTAATACAGAAGTTGTTAGTTTGAAGTAGGGTAACACCATAACAACAACAGCAACAAAATATAGCACTGGCCTCAGTGGTTATGTGTTGGGCAGGAGAGATAGACTTTCTTTTTTTATACTGGCAAAAACCCAGAAATATCAACCCATAGAATCATTTACAGAGCATAGTGAGTACTTACTGAGGGTAGATCTAGGAAAAGTTTTCTCAGTAACACTATTGCCATTTGCAGCAGGAAAATTTTTTTTTATGAAAGTCTATCCTGTGCGTTGTTGGTTGTTTAGCAACATCTCTGGCCTTAACCTGCTAGATGCCAGTGTACCTCTCATAGTATTGACAATCAAGAATGTTTTCCAACATTGCCAAATGTCCCCTGGAGGACAAAATTTTCCCCAGTTAAGGACCACTCTTCTAGAGGAAACTGACAAAGTGCCAAAGTGTCTTGTTCAAATGTGAAATGAGCTCAGATAATAATTGATTGGTTTAAAAACAAATAAAAAGGAATATACTATCTTTATTTGGGTTCCACAGTCTTACAAAATCAGTCTGCCTTCTGATTCCAAACGGTAGATGGTATGGATACAAATATTTTGAGTTACAATAATTTTTTAAGACTTTTTCAAATCAATGCTGCAAATCTTACCAAAGCCTTTTTTTTTTCCCAAGGGGAATGAAAAATGCTAAGGAAAAGAAAGAGGGAAAGAGACAGAAACAGATAGATATAAAAGTAAGGCTAAAAAGCAAGTCTTATCTATGTCTAAGAAAGAGCTTTGGATATAATTACAAACATATGATGTTAATAGATTATAATTCTACTAAGTTTTTAGGTGATTTGTTGCCAAGGAAAACAGAAGACTTGTAGCTATAAAACAATTCTAGGGCCATCAAACATGCACAGACAGAAAATAAGCTATAAAAAGGAAGTCAAGTGGAGCATATTTATCCAAACCAGCGTTAGATGTCACAATGAATGATAATACTCTGGGAAGGATATTATAGAGGCAGAGCTAATAGATAGGCACAAATAAAGAGGGGAGTTTTTTTTCCACCATATAATCAGGGGTCTGATCAGAGAATATCTTTTTTTTAAATTAATTTATTTATTTTATTGGCTGTGTTGGGTCTTTTTTGCTGTGCACGGGCTTTCTTTAGTTGCAGTGAGTGGGGGCTACTCTTCATTGTGGTGCATGGGCCCCTCACTGCTGTGGCTTCTCCTGTTGCAGAGCACGGGCTCCAGGTGTGTGGGCTTCAGTAGTTGCAGCACATGGGCTCAATAGTTGTGGCTCATGGGCTCTAAAGCACAGGCTCAACAGTTGTGGCACATGGGCCCAGTTGCTCCATGGCATGTGGGATCTTCCTGGAGCAGGGATCAAACCCATGTCCCCTGCACTGGCAGGTGGATTCTCAACCACTGTGCCACCTAGGAAGCCCCTGATCTGATAATATCTTTACCATCTGAGCAACAGATCTTCTTGGTGCTTACACTGCCAGATTCCATCCCTGCTGGGATTCCATTTCTTACCTTTTCCAAATGGGAGGGGTTGTTTGCTTGGTTTTGGTGGTGATTCTCTTCCTCCTCCACCAAGATATGTTAGACATGGGGGTGGTGTAAATGTATATAATTTTTCTTGTAGGTTGTGGGATTCCAGGCTACAAAACCTGTGCATTGACCAAGCTGTCTTGGACAGTGAGGCAGATGCATTAACTGGATGGGGTTATTGTCTATTTGGGGATGTAGATAAGTATGTTCCGTGGGTAAAACGGGGCTTAGGGATGTTTAGTAACCAAAAATGATGATCATTGCAGAGAATGTTAGTTGTCCCTAAAAATCTTTTTGTCCTCCTAGCACATCATTAGATCACATTCTCATCTTTTCTTGGGATTAGGTAGGTTTTGTGACTGAGCTCTAGCAAATAAAAAGTGAAAAGTAATGTATGACATTTCCAATAAAACATTTTTAAAAAGCAGATTCCCCCTCAATACTCTCTTTTTTCAAGTGGATGTTAATGATACCTTATCAATGGTGAACTCCTTGGATTATTGTATAGAGAAAACCCAACCATGAAATGACTGTTTTGGGCTATTATATGAGCACTTAAAGAAATACAAAAATGAATCTCTTGTGTTCAAGTTGTATGTTTTGGGTCTATTTTTTATAGTAGTTTATTACTAATAATGGTTATAATTGCATAGTGGAATCATAAAAATAAATAAATAGTGACTTTTTTTTATTCCTAATAATAATTAAATACATAGCAAAACCAGCTTGCTTTCTTCCTTTCTTTCTTGCTCTTTCTTTTTTCCTTCCTTCCTTCCTTCCTTCCTTCCTTCCTTCCTTCCTTCCTTCCTTCCTTCCTTCCTTCCTTCCTTCCTTCCTTCCTTCCTTTCTTTCTTTCTTTCTTTCTTTCTTTCTTTCTTTCTTTCTTTCTTTCTTTCTTTCTTCTTCTTTCATTCTTTCTTCCTCTCTCTCTCTAATTCTTGTGTATACACATACACACACACACAATTTAAACACCTAGGCCTTTCTGTATTTATGGATTGATATAATATGCACGGATCGGAGCATTGGACTCTGAGATACAGTAGAACATGTGATTCACATGGATAATGCCAGCCTCAGCAACAACCTGTGTCCTGCTTACATTGAAGTCAGTGGATCACATAAGACACTGGGTAGCCTCATGCAAAAAACAGCATTGAGGACAAGATGCCCCTCAACCACCCCCTTTATAGGCAATATACTTTGTAATCTTGGACACTTTAAATGCAATCTGTGAACAAGGAGAATTCTTAAATGACAAATTTTAATTTCTACCGCTGTGAAAGAAGATGCAAAATGAATGATTATTTTTTTTTTATTCTGACATACTGATTCGAAGATGTATATTCACTTTAGCTGTTGCCTCAGTCACACAATTTCTATATGATTGTATCATCTTAATATACAGTACTTCTTAGAGAGTTAAAGACAAAAAGAAATTGCAATTTAGCAAACATATCCTTACAGAAATGGATAGGTCAATAGAGGGTCATTTTATGCACATAAATTTGGAAGGCCACCTTAAAGCAAATAGTAAAAATCCTCTATTTTAACAGCCTTTTAAAATAGCTCCAAATGTCTGGAATATATTAGTGATAAGATCCAAATATATGATTTCAAACATAGAATTTGCAAATAAGCATAAATTTAAACAATAAAAATATTCCTGTGTCAGAAGTTTCCTTTATTTTTTGCTATAACTTTTGTCCAGCTTATAACTGAAATGCAAATATAATTTACATTTAATATTATATATACTGTCTCATTCTAGGGAATGTGAAAGAATACTGATTTGAGTATCAAATCACACACACATATTTTATCTTTTCCATGTGAACTCACAATCCTCCTGTAAACCCCCCCACACACCCAATACACACACAGACACACTGGTATTTGCAATAGCTCTTTTGTGAACCAACTCATTTTTAACTGTTATGCCCATATTACAGATGGAAAAGGTCATTGCTAGTCACAACCAATATATAAAACTTTCTTTCATTGATAATACCTTTAAATTTACAAATAAAGTTCTCTTTGTACACATTTTTCTATATATACAAACCATAAAAATACAAATTTAAAAAGTTAATCTTTCAGAAGTAATTTATGGTAGGCAATTAATCCATTTGAGATGGCAAATCTGAACTTTGTCTTTTTGTAAAAAAGACTTGCTTATCAGTTGGTAAGTCTTTAAAATGGGATAAAAAATAAAAAGACTATAGATCACTTATTACTGCAAAGTGATGCATTTTATACACCATGTTATAGTCAGTCTCTTTATGGGAGTAACTTTGTAATTTGGCTTTAGCTCTGAAAGACCTGAATGCCCCCAATATCCATTTCTCGTAACTAGAAAAGGATAATTTAATTTGGTTCATGTTTTCACCTCCTCTCTGCCCATTTAGATCATGTCCATAGGTGACCTTGATCATATTTGTCCACTGTTTCAAGATTCCATGGGCCAACTGGCTTCTAGCTCTTCTCTCCCTTTGTTCTTTACACCTTCTGAAATCCAGGTCACATACTCAGTTTGTTTTATGAAACCACCAACCTAACTCCCAACGAAAATTCTATAATTTTTTTATCAGTTCATTTTCAGATGTTGCTTTTTCAGCTCTGACCTATAAAGTTAGATGTCAAGCACTCAATTATTTCTTCATATCCACTAAAGTCTTTCTGGTATGGCTGAATTCTTCTTTGAAGATTTCTTTCTGACACACAACAGTCTTTTATAAGTTTATATCAGATTATGCAACATTTAAAATTATTATAGGCATCCACGGACAAGGGCTTTTGTCCTTTGTGATTATGTTAACTAATCTACAAAGATATTTCAGAGTAACATATCTATCAATTATCCAACACTAATATAAAATTTATTCTTTTTATTAGATATAGTACTGAGAAGTTAAAATGACCTTTGAGAGGTGATTTTAATTAACAATGTAATGTTTTCTTTTTGAATCATTTAAAATTTTAAAATAATTCATTATATGTAATCAAATTCATTATTTACTAAAAAATAAAGTCTTTTTGAAACAATCCCCAGAATTAGGTCTAGGTAAAGTATTTGGCTTAATGTCTTTTAAAAAGAGAAAGCAGAAGTTGCTAGTAAATTGAAAGTAATTTGAATGCCCCAGAATGTCAAAGTCTCCTATCTTCAAAGATTCTACTTTTTAAATTTTACACATTACCTAAGTATGTACAAACTTAAATTAATTTTAAGATAGAAGTAAACTGTTTCACTTTATAAAACATCTGCAAATCTATTAATGGAAATTCTTCAATCATATAATTGAGAATTTTAAAATTTCATTATTGATCTTCAAATTGCATTTTAACATACCTTGCCTTATAAAACACCCACGTAAGAGTTGCTGATATCTTTGTATTTTAGCACCATTAGACACAGCTCAAGAGAGTTCTGTGCTTGTGCCCTTAACTCTAACTCGACCTATTCTAAATTTAATGTAGTTAATGTTTATTAAATGAGAGGGTGGATGAGTACTTGCTGCACTTGGTCTGAAGTATCATAACTCTTTTTGATTACTATTTATGTGCATTATTGATTCTTTGAAATAAACGTGTTCCTTTTAAATATGATGTTATTGGTAGTGTTTTCTCTGATCCATCTGGAACAGGACTGCCAAAGCATCTGCTTCTTAGATATCAGTTATTGTATTTTCAATATGAGTTCTATTTCTATTTCATCATGCATTCATGAGTATAAGACCTCAAAACAAAATGAGGAGTGAAAAGTTACCAGGATTTCTCTCTCCTTTGCTATTGCATCACTCATGGCTTGAAATGAAAAATTTTAGAATGGTTTCCCCATTGAGATGACTTTATTGGTGACAACAAAGAGAATCTTGACGCTCTAGTGTAGGAAGATTTTTTTTTTCCAGCTTTATCGAGATATAACTGAGAGGTAACATTTTGTAAGTGTAATGTATACAAAGTGATTATTTGATATACCTATAGATTATGAGATGATTAGCACTATAAGGTAGGTTAACACATCCATCACCTTATATAATTACCATTTGTGTGTGTGTGTGTGTTGAGTATAAGATCCACATTTTTAGCAAACTTCTGGTATACAATACAGTTTTGTTAAATATAGTCACCATGTTGTGTATTACATCCCCAGCATTTAGTCATCTTATAACCAAAATTTTATACCCTTTGACCAACATCTCCTCATTTGCCCCACTTCACATACCTTGGTAACCATTAACATACTCTCTGTTTTTATGAGTTCAACTTTTGTAGATTTCTAGAAGGCTTTGATAAGAAATCTTTCTACTATCTCTCTAAATGTCAGCATGAACATGGTATTGATCTAGAAAAATAAACTTTGATCATTTGTTGATAATTACATACAATTAGATAGAATGACGTTATCTGACAGGGTTTATAAGCTAAGACTAGCACTGGTGAGGAACTTTTCTCTCAAAAAAGTCGAATACCGTAAGGGGAAAGTCATGTCTGATATTTCATGAGTTAGCAAGCCCAGAGTACAATTTGCACATCTAAGGGCTGGATATGGAAGGCAAGGAACGTACCTTTATGTCTTGTCTTTGTGTCTATAATTCCTCACTTAATCTAGATAAGAGCTCAGTGCACAGGTGAAACACAACACAAACAACAAAACAAAAATAATTAAAAATCAAAAATCAAAACAAATGTGTTTTTGTGGCTTACCGTGAGTCAGCTAACAGACCATTCTGGCACACAGAATTTGAAGATGAACTGATTTATTCGGAGGCAAAATACTGTATTTCCTGTACATAGAATGACAATGATAGAGATATTGTCAGGTGGGATTTTAGTTTATTCCCAGAATAAGTAACAGATGTATAAGCAGTATTGATCTAGGAGACAGTCGCTTTGTTAACTCATTCACATTTGAATACTTCAGAGATGATGCCACCCATCACAGCAGGTACTGATTACCGACAATTACACAGGGTAGATGTGCTGGGCAGATGCATTTTAATGGATGAACCAAAGATGGATAACATCTATTTTTAAAATATAGGAAAGTAACATTTATTTTTAAAACAAGGAAACACTATATTTAGAAATTATTCCTTTCTTTCAATCCCAGCTCTAGTTAATGCCTCATCAATTTTTACCGGTAGAATAGAAAGGTTTTAAGTTTCAGTGATAGGACTTGGAAACAAAACTAAAACTGATAGTAGGTTTTAAATGGAAACTAAATAAGTATATTTCTTATTAAAAAAGAAGTTACTCTTAGCTGTAGATCACCAGATTTTTTACATAATATCATTGAGATATTTTAAATGCATGTTGATTTTTTTTCAACAACTCTTATCATTACTATTCAAGACTCCAGAGACAGTGTTTTTATAAATCTGCATTCATAACTTAGAAATCACTGGACCGCACAAATCACAATCTTTGCTTTTGTTGAGATAAATATGACTTTTCATTGGTATGAGTTATAGATGTCCTCAAGAAAATTACAGATGTTTTATGCTAAGAGAAGATCTGAAATGAGTAGAAAATATCAATTATAAGCATCAGTGCAGTAAATTAGTTTATATACTTTGCTTGTTTTAAACAAAGAACTCGTATTTCTAGCAAAGATTGAAGGGTAAAATGTAGTGTGGCCTCTTCTTTCCTATGTCATAGATAAGAAATTCCTACTAGAAGATGAAAAAAGTGTTTCCACTTTGATTGGAATGCATTTACTTTTTAATTTGTTATGATATTTTTAAGATTTATAAATCTTTTTATGTGTGAATTTTTACTATCCTTTAAATATGTTTATGTATATAATGCAATAAATACAAAATAAATTTTATGTATAAAATATAGTGAATATAAGAATATAAAATATTTTAATAGATGTAAAAATATAATGTATAAATATTTTATTCATGAATTTTTATGAATTATATATTTTGGTATGTTAAAAATTACATTGACAAAATAACTTTCGTGTAATTTCATGTGTGGTGTCCATAGCTTATCTGTATAACATTGGGACTATTTCTACTTATTAACCAACCAGACATGTTTCTTCAAAAAGCTTATTTTACAAGTGAATAGACTTTCTTATAAGGCAATGAGCTTGCCAATATTTAAATGCAAATTGGTGCACCATTTTTAAACTCTATATTCAGGCATCACTAAATTACTTTTGACTCATAATTAAACATTTGTTCTAAGCATTTGAACTCCTTATTCTTAACAAAATAACCAACTTGCTGCACATATTTGAACACTGAGAACTGGCTTCCTAAGTTGGGTCTGATAGCAAGACATGCTAGGCTTATCAGAGAACAGCTGCATAAAATTTATTTTAACCATTACTATCTTAAGCCACTTAACAAATATTCTGATTATGAAATGTACTCACACTAATATATTTGCAAAGCATTTAGTTATTAGTAATTATGAATGATGCTAAAGAGGTAAATTGTATTATACTGAACAAAGACAAATGGAAAACACTGCTCAGTTTGTTTAACACATTGGGCCCTGATTATCGCTCATAATTTCCTAATTGAGTGAGAAAATTAAGTCATGTAATAAAGTAAAATGTCATATATTTTTAGCAGCCCACATGAGAATCATAATCAATCAAAAATTGACAGCCTAGTTAAAAAAAAAACAAACCCCAAAAAACCCATGGTATAGGCCATGCAGACAACAGGCAGTGGAGCTAGTATTCACAGCCAGAGATGCCTGTACCAAGCTCATGATTTTCTAGGTATAAATTGCAGCCTCCCCAGGAGGAGCAGCGCGGAGATAATTAGAGTGAGAGTAGGTTATAGAGGACTGGAAAGCTGGGTAGGTGAGTTTAAAATTGTTACTGTGGGCAATTAGACACCGTTGAAATGCTGGGATAAATAGTAGTTGGTTATTCTATTGTCCTATTCCTTGAATTATAAACACATTAGCCAGTCATATATAGGTATATCATTTATCAATGATAACATAAATGGTAAAATAGAGGTTTTGTTAATCCAGATTCAAGGAAACATGACAACTGAATATAATACCCAGGATTCCTATACTGAATCCTGTACTGACAGAAAAAGAAGAAAAAGGAATGTGTTGTAAGGAACATTAGTGGATTAACTGACAAAATTGGAATTAGGATGGTGGATTAGATAAAAATATTCTACCAATGTTTTTATTTATTTATTTATTTTTGGCTGCGTTGGGTCTTTGTTGCTGCATGCGGGCTTTCTCTAGTTGTGGCAAGTGAGAGCTATTCTTCGTTGCGGTGTGTGGGCTTCTCATTGCAGTGGCTTCTCTTGTCGTGGAGTACGGGCTCCAGGCATGTGGGCTTCACTAGTTGTGACACATGGGTTCAGTAGTTGTGACTCGAAGGCTCTAGAGTGTAGGCTCAGTGGTTGTGGCACACGGACTTGGTTGCTCTGTGGCTTGTAGTATCTTCCCGGACCAGGGCTCAAACCAGTGTCTCCTGCATTGGCAGGCAGATTCTTAACCACTGCACCACCAGGGAAGTCCAACACCAATGCTAAATTTGCTGAACTTGATAACTATTTAATTACGGTAAGGTAAAGTAAGAGAATATCCTTTTTCTTAGGAAATACACATTGAAATATTAAAAGGCGAGGTCTGGGATGTATGCCACTCACTCCCAAATGCTTCAGAAAAAAATTATAGCACTCCCTCTTGCAAGAGCACCGGAATTACAACTAACTGCTGAACAGTCATCAACAGAAAGGCACTGGAACTCACCAAAAAAGACACGCCACATCCAGAGACAAAGGAGAAGCCACAATGAGATGGTAGGAGGGGCGCAATCGCGTTAAAATCAAATCCCATAAATGCTGGGTGGGTGACTCACAAACTGGAGAACAATTATACCACAGAAGTCCACCCACTTAAGTGAGGGTTCTGAGCCCCACGTCAGGCTTCCCATCCTGGGAGTCCAGCAACAGGAGGAGGAATCCCCAGAGAATCAGACTTTGAAAGCCAGTGGACTTGACTGCAGGACCTCCACAGGACTGGGGGAAACAGAGACTCCACTCTTGGAGGGCACACAAAAAAGTATGCTCACCAGGACCCAGGGGGAAGGAACCATGACCCCATAAGAGACTGAACCAGGCCTACCTGCTGGTGCTGGGGGGTTCCCTACGGAGGTGGGGGGCAGCTGTGGCTCACCGAGAAGACAGGGGCACTGGCAGCAGGGGTTTGTGGAAGTGCTCATTGGCGTGAGCCCTCCCAGAGTCCGCCATTAGTCCCACCAAAGAGCCTGTGGGCTCCAGTGCTAGGTGGCCTCAGGCAAAACGGCCAACAGGGTGGGAACACAGCCCCACCCACTGACAGCCAAGTAGATTAAAGTTTTACTGAGCTCTGCCCATCCAGCCCTACCTACCATCAGTCCCTCCCATCAGGCAGCACACACCAACCTCCTAGATAGCTTCCTCCACAAATGGGCGGAAGACCTAAATAGACATTTCTCCAAAGAAGACATACAGATGGCCAACAAACACATGAAAAGATGCTCAACATCACTCATCATCAGAGAAATGCAAGTCAAAGCCACAATGAGGTAACTCCTCACACCGATCAGAATGGCCATCATCACAAAATCTGGAAACCACAAATGTTGGAGAGGGTGTGGAGAGAAGGGAACTCTCCTGCACTGTTGGTGGGACTGTAAATTGGTACAGCCACTATGGAAAACAATTTGGAGGTTCCTTAAAAAACTACAAATAGAACTTCCATATGATCCAGTAATCCCACTCCTGGGCATATACCCAAAGAAAACCATAATCCCAAAAGAAACTTGTACCATAATGTTTATTGCAGCACTATTTACAATAGCCAGGACATGGAAGCAACCTAAATGCCCATCAACAAATGAATGGATACAGAAGATGTGGCATATATATACAATGGAATATTACTCAGCTATAAAAAGGGATGAGATGGAGCTATATGTAATGAGGTGGATAGAACTACAATCTGTCATACAGAGTGAAGTAAGTCAGCAAGAGAAAGACAAATATTGTATGCTAACTCACACATACGGAATCTGAAAATGGTACTGATGAACTCAGTGACAAGAACAAGGATGCAGATACAGAGAATGGACTGGAGAACTCAAGGTATGGGAGGGGGCGGGGGGTGAAGGGGAAACTGAGAAGCGAGAGAGTAGCACAGACATATATATACTACCAACTGTAAAATAGTCAGTGGGAAGTTGTTGTATAACAAAAGGAGTCCAACTCGAGGATGGAAGATGCCTTAGAGGACTGGGGCGGGGAGGGTGGGGGGGACTCGAGGGGGGGGACTCAAGGAAGGGAGGGAATACAGGGATATGTGTATAAAAACAGATGATTGAACCTGGTGTACCCCCCAAAAAAATAAAAAAAAAATTAAAAAAAAGAAATATATCATAAAAGAGTTAATGCATAATCATCAAAGTAAAAGATATACGTGTAAAATAGCTACTGAATTTTTAAAATAAGCTATTATAGGTGTTTTCTGTACTTTTAAAAAATAACAGGTAAAATTAGTATCCCTCAGTGGATCTCTTTGATAGCTTTATTTTCCCAAAGATAAACCTTTGTGACATGCCTGAATTAGGCATTAATAGAATATTATTATAAATAAAGTATGTGCTTATTTACTGTTTATCTACTTATCTACCTATGAGGAGATACATTACACCTTCATATACAATTAAAAAGAGGAGTGACCTTTTTGTTTTTGTTTCTAAATATAATGAGGACATATGTATACCTACTCTGTCCATGTTAATAACTCCCTCTCCCCCAGAAATCATTCTTGTTATTTTTTTGTTATAACACTGGTTGCTATGCTCACAAATGTTGTGAATAGAAAGGTATATTCTGCACTGTGCCTTATCATCATATCAAGCAATGACAGCATTTTCTATTATTGTTTATAGAAATGCACATGAGAGAATGTGATATATTTCCAGTGGTTAAAGATTGAAAAAAAAAAGTACTATCAGTTATTTGGAATTTTCTTCCAGTGACCATCAAAAACTTATACCATGACTAACAATTCTGTTAGCATATTTATTGTAATAACTCCCACTGGCATAGGGTTATATAGTTCTTCAAGGCATTTTTATTTATATCAGCATCTTTGGTCCTGAAACGACCTTTGAGATAGACCACACTGGTGATTATTATCATTTTTTAAAGAAGAGGAAGCAGAAGTTCAGAGAATTTAAATGATCTGCCTATGGTCACAGAGTGCTCTTAAAAGGAAGGGTCACAGTAGATGCATATTTTTTTTTATAGGAAGGATTCAAGGGCAGCAATCTGTTTGGAATTTAATTTGATCTATAAACTAAATGCTAATGCTTTATTCTAATGAGTATTTATGTGAGCAAATTTGAGGCTGAAAATAAGAAAGCTTGTGTACTGTTTCCTTGAAAATTAATATTATGTAAAATAGTCATCAAAACAACAGTACAATTTTCCATAATTTAATCAACCTTTTGTGATTCTTTCAAAGGTCTTTCAGTTTATAGTCTTCAAAGTAAGTCAAATACCTTACTTTGTGTTAGAAATAATCTGGTAATAATACTCGACTTGTCACATTGATGAATGTGTACAGATTATTTTTCTTGAAAAATACACATCTATACATTTCTTCCTTATTCAGCTGGTCTCTCAATCAATAAAATTGAATTCTGTATATATAAAATAATGAAGATAAAAGGAAATTTAAAATTAGTATACTAGTAAATCTCTCCAAGTACTTGTGTTTAATGTAATCATGTCATATTTAAATATAAACTTTCAATTCTTAAATTTATTAGCTAACATTTCAAATCCTTTTGATCACCTTATACATGATCATGTAAAAACTTTCTATATATATGGAGCCATTTAAACTGATAACATTCCTAAATTTCAAAATGTTACATTCTAAAAAGTCCCAACATATCTAGAAGGGAAGTGTTATAGAAATCCTAATAAATAAATAAATTAGTTGAGAAAGTGGTAAATTTGACACAGACATGGCCAATTTTGGGGGGAAGATAGGAAATGAAATCCAAAGATAATTCTCAAATCTTATTTTCGCAGTTACATTCAATCTAATGGAAAGGCTGGCAGCAAAGGGAAAAGAGCCAAGAAAACGTGGTCTCCCTTCATTCACAAAGACATCTTTAAACCTGCAGCTCTAAATGACTGCCTCTTAAGTTGCTAGGCACATAGAAGCGATTCTAGCCACCAAGTTTACCTTGTAGTTACAAACTGAAAACAAGATCTTTCATGGCCCCCAAAGTGTTACTGCACTAGCTGTGACTTATGGACAAGTACCTCAACTCCTGTGAACCTCGGGTTCCTTAATACTTAAACTGAATTTCTAAAATCTACCTTTGTTAAGTTTGTTGTTTGGGTTAGTCCCTGAGTACTTTTCCTAACATGGTTCCTTAGACATACTAACAGCCCAATAAAAGTATCAGTTAGTATTAGAATGATTACATTAAGATTAATTCACTATTCCTTTAACAATAATTGGCTATTTGTTCAATTATAAAAGAGCGGGGGGAAGATATTGGCTGGTTTTAGAATTTGTACACTAATGACTTCTTTCCAAAAACGTGTTAAAATATTTGTGAGGATATTTATTGTCTATGCTTTCTCATTGGAGATAGTTTGAAATATATCTGTCTGATTCAATAGATGTAGATTTTACAAAACACATCTCTTGGATGGGAGGGAATTCAGGCTAAGATTGTGTTCTAAGTGCAAGACTCAAGAACCATTTATATTTATTAAGTGATGCTTGCAGGACCAAAATGCTGGTTCTGTGAAGGATGGGACAGTACCCTGAGCAAGAAGGCTGATGCTAGATCATGAATTATCTGAAGACCATGAGTCATAGCTCACTCTTCCTTTGTAGGTAAATGTAAGACACACAGGGGAATAGTCAATGGCCAAGATAATCCTCTTCTAGAGAGAGCATATGTAGAACTGAGAAGAAGGAGGCAAGAGAGAGTAAGGAAAGTATGAGAGAAAAAGAGGATAAAGAGAAAGAAAAGGAATAAATAAGAAAAGTGAAAGTGAGGGAGGGAGTTGTTAACTAAGGGAGCAAGTGAGGATAGAGAAAAACATGATTTGACTCATTTATTTAACATCTCAAGTCTCTGCTGTAAGAATGCAATTTTCTGGTTGTTTGTTTATTTTTACTAGACTCAAATTTATGGTCCCTTCCAGAAAAAGCAACTCCAAAAGAGTGGATGATAGTACTGATTTAATAGACAACAGACATTAGAAAAAAGTTCTCTTTTGCCCTATCACAATTTTAGGAGTATTCCTCATGGAAATGTAAATAAGCTTCAGGGCCAATTCAAAATATGGAAGGGGAGAAAGTATAGTGCTTGCAGGGGGTAAAGTTCTATTTTTCTCAAGGCACTTGCAATATACGTAGATGGGACATGGATGCTGATTCCTCCAGAAGCCTTCTGCTTACCTGGTCTGTGACAGTGGACAAGCATCCTTACAGCAGAGCCAGAGCACCACCTGCAAGTTGTGAGTTATGAGGTACCAGACTCTTTAAGCACAAAATCAATCTCTTCAATAACCTCACTACCCCCATGGGTCCAACACTCGGCCCAGTGTTCCTGTTTCAGAAACTCCTTTGAGTTATGACGGCCTTCAAAAAATCTTTGTTAAATCAAAGTATAGGACTTAAGAGGTTTAACAACCCAGTGTCTTATCAGTCTGAATTAGATAATTAGCTGTCAAAAAGAGCCCCTGGAGAGAGAAACAGAGGTTAAGTATATTTAATTGAGCAGAAGAAAGAATAGAGAAGGAAGGATTTTCCTATATCACAGACATACTACCGTCTGCAATAGGATTGCACAAAGGGCAGGGGCTACAGAGGGATTTAGGGTAGCTGTTGAAGAGAAACCTACAAGAAAGGAGAGATAGCAGCAAACAGGCCAAAGTTGGCGCATAAGAAAGAGAAAAAAGATGCCAACTGTCTAATTTTGCTCTTAGAATGCCCTGGCCTGGATGCAACTTGTTCATTTCTACACCTTTCTGGCAGTGAAACATGGAAGGTGAGATGCTGGAGAGACCAGTGAGCAGCCCTAGATTAGCAGCAATAACACAATTTGAGGTATAGCCTCCCTTGTAATTTCCAATGATAATTTGATTGCAAATCTTCAGGAAGAAAAAGAAACAGTGTGTAGTAGAGCTCTCAGTGTCACTGAAAATTTTTTCTCATATGTCCTTGCAAACTTAAAGAGAAAAAATGGTTTATATTTCTTTTGAAAACTGTGTAATTCCAATTTCAGAATACATTTCCCTACTCCACTCACAAATTTACAACTAAAACCTGTGGACATCTAATAGAAAACAGACATAAAAAGTCTCTGAGAGGTAGAGAGAAGAAGTCACGTTAGCAAAAGATCTCAACACCTGAGGAATGGCCTGGTGCTGAATTTCTTAGGTGTTGTATTCACCTTGTGTATCCATGCTGGGAACAGGAGAAGCACGGCATCTGGAAATTCTAACAGGTACAGGCAAAAAAGACACCCCCAAAGCCTGGTCTCCAGGCAAGAAATACTCTATCAAGACAATAACTTTTAGACAGCAATAACTCCAAACAAATACACAAAACAAACAAAATCTGTGGCTGTTTCCAGCCCTGCTGCATAGCTGAGCAGAGAACTTAGACTCCCTTGCTTGCCAGCCTACTGAGATGCTGCACCAGGCCTGCCAGGCTGGTGCCTGAGAAGGCAGAGTGAGGGGCCCAGACTTCCATCACCTCCATGCAGGAACAAGTCACGCTCCCCTTCCTCCAGCAGTGTCAAGTGGGAACCTGGATGTCCGCACTCCCTTGGCAGTAACCAGAGGGCATCCCCTTCACTCACAAGAGTGGTGACAGAGGAGGCCTCTTGAAATATGAGATTTAAACATGATCCCGAGTCTTATACCACACTACTCAAAATACCAATGTTTCAATGGAAAATAACTTGTGCTGAGAATCAGGGCGCTCTCAAACAGAATGTGAAAGACAATCAGTAGATGCAAACATGGAGATGATACAGATGTTAGAATAATCTGATGAAGATTTTAAAGCAACCATCATAAAATAAACAATCATGATGAAACTCTTGAAACAATGAAAATAAAAGGAAAATAGGCAAAGAAAAAGAAAAAAGATATGAAGAACCAAATGGAAATATTAGAACAAAAGTACTGTAACTGGAAAAAAATGATTGACTCTAAAAGCAATATAAAGAATCACTGCACTTAGTACTATCATCTTTAGTTTTATGAGTCTGTTTTTTATTAAATGAGGACTGAAATTTGGGGAAGAGAATGTTTGTTCTCTCTCTTCCTGCCTTTTGCCATCTCTCTTTCTTGTTTAAATTACCTCATTTGAAAGTGGTTTCACCTTATTTCTTTTACTAGTCTTTAGAAAGACTAAAAGTTTCTCCCTGATACTTGTTTGTTACCAAGATCATAAATTAAAATTGTTGAATAAGAAAATAAATTTTATATTACATTAGCCTAACTCACATAAATTATTTTGCTATAAATATAGGCTATAGATTTCTAGCTTCAATTAATTTTAGAACTTCTTGTTTTGCTCCAATTGAGAGATAATAGTGTAAATTATCTTCTCAAGTATTATTTAATTTGTTTAGTCAGAGTTTATCTTTAAAAATTTGTGACAGTTGTTGTTTGATCTCTGACATCTGAACCTCTCAGAAAAGAATAAAGAGAATGTGCTAGTTTTATTGTTGTTCAAAGAATAATAAACCATTGCTGTACAAATTCAGCTTTTGTCACAAATATTTTCAAAGTAAGTTTGAAGAATAATCATAGAAAGATTTTAAAACCTCTTAATTTCCCTCCTTTATTAAACTTTGAAAATTGCACAACTGATTTAGTATGAGTCATTCCATGGAGGTGTGTACATAGAAACAGAAGCTGAACCACGCTTGCGGAATAAAGAAAGACTTCTCAGAGGAAGCAACCGCTGGAGTACATATAGAGATGTAAAGCAGTTACGATGATGGTCTGATTTTTGTAAGCTTTTGTGAAAATAAACTATACTTTAAAAGTAATATCACATATATATATATATATACACACATATATATATGATATAGTTTGTTTTTATAAAAGCTTACAAAAATCAGAACAGATCACATTATAGTAACTTCTTTACATCTACATTTTCTCACTCAAAAATGCTTGACTGAACTCTAACCATGTCATCTGGTGTGTAGATATAATTATTCTTTGTAAGGTCCACATCCTATTTCATAAAGTGAGTATACCACAGTATTTTCAGCTATTGCCCTGTACATATGTATTCTTTTTTTTTCTTTAGTTTTTTCTACAAATATGGACACTCCCACAATAATCATCTTTATACATGTACGTAGGTGTGATTGTCTGCTAGGGCTGCCATAACAGAATACACAGACTGAATGACTTAAATAGACATATTTAAATAGCAAATGTTCCTCACAGTTCTGTAGGTTAAAGTCCAAGATCAAGGTGTTGGCAGGTTTGGTTTCGTCTTTGCAGATGGCCGCCTTCTTGCTGTCCTTCTGTGGTCTTTCCTCTGTGTGGAAATTCCTTGTGTCTCTTCCTTTTCTTATAAGAATGCTAGTTATACTGGATTAGTATAAATGAGGTCACATTTATGACCTCATTTAGCCATAATCATCTCATTAAAGGCAATTGATCTTCGAGGTATATCCAAATATAGTCATATTTCTAAGGTACTGGGAGCAGAGCTTCAACGTAAATTTTGAGGGGACACAATTCAGTTCATAGCAGCAGGCCTTTCTCAATCAGTGCTTTTAGTTCTGTGGAGTCAGTTTCTTGGAGTAACATTTCCCCTTTATATGCAATATGTTATGTTTAATTTCATGCTTTCAATGCTTTCTAATAAGGTGGTAACATTTCACTTTTCTGTCAGAAAGTTTTCTTCATATTGCCACCAGACAGTTCTTTTTATTTATCTGTCTCATCCAGATGGGACAATGTGGCTTATTAATAATTTAGTATCCATCGTCGTGATTGAGAGTAAATTTGAGTCTATTTACACTTATTTATTGGATGTTTGTGTTAGATCACTGTAGATTCTGTTTGTTCCCTTTGATCTAATTTTAATGGCACGTATAATTTTTGGTCAGTTTCCTATTATTTTCATACATTAGAGGCAATAATAATAATAATAATAATAAATTATCTATTTTATACTTTTTTTCAGATCCTTCATTTGTCTGTTGATTTTGTTCAGGGTATCAGTAACATAAATACATATGTGTGTGTGTACAATTTCTGGAGTCAATAGTATCTTTATTTTCTTTAATAATTTTTGGGATTCTAAGTTTGTGAGGTATTCATTAGAAGGATTGAACAAATATTTCCATTTCCTTTCTTGGCATATAGACTTTTACTTTTTTTCTTTTAAAGTGAGGTATTGGCATGTGAGTTGCTTTGGCCAATGAGATGTGAGCAGAAAAGGCAAGTCTCACTTCAGGGAAAGTATACCAGAGAGCCCCAGACGACCCATGATGTATACATAGCATGATGAGATATAGGTCTTTCTTTTTATAAGCCACTTAGATTTGGGGATTGTTGTAGAAAAATATAGGCTATCTGAATTAATAGAGTAAGCAACATTCCTCCAGCCTCTAGTTTATGTTAGGTCTTAGAATTTTTGTAAGATTTTTCTGTAATTTTAAAGAAATTAAGCCTTTATGGTATTTTAAATTTATTTTTTAAGTAAGGTAGAGATAAAAGTCTAATTTCATTTTACTTCATTTCTGTAAACATTTGTACCAGCATTAAATAATCTACTCTCTCCCATTAATAAACTAGTATTTTTTTTATCTGTCAAGTTCTCATAAATACTATCATCTTATTCTGGATTCCATATTCAATTAAATAGAATGATACATTAATCTGGTCCTTCACTAATGTAAACTTATATGTGGCTTTTTCCTATGTTCTTACGTGTTCTTATGAATTTTTTTTTTTTTTTTGGCACACGGGCTTGGTTGCTCCGTGGCATGTGGGATCTTCCTGGAGCTGGGATCGAACCCGTGACCTCTGCATTGTCAGGCGGATTCTTAACCACTGCGCCACCTAGGAAGCCCCCTTATGAATTTTAATGCAGCCTGTTCTCCAACGTTTTTTCTTTTACATAATTTTGGCATTTAGTCATTCATTTATCATTATTTCTTATGTTGAACATTTATTCTTTTCTGTGAAACTGAACTAATTTTGTACAAATCCAGAAAAATATATAATGTAAAAACAAACAAACACCTTTTTGGACTGAACTTCTAGCTATAATGTGGTAATAGGAACTAGATTCCACTTCCTGTCATAGACAACTAGACAATTGGACAAAATATATTAATTATTATTAAACATTAATAAGGCAAAGGAGTCCTAAAAATCTTCAGCTGATCCAGAAGAAGACATAAAAAGAGGAAAACAAGAAACAAAAAAACACATGGAGAAAATAAAACAAAAGAGCAAGATGGTAGACTTAAATCCAACCCTACTAATATTTTGCACTAAAAATAAATGGTCAAACACCTCACTTAAAAGGCACAGATAGATAGACTGCAAACAAAATTTAAAAGAAAAAAAGAAAAAACAAACTATGTGCTGTCTACAGGGAAACCATGTTAAATAAAAAACACATAGATTAAAGATAAAAGGAGGAAAAATAGTATTCATTGTATATCAATCAAGGTTCAGTGAGGTAAGAGACATTATAGAATTATTTGAACAGGGAAAGTTTAATATAAGGAATGATTAATTATAACATGGAATTGGAGTCATGAGTGATTAGATAGTAAGAGGTACATGGAACTCTGGAGAACATAGAGTTGATAGAGCAGTCACCATCCCTTGGGGCTGAGCTAGACTCATGAAGATGAAGCCCTCCCTCGCAGATTTAGATTTAGATTTTATTGGAGAGAGCATGGCCAACAGAACTTTTGGGAAATCTGACCTATGATCTTGCTAGAAATCCATCTTCTAGTGCAAAGATTGGACAACTTTTCTATAAAGGCCATATAGTAAATATTGTAGGCTTTGTGGGACATACAGTCTCTATCACAATTACTCAGTTCCTCAGTTGGAATGCAGAAGTTCCCAGTACTGACTAGAGGAATGGTTATAGCTAGGTTCCAGTGAAATTTTATTTACAAAAACACTTGGTGTCTCGATTTGGCATGCAGGCCATAGTTTTCCAATGCCTGCTCTAGGGTGTCTGGGAATTCTGTTCAAAGGATCATGTCTCACTGGAGGAACCCTGCTACAAAATAGCCTAGAGGGGAGGGGGGAGTGTTAGGGAAAGCTGCTGGCTGCTGAGTGCTGCTTGGAGGCTGATGTCAGAGAAGCCCACCTTGCTAAGGGAGCTGGGTGCTGAGCAAGCTGTGCATGCTGCAAGAATCTCTTATTTGTCCAGTGCTTTTCGCCAAAAAAAAAACAAAAACCAAACAAACAAAAAGCCAATTAGGATTCTAATATAATTTTTGTATTTACAATATTTCATTCCTGTAATACATTTGTTTCTCATGGCTCATGTTTGTCAATAAATTATTAAATATTCCTTCATATTGGTCCTGCTTATTTCCAAATAAGTTTATCTTTAACTAGTGCCCTCTTTTTTTCTTGTTACAATTCTATGATTTCTTTTTAAATATAGTTTTAACTAGTTATTTTCAGAATATGCACATTAAGTACTAGATACAAATGATTGTTTTGCCTTCTCCATTCAATTTTACTTCATAATTTTATCTTATTTTTTAAATTGCTAGAACTTTAAATTCTAGTATTGTCATCCCTCTTGTATGATTCTTATATTGATTATTACGTAGAGTGAAATTTGAAACCATGTATCTTAGGTAAAGAAAATATCATTCTAATCTGAATTAACTAAGATTTTAAAATCACTAATGGAAGTTGACCTTTAGAAGACATCCTTCTGCACCAATTAAAATGATTACTTTTTTTATCCTTCAAATTGTCTATAAAATTTTAAAGGAAAATAAATTACCATTAAGTGATATCTATAAATTGTTAATTGTTTAATTTAAGCTGTAATTTTGGTTAATAATTTTTTGTTTTAAAAAAAATACAGTTTTACAAAATGTGTTATATAGGCACAATGGGATGCTATTCAGCCTGAAGAATGAATGAAATTCTGACATTTGCTCCCAGTGTGAATGAACCTTGAAGACATTATACTAAGTGAAATAAGCCAGTCACAAAAGACTAATTCTCTGTGAGTTCATTTACATGAGTATTTAGAGTAGACAGTAACTAGGATGGCACTTGCCAGGGGCTGGGGGAGGGAAGGGAAATGGGGAGTTATTGTTTTATGGATATAGAGCTTATGGATATAGAGTTTTTGGTTTCATAAGATGAAAAGAATTTTGGAGATAGATGGTGGTGATGGTTGTGCAACATTAATAATGTATTTAATACCACTGAACTGTACACTTGAAAATGGTGAATATGGTTTAAAAAATACAGATTTAGAGTCATCATTTGTACTTTGGTATATAAACAATGTGGATATATACTTATAGTTTATTATCTAAAAGTTAAATAATCTTGAACTTATTCTGAAATTATTATTTGAATAGTAAATTAGTAATTTAAGTAAACATACAATTTTTATATTTAAAATTCAACTTCATTTCTTTTAACCTTATTTGTAATTTTTTTAGTTCATAAGGTATATTTCAGATATCAATAAAGAGAAAATTAAAATGATTAATTACTCTATCAGTGGTGAACAAAAGTCACAATATCAACATTCCACATCTATCATGTTTTCTATTAGCCTTTCAGAGCTAGTTTCCTTAAGATTTATATTCTGCTTCTATGTAATCATAATCATCAAAGAGAGTGTAATGAGACATCATCAATTTAATTTAAAATTTCAAAAGTGCCAAGTTGATTGATCTTTTAAAGTGCCACAGGGATCTTGAAGGTAAACAGCTTTTCAGCATTATTAGTTTAATTTCAGTGGTACAGTGGATCCTATGAGAGTACTATGAACACTGAATTCTACATAAAATTTTATATGCCATTGCACTAAATTATAACATATGCTTGAAAGACTAAAATTTAATTAGCACAGTCCATGTAGAAAAATCAGGGCGTCAATACAGTAATTTTACAAGAGGTCTTTAAACTATTTTGAATTATATGATTTGAAAAATCATATCTTTTCACAAACTAATAAAAATGTTGCAACAGTCCTAAATAAATAACATCCAATTTAAAGATATTGCGTAGTATATTGGTAATATATAGGATAGATTCAGCTATGTTGATAATTAGTTAAACTTATTCCTGATAATCAAGACATTGGAAAGTCATATTGACACCAAAATTAAACATTTTTCTCTGTTTCTGGGTCCATAAACTTCCTCCTTGACAAAAGCTTCAGATGGAAAACAAGTTTAAATTGTTGACAAATATGTTCAGTATAATTAATAGATGTTTATTTATATAATTTATGAAAGTCCACCTTGTATTTGGTTCATTTCTTAGGTTGCTACAGTAAAAAATAGAAACAGATATCCTATGTGGTTTTAATTTTCTGGAAATAGATAACAGAAAAAAAATTTAGCTGAATAAAAATATTTTTAAAACCAAAGCAAACTTTAAAATTTTTCTTGAATCAGTAAAGGTGCAGAAAGGAAAAACAACCCTAGTTATTTTTATGTCAATAATGATTTAATATATGTCAACATAAAGAATCATGGACTAGATATAAAATAATTAAAAAGGCAAAAATGAAGCACAGAAATATCACACAGGTAGAAATAATGGAAAGCAACTACCAAAAAGAAGTATGGGAATTTCTGATGTGCAAAGGTTAAGAGAGGGACCCCTGGGATGTGGGACCCAGACCTCACAGAAGGGCTCCAGCTGGCTGGCCCTGTCGTCTCTGAACCTCCTTTGAGGCTGGTTCTGCAATTGTTGGCAAACTGAAAACTGGAACAAACTACTGCTAGAAGGATGGGGAAGAAAAAAAAATGAATAAAGAAACCTTCTCCAAAAGGGATGCTGACAGGAAGAGAAAGAAAACAGAAAATGGAAGCAAAGAAGAAGGCGATTTGTTCCTTCTTCCTTCTCCAGGCTTCCAGCCTCCTAGTACCCAGTATTATTAGAATAAGAGGGGGTCAGCTGGCAAAGGAAAAATGTGGTTTGCAGACTCACAGCCTTCTTATCACAAAGTCGATCATATAGAAAAGTGGGTTTGAAACGGGAACAATATTTAACAATTGTGTTAGAAAATTCAATATTCTTAAAGTCAAACCAAAACTTTAAAACATCACTTTATAAAGTCATTTCTGTGAAAGGTTGCTATATGCTCTTTTCTAACTCAATATGAGAGCATGTCTGGGAAATTCTAGTTGAGTGGATAGTTTTAGTTTTCATTGCAATGTTTCCTTTCACCTATAGGTAAAAGTCTTTTCTTTGTGTGTTGGAATTATCTGATGTGATGAAAACAATTCTCTTACTTTCTTTAAAATTATTTTACAGTTTTGATATCCATATTGCTACATTTGAGTATTAGTTTACCTGCAATTTAATTTCAATTTGATATGATGTAGAGATATACTTTTATGTAGTATCCCCTGCACCCCTCAGCGTGGGTGGGTAATTATCTCCAACAATGTACTGAATAACATGTATTTTCCTTCCTGCTTCATAATGGCATTCTGATGTGTATCAAACACCCAAGTAGTTGTAGGGGTGTTAGAAGCAGTTTACTCTGTTTGCTTGGTCAACCTCTGTTTTTGGTTTTATTTTTTGATACGAATTTTATGATAAATTTACCAGTTCTTTGAAGAACATGCAGTTGTAATTTTGCATGTCATTCAGATTAATTTAGGAAATATCTATTTTTACAATTTTTAGTCTTTCTATGCATATAATTCTTAGTTCTCAACTTACTTCCTTTTTTTTCTTCAGTGATCTTAGTAGAATATCAACATATTTATTAGTTTTGTTCCTTGGTGAATTGTATCCTTTGGTATTATTATAAATGGCATTTTAAAATAAGCTTTTCATTTGACAATAGTTTTAAATGTACAGAAGAGTGGAAAAGGTAATAGAATTGCAATATACCCCAAACCTGGTTTCCCCCATTATTAATATCTTACAGCACAATGGTACATTTATCACAATTAACCAACCAGTATTTAATATATAATTATTAACTAAGCTCCACACATTTTTGGATTTCGTTAGTTTTCTCTAATGTCCTTTTTCTGTTCCAGGATATCAGGTTGCATTTAGTCCTTAAGACTCCTTGTCCTTTTCTGATTAGTTTCCCAGACTTTCCTTATTTTGATCATCTCAAAAGTTAGGAATAGTAGTACTCAGATATTTTTAGTGTGTCTCTCAATTGGAATTTGTCTGATATTTTTCTAAAAATCAAACTAGATTTGTGGGTTTCTGGGAGGGAGACTGAGATGTGAATGCCATTTTCATCCATCATGTCAAAAGGATGTACTATCAACATGACTATCATTATTGCTCTTAACCTTGATCACTTGGCTTGAGGCAGTGCTTGTCAAGTTTCCCCACTGCAAAGCTATTCCTTTTTTAAATTTTTTAACTCTTTCCATTATATACTCTTTGGAAGGAAGTCACTTTGTTCAGCATACACTGAAGGGGTAAGGAGCTATATATAAATAGTGTGTGTTTTTTTTAAATATTTAAATTTTTTATACAACTTTTAAAGGTTACTTTCCATTTACAGTTATTAGAAAATATTGGCTGTATTCCCTGTGATATACAATAGATCTGTGAGCCCTTCTTACATCCAGTAGTTTGTACTTTCCACCCCATCACCCCTACATTAGCCCCACCCCAGTAACCACTGGTTTGTTCTCTATATATGTGTCTCCTTCTCTTTTGTTATATTCACTAGTTTGTTGTATTTTTTAGATTCCAAATATAAGGAATATCATACAATATTTGTCTTTCTCTGACTTCATAAGTGGCATTGTTTAAAATTGGATTTGTTACCTCTTTGTGGTAGGTGAGAATACTTTTAATTTCTAATTCCAGTAGTTTGGGGATTTTCTTTTACTTTCTCTGTAGACCGTTATGTGCTCTAAAATGTATCTAGGTTTATTTCTTCCTATTTCCAACTATTATACTTTTATTTTTTCACTTTTATTCTACTTTGCTGATTCAGCCCCTTAGTAAAATGGTGAATTTCTTCATGCTTTTTACTTTAAATGGAGTAATTCCACTGTTTCATGATAAAGTATAATGTTTTCTGTATACTTTAATGTTTTCATTAGCATAGGGAAGATTTTATTTTCTCCTAATTTTCTAAAAGGAATTTTTATCCCCTTGCCCTTTTAAAAGAATTATGTCTGCTATATTTTAATGAATAGTTTTCTGCCATAGTTGAAGTAGCCACATTTGTTTTCTCCTTTAATATGTTAATACAGTGATATAAAGCAAAAGTTTCTTCAGTACTTAGCCACAATGTGTTCTCCAAATATATATTTTTTATATTGATCATGCAGTGTATATATACATCTGTGTGTGTGTGTGTGTGTGTGTGTGTGTTTTCCTGGCTTCATTAATATTTTCTTTAGAATCATGGCATCTTTTTCATAACTGAGATTGATTGCTAATTTTGATTTCTATGTTTCTTTTTGGGCTTTGTAATTAATATTTTCATAGCTTTGTAAAATACCCAAGGAGCTTTCCCTCCTTTTCTAATCAATAAAACTATTTGTACAATGTAGGGAATATTAGTTCCTTTAAAGACAGTAAAACTGTACATCACTTTAAAATATTTAAAAGTTGATAAAAGTCTACATCATCATAAAAGTGTCTGGGTGCTTTTTTTTTTCCTTTTATAGCTATATTTTAAATTCATCTTAAATGTTTTCAATCTGTTAAGAATTTTCATTTTTGTTTTCTTTCTTTCTTTCTTTCTTTCTTTCTTTCTTTCTTTCTTTCTTTCTTTCTTTCTTTCTTTCTTTCTTTCTTTCTTTCTTTCTTTCTTTCTTTTTTTTCTTTCTTTCTTTTCTTTATTGGCTGCATTGGGTCCTCACTGCTGCACACAGGCTTTCTCTAGTTGTGGCGAGCAGGGGCTACTTACTCTTCGTTTTGGTGCCTGGGCTTCTCATTGTGGTGGCTTTTCTTGTTGTGGAGCACAGGCTTTAGGTGCATGGGCTTCAGTAGTTGTGGCACATGGGCTCAGTAGTTGTGGCGCACAGGCTTTGTTGCTCCATGGCATGTGGGATCTTCCTGGACCAGGGCTCAAACCCATGTCCCCTGCATTGGCAGGTGGATTCTTAACCACTGTACCACCAGGGAGGTCCCTCATTTTTCTTGTTTATTATGTTAGTCTATATTTAAGGGAAATTATCTCATTAATATTTTCAAGGATATTGTCATGAACTTTTCATGCTATTATGATATCACCTTGTATATTTTTTATGTACTTGTTTATTGTTTGAATTCTTTCCTCCTATTTCCTGTGATGAAAGATCCATGATAGTACAGATTTTGTTTTATTCACTGATGCATCCCAGTGTCTTGTAATATCTGACAGATATAGTAAATTTTCCACCTAATTGTTGAATGAATGAATAAATTGTGTCATAGTGTAAAGTTTAAGAGTATGGGCTCTACGATAAAAGAGTTCTGGGTTTAAAGGAGAGCCTCCATCTTCTGGTGGTGTGAGGTTAGGCAAATTGTTTAACTTTTAAACCACAGGTATGCATCTGTCAAAAAGGATTAAATATAATTACTTTATAGATTTTTAAAAGATTAAATTAGTAATACAACCAATAGACTGAACACAGTATCTGCTTAGTAAACTTAAAAAAGCCTAACTTCAGTTATCATTATTATTGTTATTATTATCTTATTAGTATTTAGTTGTTTAATATGTAATGATGAATAGGATATGATCCTCATTATAAAGTATTGATAGTCTCCTAAGAAAGTAAGGAATAGCATCTAATTAAATGCAAAATAGTAAGTGCTACAAATGGTATAGGTATAGCACATATAAATACTTGTTAATTGTTATAACAAGTAATATTTGGGAATGTTTTTATTATTTTTGCCATTTATAATGCTGTCTAAGAAACTTTAAAATATGATTCTGGCTTTATTGTGCTTTTTAACATGAGAAGGACAGTATTTCTCTGGATTTTTAAAGTTATGGTTCATCTTAAGACCAGTTTTAGCATTTCTGCCATATGTAATTTCAAAATAAGTGAATGGCAACTATTTTGCCCAAGAAAGAATATATAAACTACTATCAGATAAAAAGCCTCTCCAAAAGGTATCAGTGTACTGGTGAGATTTTAATTTCACTTATTCCTCATATTCTAAACCTCACTATCAATCTTCAAATTTGATATATAGGTAAATTGAGGATTAAAAATGTTACAGGTGACATTAAGTTCAAGCAAAAAATGTTCCATTTTAATACACCCCTCGATATAAGAAAATAGAGTGGATTCTGATCAGAAGAAAAAAAAATGTTGCCATATGGACCAGAGTAGAGACAAGTACAATCCAACCTTAATCTCCACAAAACAAAACAAAACAAAACAAAACAAAACCAAAACAAAACAATGTCAACAGACTATATGAAAAAAATGCCCTGAAATCTTGGGCATTTGGAAATTTATTTTCGATAAGAATTTTTCTTAAATCAATATAGGAAAGTTAAAAGATCTAACTTTGTATTTATGTTCACTGTATTTTTAGCACCCCATCTGAACCCAAAGAATGCAGATAAGAATTTCTTTTTTAAATAGAAAAGAGAAATTTGCAACTTGATTCTGAGGGTTTCTTGGTCATAGTGATTAATTTCCAATCTACTTTCTAGAGAACTTAGAGCATCCTGAACACTTTCATCTCAAAGTCTGCACTCATGAAAGATATAGCTAGACTTGCAGAGTTGCACTTAGAAGCAAATTTATAAATGTTTGAGAACTACAGTATGTTTATGTGAGAGCTCATATTGCTTTTCACATTCACCAATTCAACATCAGTTTGAAATGTGAATAGGAAATGTCCAAACCGGGAAGATGGAAAGAGCATTCCTGGCAGAGGCAATAGCACATGTGTCTTCTATGAGGTAAATGCACTTTCAAGGAAAAATCAGTTTTATAGGGTTTTCTGGAGTAATTGCAGATGAAGCTAAAAGGGCATTTGTGGCCAAATTATAAAAGGACACTCTGCCAAAATAAACTATCTTATATACATCAATGTCACTCAGTAATTTTGTAATTATGCGTCACAACTAAGGCTAGCATTACATTTGACCCATGAACAATGAAAAACATTCATAAATTAGAGGTCACAATTATACTGCTGCCAAAAATTATTAGTAGTTTGAAGCCACGTAATCTGCCTCACTATAGCAATTTAATACATATTGCTGGATGATAAAAAGTCTTTGATTTCCATGAGTATATTTGAATTCAAGGCATTGTGTATTTATTTATTCATTTATTTATATATCTTTGTAGGCATTCAACATACACTCTGCTAAAGCTTGCAGATATAAAGATGGATTGATTTCATTAACTCCCTAAAATAGTAAAGTGGACAAGAGGAGATAGAGAAACTAACCCCATACCATTAGTTAGGTTATAGGTTTTTAGTAGAAGTATATGCAAAGAATTATGGATTTAGCAGGAAGGAAGCACAAATGTGTCTGAACAGCAAAGAGAAGAATCTACACTTAAGCCAGGACCCTGGTTGGATCAATACTTAAAAATGCTCTTACAGAAAAGGGCAGAGCTTCATTTTACTTTACCTAAACTCCTTATTGTTTACAAAAGATATTTACCATGTTCTCTTCTTTAATTTCTTTACTTTAATATAATTTTAGATTTGCAGAAAAATTGCAATATAATACAGAGAGTTCCTATACACTCCAAACCTAATTTCGGGTGTTACTGATGTCTTACATTAGGGTGATATATTTATTACAATTAAGGAAGCAATATTGATATGTTTTTATTAACTAAAGTCCATACTTAATTCAGATTTTCTTATATCTAATGAATGTTTTCTGTTCCCATCCAGGATACCACATGACATTCAGTTATCCTGTCTCTTTAGATTCCTCCTGGTTGTGATAGTTGGTCAGAGTTTTCTTGTTTTTGACAACTGTGACACTTTTTAGAAGCAGTGGTTAAGCAGTCTCTAGAATACCCCTCAATGGAAATGTGTCTGATGTTTTTCTCATGATCAGACTGGGGAAGAAGACCACAGAGGTAAAGTGCCATTCTCATCACATGGCATCAAGGTACATACTATCAACGTGACTTAATGATGATCATTGATGTTGGCATTAATCACCTTAGCTGAGTAGCATCTGTCAAGTTTCTCCACTATAAAGCTACCTTTGCTTCCTCCTTTTTATACTCTACCCTTTGGAAGGAAGTCACTATGCATAGTCCACAATTAAAGAGTGAGGAATATGTACATATATTATTTGAAATTTTCCTGCATGAAATATGTGTTATTTACTTCTTTGTTTATTCAGTCATTTGTTATTTCAGTGTAAACTCATGGATATTTATTTTATACTTTGAACTATAACCCAGTACTACTTAATTTAGCTTCCTGCTCAAATTTTCCCAGCTTTGAATATTGGGAGCTTAACCATTGGCTTCTGTGTCACATGGACATATCACATCTTTGAAGTTTTTGTCTGTTTGCTTTTAAATACTTCTTTACTTTTTGGCACTGCCTATAGGATGCTGCAGACTCATTTGGTATATTCCCCAGCCCTAAAATCAGCTATTTCTCTGAGGAGCCCAGTTCCTTTCAATGGAGAATGGTATTACAACCCAAGATCTGGGCATTAGTGTGCTCATTGTTATTGGAATGTCATGGTTTCTAGGTCCTCTCAGCTGGCAAAGCAAGGAAATATGTGTGTATTTATGTCATATGTTGTTACATGCATATTTCAGTTGTGCTGTATTGTATTGTAACTAAAGTGAACATTATTTCAACAAAAGTCTTAGGAACATCTATTTGCTCAATGAACATTTTAAAAAATACCTTTTACTTTTCTCCACTCCTTGAAATAAAATTCATCAGAATGTATGAAGAATTAGAAAATAAATGAATGTAAAAATGCTTAAAAGCATAGTCTTGCTTACACTTAAAATAATTGAGTGAAGATTGTATTTTCTCTAAAACGTAGTTTTAGGATTACTGAACATAGATAATTAAAATATAGTAAATCACAACTATAGAAGATGTTCATTTTTTAGGGCTTTATATGAATATGTGTCTTCCCAAGCTTCTATCCATAGATTACGTATACTCTGAAAAGAATACACAGTTTGTTTTCTGATTAGTCTGTGGAGCCACTTATATTTGAAGTTAATGTCAACAACGTCAGCTGAATTGTTTCCATAAGATGATCTTGCAAGGTAACGGGAGCGTAGGATCCAGCATGCAGAGGGCTCACAATGGAACCCTAGAGTCTTTAGCTGAAGATAATTGATTTATGTAAAATGCAAACCGATTAGACAATTAGTAGGTGATCACACTGATTTTTGTGGGATGAGGAACTGCCATCATGCTGGCCTGCCTTGTTTGGCATGTTGAAGCTGTTGTGTTTTGATGTTTAAAGCTAATGACCAAAGATTGTAATTCCCTTTAAGAAACAGAGCTGGCTGAAGTCTGCAATTTTTGCAGTTTATCTTCTCTAAGAAAATGATCAAATTTACAATAGCATTGCTTAGATTGGGGGGATGGGAATTATAGATATTTAAGCATTCAAAACAGAAAAAAAAATGAGGCTGTTCTTTCATTATAAGGACATTTGAGTTTTTACTACTTAATGTTCTGTGCAAGAGGGCATGACTACATCCATTCTTTAAAGTTATAAGTTTTGTTGAATCACTCCTTTTTTCCCAAATTGTCCTTTTAATCCACTTAATAAGTATGCTCTGATAATTCATCAAATATCAAATTTATACTGAAAATGTCAAATTTTCCAATTTTAAAATTGGTTGTTAGAGAAAATAATACTTTAGATTTGATCTACTTTATAGGTACTAAAAATCACTTTCATGTTATCATGCCAAATATATATTTTTAATTTTCTCATAAGAGGTTAATTAATTGTGAGAAATTCAGATTAAGGTAGTTGTTAAATACGATGCAGGTAGGGTAGTTATTTTGAAAGACAAAGCCTTAATCTTCTGACCCATAGAAGAATCTATTTTTAAAAAGTATCATTTACAGTGACACTGGAAACCTACTGCTTATTTAACTAGACCCTCTGCCTTTCAAATATAAACTTGTCTCCTTAATCAAGTACTCTACGCAGGATTCTCAACTGGATAATAAACTCTAAAACTGCACATCTCTTCTTGCTTTCTTGAGACCTTCTGGTCGAGGTTTTATAATACATCTGAACCATAGAAATGAATTCTGTTTTCAATTTTCTGTGCTCTCTGCTTTTGCAGACCTTGTTGGTATAGTCACAGACTTCATGACGGATACCTGTCAAAAATATTGGCTGACTTGAAATATGTTACTGAACTGCATGTCCAAGATAATATCCGGTGGCACTTGCTCAAAACTCTAAAATATTCTGTGGCCACCAATTTACTTTTGTGTGTTCGGTAGATCAGAATTTGGTCTTGCTTGCACGAAGATTGAGTTTTCAAGTTACTAAAAGTTGCTCTTTTTTTCATATTAAGTATAGATTTTATTTTGAGGTAAAATGAGATGATATAATTCACTAAGCCCAATACTTAGCCTATAGTAAGTGCTCAATACATATTGATTATCATTACTATGCCATTTAATACAACCTTCCAAAATATTAACACTGAAAAGCTCTATTTAATAGATTAAATAACAAGCTCAGAAAAGTTGCTACTCTTCCATAGCTAGTAGATAACTGAAGTTGTCTCTGAGCACAAGTATCTCTAAGTTCCTAGTCCTCTAGAATGTGCATGCTGTACCTGTACACACACACAAGGGGACACGTGCATATATTCTTAGTCTAAATAAAGACAAAATTTTAAATTTAAAAAATGGAATTAAACTCTTTTATTATATTTTCTAAATGGTTAAGCTTTTCATAGAGAACATAATTTACATGGTACATCATTATCATGTAATCTACCAACTATAGATGAAAAGTGGTCAAATTGGAGGGGTGGCAGAGAAAATCACGGTTAAGTAGGGGAGAAAGGTTCCGATTTCTTACCACCTTAGTACATGGTTCACACTGTTGGCAGAAGAGCAAGGGACGTGGAGCTGTTCTATAGCCTATGTGTTCTTGAAAATCTGGGTGTACCTCATGTAGGCAGCGGAGGGAAGGCAGTAGGCATGGCATGGGATGGGATGGCTGCCCCTAGAAAGAGCCACTAAGGGGTGCTTTCTTCTCTTAGGTTAACGGGAAGTTGTAAAGACATTCGCATGCAAAAAAAATCCATTGAGACATAACATAATGTTAAAAGCTGTTCACAGTTTTTCACTTCAAACATAGCATTTATTCCTAAATTCAAGTGAGGTATCCTTTACTTAGTTTTAATATTAAAAAGCCTACTGGCTTCAACTAACTGAGGACATGGCATAGTGACCAGTGGAAGAAAATCTCCCTTATAACGTATCAGCTATAAAGAGGCCTCAGGATCCAATACCCAAAAGGCAATATCCTTAGAGAATTCTACCAATAGACCCATGCACACACAAATGTACCATAATTTGAAGTAATTTTGGTAGGGCATGCTAGCACTGACAGAATTAACTGGATCACTTTGTTTTCACAGTGTTTACATAGTATTGTTGAGGATGAACTTGCTTTCAGATTCTATTAATGATTTTGTGAGATCAGGCAATTGTTCTCTTCCTTCATTTTCATTTCACCTACATTCAAAGAGCTGGCCTTACTCCATAGCTAGTAACCTATTCTTTGGTGCTTCTGCTGATCTATACATAGTGCATCTTCCAACTGAATGTTTTGAGGCCAACTAACAGGTGACTTAATAGTGATTACAGAACATTCTAACAATGCTGTTGATTTATTGAATTAAATAGATTCTATCTGTCTCATTTTGCCTTATATTTAGATGGGACAAAAAATGTAATTCATAAATTTCTTTTTTTAAATTATCATGCAAATAGTAGAATTAAGGCTCTAGGATCCTATTTAAAGCAACTTGAAGATTGTGACCTCTACTTTCTTTGCCCAGTAGATAAGTCATATCTTCAAAAAAAAATTGATATTTTATATTGCTGGGTACATTTTTTTTAGTATATTTTAGAAATTCTTCCCCTCCCTAATTTTGATATTTCCTTTAACTCTGACAAATTTTCAGAAAAAAAGAATTACAAAATTTTGGATAAATTCTGAGCAAGGGAAAGCATGATAAATTAAAATTTATAAATATGATAGCTTTAATAATTTCAGATCATTGTAGAGAGTCTGAAAGTAAATTTAATGTATAGTGTAAAATAAGTAGCCCAATGTCTACCAGAAAAAAAATAGAGTGATTTAACTAAACAGTATGAGAAGTAGCTCTATAGGAAAATCCAGTGCTCTGTCTTGTGATGGAACAAATGCATTCTCCTTTGGACCTAAAGTGTTCGTTATGAAAAGTAGCATTGCCTGTTTAAAGCCTCATAATCTACATGGATGAGGTAATATGAACTCATTGAAGGTCAGTTTTCCATAATACCTCTGCTGCCAAAGACTGAAATGACAGCTGTTGACACAGAATGTAGTTAAGGAGCAAAGATTGAAGAAACTCATTTTGAATTAAACACTAAACTATCCCTGAACTAAATAAGTAGGACTACTGGCAACTGTTAGTCTTGTGAGAGATAAGATTATGTCAGAATTTATTTTTCAATTGACTTCAATTTTCCAAAAGGGAGCTTGCTAGGTGGAGGGGTTTGTAAAAGTCTACACATTGCAACTTAAATGTGCCAAAAAAAAAAACACTACTTTCTTTGCTTTCTAAAACTGATTGCACCTGACACCGGAGCCCCATGCTCACCGATGGGGTTGTAGGTTGGAGAGGGACTTAAGTATGTCCCTTCAAGGTCACTCAGCTCTTTCTGTTGAAACAGTCTCCCCCCGCCCCGCCCCCTTTGGTATGTTTAGTCTTATTTTTGAACCTCTTGGTTTTGTAACTGCTCTGTCTTTCAACAGTTCTTCTCAAAACACTCCCCTTCATCCTCAAGTGCTTAGCTTTCTGATACCATCTTTGCTGGCTCCTCGCCAACATCTCTCTACCTCTTTTTCAATAGCAACCGCTTATCCTTGTTGCTTCCTTTGCCCAAGAAACTCACAAACTGTTCTCTGAGCACAGAGAATGTTCACTGGTGGCTCCCAGGGAAGTTCAGCAATCCTCTGCTGACCAGGGTGCCCTAATGAAGTTTTACTGAGATTCTCACCCACAGAAAATTAGCCGCGCATCCCTTGGGGATGTCCACCCTGCTGCTTCTGCTACATGGTACTTGCCCCTCACCAATGCGCATCTCTGGAAGGCAGATGGACTCTTAGTTCTAAGCTGCTTTACCTCTGCCTCCAGGAGACTGATGGAAGTCTCTACATTTATTACATTACTTACACGGCCACTGGCTACTGACATGGAAACAGGAGAGTTTCTGTCCCAGGTCACATAGTGGCCCAATTACATGACCTGCCATCTAAAATTGACTGCAGCCACTCTACTGCATTGTGGCAAGAGAGTCTCTAATAGATAACTTTAGTTTTTCTTTTTTTTTAAGTAATTAAGAGGAATATGCAACTCCATTCTACCCCCAGCTCTGAAAATCCAGAGTTGCAAGGATAGATAAGCAGAGGGAACATATAACCAGGTAATTCACTGATCACTTCTTTTTCCACTTTTCATCCTTTCTTCCAGTGATAAGATGAAATCTATATCTATATATATATATGGTCACCGAGGGGTCAGATCTGTTTCTATCTCTGCAAAGTGTGCAAAGTGACTTCTTGATATAATCCTTGTTCAGTGTTTCAAATTCCAGTTTACATGTACCAATGTCAGTCTATTTACTGATGTTATTTCATGAAATTGTTCACTGCAAATTCTTTCAGTTATTTGAATTTGGTTCACTAGACAACACATAAATCAAGATGTTACATGTTCTGATCCCTTGGGATTATTTATAAGTAGCTGAATCTGTGATAGTTATTATCCATTGCATTTAAGATTTTTCTAAATTGTGTTTTTCCTTTCTAACATCCTAAAACCAGTTCCATATTGTATTAGGAATGGCTCCACTTGCAAACTGCAGAGTAGTAAATCTCTGTTTTGATTCCTCCTAATTGGAGAGCTTTGCTCCAGCCTAGTATGGTAATGGGAGAGGGACTTGAATCTAGTTAACTATCTATCTGGTTTAATATTGAGACCGTGTCGAAGCTGAGAGCATTTTTTTTTGGTAACTAAATATGGAACAATTATATTTGACATGTAACATCATTACAGGTACCCTGGCCCTATGTGTTACTCATCTATTTTACCTTTAATTTTAAAAAATAGATTTGCTGATACTCAGATATCTTTGTCATACAATCATTCCACTTATTTTTGCTGAATGTTTAAATCAAAGGTAAAGCATTATATCCAAAAGAAAGAAAAAGTTTTGTAAAGATATGATAATAGAGAAAAGAAATCTAAATTAAAATACATAGTAACATGGTAATTGTAAATTCAAGTGTCTGGAAGCTATGAGGAATCTAAATTTCTTTCACAAAATAATGGATTGTATGATTCAGCATTTCCTTTTACTCCACATTTTTATGAACTTGTAAGATGGTACTATCAGTCTAGTTGCAGTATTAGCTTTTTATATTACTTTTTAACTAATATAATATTTTTTAAAAGCATTTCACCTTTGTTTCCTCTAAAAGATATAACCAGCAAAAATACACACTTTCTAAAAATATTGTAGCAAATTTTATTTCTTTTCTATCTTGATGGTTAACTGCTTTCGACGTTTCAAAGGATGACCTTTCATTTTCTAAATTATGTTTCTGTGACTTTCAGCATTAGCTTTTAGAGATGTTTCTAATGAGAAAAATCACAAGGAAAATTAACTTTATATATTAAAATGAGAAGAGGTTGTACTGAAATATTTTGAAATTATTTTAGTGAAACTTTATGTTTTTATGTTTTATGTATTTTTTAATTGAAGTATAGTCAATTTATGATGATACATTGGTTTCAGGTGTACAACATAATGATCTATTAAAAAATCTATTTTTTAATAGATTATACTTCATTTAAAGTTATTATAATGTGTTATTTTCTATTGTACAGCAAAGTGAATCAGCTACACATATACATACATATAGTGAAACTTTAAATGAAAAAAATCCCAGAGATTCAAGAATAACTTACTTCTAAGCACATTGTTTATGAAGAATTGGAATCAATACACTTTACAAATTTTTAAAGTGCTATCTGTGACACTCTAAAAGATCACAAGAAGTAGATGCTAGACGTGGGGAAAAGATGCAAGTGATGAGAGAGAGGGGCCCTTTAAGGTATTTCATGCACTCTGGGTAGAGGAGAACAAGGAAGAAAACCCAAGTGGGATCTTACAAAGTCTGTCCTTTTATAATAACTTCTACTTTGTTCAAGTGGTCAATTTTACTTCAGATGGAAAGTCATACTAGATTTTGCAATAAGTTCAAAGTATCCAACATATGAAATTCTGAGAAAAAGTTAAAGATCATCATTGAGACAAACAAAGAAAGGAAAATAGGGAGGGAGGGAGGGAGGGAGGGAGGGAGGGAGGGAGGAAGGAAGGAAGGAAGGAAGGAAGGAAGGAAGGAAGGAAGGAAGGAAGGAAGGAAGGAAGGAAGGTAGGTAGGTAGGTAGGTAGGTAGGTAGGTAGGTAGGTTTGAAAAACTCCTAATCTCCAAAATAAAATCCCTGGTTTAACTCTAAGACTTCCATGAACCGTACATAGATGATGTATGTTCTACTTCCCATTTTCAATCCATGTTTTTGCTAATCTAAGTGAGATGTGTTCCTATTTATAATTTATATTTTTAAGCGGGGCCAAAACATTGTCCATCCACTCACTGGTCTTCCTTTCTTGATAAATGGAAACTATGCTTGTAATTTCTCAGGATAAAAACCTGTGAGACAACTTGACTTCTCTTTTAAAACCCAGATTCTATCTGTCAAAAAATCCCATCAGATCTATCTACAAAATAGACTTAGACTTCAAGTTTTTTTCCTTTTTGCATCATCACTGTTGCCACGCTGATCCAATCCACCATCCTCTCTCCCAGATTATTGCAATAGCTTCCTAACAGGCCTTCCTCTTTCAAACCCTGAGAGCCTATTCTCTGTAAAGCAGCCAGTGTGATCTGTTTAAAATATGTTAGATCATGTCATAGTCTAGCAAAATTCCTCTAGTGTTCCTATATCCATGTCAGTAAAAGCCAAGCTCCTAAAATGGTCTACAGGCATCTGTAGTTGCTGCCCTTCTGCCTGAACACTCTTCATCCAGAGATCAGCAAGCCCTCCTTCATCATCATCTTTAGATCTCTGCTCAAGTGTCATCTAATCAGAGGCCTTCCCTGGCCATCCTCTATGGAATATCCACACACCCTCCCCTATAACTGCTGCATTTCCACCACAGCTCTTCTATCCATCTGACAAATGATATTAATAATAATAATAGCAGGTATTTCTATGACTTTATGTTTCATACACTGTGCTAAGAGCTTTACCTATATTAACTCCTTTAATCCTCATAACAACACTAGGAGACAGTTTTATTAGCCCCATTCTGCACGTGGGGAATTGAGGCATGACAATACTAAGAGTTAGTCTTAGACTACAGAGCGAAAAAGTGGCAGAGCAGAGATCCAAAACCTTGTAGTTTGTCTCCAGCATCTGTGCTTCTGTCCAATATGCGCTGTAGCTTCTCATAGTATAGATAATTCTGTTGTTTATTGTCTGTGTTTTCCTTCAAGAATGGAAACTTTGGAAAGACAGAGATTTATTATTTTACTTACCACCATATTCCATTCTTAGAATAGTCCTGGCTCACAAGAGATTCTCAATACATATTTGTTGAAGAATGGGTCTATGTTATCACCCACACTCTTCCTCTATCTAAACTGCATGGCTCTACCTATGCACCTGCTTAATTCCAGTTTGAATTATGGGTCCACCCTCTACTATACAGGTCGTTCTTTGAAACTGAAGACATTCCTGAGGTTCTGTGTTATCACAAATCTTTTCACATAATATAGGATAAATCAGTCTTGTTCTCATCCTAAATGGATACTTTTATCTGAAAGAAGATATTTCTCAGGACTAGAAAGCCTCATAAGTAGTAGCTAGCAAAGGGAACATATTTGTAAGGGTACATGCTGATTGAGACTTAGGATTGGCTCTGTGCTCTCTACCTCTGAAACTGAGTGATTTAAAACATAAAATAATCAAGATTTTGATTCTGGACATACAGTTTTATTATATTTTACTCAAATAGAGTATTAAAAGAAACTTTTCAGACCACTGAGGGGGGAGTTTTTTTCAATTGGTAGATTTGGTCATTATTTTGTTTTCACTATATAAAAATAGTTTTAATTCCCAGAGGAAATCTGAGGAACTTTATTATTTTCTAAGTGTCCTTAAATTTAATTTAAACTGCATATATATGCACTAGAAGTGTATAGTCAATATTTTTATGCATGGCACGTTTTGAGTATACCAATGAAAAATTATTGGAATATGCAACTTAGTAATTGTAAAGAATAATAACCTAAGAATCTAACCAGATTAAAAATCAATTTAGTGAGACTTTGTTTCATTTCCTTCGTTTCCTAATGGTTTGTAGGTGTACACTTGAGTTAATGGATAGGTGTGCTAAGTAATAATTTCTCATGCAGTGGTTATTTTGTTGACAATATGAAAATGCTTTCATATTGCCTGTGGAACAATTCCATAATGACACCATACTGACTTTCATGAGTTATGCAGACAAAATGAACTTCTGTGACAAGTGACTTTATAATTGCTTGCCTTTTAAATTACTTTTACAAATCATTAGGCAAACCTTAGTGACAGAGAGAGATCGGGATATAATATTTCATTGATCCTGCTATTACTAGAAATGAGCTCACACTGATTACCTAAAGTTAAATATATTTCCTTTGTTGAGAATAGAATAAACTTTCAAAATTTTTAGAATGCACTTTTTGTTAGATTTAAAATAGGGAGGATATTACCATTTTTGTCCCTCTGTGTGCTGCGCATTAGTGCTGGACTGTGTACATGCATCTTCGTGTTTATTCCTCACAACAAATATGAGATTGGGATACTTATCATGATTCTACAAATTAAGAAAACATGACTCAGAGGCATTAGTTATCTTGCATATCTACCCTATATATGTGGTAACCAGGATTCAAATGCTGTTTGCTCAGACTCCAAAATCTTGCCTGGCTAATGGTGACAACTAATATACCTACATTTTTTAATGTTCATAGAGGAATACTTTAACTCATTCTATAAGCCTGATTAAAAATAAATCATTCAGCTCGCAATCTGTGGTGACCACGAGAGCTTCCCCATCAGGAGTATAACTGAGCAAGGGTCCTAGTGCTGTGCTCTTTGAGCCCATCAAACTTTGTGCTGAGGCTGACTTCCCATAGACAGCTCCCAGCCAGTTACTGAGCATAGCAGCTTATTCCTGGGAGAGACAAGACTCCTCTGAGGTTGACATTGGCCATTGACCTCTCGGTGATCTTCCTCCCCTTTCTCCATCACTCAGGGTCACACTTGCCTTCCCTGACTTCTCCAGACCTCTCCATATTTTCTCTCGTGTTTGTTTTCCTAATAAAATCCTTATACACTTAATTCTGTCCTGGCATTTGCTTCAGGGAGTACCCAGGCTAACATGCAAACCATTCATTTAATAAACAATAATTTCTGGACACTACAGATCTTTCTCAACTTATGATGGAGTTACTTCCTGATAAACCTGCTGTAAGTTAAAATACCATAAATTGAAAATACATTTAATATACCCAACTTAATGAACATTATAGCTTCACCTAGCCTAATTGAAATATTAAAAAGTGGCTTCTCTATATCCTATGATATTGTCTTATCTTCCACCTTGTCAAGATTTTTATTTAGAATGATTTACCCAGGGGTACTAGCAAGTATAGCAATGGATGGGCTACACTTATTTAATTCAGAAAATTGTTAAAACTGTGAAGCATTTGATATTCTGTGTAAGTGATATGACATGATTTTTCATCTCCATTCTGATTCTAAAGGATGAAAACACTCTTTCACATATTGTGGATACGATATTTTAAAAATATACATGTCAGAAAGTATGTGTTTAGATTTAAAATTGTTTAAATCATTTAGCCTTAATGATTTCAGTAGAAATAGTGACTATTTCACTAAAGTTGGCGTTTTGTTCATTAAGTAATTAGATGCAGAAACCCAATAATATTAAGTAAAATTTAAAAATGTTGTCATATTTGTTCCTTGGTCAAGGTAATCTTTTTTTCCAAATATAATTTAAATTCAGACACATTTTTGAAAATTTGGAAATATTTTTAAATGATTAAAAATAGATTGGTTCATCAAAACTAGGGTGCATTCTCAGCCTTTAAAAATATTATTGAGAAAAGGTCTTATTTTGAAAATAATATTTTATAAATTTATTTATTTTATTTATTTTATTTTTGGCTGCATTGGGTCTTCGTTGCTGTGTGCAGCCTTTCTCTAGTTGCAGGGAGCGGGGGCTACTCTTCATTGTGGTGCGTGGGCTTCTCATTGCTGTGGCTTCTCTTGTTGCGGAGCACAGTCTCTGGGCACGCAGGCTTCAGTAATTGTGGCACATGAGCTCAATAGTTGTGGCTTTTGGGCTCTAGAGTGCAGGTTCAGTAGTTGTGGCACACGGGCTTAGTTGCTTCTCGGTATGTGGGATCTTCCCAGACCAGGGCTCAAATCTGTGTCCCCTGCATTGGCAGGCAGATTCTTAACCACTGCACCACCAGAGAAGCCCTTGAAAATAAAGTTTTAACTTTTTAAAAGTTTTCCTTTTCTTATCTGGGCATACAGTCGGCAATTAAAATTCATTTCACTTACTTGTTAACTTTTTTCTATTTTTCATAGTAATAGACAAAATCAAATTTTTAGTAAAATTTCAACTCTCTAGTGATAATCCAAGATGAGTATCAATTAAAACACATGGTAGAAAAAGTAATATACTTACTAGGAAATATAAAGCACTGTTCATTACATTATATGGGCTTCTATATCCTGAGAATATAGATGCCAAATGGTTTCATAGCTTTAACTATTGGTTTTGATGGCTGCTCCTTGTTAGAACACAGTACCCGTTCTGGAATGCTTGCTTACCTATGATTTTTTAGGTGTTCAGCAGTATTTGTTGGCCAGCTTTTCCATCAGCTAAACATTGTTTATCTGAATGTTTCAGCTATTCCCCAAGACCTTCAGTGAGACAGTTGCATCATTCTGCAATTATAAGCATCTGTTTAGATGTGCTCTCCACCATTTATTCACCGTTGTTTACCACAATTTTGTGTAATTGAGACTAAAATGTCAATCAGATCCCCCTTTCTAAACTAGATGTAGAATTCACTACATCTTTTATTCTATCATTTTATGTGTGAAACAACTTACTTTTGTTGTTCAAACTACAATATAGTAATTATTCATGCAATTTTCCTTTATATAATGAGCTGCTTTACCTGCCATCTGTGTATACGCATAATTACATCTGGAAGGAAATTAAAAGCATTTGGCCCAGTATAAATTTTGACTTATTGTTGCTGGGTTTGTTGTGGGTATAAAATTCACTTGAGTATTTCTTCAGAATTGCTCTGAATGATTTGCAAATATTTTATTCACCTATACCCTAAATTGATGAAATGTTATTAAGCTCAGAAAGAGAAGAATGGGAAAAAAAATTGTAGCAATTCAAGACTTTTACTTCTGTTAAACTAATAAAAAATACTAGAAATTAAAAAACAATAGAGTTTGAGAGCTGCATTCAGAGAGTACATACAGAGAAAAAAACAAAGGGAAACAATTCTGAAATGGGAAGGCCCTGTAAAGAAATCTGACAAATACTGTACTTGAACACATCTAGAAATCAAAAATCAATACTGTTCTTGCGTTGTTCAACAGCTCTCATCATTCTAAAGTTTTAAATTAGTTGATAAAATAATTAGTGCAGCTGAAATTCACTTTGTCTTTCCTACTATAATTCTATAGTAATAATTATTGTGAAGACGTTTAAACTGATGCGTATCTTCCACTCAACTATGAATGTTTCAGGCTGAGTTCATCTTTTCAGTAAATTCACAGCTTTTGTATATTAAGTGGCTCCACTAATTCTTTTAAATTAGGAACCTAGAACATGGATTTCTCTCTTCCCATGTATGCTATATGTGTAGTATTGAGAAATACACCACCGTGTAGTATTGAGAAATTATATTGGTTCCCTATTTTCAAGATCCTTTCCAATTCACAAACTTCCTAATTCCATGACTTTCTATATTGTACATACAATCTATAGAAAGACATCTTTTATTTCTAGAAATGCCTCTAAAATTTCCCATTACAGCACTCCTATTCCATGGTAATTTCACTCTTACTGTTTTCTTTTTGAGAGTATATCATTAGGGATATATAATACTGGGGATTTGGGGTTCTTCATCTACAAGCCCGTCTCATATACATTTGAAAGACACATTCATTTATTTCATGCTTATTAAGGATGATGCCAGGCCCTTGGGATGCAATTATTAAAACAAAAATGATCCCTGAGTAGATTTTGTATTGTGGGATATATAAGCATGTAAACAGTTAATGCCAATTAAACTAGGCTATACTACAGAGGCTTGTCAGAGCCTAGCAAGAACAGTGATTCAGAATCAGATTAAATAGCTTTCACTTTGTTTTACTACCTAGCATAAAACAAAATTGAAATGGACTTGTGATATAAGAAGTCAATTAAAAGTGTGCAAACAGCTCCCAGTATTTCTCTAGTTACTTTAGTTAATCCACTCAATCA